>NC_138778.1:188037166-188706153 GCF_965119305.1 Pelophylax lessonae
TTGCTGTCCGCTCTTGTCTTCTTCTCTCCAGTCTTGTGGTCTTCTGCTCTTTTGCTGTCGGCTCTTCTTCCTCTGGTCCTCCTCCGACGACGTCTCCGGCGATTATGCCGGTCTCTGCAGCTTATTATATAGCCATTAGGGGCGTGGCCGCCAGATGACGTCATCGGGAGACCCCCACCCCCTTGTGTCACATATGACGTCAGCTTGTCCGCTCCCCTTTCCTGGTATGCCGGCTGCATGCTTGGATAAGGGTCTGGTATGGATTTTGGGGGGGACCCCTACACTGTTTTTTTTCGGCGTGGGGCTACCCTCAAATTCCATACCAGACCCGAAGGGCCTGGTTTGGAACCTGGGGGGGAACCCCACGCCGTTCTTTTCCCCATTTTGGCGTGGAGTTCCCCCCTCAAGATTCTCACAGCGCAAGTTGGATCACCCTGATCCGACCTGCGGTGCAACTTCCATTCAAATCAATAGGCTCCCATAGGGAACCATTGATTTTGAATGGAGGCAGAAAAAATACTGCTAACAGCTACTGTGGCCAAACGTGCAATAACGCTAATGGAAAAAGCTACTGAAAGCACGTTTTTACAGCTGCTGGTTCCCGGCGTCAAGTAAACAGCTTTGGAGCACGTTTTTATGACGCCCTGTGTGCATGGAGCCTAAGAGGTAACCCTGCTTTCTATTGTGAATCTATTTTTTTCAGAATGGGTTAAAACCTCTATCAGGTTTTTGTTTCTTAAACAAAAAAAAAAAAAACATATTGAAGAGGTGCTGGGACATCACACATTCATTTATTCATACACTGTCTGTATTCGGGGCCGTACACCCGCAGGGATATCCGATTGGGAGCAGCGGCTGTGAAGTCATTTTGCCCCAATTGACATGAATGGGACGGTCTGCCCAGGGTGCGCTAATACACTTTAGTGAACAAGGCCTGAGTAGGAATTGAGCAAGAATTTTGTATCTTTTGCGGTGTTTGTGTCCACAATAAGGATTTAGTAGGGCTGCAACGAACGATTATTTTCATAATCTTGACCCTCCCTTCTAGATTGTAAGCTCTAATGAGCAAGGCCCTCCAATTCCTCCTGTATTGAACTGTATTGTAACTGTATTGTCTTCCCTCACATTGTGAAGCGCTGCGCAAACTGTTGGCGCTATATAAATCCTGTATAATAATAATAATATCTATTTGGCCGATTTTATTATTTAAATTAATCGGATAATAACCTTAAAGTGTGGTGTAGGCAATTTATTTTAGAATATTTCTATGCAGTGGTAAATATAAATCCCCAACTATATGGTTAGGGAGCAAAATCTCTATCGACTCTGAGAATAAAAGACAGAAGAGATATACTGTATATACTATTATAGGTTGAATACAGTAAACAACTCCAAGATCAAATTTTTTATTTAAAGAAAAAAAAAAAATGAAGTCTGTTTTGCAGATTTTCAGACAGAACTGTAATATGTATGACACTCCCTTGTCCTAGGCAGGTGGCTTGATAAAAGCTCCCTGTGCCTGCTGTCACTTATGCTGGCCATACAAAAACAATGTCTTTCTTCAAAAAAATCATCATTTAGGGACTGTTCGATTTTCTAATTGTAATTTGGGTCAAATCAGCGTTTATTTTAGACCCCAGTAATGGGAAAATTCGAAGGAGACTAAAAAACTTTGCGGTCAAAGGAATTTTCAGACAGTGTATGTGGTTTTCATTGAGAAATTAAATTTATTTTAAAACTGAATGTTAAAAGCAAGTCAAATTTTTAAACGACATTCTTTCATTCAGCGAATGTACAAAGGTTTTTCGTATGAATATTCTCGCCCGAAAATTGCTAAGTATCGTATATTGCCAGCATAGGGCTCGGTTCACACCTATGCAGTTTGATTTTGATCTGTTTCTGCAGTGCCTTTTGCTGTGCATTTGGCAACTTTGCTCTGATTTGCGGGTTTTTTTTTGGCCAATTTGTTTGGCAGATTAAAAAACACAAATTGTGGCAAAAATGCACTACGTGCTTTTCTGTAGCTTCACCATTGAAGTCTATTGAACCAAAAAAAAGCACCATTTTGCATTGCGAAAAATCCTTGACCCTTTCCAAATAAGCATCGGCTGAAAAAAGCATAGATGTGAACGTGTCCCATAGGAAACCATGTTAAATGAACTGTAGTGCATTCCTGCAAAAAGCACCAATAGGTGTGAAACAGGCCTAAGACGCTTAGTAGCAGCAGCATTCTGTGTTTTTTTTTTTTTTTTTTTGTATCCCCCTGTCATAATGGGGTTAAAAAAACTACAATTGACCCTTCTTAGTACAAAAAGAGCAGATTGCTACTATAAGGTGAAAGTAATAATCTAGTGTGTGTATGTATGTATGTATATATATGTATGTATGTATATGTATATATATATATATGTATATATATATATATATATATATATATATATATATAATATATAGAGAGTGTGTGTGTGTGTATGTGTGTGTATATATATATATATATATATATATATATATATATATATATATATATATATATATATATATATATATATATATATATATATATATATATATATATATTATATATATAATATATATTCCACCCAGAAGTAGGACTAGCAGTCAGACATGAAGCTATATGAAGAGTGGAAAGGAGATATAAATCTTGTATATTAAAGTAGTACTAAAAGCTGAGACTTTTTTATTTTATATATATAATGCACAATACTGGTAAAAGTTTACTTTAAAATGTAATTGTAATGCCTTCTATTACCTCCAGTCTCTGGGTTCAGATGCTAATCTTCCCTGAACGAAGGGTTTAAAGTGATTATTTTTTTTTTTATTTTTTTTTTTTTTAAACAACAAACAAGTTATACTTGCCTTCTCTGTGTAATGGTTTTGCACAGAGCAGCCCCGATTATCCTCTTCTGCGGTCCCTCACTGATGCTCCTCTTCTGTCTCCTCCTGCCTTCAGATCGCCCCAATACCAAACTGCAAAGTATAGTATAGATAGGGATGTAACGATATCGAAGATATCGCGATATCGTATCGTCGTGGTCGTCTCGATATCGTTGTGGTCGTATCGCGATATCGTCGTGGTTGGGTTACAATATTAAAAGGACAGGTGTCCGTCAAAAAGCAAGAGGAGTAAACACAGTCCCGCTGAACAAATCAGTGTTTTATGTTGTCATGGATCCATAAATACAACAATAAATTGCCTGTTGACTGGCAAAAGCAGAATAAATGTCGGTATTTTTTTGCTATTATCATCACAAACACTATCATGAGCTATTTAACAATACCATGAGCTTTTCCACAATATCGCAATAAATATCGTACCGTGAGGTCAATATCGAAATTGTATCGTACCGTGAGATTTTGATATCGTTACATCCCTAAGTATAGAGTGCCCCTATAGCAAGGTAAAAAAAACTTTTGCCTTTTAGAATCACTCACTTTCTGCCCAGGACTACATGTCCCATGACGTGACTCACTCACTCATTCACATGTTCTCAGGCACTTACTGACATGGACGGTGTACTGAGCTGTCTGTGTGCTGCACTGTGTCTTCTGACATGTATAGATGGTGTAATGGGCTGTATGTGTGCTGCACTGTCTGAAATGTATGGATGGTGTACTGAGCTGTATGTGTGCTGCACTGTGTCTGAAATGTATGGATGGTGTACTGAGCTGTCTGTGTGCTGCACTGTGTCTTCTGACATGTATGGATGGTGTACTGAGCTGTTTGTGTGCTGCACTGTGTCTTCTGACATGTATAGATGGTGTAATGGGCTTTATGTGTGCTGAAATGTATAGATGGTGTAATGAGCTGTATGTGTGCTGTACTGTGTCTGACATGTATAGATGGTGTACTGAGCTGTATGTGTGCTGCACTGTGTCTGACATGTATAGATGGTGTACTGAGCTGTATGTGTGCTGCACTGTCTGACATGTATAGATGGTGTAATGAGCTATATGTGTGCTGTACTGTGTCTGACATGTATGGATGGTGTAATGAGCTGTATGTGTGCTGCACTGTGTCTGACATGTATGGATGGTGTACTGAGCTGTCTGTGTGCTGCACTGTGTCTGACATGTATAGATGGTGTAATGAGCTGTATGTGTGCTGTACTGTGTCTGACATGTATGGATGGTGTACTGAGCTGTATGTGTGCTGTACTGTGTCTGACATGTATGGATGGTGTAATGGGCTTTATGTGTGCTGAAATGTATAGATGGTGTAATGAGCTGTATGTGTGCTGTACTGTGTCTGACATGTATAGATGGTGTACTGAGCTGTATGTGTGCTGCACTGTGTCTGACATGTATAGATGGTGTACTGAGCTGTATGTGTGCTGCACTGTCTGACATGTATAGATGGTGTACTGAGCTGTATGTGTGCTGCACTGTGTCTGACATGTATAGATGGTGTACTGAGCTGTATGTGTGCTGCACTGTCTGACATGTATAGATGGTGTAATGAGCTATATGTGTGCTGTACTGTGTCTGACATGTATGGATGGTGTAATGAGCTGTATGTGTGCTGCACTGTGTCTGACATGTATGGATGGTGTACTGAGCTGTCTGTGTGCTGCACTGTGTCTGACATGTATAGATGGTGTAATGAGCTGTATGTGTGCTGTACTGTGTCTGACATGTATGGATGGTGTACTGAGCTGTATGTGTGCTGTACTGTGTTCTGACATGTATGGATGGTGTACTGAGCTGTCTGTGTGCTGCACTGTGTCTGACATGTATAGATGGTGTACTGAGCTGTATGTGTGCTGCACTGTGTCTGACATGTATAGATGGTGTAATGAGCTGTATGTGTGCTGTACTGTGTCTGACATGTATGGATGGTGTACTGAGCTGTCTGTGTGCTGCACTGTGTCTGACATGTATAGATGGTGTACTGAGCTGTATGTGTGCTGCACTGTGTCTGACATGTATAGATGGTGTAATGAGCTGTATGTGTGCTGTACTGTGTCTGACATGTATGGATGGTGTAATGAGCTGTATGTGTGCTGTACTGTGTCTGACATGTATAGATGGTGTAATGAGCTGTATGTGTGCTGTACTGTGTCTGACATGTATAGATGGTGTAATGAGCTGTATGTGTGCTGTACTGTGTCTGACATGTATAGATGGTGTACTGAGCTGTCTGTGTGCTGCACTGTGTCTGACATGTATGGGTGGTGTACTGAGCTGTATGTGTGCTGCACTGTATTTCCAGATATGTAAACAAATAATGCATAATAGGCTGACCAACTAATCGGTTATGAAAATAGTTGGAAACTATTTTCATAATCGATTAGATGTCGATTAATCGATTCATTATTTTGGCCCTATATAGTGTATTTTTAGTTCATAAACATTTGGCACAACTATTGTGGGGCTTAAAGGGGTTGTAAAGTCAGAAGGTTTTGGCATACAGCAGCAGCCTATCATTCATTATACACTCCCAGGTGCAGAGAGATTCTGCATCCGTATAAATTAGTTTTTAGTGGGTGGAGCTTTATATAGTCTTGTCTTCATTGTCACAGCGCCGCCTTGTGGGTGGAAGTACAGCTCTCCCGTCTGTGATGTATATTTTGGAGTGACCCCCCTGCGGTGAAAAGCCTTTGATTTAGTCTGAGACGACATTTAATCCTTAGACAGACTGCTCTCCTATTGCTCTGCATTCATGCATTGTACTGTGGGAAACCTTCCACCGCGGTTTTGTAATTCCAAAGGAAATGATTCTCCCTTGTAAAAAAAAAAAAAGCCAGGAGCCCTGGTGTTCGGGTGATACGTAGCCACCGTCAGCACATTTTATATTCCGAGTACATCACAACACAGGACTGGCACCATTACAGATAGATGTGTTTGAGCGCAGAAGGGTTAAGCCCATGTAACATCTGTGCAGATTAAGAGTGTAATGAGAATCCTTGCAACCTGACCATGACGAGCGAGAGATGCAATAACTGCGTGCTTTCTATCCACCCCGCACAGCTTCCACAGGCCTTTATTCTATATCCTTTATACCTGTATGGTGAGAACACATGCCATTGTCCTTTAAAAGCCTGCCCCTTATCTAGACACCACGGAGCTGCCATTTTGTTCCGCATCAGTGTCCCCTAGATCGTAGCCTCTTCCATTTTTCATTACTTAGTGCTGGAGTCCTTGCAAATCTAAAAAGGCACACATCATTGCAGCTCTGTGAACAGGAATACATCTTTAAATGTAATATTTTTTTTTTTTATTGCAAGCACCTAAGTGCGTCTTGTTTCTGTTCTCTGTGCATCAGAGTTCAGGCTGTGAGGAAGAAGCGGCACAAAAAGACAGTCAGTTGTGTTGCGGTGCTCATGTGCTAAAAAGTAATATGCTGATTGGAGGAGAGAGCAGAGTGATGCAGATGAGTGTCTCCGTGTGTTGGTGCTTTTTCCCATCCACTCACAGGCTATAGGAGGAGCAAGGCCTAAGTGTTACTGTGACTGTAAAGTGTGTTCGTTATATATATATATAACAAACATGCTATACCTGCACTGTGTATTGGATTTGCACAGAGTGGCCTGGATCCTCCTCTTCTGGGGTCCCTCTTTTGTGCTCCTGGCCCCTCCCTCCTGTTGCGTGCCCCCATAGCAAGCAGCTTGCTATGGGGGCAGCTGAGCTGAGCCACGGAGCCTTGGCTCACTGACTTTGAGAGCAGGGGGAACCAATGGCGCCGCACTGCTGTCTGTCAATGAAGAGGGGAGTCTCGATCAGCTGAGAGACTCCTACAACATTGCTGGACCAAGATGGAGTTTAGGTAAGTATTAGGGGAGGCTGCTACACACCGAATTTTTTTTTTTTTTTTATCTTAATGCATAGAATGCATTAAGATAAAAAAAAGCATTCTGCTTTTACAATCACTTTAACGCAAACCTTTCACCCCCTCCCCTCCCCCCCCCCCCCTCAGGGGTGGCCATACATGTTATATGGGGGTGTTGAGCGGGCGATGGGGCTGCTGAAAACGCATTTTTTTGGGGGGGGGGGAGGGCCCCTCCTTACTGCCCATTTGCTTCTAGAGGTCCTCTGGAGGGTCCCAAGAGACGTGTGTAGCCACCATTTTGTTGTAGATGGCGGCTGTATATATTGGCGGCCATTTTCTTGTAGTTTCACATTGATCTAATGTGGCGGCAATGTTTTTGTAGCCTAGAGGCTGTGATTTAATGGTGGACCTCCAGCATGCAGCCTTGGCTTTGTGCTCTGTACCTGAGTCAGTGGAGTCCCTGTGTGTGTGCGCAAAACGGCCTCCCTCTTTCTGCTATAGAACTTGGTTTTTTTTTTCCTTTTCTTTTTTGCTAGTGGTCCCCGGGTTAACCCATGGAGTCCCTGGAGCATGTCTGACCACCTGACCCCCTCTCGGAGGCTGCGGGCCCCTGGGTCCCAGTCCGTTTTTTGTCTGCTCTGACAGCAGTCCTAGAGTCCAGGGTAGATATGTTCCTGCAAAACAGATGATGCAGGTGAAGGCTGGGATGCTTTTTGTCCATCCTGTCTCCTCAGATTCTGAGGTTGATCTGGCCCGCCATGGACATGAGTCACCCTACTGGGTCTGCGTCCATGCACCCTGAGTGCTCTGATAGCGGGAATGATTCCTCTTCCACTACGGCCACACATGAAAAAGCGCTAGTGGCTGCACTGATTGTATCCGTGTGGGAAACTTTAAAACTGGAGGACCCAGCTGCTGCTGCATCAGACACCCATACAATTCGGTACTCGCAGATCCTCAAAGGCGGCATATGTCAATCAAGAGGGTGCGAAAAGTGTCCTAGCGGCTTGGAAAGTAGCTGACATTCTGAGGTGGGTTGAACATTTTTGTTCCAGTGCTCTCGACTGTGCATATTCCAGGGGTGGAAACTTGGCAGGCGGATATCTCAGTCGACAGGCCTTGGACCAAGGAGAATGGTAACTTCATCCGGAGGGGTTTCATCAACTGTCTTCGGTGGGGAACTCTGAGGTGGATCTGTTGGCCTCTCACCTCAACAGGAAGGTACAGAGATTCTTGGCAAGGCGTCGGGATCCTCTAGCCTACGCCACGGACGCACTGTTGGCTCCTTGGGGGCAATAACATCTGATATATGCCTTTCCCCCTCTCAAACATCTGCCGGTGTGCAACAGCACCTGGCCTTGGGGGTACCACCAAGAGCCAGGTTTCGGCCTTGGCAATTTTTTTTAGTCGTCCTTTGGCTACGCATTCCTTGATTTGCACCTTTTGTTCAGGGGGTTCGCCACTTGGCTAAGCCTGTGCGGTCTCTGCTGCCTCCGTGGGACCTCTATTTGGTACTGTCGGTTCTTCAAAAACCGCCTTTTGAAAATATTTGCGAGATTCCCCTGCTTACATTGTCCCAGAAGGTAGCCTTCTTGGTGGTGATTACTTACACACGCAGGGTGTCTGAGCTGGCAGCTTTGTCTTGTCGTTCATCCTATTTGGTGGTTCACAGAGATAAAGTGGTGATTCGCCCTTGTCAGTCGTTCCTTCCTAAGGTTGTCTCTGGTTTCCATCTGAATGAAGACATTGTGTTGCCTTCCCTGTATCCTAAGCCTAAGCATCCTAAGGAGATTGCCTTGCATCCTTTGGATGTGGTGCGAGCGGGCGAGCGATCAGGGTGTACCTGGCGGCAACCAAGTCACTTAGGAAATCAGACTCTTTTTGTCCTTAAGGATGGACCTCGCAAGGGGTTGGCCGTGTCTGCTGCGACCATTTCCAGATGGATCAGAAATGACGGCAGTGGAGGCCTATTCAATCAAGGTTCAGGTTCCACCTTTCCCTGTTAAAGGCGCATTCTTCGCGGATGCTTAGTGTCTCCTGGGCCTTCCGCCATCAGGCGTCAGTGATGCAGGTTTGCAAGGCAGCCACCTGGTCGTCTGTGCGCACTTTCACAACATTTTACGAAGTAGATGTGTTGGCATCTGCAGATGCTGTGTTTGGCCGCAAAGTTTTGCAGGCTGCTATTTGAGAGGTCTTGGTTCTCTTTGAGGGTGTATTGTTTTCAGGTGAACTCCAGTTGTTCCTTGTTGTGCTCCATGTTACCTGGCTGCTTAGGTTTAGCCTTTTGGGAATTTTTTTCTGCTTTTTTCCAACCCCCTCATATTTGACACTGCTTTGGGACGTTCCAATGATCAAGAAGATTCTAGAGCTGTGTCCGTCAATGAACGAAAGAGAAAATTGGATTTTTGTCTTACTGTAAAATCCTTTTTATCTGATGTTCATTGACAGGCACAGCACCCACCCCTCTATTGAGTTGGGTTATTTTTTATTCTGGCACTGCTTGCAACAAAACTGAATGCCTATAGCAGGAAGTGGGAGTATACCCCCTGGAACTGTTCCATAGGCGTGGTAAAGCTTTCTTCCTGCCTAGTGTCCTACTCCTGTAGGGGGCAGCATAACCCAATGGTCAATGCTGGCAGCACTCGTACGTCTATTTTTCAAAGACGACCTCTGGATATGACTTTGAGCATGTGCACTCAACCTCTTTGGTCAACCATGGCGAGGTCTGTTCGGAGTGGAACCTGTTCTGTTAAACCGCTGTATGGTCTTGGCCACCATGCTGCAGCTCAGGTTTAGGGTCTCAGGGTCTTGGCAATCTTCTTATATCGCTAGGCCATCCTTATGTAGAGCAACAATTCATTTTTTTAGATATCCAAGTGTTCTTTGCCATTAGGTGCCATGTTGAACTTCCAGTGACCAGTATGAGAAACTAAGAACGATAAAACCAAATTTAAGACACCTGCTCCCCATTCACACCGGAGACCTTATAACACTAACGAGTCACATGATACCGCGGAGGGAAAATGGCTAATTGGGCCCAATTTGGACAATTTGACTTGGGGGTGTACTCACTTTTGTTGCCAGCGGTTTAGACATTAATGGCTGTGTGTTGAGTTATTTTGAGGGGACAGCAAATTTACACTGTTATACAAGCTGTATACTCACTACTTTACATTGTAGCAAAGTGTCATTTCTTCAGTGTTGTCACATGAAAAGATATAATAAAATATTTACATAAATGTGAGTGGTTTTGTGAAAAAATATCTATCTATCTATCATGATCTTTTTCCCAATTCCGATCTGATGTGTTTTCAAAGTGTTCTTTTAATTATTTTGAGCAGTGTGTGTTTGTAATATATATTTATATGTATGTATCAGTCTGTGTGAAAGTAAGAGGGATCACAGAGAGAGTGTGTTGCTTTAAGCACTCTCCTAGATTCGGTTCCCGATCATGCCTGACATAGCAGCTTTAAAAAAAAAAAAATTGATGTTTTTAACTGCCCGTCCTTCTAGGGTTCCAGCATGTTTGTCCTTCAGCCTTCCCATTAGCTTTAAACTATGGCCCTGAGAGATGTCCTAGAGAATGTTCCTGTGCCCAGCATGTGCCAGGCTGGAGATAGAGAAGTAAACCTATAAAGGTTGATTTATCCTTTAGTCCTGCTTCACACATATGCGATGTCAGACATTGCATGTGATTCACAACGCACTGCTCTGCAAATCGCATGCGATGTCTGTGCGTTGCAAACTAAATTTGCATTGCATTCGGACCACAGTCGCCAGGACCCTTTTTTTGGAACGCACCAGAATTGGATCACACGGGTGTTCACCCACCCACTTTGAGTTCTCGAACAGTGAGGATGATTCCTCTTCCACTACCTCTACGTAAGAAAAGATGCTGGTGCAGGCACTGATTGCATCAGTGCGGGAAACTTTAAAAATGGAAGACACAGCTACTGCTGCGACAGTGCAATTTGGTACCTGTAGACCATCCAAGGTGACAAAGGTGTTCCCCTTTCCTGCCTATTTCGACGAGATTGTCGCTATTCAGTGAGGTTTCCCGAAACGCATATTTGGGATACCTAAGCGTTTCGCTGGGAGGTATCCTTTTGAGGAGTCCCTGTTAAAGAAACAGACCGTTTCACCGGTGGTGGATTCTCAGGTTTCCAGGTTAAATAAAGCCAGTGGAGAACGCTGTGTCCTTTAAAGACCCTGTAGATAGGAAGGCGGACTCTCTGGTCCGCTACCTTTTTACCATAGCAGCTTCAATTTTGAGGCCAGTGTTTGCCATGACCTTGACAGAATGGGCAAAGCTTTTACACCAGGACTTAGAAGGGGGTCAGCACCCCCTTGAACTGGCGGATCAGTTAATACAGGGGTTTACAGTATAGCTGTGATGCCTCTCTGGATGCGGCCCCATTGTGCTGCAGGGTGTCTGTGACAGCGGTGTCTCTTCACCGCATGATTTGGCTGAAATGCTGGTCCGCGGACCAGGCCTCCAGAAAAGTGCTGATGGATCTCCCCTTTTGTGGGGGACCGCTTGTTCTGAGTTTCTTAGGAAGAGGATTAAAGGTCTCACGGGAGGTAAAAGCACCCTGCCTCTGCAGGTTATTATAAGCGGACAGCCTCGCCGCAAACGTGGCCCTGTCTTCTCTGCCTTTCGGGAAACTGCAGCTAGAGGCATCACCCCGGTACAGGTGTCCATAGCCGACGGTCGGCTGTCCTGTAATGACAACAGATGCGGCTGAGAAGTCGCTCGGCAGTCATTACAAGGAGCCGGAAGGGATGTCCCCTCCCTCCCGCTGCCTTCCGCGGGTCACCCGGGCAACCAGCCTACACGGCCGCCAAAGAGCTACATTCAGCTCTGATCGGGTCTCCATGTAAAAACCCGGAAGTGATGTCACGACCTCTTTCGGGTATTTGGCCCCAAATTTTAAAAAAAATACAGCATTCAAAACAGCCAAACTTGGCCTTTTAGACCCCCAGATCACTCTACAACAGTACCGGTCAAAAAAAAATTAATTTAATGTACAAAAATATCAGCCGCGACCGATATGCGATGACCAAAAAAAAAAAGGATATCGGTCGATCACTAGTCTGGATCACAGTTGGCATTCCAGTTCATCCCAGAAAAGGTAATTTAAGGGGTTAGGTCAGGGTTCCATAGAGGTCTATGTGGAGCGGACTCTGGCACAGTCATGCTGGAACAGAAAAGGGCCTTCCCTAAAAAAAAAAGCAGCCAATCACAGTTCTCACATAATCGGACAGACTTTCCCATCTCCTGGACATCGTTGCCCACTTAAAGGAATGATGTGGTTAAATAGCTTCTATGCTATTGGCATAGCTGTGGGACAAACACCAAGCAGTGAATATAAGCAGCAGTCTGTATGAATGGAAAATATATTAAACTTTCAGCTGAAGATGGAATTCATGTTCCCACACTCCCTGTGCAGCAGAAACCATACTGAGAGTGGGAGGTCATTGCACTGTGAGTCAGCCATGCATGATGTGTTTAAAAAAAAAAATAAAAATCTGATTGTTGCATTGAAAATTCAAGTGATTGTAAACGTTCAATTTATTTTTATTTTTTAAATAACATGGCTGCTCTGTGCATTTGTTTTGCACAGAGCCACTGTTTGCAATGGGAACACTGGTGAATGCTCGCTCCTGAGCCAGGTCTGTGTGTCCCCTGCTCCATCCTCACTGGCTGTGATTGACAGCAGCAGAAACCAACGGCTCCCGCGGATGTGTCTGAGCCATTGAGGAGGGGGAGAAGCCTCTGCTCTTGTGCACCCCGCTGGATTGGGCTCAGGTAAGTATTGAGGGGGGCGAGCTACAGAAGGATTTTTACCTTAAGCCCCTTTCACATGGGCGATTCCGATCTGGTCCACATTTCTTTTTCCAGCAGACCTGATTGGACCCTCCAGTCTTTTCTTTGGAGTGGCGGATCTGCTGACATCCGCCACCATCTGATCCTGTCTGGCAAAAACAGACAGCTGGGGGGTCCTATTCCCCATTCGTCTGGTGGATTGGATGAAAACAGATAGCCTGTCTGTTTCCATCAGATTGCCCCAAAGATGAGTTTGCCTGTCATCTGCCTGCTCAGCGGGGATCAGCAGAGAGCTCCCCCACTAAGTAAGCTGATCCCACTTCACGAGGCGCCCGTGTGAAAGGGACCTTAATGCACAGAGTGCATTCGGGTAAAAAAAAAAAACATCAGCCTTCGGAAACCACTTTAACCACTTGCCGAATAGCTGCCGTAGTTATATGGCGGCAGGTCGGTTCTGTTATGCGAAACGACGTACCTTTACGTCACTTCATGTAGCAGATGGTGGGTGCGCACGCCAGTTGGCTAAAGTGGGGGGGCCAATCAGCGGATCTGGCAGACGCAATGTCCTCCGGGGCGGCACCCAATCCCCATGGAGACAGAATGGCGGTCTGCCAATGTAAACAGGGCAGACTGCTGTTCTGTCAGTGATGAACACAGGGATCATGTGTTCCTTCTATTTCTATTTTCATACGAATTTTCCCGTACGACAGAATTCTACTTCAGAAGTGATGTCATGTGTTGGATTGCTTTCTATGTGTTCTTTCTCTCTGAGCATGCCTAGTTTTGCTCTTAAGATTTTTTTTTTCAGTCGAAATCTGTACTAATGAGACGAAAATCGGACGTTGTATTACGAACAACAAAAATTTTATAGCCTGCACATCAGGATTTTGTCAGCCGAAAAGTCGGAGTTGGCTGTTGAAAGCACCATACTAACAATCCGAAAATCGGCAGATTGGTCGTCGGACAAATTTTCCCTTCAGATTTTCTTATTGTGTGTATGGGCCTTTAGTTATTGGCCACTTTAGGCACTTGATGGCGGGAGAGTCCTCATCCCTGTAAAAGCTTGAAGCGTCAACTTGAATCTTGCTCAGGTTTTTTTTTTTTTGCGATTTCCCCCAGAGGAACAGAGCAGAATGGCAAAGGAAAGCTACTGTATATATAAGATGCTGAATAGTAAGCTTTAAAGTTTCTTTGCCCTGTGTAGACAAAGTACAGGTTCACATAGAGGCAAACGTAACCAGAATATCTTCAAATATGTACTCTCTGAAATTGGTCATTTCTTTGTTTCCTAAGCAGTGTGAGTTTCTTTGTAGACAATAAGTAGTCATGTGCGAGGACCGACAACCTTTTGTTTTTCCTACTGGTGAATGGATTTGAGCAGGAAGAGGCTTAAAGTGATCTGTGTTTGTGTGTCACTACCATGTGCCAATGTAGGAGAGGAAATGAGTAATTTAGTGGCTGCTCAGGACAGTTGTAATATTCTAGACAAAGAAACGGCTTGGATGACATTGTGAAAAGTTTTTTCCCGGTGTTCCGGTTTTGCCATTGCCTGTATTTTATCTTCACTTGTACAAGAAGACTGGTTTTAGACAATAGAAAATAGTTTCCATTGTGGGGCAGCACATTCAGGTTTGGTTGTATTATTTTAGGTTGTCTATTAGCTGTAGATTGTATCACTGCTCACACAGCAGATGACATTTTGGGTGAAGGTCTTCTCATTGTATATTGCTGCTATTGCATCACTTTCTTAATACTGTTTAGCAAAGATTTGGATGGAAGTAAGCCGGCCATAAATGTGAATCCTGGGGGAGAAAAATCACCTATGCAAATGAGCGGAGACTGATTACCAAAGGGGGTATTTGCCCTCTTGGGTTGCGCTAGCAATAGTGCGCCCCATGACCCTTACTATGGTCAGGGCCGGTGCTTCCACTAGGCAAACTAGGCAGCCACCTAGGGCGCATTGCCACTTAGGGGCGCAGCCACGAGTCAGCAATCTCTCTCCATCATGAATGATCCTTGGGAGCTGAGGGGAGGTGCGGCAGTGGGGGAGGAAGAAGGGACAGAGGAAGATGCCAGGTGTCTGGGGCAATGGCGGAACTACCAGGCCCTGGATTTCCACCATTGTTGGGGGGCCCCAAGAGGCAGGAAGGGAGCCCACCGGATTGCTGCCTACATTATTATACAGGATTTATAGCGCAGCGCTTAATGATCCTCTTCATCTGTAGCTGAGCGACCTAAACCCTGGGCAGGATGTTATTCTCTACACTGAGCTGGTGGGCAGCTGTTCATTTCCCTGGTCGGTATTCAGCAGGGAGCGGAGGAGAGCTGAACCTGAGCTGGAGCTCGGCACTGGAGGGCGGCACCTTTACTGGAGCAGAAGCGACGAGGTACCGGAATATTCTGAGGAAGTTGGTGATGAAGGATGTGCAGAGCTCTCTAACTGCTGCTTCTTCCTCCACCAGGAGCCTGTTGGCGCTGTGGTGAGCACTGTGGTCCAGGAGAAGAGCGTCCTGGGAGAAGGAATTTAGCAGGATCACAGTGAAGGAGGGCAGAGTGCGGGCCACTCTCTTCATACTGCCCAGTAAGTGTCCCCAGAACAGGGGATCAGGGTCCCTGGGTGTGACATGGAGGATCCCTGGTGTGAAAGAGAATTGGGGTCACCAGATGTGCCATGGGGAATCGGAGTCCTAAAGGTATGACATGGGGGATATGGGTCACGAGTGTAACAGGGGTTTGGGGTCACCAGGTGTGCAATGAGGAATTGTGACCCCTTGGTATGCCATGGGGGATTGAGGTCCCCAGGTGTGACATGGAGGAACATCATGGTCCCCAGGTGTGACATGGAGGAACATCATGGTCCCCAGGTGTGACATGGAGGAACATCATGGTCCCCAGGTGTGACATGGAGGAACATCATGGTCCCCGGGTATGACAGCACGACATGGAGGAACACAGGGGTCCCTGGGTGTGACATGGAGGAACATCGGGGTCAGTGGGTATGACAGTACGATGTGGAGGAATATTGGGGTCAGTGGGTATGACAGTACGACGTGGAGGAATATTGGGGTCCCAGAATGTGACATAGGGGGACATCAGGGTCCCTGGGTGTGACATAGGGGGACATCAGGGTCCCTGGGTGTGACATAGGGGGACATCAGGGTCCCTGGGTGTGACATAGGGGGACATCAGGGTCCCTGGGTGTGACATAGGGGGACATCAGGGTCCCTGGGTGTGACATAGGGGGACATCAGGGTCCCTGGGTGTGACATAGGGGGACATCAGGGTCCCTGGGTGTGACATAGGGGGACATCAGGGTCCCTGGGTGTGACATAGGGGGACATCAGGGTCCCTGGGTGTGACATAGGGGGACATCAGGGTCCCTGGGTGTGACATAGGGGGACATCAGGGTCCCTGGGTGTGACATAGGGGGACATCAGGGTCCCTGGGTGTGACATAGGGGGACATCAGGGTCCCTGGGTGTGACATAGGGGGACATCAGGGTCCCTGGGTGTGACATAGGGGGACATCAGGGTCCCTGGGTGTGACATAGGGGGACATCAGGGTCCCTGGGTGTGACATAGGGGGACATCAGGGTCCCTGGGTGTGACATAGGGGGACATCAGGGTCCCTGGGTGTGACATAGGGGGACATCAGGGTCCCTGGGTGTGACATGGATGAATATGGGGGTCACTGGGTATGAAAGAATTACATGGAGGAACCATCAGATCAGGGTCACTGAATATGACATAGAGGAGTTTTTAAACCCTTCCCTTTTTTGTTTTATTTTTTTTTTGGGGGGGGGGCGCGAGTAGCTGGTCTTGCCTAGGGCGTAAAATAGTCTAGCACCGGCCCTGACTATGGTATGCTCTCATCCTTTCAGTAGAGCAGAGAAGAGATTTGTCCTGCTTTTTGGGAGATTTTCCAACACTTTGGGGTGATTGGTTATCAAACAAGGAGACTTTCCTACTGCAAGAACTCTTGTTGGATCCCCCAAATTGTTTAGTAATGGACCAATAATTCAGGAGCATTGTATGTAAAAATTTGCTGTCTGTGGGCAGCATGGGGAGTGCTCATCATGGAGAGGATTATCCAAGAAAGGGGTGAGATACACTACAGACATTTTAGCATTGCAGATGTCCCCCTGTTTTCCCCATTCTACGGATATTGGTACCATTATACAGTGTTTTCTCAGGTGTTGGCCAGCAATTCTATAATGACGAGGTCTGCCTTTACCATTGTCACACGACTAGTTAGTATTTTTATAAATTGCTCTTTTGCCAATATTGAATTTGTGTAGCAAAGCAGGGGATGTCTGCAATTTGATTTCCAGTTCTGTGCCAGTACCTTGGAAAGCCAGCATGTTACCAGTATACAGATTCTTGGAAACATTTTCTGCAAACAGAAGGCTGTGGCTATAGATTGAGTCACATTTTAACCTGGAAGACCAGTAAGGGCACATGCTACTCATTTAGTAAGATTTTTTTATTTGGTAGTACTCCTTTTATTAGGTTGAGTTCAGCAGGAAGGCGTGCAGCTCTGTGCAGCGTCTGCCAGTTCACACGTCTTACTAAACAGAAAATGAAAGTGAATGTAATCCCCACTTAAAGGTAGTTTCTTGTAAACACCAGCTACTGAGTCTTACATTGCATAAAGCAGCTGGTAATGAAATCTTCTGATATGGCTTATTTTTAGCTGCATTGGCCAACGGTAACATTGATGGGCACCAGCACACACTATAGGGAGAAACGCATAGTAGTTCTGTGAAGATACCCAAAGATTCATGATGTCTGTATGTTGTCCCTGCCAACACATAAACTTGCATTCCTGGTAATGGTGAGTTTGTGTTTGAATCACTCTGCAGCTCTTTGAAGATATGCTAGGCCGATATAAGCGGAATCTAAAGCTACAGGTTCAGCGAGGTACTGATCTGCTTTGACCCTGTACCACAGTAGTAGGGGGTGCCTGTATGACTGTTTCCATTCATCTCTATAGATGAATGATCCTTTTTTTTTTTTTTTTTTTTCCCCCTCCATATTTTTTAACCTATGCATGGATAATGGGGTCAGACATGCTTAGGAATAGAGTTCCTGTGCATGTTATGTGCTACCAGGTCTTCAATATGGCTCTGGTCATCCATACAGGTGGACTTAGCCACATAAGCGAATGAAAATGTTATGGCCGAAAGTCCACCTTTTTGTGTCATTAAAGCAGAGTTCCAGTCTGTCCATAAAATTAATGCCCCGTACACACGCGTCTATAGTTGGCCGTGAATTTTCGGCCAACGTCCGATCGGCCGATTTCGGCTTGTTAGTATGATGCTTTCGACAACCGACTCCGACTTTTCGGCCGAAAAAAATCTGGTGGGCAGGCTATAAAATTTTTGTTGGCCGTCAACACAATGGCCGATTTTCCATCAGTCAGTACAGATTTAGGCAGACAAAAATCTGATGAGCAAGACTGGGCATGCTCAGTAGTAAAGTAAACCAGCACATGACATCACTTCTGAAGTTGATTTTTGTTGGCCAAAAAAATTTGTGTGCAGTCTAGAGCACATTCCAACCAACAAAACACCACTCTGGACAAAAGACGGCCGATCGGACGGCCGATAATCGTTGCGTGTGTACGAGGCATAAGTCAGCAGCTCCAAATGCTGTAGCGGCTGACTTTTACTATAAGGACACTTACCTCTCCCTGGATCCAGCAATGTTCTCACATGAGCCAATTTTTCAATCTGCTTCAGGTGCAAGCGCCAGCATCTTCACTAAGGGAAACTGGCATTGAAACCTTGCGGCTTCACTGCCGGCTTCCAATTGCGTATGTGCGAGCCACACTGCGCTTTGTAATTGTTCCCATAGTCTTGTGGGACTTGTGATGTGTCCCAGAAGGCTGGGGAGGAAGCAGGGGGTGCCAATATTCTGCTCAGATTTCCGTGGCGATCTTACTGGAAGTGGGGGGGGGGGGGGTGGTCGCGGTATCTATCAGACTGGAGGAGTGGAACTTACCCTTTTGATGACGTTTTTCATATTTGCATAGTCAAGACGATTTATACAAAGGGCAACTTCATCATTTTTATTTTTTTTTCTAATTTGGTGAAAACTTTGCTCCTTTTTTTGTAAGATAAATAATTAAACAAAAAAAAAAGACTGATGGGCAATCATTCTGACATGGATTTATTGAAGTAGCAAGCTCTTCCAGTAATTGTAGGTTTCCATTAATGCTATTAACTTGCAGTTATGGCCCTGTCCATCTTGGCTTTCAGTCTGTAGCATTGGCCTCCTCCTAGTCCCTTTATAATATCAATATTCCTGAGCGATGAGACGGAGCATCTCTGTGACTTCCTTCCTGTGTTGCCTCCTGCTCTGCATGCAAACACAAGCAGGGAGAGCTTTGATATAATCAAGCTATGAACGTTTCCCTTTTTTTCTTCCCTCCACGCCCTCTGACTAATAATTGTCCAGGACAAAGAAAACTGGTCATGCTAAAGATTTCATCATTTCTCAAGTATGTTGAAGGAGCCATATCAGATCCATTACATAGCTGCAGGCCATTGAAATGGGTTTTGTGCAGATCCTGTCAAGTGACTTGTGTTCTGAACAATTTGGCTTAGTACTAGTCACTCCTACAACTGGGTTTAGTTTAATTAGTTTTCATTGCTTCCTATATACCACAAAACACTTGTAGTTCTTACCTGTAGATTTTACTTGGTGCATGCATATATATATATATATATATATATATATATATATATATATATATATATATATATATATATATATATATATATATATATATATATATACAAAAATTTAACCCCTGGGCAGATTTAAAAAAAAAAAACACAAATGAACACCGTTTTGTTTGTCATATGTAGTATTATTATTTTATTTTTTTTACAGTATCTCAAGTGAGTACACCCCTCACATTTATGTAAATATTTTATTCTATCTTTTCGTCCCCATTCACACTATCGCGACTTGTCAGGCGACTTGGTCGCCTGACAAGTCGCGGTGGGTCGCCTGCCATAGATTAGCACAGGACCTGTTCTAATAGGAGCGACACAAGTCGCTCCGACTTAGAAAAAGGGTCCTGTACTACTTTGGGGCGACCTGCATTGACTTCAATTATATGAAGTCCGTGCCTGTCACGCCGAGGTCGCGGTGCACGCTGTGCACCGCAACTTCACAGGTCGCCCCAGCAAGTCGGGTCGCCCCTGTGTGAACGGGGTCTCAATGTGACAACACTGAAGAAATGACACTTTGCTACAATGTAAATTAGTGAGTGTACAGCTTGTATAACAGTGTAAATTTGCTGTCCCCTCAAAATAACTCAACACAGCCATTAATGTCTAAACTGCTGGCAACAAAAGTGAGTACACCCCTAAGTGAAAATGTCCAAATAGGGCCCAATTAGCCATTTTTCCTCCCTGGTGTCATGTGACTCGTTAGTGATACAAGGTCTAAGGTGTGAATGGGGAGCTTATGTGTTTGGTGTTATCGCTCTCACTCTCCCATACTGGTCACTGAAAGTTCAACATGGTACTTCATGGCAAAGAGCTTTGAGGATCTGAAAAAATAATTGTTGTTCTACATAAAGATGGCCTAGGCTATAATATTGCCAAGACCCTGAAACTGAGTTGCAGCACGGTGGCCAAGACCATACAGCAGTTTAACAGGACAGATTCCACTCTTCTTAAACAGGCCTCGCCGTGGTTGACCAACGAAGTTGAATGCATGTGCTGAGCATCATATCCAGAGGTTGTCTTTGGGTAGTAGATGTAGGAGTGCGGCCAGCATTGCTGCAGAGGTTGAAGGGGTGGGGGGGGGGTCAGCCTGTCAGTGCTCAGACCATACACCATACACTGCATCAAATTGGTGTGCATGACTGTCATCCCAAAAGGAAGCCTCTTCTAAAGATGATGCACAAGAAAGCCCCCAAACAGTTTGCTGAAGACAAGCAGACTAAGGACATGAATTACTGGAACCATCTCCTGTGGTCTGATGTGACCAAGATAAACGTATTGGGTTCAGATGGTGTCAAGGTTTGTGGCGGCAACCAGGTGAGGAGTACAAAGACAAGTGCCTACAGTCAAGCATGGTGGTGGGAGTGTCATGGTCTGGGGCTGCATGAGCGTTGCTGGCACTGGGGAGCTACAGTTCATTGAGGGAACCATGAATGCCAACATGTACTGTGACATACTGAAGCAGAGCATGATCCCCTCCCTTCAGAGACTGGGCCGCAGGGCAGTATTCCAACATAACGACCCCAAACACACCTCCAAGACAACCACTGCCCTGATAAAGAAGCTGAGGGTAAAGGTGATGGACTGGCCAAGCATGTCTCCAGACATAAATCCTATTGAGAATTTGTAGGGCATCCTCATACAGAAGGTGGAGGAGCGCAAGGTCTCTAACATCCACCAGCTCCGTGAGGTCATGGAAGAGTGGAAGAGGACTCCAGTGGCAACCTGTGAAGCTCTGGTGAACTCCATGCCCAAGAGGGTTAAGGCAGTGCTGGAAAATAATGGTGGCCACACAAAATATTGACAGTTTGGGCCCAACTTAGGGGTGTACTCTCTTTTGTTGCCAGCGGTTTAGATCTTAATGTCTGTTATTTTTGAGGGGACAGAAATTTTACTGTTACAAGCTGTACTCACTATACATGTAGCAGTGTCATTTTTTTCATTGTTGTCACATGTAAAGATATAATGTGAGGGGTGTATTTTTTTTTTTTTTTTTGTGAGATACTGTGTATATACAAGCTGTGTAAGAACCTGAAATTGACATGCTATCAACCTCTTGTGTGCTTTAAAATCCTGTAATCTTCTACCCCGACACTTGTTTTATAAGGAATGTCTAATGTAGTGTTTAGTTTCAATCTATAACCTCTGGTATTTGCCTCAGTAAATGTTTGGGTTGAGTAATAAACATGTATAACATGAAGGCTTCAGAATGGTCATCTGATGGGATCAGAGTTTTTCACTTCCTGGGGAATTCTTGCGTATTGAAGACTCGCCATTTCCACAAATGTTTTCAGAAGCACTTGTGTCCATTCACACTAGTCCGACTTGTCAGACGACTTGGTCAGCCTGACAAGTCACGCACTGTCGTGGTCCATTGATTGGTACAGGAGCTGTTCTAATGGGAGCGACGCAAGTCGCTCCGACTTAGAAAAAGGCTCCGACTTAGAAAAAGGGTCCTGTACTACTTCGGGGCGACCTGGAGCGACTTGCATAGACATTAATTTTATGAAGTCAGTGCAAGTCGTGCTGCACGCGACTTCACAGGTCGCCCCCTAAGTCGGAGCGACTTAGTGTGAACCGAGCCACAGAGCGACAGGATCTGCCTTCCATGGTTTAGGTTTTTATTTGGTGTTTGTAGTGACATTTCATCTCCTTTTTCTGTCTGTTTTCAGTGATGATTCTGTGTGGTGCCATGCAGCTGACAGCGTGTTCTTCTCAGACGTTGCTCAATAAAGTCTCTGGCGTTGGTGTTTATGTACTTGTGTTCTAGTAGTCGGATGACTAAGGCCCGTGGTCCTCTGGTGTAATTTTCAGGGGTGTGTGACGTTCCTCAGTGAATTACTGCATTTCTTGGTACAGATCCTTCTGGAGCCTTGTGGTTTGTGTTGTAACTCGTGTGCTTCCTTACGATTTGTTTATACAAGAGCGCAGGAAAAATACTCTGCGGCAGATCTTCTAGATGCGTCATGGCAGCACACATCGCCACTCCTAGGGCATTCTATCATTCCACTTTTGCTAAGAAAATTTTGGCCTTCCATCCACATTCTTTGCCCATTTCTGTAAGTTAATTGTTAAAACTGATGCACATAAAAAAAAAAAAAAAAAAAATTGTAGTAGAAGGGCTCATGCAAACTGCAGCTCAAAAAAAGCTGCTTCTACAGGCATTTGAGCTTTTATGTCAGCTTGAAGAAGAGTGTACTTTTTTTGACTCTTTTGCACGTTATTGAGCTCCTTTGAGCATAAGCTTTTTTTTTTTTTTTTTCCACAAACCCTACCCTTAGCTCTATATAAAATATATATATATATATATATATATATATATATATATATTTTTTTTTTTCTTTCTTGTGAGTCTTTTGAGCTGCTTTGAGCTTTTTCATGATTTTTGGGCACTTAGGCATCTTTTCTGCTCGTAAGCTCCTCTCAAAAACGCGAGTTTGGGTTTTTTTTTTTTCCTGTCTAGAACTATGAAAAAACCATAGTGTGCATGGGCACATTGGCTTCCAGGCAGAGAAAATAAGCACCTAAAAAAAGCTCATAAGCCTGTAGGAGCTGCTTCTTTGAGCTGCAGTGTGCATGAGTCCTAAATGTGTGTCCTAATCTCACCCTGCATCAGGAATATCTGCCTGCACACTGGTCTCTACCAGCACTGCAGATGGGACCCATCTGGATCATCCAGAAGTCTCACCCACAAAATGAAGCTTAAAGCCCCACTCAGAGCTCTGAGGAAGGGAGCTTGACTCCCGAAACGCGTTAGCGGTCGCAATTTCCAGGACATGGTCCAACACATGGGTGACGGGAATTTGCAATACAATTTTAATTCTTCATGTTTGTGAGTATGCATTCAGCATTTTATTAAATCATTTTAAACAGTACCACGGGTAATGCACTAGGTGTTTGCGCCTCCTTTTCCTTTCTTTCATGCATCCATTTGGAGTTCCCTGCCAGTCTTCCCCTTCGGAGTGAGCGCTTGGCTGATTATTTGTTTGGAGTAACACACATTGGGTGCCTTGTCTCCCAACCCTTCTGCATTGCAGTGAACTGTGATGTTGCATCGTGTGACCTTGTGACGTGCTGCAAAAAATAGTGCTTGTCCATTTTTTCCTTTTTGCATTCTGGGCTGCATTAATGAGCAACAGACCAGAATGTGAAGGTGTAAATGGGTTCACCTTTTTTTTTTCAAAAAAATTCCCCCCCCCCCTCCCTAATATTCTAAATATGCACATATGTACCAAACACCCATCCCCCCCCATGCTGCCTGCAACCTAACCAGTAAATTCTAGTGCCCGGCTGGCCTTTCCTGTGCATGAACCTCCCATAGACTTGAATAGGATGTATTCATACTGTGGGTCTATGGGACAGGTCCCAGCTTTGTGTATTGGGGGGGGGGGGGGCGTTATATGTTGTAAAAGATTATTTTCTAATTTTAAAAAGAAAATAAAGAATTTTCTTTTTATTGATTGTATGGGTGGTTTAGAAATCTTTACACTTATTTAGGGCTGCAACTAACTATGATGATGACCACAGTGACGGGAAAATTTCTTGGTCAACGGAATTTTCAAATGGTGTATGTGGTTATTGTTCAGAAATTACATACATTTTAAAACAGAATGTTTAAAGCAAGTGAAATTTTTAATTGACATTCTTTCATTCAGCGAATGTACAAAGATTTTTTGTATAGTTATTCACTTTCGAAAATCGTTGATTGGCCAGCATATAGCTGTTTGCACCTAATGCAGTTTGCTTTTGATCCATTTCTCCAGTGCTTTTTGCTGTGCATTTTTTGCACACCCGTTTTTTGCTGCGATTTGTGTTATGCATTTTTTATGCTTTTTTTTTTTTTTAAAGATGGTTAATACTTTACAGCATTTTGTCAGCTGGGTAGAATAGAGGAGTCCATAGAAGTTTAGTCTGACTTTTTCCAGAAATAACAGAAATATATGATGGTATTCTGCGCCGGTTTGGGGTTATTACTTGTTATATTGTGGAATATAAGAGCTGGCAGAATACCTAAATGTAGTATGTTGTCACAAACACTTGAAGCTTCACGTGGGGTCTATGAAAGGTTGGGAACCCCTGGTGGTTTTATGGTGTATGCTTTCTGTCAACGCTGAACACAAATAAGCTTACCTGGGCATGAGAGCTGGAAATATTCACTACAGAGGTCCCAGCACACAGGCCAAATTACATTTAGCACTTGGAGTCCTAACCACTTTTTGCTTTTATTTATATATAAAAAAAAAAACTCTTTTGTTCATTGATGGACACAGCTCCTGATCTTCATAACCATTGGGTTATACTGCCCTTTACAGGAGTAGGACACTAGGCAGAAAAAAGTCTGGCTACGCCTATAGGCTGTCCCAGGAGGTATACTCTCGCTCTCTGCTATAGATACTCAATTTTTTTTCTGCCTAGTCAGACGTAAGGACCTAGTTCCTTGCTGGGATCTCTGGTCCTTGCAATTCTTTCTTTTTTAGATATACATTTTTCTCCAGGTTTTTTCCTGTGAGATCTACAATCAACTGCCGGACTAGGCGATGGGCTGGATAATCTAGATCCAGTGGTCACACCAGTCTGGTCAGCGAGTGCATGCAGACCTCAGCTCTGCACTAGGTTTGCTGCGACGTAGCCCCACCGGACGGGGGCTGTGGCGAGTTAAATGCCTCGCTAGGTCGCATACGACTAGGTCTCGGCCTGAGCCGCAGCGTTCCTCCTGGCCGACAGCCCCCCATTCTGAGGGGTTCTGTCTGGAGCAGTGCCCGTCTTGTTCCTGGGATGGTGAGTAGCTGTCCCCCCCCCCCTCTCCACCTGGAGGGTTTTGGGGTGGACATAGGCTCCTACTTGGGAGGGCGGACCCCCAGGTTCCCTGCCTTCCCATCAGGCACCCCCTTCATCTGTCCCCCCATCCTATCCCCCTCCACTTAGGCTGAGGCTGTGTGGGTGGTCTTGTCACCTCCTGGGTGGGGGCAGGGTGCTATGCTGGCGATGGGGGGTGTACCTCTTGGGAGCTTCTGCCAGGGCCCCCCATTTTGCTTGGGCCTGTCCTTGAGGCCTAGGTATCCCTCCTGGGAGCCTCGTGGTGCAGCCATTTTCTTGTAGCCTGTGTGCCTCAATGCACAGCGGCCATGTTTGTATTGTGCGGTAGCCGTTTTGCGGTGGTTTGCCATTGAAAATAGCGGTGGCTATGACAGCGAAGTCCTCTGGTGGTGATTTCGGCAGTGAGAGCCCCTCCTCCTCATCCCCTGGTGCTGACTCCTGGATCCTTTCATTTCCTGATCGCCGCTCATGCAGTGCAGATTCTCCTGGTGGCTGTGGTACCTGGTTTCTGCTGGGTGGGGAGTCTGGGGGGTCCTCTCCCTCTCTGCTGAGGATCGATTGGTGCTCTGCGACTGGCAACCGGGTGGTACTACCAGAGAGGAGGGGGTTGTCCCTTAGCAGTGTTTTTGCTTTTTTTTTTTTTTTTGTGGGATCCTCCTGTTGACTCATGGAGTCTTTAAAGCATATCTCCCCACCTGATCCCCTCTCTGGGGCTGGGCCTTCCGGGTCCCATCCATCCAGCGATGCACTGACTGCGGTCCTAGAGTCTCTTGTGTCCGTTTCTGCAATTGCGCACCAAAAGGCGCTGGTGGACGCACTGGTTGTATCTGTGCTTGAGACTTTAAGTTGGAGGACACAGCTGCGACGGAGCCGCAGGGTTCCCTTTTGGCACTCCCAAGCCATCCAGAGCAGCAAAGGAGTTCCCTTTTCCCCTTTTTATTTTGACAGAATTGTCACTGAAGAGTGGGGACGACCCAATGGTCCCCTTGGGGTCCCTAAGTGAGTTGCTAGGCGATACCCCAATGAGGAGTCCCTTCTTAAGAAGTGGGCTGCTCCACCGGTGGTGAACCCTCCGGTTTTCAGATTAAGCAAGGCAGCCATGATTTCGGTTAAAGAGTCCCCGGCCTTTAAGGACCCGGCTGACCAAAAGGCGGAGGCTGTGGCCCTCAATATGTACACCCTGGCTGGTTCGGCACTGAGGCCGATATTCACCATTGCCCTAGTGTCACAGACTCTGACCGAGTGGGCGAACATTTTACGCCGTGACCTGGAGGGGGGAGTAGCTCCCCACTGCCTTTGCCGAGCTGGTGGACAAGCTAGTCCAGGGGCTGTAGTTTCTTTGAATGCGGCTCCCCTAGTGGCTTGGCTCTCTGTATCAGCAGTGGTCCTTTGGTGTTTCCTTTGGCTCAAATGCTGGTTTGCGGACGAGACTTCTAACAAGGCCTTGAATGATCTTTCCTTTTGAGATGATCGCCTGTTTGGTGCTACCCTGGATGACCACATTAAAAGTCTCACGGGGGGGGGGGGGAGAGAGAGTGCCTTTCTTCCACCGGCTACTGAGGGAAAGGACCCTCGTTGAAGATGTGGGCCCTTATTCCTGGCTCATTGGAAGTTGTTTTCATCCCTCACCGTCGACTGACAAGGGATCGGAGCCCTTCGCGCCATCCAAACGAACTTGGGTCTGGCAAGTCAAGTGTGGGCTTCTCCAGACCCCCAGGCAAGGCCCCTTCAGCAGGAAGGTGTGCTCTCACCTGTATCTGGGGTGGGGGGGACGTCTTTGCTGGTTCCTGGACTTGTGGACTCCCCTGGTACACATTTGGTCCAGCTACAAGTTCGAGTTCACCTCCAGTAAGGTTCTTCCTTCCGACGTGTGACTGTTCGTTCAACCCACTGGTTGAATGAAAAAAATGGATTCCTCTATGGGCTGCCATACATTGGTGATTAGAGTTCCATACTTGGTGTTATGTTGCTGACTTTAAGTGGCATTGGCCCCAGGACTATGCAGGGCCGTCCTATGGGAAGTCAGTCATTCACCGCTCGAAGAACCCCTAACAACTTCTAGAGGAACCTCAGCATTTCAGGGTCACTGATGGAGAACTGCTGCTCTAGCAGGTAGTAGAAGTATTCGTTCATAGATTAGAATGAAGTGTGCAGATGCTGACTGTTATTCCTGTCTAATGGTTATGCTACAGGTGTGTTCCTTCCTTCCGTCCTATTAAAGCAGAGCTGAGGTAATTTGTTTCTGCTCTGCAAATTTTCATTCTGTGTATAAACGTCCTGCGCTTTGCTTTGGGGTGAGTCCAGGCTGAGGTGTGAGCTGCCTTATATATGGAGGCATTGCAAGTTGAATTGTGGTCCTGTTCTGGTTTTTGTCTGTAAATTACTTTTCCCTCCAGGAGTCTCTTCTCATTACTGCTGGTTGATGCTGTATGGTTATGAAGACTTTTCTCGCAGTCCTGGAATTGGGTAATTGTAGTGCAGTGCTCATCTATTCTCAATAGCGCTGTGTTTACTGCATCTTCAGAGTGCAGAAATTGAGCCCACGGCATGCAAACTGATTCAGTAAGGGAGAGCGTGCAGAGCAGTACTCTGGGTTTTATTTTTGTTTTTTTGTTTTTCCTGTACCCTTGATGAAAAAAGGGCCATTTTGTCCTTTTTGTTTAGTTTGTCTCATTGCGAAGATAGCATGGTTGTCAGCTTTTGGACCATGCATTTAGTAACCAGACAAATATGTGATTTTCAGCACTTTTCCTGGCATTTAGACACTGAGATGAGATGAGTGCCCTCACTAGGTATGTAGGTAGTGGGACATGTTCGTTTCCCTGTTCCAACCTCTGTCTTTTGTATTGGTTTGCTAGGGTGCAGGTAGCCCCTACCTAACAACCCCCCCACCCCCACCTTTTGCTAGGATCCTGGCATCTACTTGCATAATTAAAACCAGCGTGTGTGTGGCCTAGCCACCGGCATCTTAGCAACCTATGATGCCAGGCATTGAGGGCTATCTGAATTAAAGCAATCAGGGATGCTAAACGGAAGGAGCCGGCTGCATCCTATGAACAAATGGGGTGAAACTGGGTGGGAGCCCTCTAGGCAACATGGCACCTCCCCCAGGTATGCTCACTGAACAGGGCTCAGTGGCAACCAAACCCAACCTTCGTAAGGCCCAGAAGCTAATACAGGCATTTAGACATGTATTTAATTTCTGTGAAAGTACTTTAAATTGAACGAAACCAAAAAATAGACAAAAGTGGGGTTTTCAAGGCTCAAATGAGATGGTCAATTGACTCAACGCCACACAATGGTAAAATTTAAAACACATTTTATTACTATTGATAAAAAAAGGGCATGGGAACATGCCTTGGAGAACACGTATACATATACCACATATATTTAAAAATGGAACACAAAGTAGGTAACCAGATGGTGGAGTCTCAGTCAAAAGGATGGATGTGGTCCCTGTACAGCCAACGCGTTTCAATTGACTTGCTTCTTTAGGGCTTAATCGGAGACCAGAGAACCAACTAGTGTTCCAAATTGATGCAGACCCATAGTCCGGACAGAGTTCACAAAAAATGATGATTGTCTAGTGGACGTGGACCGTGTATCCCAATTAGGGTTGTATAAGACGTATTAGTGTATTTACTATGAAATTGGCAATATACTTATGTTCACTTCATTACAACATATAAGTGCAGGGAGGCACTAATATCTGGCCATTCGGACACACCATAGGAGAACAAGCATGCAGTTTGCTTTACATTAGTATAAAGTGGTTTGGGCAGGTAATCCTATATATAGTGTACCCAGGTATCCAAGTCATATCCTGGTTGTGTAGACTGGAAGCGCTATATGCGGTGGTCCTCGATATCCTTATGTGTGCCGGGGGAATTATAGCCCCCTGTGTGTCCTCTCTGATGGCGTGGCCTACTTTAAATTGAAAGAACATTTTCAAGTGTCTATATAATACGCTGTCAAACTTTCTTCAGTGCAGGCAGTCCTTGGCTCTGGTTGTTTTGGCCCAGGCTACTTGGGTCTCTAAAAATTTGGACAAGCAAACATTTCTGCGGTAGTTTCAACCTATACCTGAATATCCTAATGCCTCGTATACAGAATGCAAGTCCTGGGTGCACATGTCATAAGCACTTGCATTTCAAATGTCTTGTGCCAGCTCTGCCAGTTTATGAAAATTGGGGCCCAAACCATGCGATGTCATTAAAATAGTCTTTGAAAAAGATGTTGACTCAATCACCAAATCAGCAAAAAACCTGGTAAAGCACAAGTTTGGGCTCAATTTTGTTTTAATTTTCTCTGGGCCTTATTAAACAAAACTGCAGGACTCCTTTTCAGAGCGGTCACTCGCTGTACCTCCTCGTTACCTTAAAATTCCCCCAGCCTTCCTGGTTAGGCGATGATCAGTGTCAACATGGAGAGACTGAGAAAAGACTAGGCTCTATTCCCACCAGGGGATGCTACCGAGCGTGCATGCTTTTTTTGTATGTTTCGGTCATTGCGACAAGAGTAGCCCATTTATTTCAGTGGGCTGCCCTATGTACAAGGAAAATGCAAAAAAGGGTGTCTGGCATGACAGGACTTTGAAAATGCTTATGTCTTATTGTACACATGTACCATGTTTTTGATGTATGTTTATGCCTCTTCTTAAAATAAAAACTTTTGTACAAGAAAATGCTGCAAAACTGCATGGCTGTACTTTGCTTTCTGTTGTATACTGACCCACACACGTTTGCAAGATGCGCGGAGGTGCGTTAAGAATTTCACTGTCGCGCGTCTTTGTGAGTTTCAGGAAAGTGCACAATTTTGCATGTGTTCCTGCCATACAATGGTGTGAACGCAGCCTTACTGCAGGATGTCATATTGGCAGCATCATTAAAATAATACATGGCAATTTTGCTACAGACGTCCTTATTCAGGTACTCCTGATATAGGGCGACAAACCTGTCCATGTCCCTGTCCCAATTGTGCTCCTTTGTTGTCAAGTGGAGACTGGTGAGTTTAACACATTACACAAGCATGGCCACTATTGTCACCAGCACAAAACCTGCCCCCAGAAATGCCATGGAGCTATTGCTGGAGTGCATATGATAAAAAAAAAAAAAAAGGATTTGTTAAAAAATAAACTACATTGCTTTAGACTACTAAATGTGACTAATTTAGCATTTATGTATACTATAAATCCAATGTTTTTTCTACACTGTACTCTAATGCATGGCTAATCTGAAGATGTGAATAAAATTAACCATAGAGCTTTCATTTGGTGGTATTTGATTACCTCTGCGGTTTTTATTTTTTGCGCTATAAAAAAAAAAAAAAAAAAAAGGCCGACCATTTTGATGTATTTTTACTTTCTGTTCTAAAACCTATCCCAAAAAAAATCATTTAAAAAAATCTAAATTGTTAGGCCAATATGTAATCTGCTACATATTTTTGAAAAAAAAAAAAAAATTCTATTAAGGGTATGTTGATTGTTTTGTGCAAAATTTAGAGCGTTAGAGTTATTTTTTATTAGTAATGGTGGCGATGTGTGACTTATAGCGGGACTGCAATATTGCGGTGGACACTGACGCTTTTGATACACTTTGGGGACTAACGACTCTAATATAGTAATCAGTGCTAAAAATATGCACTGTCACTGTATTGATGACACTGACTGGGAAGGGGTTAACATCAGGGGCAATCAAAGAGTGAACTGTGTACTTAATGTGTTTTCTCATTGCGGGGGGAGGTGGGTTTACTAGGGAAAGACTTGGATCTGTTTCTCTGCTTTGCAGGGACACATGATCAATGTCTTGCCTACTGACAGAACTGCAATCTGCCTTGTTTACATAGGCAGATTGCCGTTCTGACTCTCTGCCTAATCGTCTGGTGGCGGCGGGCATTGAATCCGCGGTACCCACAAATCAGCTCCTGCGGTATCTAATCTCAGTAGGAGCGGGTAACCGGTGGCGTGCATGCACGCCCCAAACCCAGAAGTGCAGGATCACATACTAGGTACATGATCCTCCGCAGAAGTGCCACCTTGCAGCCTTATATATACAGTATACGGTTGGCAAATGTTTAAGCTGGGTACACATTGTCTGAAAATCAGCTGGTTTAGCAGGGACCAGAGAACTGTCCATATGTATGGCAGTCTGTGTAATGGTGTTGAGCGTTCGGACACCATCTTGTCCTCTCAACGTCCATTTTGTGTAGTGACCCAGGCTCCTTGAGCGAAGTAGCCCCCACCTTTTTCTAATCAGAGGAACCAAAAGGCACTCCCTCACCAGGTTCCTGCTAGGCTGACATTTTTCACACCTTTACTATACACAAGCTTTGACCAAGCAGGAGTTGTGTCTGCGAGGACAGCAGGGGGTCAGATTAGATGTCCAGGGAAATTGCTTTGTACATTCTCCAAGCCAAATTGTTAACTTACATCTCACAATCCGGGCTCAAATCATATCTTTTTAACCAAACATAACATGTTAACAAAAAGTAGATATTTGGGTGCCCCATAAAATACCAATCGAATTAAGTCTAAGCACGGACACCGTCATGCCGAGGAAAGGCAAGCTAGCGATCCAAGGGCGTACAGGGCAGATGTTAGTCCGAAATACCCCATGTTTAGTGTCTAAAGATAGGACATTCAAAAACGTACCATAAAATATCGGTTTCAAGCGTGTAACCGTTTCATAATTGAAGATATGAGTGCTTTTATTAATCTGTCAAAGCGGGCGGTCATTTAGAGGTTTATAGACTCAGAGCCAATTGGCTAAGTACTTCTGGTGACACCCCCTGGAGAGTCAGGGAAAAAGGCAGGAACGGATAGAGAGCTCAGTTCTCATCCTAAGATCGATGGCATAACACCGCCCCAAGAAGAACCAAACATACCTGTTCAACTCTGAAACTTAAGGTAATACTAGGACTGTTTTAATGCAAGTATTTTCATTCTTTTATTCTCCTTTTTCTAAAATTGCTGTATATTGTGTCTCCATTTCTTTGTAACCCATTTTTCTGTAAATATTTTTATTCGCACCAATTTTAAAACCTTTCTTATAATTAAACCTTATTTTGAAAAGTGTTAACTTTTGTCTCTAAGCTCTTAAACGCAACTTGACCCAAACAAACCCTGCCTCCTGAAGTGCGCTATTGTGTGTTATAGACAGTTATTTTAAAGTCATAATTGATATTTGTACTGTTTAGGCTAACCTATCTGAAACATTCTTGTCAGGTGACAGTGTGTGTTACAGACGGTTATTCTAAAGTCATAATTGATATTTGTGAAATCAGGAGCATCCGCTAAGCTGAAACGTAGCGGTGGTGGCAGTGAAAGGGTTAATCGTTTAATTAACCCGGTGACAATCGCTCTCAGTCTGCTGGCATCTAGATTGTGGTCCCGCAAGCTGGACAATCTGTGTGCTGGGCGCAGCTGAGAGTGGCATTGTTACACAAGTGACGGCAGGGTGTGAGATTGCTTGGTCTTTGGTCACGAGGTGGATGAGAAGGCCAGGGGTCTGATACCCGTATTCGTCACATATTGGCTGGCAGCGTACGTGGGATAGTCTTGCATTTAAGAGCATTCAGTGCACTGTTAGGAATTAGCTCTGCACTGAAGGATTGTAACGGTTGAGGAAAGCAGTCCTTAGAGACAAACTGGTGCATATTTTTGTTTTTTGAAAAGAGACACACAGCAATCTCTACTTTCTACAGCTCCTTCCTATCTTTGCTTTCTGTTCTATCTTTTCTGCTTGCAAACATGCCTGGTTTATCGGAATATAGAAAAATGAACAAAAATGAACTTGCTACGGAGTGCACATCAAAAGGACTTGACGTCAGTGGCAAAACTCGGGAAGTAATGATTCATGCCCTGCAGGAGTATGATATGCAGGCAAGCCGACATCTGGCGGAACCAGAGGAAGAGGCTTCCATTTCTTCAGAGCCCAGTGATTCAGGCACGGCTGCGCAGGATGGGCCAGCAGAGACTGACACTGGAATACCACTGGATGTCACCGCCACTCCACAGCATGTGCAGACCAGCCCCAGCTTGCCTGCAGCCAGCATAGACTCTCCTCTAATGCAGGAAACGCTGCAACGTGTCAAGGAGATGGATCCTATGGCTTACCTGCAGTTTCTAGAACGCCAGGCTGAAAGAGAGGCTGAGAGAGCAGAGCGCAGGGCTGCGAGAGAGGCTGCAGAGCGCCGGGCTGAGAGAGAGGATGCACAGAGGGAGGCTAATCGTCGGCATGAACTGGAGATGGCTAAGCTCCCGCCGCAGCCCCAGGCTCAGAACCTCGGATCCCTAGAGCACAGGGACACCTCTTTGCTTGTGAGCCCGGCAGCCAAATTTCCAGTCATGGAAAAGGACAGTGACATTGATGTGTACCTGCTGTCGTTTGAAAAGACTTGCCGTCAGTACCAGTTGCCCCAAGCCCAATGGGCTCGGTACCTGACGCCAGGGCTGCGAGGCAAGGCCCTGGACGCTTACGTCGAATTGCCAACGGAACAGGATGGTGATTATGAGGCCATCAAGGCTGCAATCACCCAAAAGTACCAGTTAACCCCGGAAGTGTACCGGAAGCGATTTAGGTCCCTGCAAAAGGGACCTGGGGACTCATATATGGATGTGGTAAGCCGCTTACGCACCACGTTCCGTCAGTGGACTAAGGGCTTGAAGGCCATTACGTTTGAGTCCCTGGAGGATCTCATGATTGGAGATCAATTGTTGCACATCTGTCCTACAGACGTCAGACAGTTTGTGCTGGAACGAAAGCCAGCTTCTGCCCAAGAAGCAGCAGAAGTGGCAGATGCCTACATCCACACTCGGGTGTCTGACCATCGCAAGGCTCCTCTGTATGGCGCGAAAGGAGGGAAATCGCACATGGAAACACCTCCTGCACCTAGGAGTCACGTTCACCAGCAACCAGCCCCTGCAGTTCCTGGTGTCACCTTCCCTACAACTGACACCCGCAGATGCTACACATGTGGAAAAGCGGGACATCTCAGGACACAGTGTCCTGAGCAGAAGCAGATGACATCACCTGGTCAGCAGGCCAGCAACTCTTCCTCCGTGCTGTTTGTCCGCAGGAAATCCCGGGTGACCGCCGCCAACTTGCAGCCCGTCACCGTGGGCAACCGGACTGTCACTGGTTTCCGGGACACAGGAGCTGAAGTCACCCTGGTGAAACCAGAAATGGTAAGAAGAAGGGACATCATCCCTGGAAAGTTTTTTACCCTCACTGGAGTTGGGGGGACCCGCTCACAGGTACCCCGTGCCCGTGTTTTCCTTGATTGGGGTGCTGGGAGTGGGATGAGGGAGGTGGGAGTCTCTGAAGAAATCCCCACAGATGTTTTGTTGGGTGCCGACCTAGGCACCCTTGTTTCTTACTACACCCCTGCTAAAGGCACCCTCGATGCCTCCACGGAACTCTCTGGACTTGAAAAGGTACTGTGTGCAGATATTGGTTTAATGTCTGGGCAACCTATGGATGGACAGAGGGAGGGGGAGGGGAAGGGTAGTGTTGAATTACCAGGTCTTCCATCTTTTGAAGAAGGAAAGGAGGCCCTCTTGCCTGTGAAGTTACCAGGGGTATGCTGTAGTAATGCTAATGATGATGCAAATAATGTTGATGATGCTGATATTAATGATGGAAATGTTGATGATGAAAATGTTGATGCTAATAATGCTGGAAATGATGTTGCTGATAATGTTGATGGAAATGATGATAATGCTAAATATGTTTTGTCAATGTTGGTGGTCCATCGCAGTGTGGCAAAGGCAGGGGAGATGCAGGCCCTGGTCGCAGAGCACCAGGAGGAGGTCTCTATGTCCTCTCCTTGTTCTGACCCAGTGGACTCCACCTCTGTTAGGCCTCAGCAGCTGTCTTTGTTCGCCACAGGACAGCTTGCTGGGACTTATAGTACTGCCTGTCAGGCAGCACTGCGGATCGACCAGGCTATCCAATCACTTAGGACTGGAGCTGAAAGGCCCCCAGCTGTGATGAGTAAACACCAGCTTGACTGGGACAATGGGCAGATAGGTGTGACAGGACAACAGGCAAGAGGCCTGGAGACTGAAGGGGTTAAACAGCTGTTCATTGTGTCCAGTCAACCTCACAGACAAGTATTGAAGGTGTCACATGATCTGTTTTGTAAGGATCTCTGTGAGATCAGGCGGGCAGGGCCTGGAGTGAAGCACCAGGGTTTGTGGCTTGACCTGATCCTCACACAGCATCCTAGCCCAGCACATGCCAGGGACAGAGTTAGTACACCTGAACTGGGAAAGACAGGTGTCCTGTTAGCGGTCGCTGACACTCAGGGAGTGGGTTTGGGTCTTCAGCTAAAGCCCCCCTTCCCCCTCCAGGTATCTATGCTGCTGGCAGGGCTTACTGCATGCCGCATCAGAGATATTGGAGACCCTGGGAGGACACACCCTGACGTCCACGAGATGGGTGCCTGGGTGTCCGCTTCCCCCATACCCGCGACCTCTCCTGTCTCACAGGAGGTGCAGGCCGATGGGGAACAGGAGACAGAGAGAAGGCTTTGTGGAGCCTTTAGCAGGCTGAACGTCAGCCCTGCGATTGTGGCCTACCCCATGCCCAGGAACCATGTGGTGTTAAAGCAGCTGGCTGGTGCCCGCTGTCTAACCATCCTGAACCTGAGCAGGGGGCGTGGACCAAACCTTCTAACCTGGAAGGCTCAGGACAAGCCAGCCTTCCCCAACCCATGTGGCTTAACTGCGTCTACGGCAGTGCTAGATGGGGTTGGGAACGCATCAGACACCTCCCTAAGGGTCACGTGTGATCCACGGGGAGAGGTCAAACCTGGTGCAATGGCCTGCTTTAGGGGCCTGGTAGTGTTTGGCCCTGTCTGGGTGGAACACCCAGAGCTCTTGTCCACAGTCCCAAACGTTCTGGCACGGCCTAGTTTGACAGTTCTGCATAGTAACTGTCAGATGGACCTGTCAGCGGTTTTGTACTGGGAAAAGCAGGGAGGAGTAGGCACACAGAGATCTGGAACTGAGGATACCAGGTCTTGGCCTACTCCTCAAACCCCAACTTTGGTTACGTCATTCCTGGGTACAGCTGGCCACAGGAGGATGCTGGGATGCGACGAGAGTGGCTCAACTGAACCCGTGACTGGCCTAACCAATGGTATCCTGGTTAAACTGGCATCCTTAGCGCCAGTGTGGCAGAAGGACCGTCCGGCCCTGACGGAGGTACTGGCCCGTGCACCTGGGACATGGGGCCCGGAATTTAAATGCCCAGTCCCGGCACCACCCTATGCCATTACCTTTGGGCCAGATGCAGCCCTAGGCCGGAGGGATGCTAAAGGAGAGGAAACTCTCATCCTCTATTTGAGCCGGAAGCTGCTCCCCAGGGGAGTAGCCTCTGTCACCCAGCAGAAGAAAGGTAGCACCCATGGCAACGCTGATGGGTTGTCACGTCAAGCCGAGCTGCAGGAAACGGGTGCGTCGGAAGGGGAATTGTGCTTCCCCTCCTATGCACCCACAAGAAGGGGAGGTGTAATGGTGTTGAGCGTTCGGACACCATCTTGTCCTCTCAACGTCCATTTTGTGTAGTGACCCAGGCTCCTTGAGCGAAGTAGCCCCCACCTTTTTCTAATCAGAGGAACCAAAAGGCACTCCCTCACCAGGTTCCTGCTAGGCTGACATTTTTCACACCTTTACTATACACAAGCTTTGACCAAGCAGGAGTTGTGTCTGCGAGGACAGCAGGGGGTCAGATTAGATGTCCAGGGAAATTGCTTTGTACATTCTCCAAGCCAAATTGTTAACTTACATCTCACAATCCGGGCTCAAATCATATCTTTTTAACCAAACATAACATGTTAACAAAAAGTAGATATTTGGGTGCCCCATAAAATACCAATCGAATTAAGTCTAAGCACGGACACCGTCATGCCGAGGAAAGGCAAGCTAGCGATCCAAGGGCGTACAGGGCAGATGTTAGTCCGAAATACCCCATGTTTAGTGTCTAAAGATAGGACATTCAAAAACGTACCATAAAATATCGGTTTCAAGCGTGTAACCGTTTCATAATTGAAGATATGAGTGCTTTTATTAATCTGTCAAAGCGGGCGGTCATTTAGAGGTTTATAGACTCAGAGCCAATTGGCTAAGTACTTCTGGTGACACCCCCTGGAGAGTCAGGGAAAAAGGCAGGAACGGATAGAGAGCTCAGTTCTCATCCTAAGATCGATGGCATAACACCGCCCCAAGAAGAACCAAACATACCTGTTCAACTCTGAAACTTAAGGTAATACTAGGACTGTTTTAATGCAAGTATTTTCATTCTTTTATTCTCCTTTTTCTAAAATTGCTGTATATTGTGTCTCCATTTCTTTGTAACCCATTTTTCTGTAAATATTTTTATTCGCACCAATTTTAAAACCTTTCTTATAATTAAACCTTATTTTGAAAAGTGTTAACTTTTGTCTCTAAGCTCTTAAACGCAACTTGACCCAAACAAACCCTGCCTCCTGAAGTGCGCTATTGTGTGTTATAGACAGTTATTTTAAAGTCATAATTGATATTTGTACTGTTTAGGCTAACCTATCTGAAACATTCTTGTCAGGTGACAGTGTGTGTTACAGACGGTTATTCTAAAGTCATAATTGATATTTGTGAAATCAGGAGCATCCGCTAAGCTGAAACGTAGCGGTGGTGGCAGTGAAAGGGTTAATCGTTTAATTAACCCGGTGACAATCGCTCTCAGTCTGCTGGCATCTAGATTGTGGTCCCGCAAGCTGGACAATCTGTGTGCTGGGCGCAGCTGAGAGTGGCATTGTTACACAAGTGACGGCAGGGTGTGAGATTGCTTGGTCTTTGGTCACGAGGTGGATGAGAAGGCCAGGGGTCTGATACCCGTATTCGTCACAGTCTGTCCATCTGAAAAGCCAACATCCAATCAGCTCTTGCAGCCAATGACCGCGAAAGCTGATCAGTGTATTCTGGTGCAGGGGTCCCCCTGTCCGAATACAATAGCTCAACTGGGAGATTGCTGCACCAACATCGCTTGTGTTGGTATGATCTGTTAGCAAGCTTTTTTCAATCTGCTGGGTTGAGCAAAAAAGAAAAAAGACTTGCAGTGTGTACCGGGCTTTATTTCAGCAATCACTGCTCCTTGTGTTAATGTGGCTGTCTGATGCATTCATCCCTTAGTTTACACAGTCAATGAGATGTATAATACCCGTACAGGCAATATCCATGGTTGGCTCTTGTGCGGGGAAGCATGCTAATTCTGTCCTTCATTAAAATGTGCCATTTTGGCTAATCACACATGCAGGCTGAATTTCCTGGAATGTGAGATTCAGAGACACCCTTCCAGTAAAGCTTTGTGCATACACATCCACGATCTCTTTCAGAGCATGTGTGTGAAACAGACTATAAAGACACACCCCGCCTGCAGAATTATTAGAGGGCAGCAGCAGAGAGAGAGAGGCTGCTGTTCTTCCACAGGAATTTGGCATATGGCGACTGCAAGGAGTATGGGGGAGTGGAGCACTCGGGCTGCAGAGAGAGGCAATAGCGAGCCTATTGTGTCTGTGTGCTGTAATCTCTGCTGTCATGCCTGTACAGCGGGCTCAGCTCTGTGCCCCAGACAACGTAGCACCTGAATCAGAAATGTGCACTTTGCAGCATTTGTGTGTGTGTGTGTTTTTTTTTTTTCCTGCACGCCTTCCCCTTGCTGCATTAGGCAGGGCTGCAGAGAGCTATAGGCTCTTGTAGCAGAAAGCCGCCCTTCGTATTGGCCACGTTCTCTTCATTCTTCAAAGGTCACACTCTTCCCATGCTTTTAGGTTTACAGAAGTTAATTGACCACAATAAATTAAAAGGAAGCCCTTCACCTGTAAATGAGAAAATTCTGTCCTTTAATTCGGAGCCTGTATATAGGGGCACTGCAAAAAATGCACTCAAGTTTACTAGAGAAACATTCATTCGATGGGACGTTCACATTTCTCTTTCGTTCACTGACGGACACAGCTCATGATCTTCATGACCATTGGGTTATACAGCCCTTGAAAACTCATTTATTCAAGGAAGCCTACCCCACTTCCACCTAAAAACTACTTCAACCACCTCCATCACATTATCCCTCCCACCGCTATTACCTTTATACAACCTCCCTCTCCCTTTAGATTGTAAGCTTAATGAGTCGGGCCCCCTATTCCTTCTGTATTGAACTGTATTGTAATCGTATGTATTTTAGATACTTGTATAGCGCTCTTTATACACACACACACATATACATACATACATACATACATACATACATATATATATATATATATATATATATATATATATATATATATATATATATATATATATATATATATATATATATATATATATATATATATATATATATATATATAGTACATTCACATCAGTCCCTGCCCTCAAGGAGCTTACAATCTAAGGTCCCTAACTCACATTCATAAACATACTAGGGCCAATTCAGACCGCAGCCAATTGCCTACCAGCATGTCTTTGGAGTGCTGGAGGAAACCGGAGTACCCAGAGAAAACCTTCACAGGGAGAACATGCAGACTCCAGGCAGATAGTGCTGTGGGTGGTTTTCGAACGGGCGACCCTACTGCTGCTAGTCAGAAGTGCTAACCACTTAGCTACTGTATATTTTCCCCTCTCACCACCTTCTGCTGCTCGCCCAGGCTCTCCCATCCAACTGGGGGACCATTGCTCTCACAGGTATGTTTACATGCCTTGTGACAGCAATAAAAGTTATCCAAAAAAAAAATTGAAAAATTAAAATTGCTCTTGAACGATTACGCAAAGGCTAACGCATGCGTCGGGCACGAACGCACGCAAACCCGCAATCATCTCACACATGAGAGGTATCCCTGCGAGCGTCAGATTATGGGCAGTAATTATACACTAGACCTCCTCTGTATATCTAAAGTGGAAACCTGTGTAGGCTTATGGCACTTTTCCACTGCAAGTACCGGCTCCGCCCTGCTTGGCCGGTTTGCTTTTCCACTGCTGGTACCGCATGGTACGGTGTTGGTACGGTACGGTTTGCTTTTCCATTAAAGTGGGTGGGATAACAACGATTCTCTGACCAATCAGTGGCTAGTAGTGACTGCATGCAAAGGATTGTGGGATATGGTATCGGGTATGGTACCTCTTGGAACCACAGTCGAGGTGGTACTGTTTTTGAGAGCCGTACCGTTCGGTTCCATGCAGTGGAAAAGCGCCGCCGTACCGAACCGTTCCTACACCGTACCATGCGGTACCAGCAGTAGAAAAGCACAAAAGCGAGCCGAACCGTTCGGTTCCATGCAGTGGAAAAGCGCCATTATAAAGCTTTGCCTTTTTGAATAGTAAAATTTACGTAGTGTGACATTTTTTATATTTTCCTAAAATGATATAATGGGTTAAGTATTGTAACCACTGTGCACATACCGTGTTACATAAAAAAAATTGCAAAACCCACTAATTTTTTTCTCTAGGGCCTTTAAAAAAAAAAAAAAAAAAAATCTGTTTGGGGTTCTAACTAATTTTCCAGCAAAAAAACAAACAAACTGCTTTTCACATGTAAACAAAGTGCCTGAAATTGCCTGCTCTTCGAGTGTTTAAATTGTAAAGCACTATGCAAACTGTCGGCACTCTGTAAATCCTGTATAATAATAATCTAAAGCTGCCCATACACAGCTAGCTTTCTTCCATTCACCCCATAGGCTGAACGGGAGAAAATCAGTAGATTCCTCCATTCACGCTAAACCTTATGGATGGTGGACTCTTCCCCGTCAGCTGTTGTATTCAAGCGCTTGCAGCTGTTTGAATACTCAAGCAGTGACTGTATCTGGTTGGACCAGAAATTTTCCACTCAGATGCTCCAATTTTTTTTCCAGAGTCTTGTTAAGCTGAATGGTGCCAGCAGTGCCACCCATGACTTGATGCTGAATTGGCTGACATGCAAGCTGTGTATGGCCACCATAGCTGGATGGCTTGTAGTGCTTTAGCAGATAGGAGCTAGATGTGCCCTGGATTAACATTTAAAGTTCAAAGAGTTAAAATGAGCGATGGCGTCCTCTGAAGATGTGACATTGCTGGTAACCTTGTTATCCACCTCCTATATGTCTGTCCTCCCTTTTCAGTTATTTTGGTCTCCCACAGAGGATCCTGCAGTGTCTTTTTCAGTAGCGGAACTAACCGGGTCGCAGCAGTCGCGCTTGCGACTGGGCCCTGGCATTCCGCCACTGTGGGAGGGGCCATAGGACGGCAAGGAGGGCAGCATGGCTGTTCAGTGAAGAGCCTGCCCGGGTCGCTCTTAATCTGTGAGGGGGGGGGGGGAAGAGACACACAGAGCTTCTGCCGCTTCTCCTGCATGACAGACTGTTATGCCTCGTACACACGCACCGATTATCGGCCGTCTTTTGTCCAGTGTTGTGTTGGTTGAAATGTGCTCTAGACTGCACACAGATTTTCTCGGCCAACAAAAACCAACTTCAGAAGTGATGTCATGTGCTGGTTTACTTTCCATGTGTTTTTTCTTCTCTGAGCATGCCCAGTCTTGCTCATCAGATTTTTGTCTGCCGAAATCTGTACTGACTGACGAAAAATGGCCGCTGTGGTGACGGCCAACATAAATTTTATAGCATGCACACCAGATTTTATTAGGCCAAAAAGTCGCAGTCGGTTGTCCGAAGCATCATACTAACAAGCCGAAGATCGGACGTTGGCCGAAAATTCACGGCCAACAATCGTTGCGTGTGTACGAGGCATTATTCTCCGTCATATGCACGATGTGCCGATTCCCCTACACTGCAGTTCCTCACTCAAACTTCGCCTTCTCTGTCCTTCTTCCTGCAACTATTAATCACTCCCCTCCCACCCTCAGCATGTTCTCCTTCCCATGTCACTTCACCTTTTTCCTTGGTCTTACTTGGTCCGGCTCATCTTCTCCAGCGGTCCGCACCTCTCTCTACCTTCCCTGCATAATCATGCAGTAAGTTGGCAGCGATCCTTCTGACCTTTTTTTCTGTTCACGTTCTCCCTTCTCATTCTCATATCTGCTTTACCTCCCATAAATCTGCTCTGCAGAGGTCCCTGCAGCCCCTGGTCTCAGCTCTGGACATTCCACACTCCCATACGTCTGAAACCCTTTCCATCCCAGTTTACTCCTCTGTCCTGTCCCTATAGGGTAGCCTTAGCACTTTCTCTGCACTCCTTCATGAAAACATACCGTATATATTCGAGTATAAGCCGAGACCCCTACTTTTACCACAAAAAAGTGGGAAAATGTATTGACTCGAGTATAAGCCTAGGGTGGGAAATGCAGTAGCTACTGGACCACCACGAGACACAAAGCAGGGGCTGCGGGCATGGTACAGGAGATGGCGCAGGTCATAGTACAGGCATTGCACAGGGCATGGCACAGGTGATGGTACAGGGCATGGCACAGGTGATGGTACAGGGCATGGCACAGGTGATGGTATAGGCATGGCACAGGAGATGCAGTGCTGCGGGCATGGTACAGGGGAATGTCCTGTACCATGCCCACAGCACTGCATGAGGAAATACAGGGGCTGCGGAGGAGTCTCGCTTACCTGTCGGTGAGGCGCTGTCTTCGATTTAAAAATCGCACCACACGGCGCCGCCAATACGTCACCGCAAATGCGCCGGCGATGCTCCGGAAAGGCCGAACACGTTCGGCTATTCCTGGGCATGCGGCACATGCGCAGTGACACGTCGGCGCCGAGCAGCGCCATTTTTAAAAAGACACTCTAGCCAGTGACTCGAGTATAAGCCGAGGGGTGCATTTTCAGCATGAAAAAACATGCTGAAAAACTCGGCTTATACTCGAGTATATACGGTACTCTTACTACCTAGATCCTCACCTATTCACTCTCTTCCTATTCCTAAGGCCCCTTTTTCAGGGGTCTGGCTCTGCCTGGAGTCCACCTGCTCAATGGGAAATCTGTCCGCTGATCCAAACTGAGCAGGCGGATGGCTGGTCAGCTCCGTTAATGCAGATAGACAGCCCGCTCTGCTCTATGGGCGGTAAGAAGTATATGGACCGCCTGTCTGCTTACACCTGACTGCCATCCAATTCAATCCACCAGACAGATGGGGAGCAGATCCTCATCCGCCTGTTTTTAGCAGATCATGTTGATGTAGGCGGATGTAAACGGGAGATGTCTGCTTACATCTGCCTCTCCATGGAGGAGAAAAAGGATCCAATCAAGTCTTCCTAAAAAAACTGACAGGCTGACCCAATCAGTCCGCTTATGTGAAAGGGGCCTAACAGTGGCCTTGCGTCAGCGTGCTGCAGTTTGGCCACAGTGTGAGTGTATGAGCAGTTTGCACGCGGTTTATAGTACACTCCTAATGAATTAATTTAGGACGTGTTTTCATGAAAGTCCATAAAATTCCTGAATGTTGAATATTTTATGTGCTTTTTGAAAACGCACTGCCTATTAGAATTCATTGGGAGCGTACCTAAAACTACATGAAGGCACACATACAATCACACTGATGTGAGCCCACTAGAAGTCTAGGTTCACACCTTTGCATGTCAGGATTGTGTACAAAATTGTGGTTTCCTGACACACATAGAAGCACACTGTCATTTTAGTAGACGCACAGCAGTGGCAATAATTAATGGCACCCGCACACATCTGCTAACACATGCATTGTCACATACACCACATGGTGTCTCTATCTCAAAGTGAGCAATCAGGGGTCTGTTTAGAGCCCTGATGTTTCACCAAAGCATACGAGGGCTGGTAAACATGTAAAAAGTCATTAAATCAATTCTAAAAACTGTTTAAAAAAAGTAAAAAAAATATTTAGGGGTTGCTTTGGTCTCTGAAGACAATCACCATTCAGATTGACCTTCATTGATCATTTGACACACAGTAAGCAGCTGTTGTATTGCCTCTGCACACCTACTTTAACCTCTTCAACCCTGCACTAGCTTGCCATTATTATGTGCATTGCATGCAGTTGTGGGGCGCTTGCAGAGCAGCGCCATTTACTTGCATTGCTCGAGGGTATAATTCATGCCTCATGCCACTGGGATTTGTGGAAAGGGCCCTGGGCCCAGAAATAAGGGCCCCGGGACCGATGGAAAGGGGGAGGGGTTTCATGGTTTCTTGCACCAGGGCCCTGAAGGTTCTAGTTACACCTCTGGTCATTTTGAATAGATTTAAAGAATAATTATCTTTAGGCTTTGTTGATGGGAGACCTTCTGAACAGATAATCTCTGCTATCTCGCTGTCATGAGCTATTCAATGCAGCTGGTAATCTTGGCAGAAAATGGTTGTCTAGAAGACCCGTTCGGCCTTGTAATAAAAACTGAAGATGAGGAAAATTGTGTTGCCATAGCAGCCAATCATATGTCGACATACTCTAATTCCATAATTTCCTATCAGTATCCGGATACGTTTTTTTTTTTCCTTCTCGTTCCGTTTATGGGTGCCTTAGACATCAAATTCTCCCGTATGTGTGTTAAGGGGGGTTGCCTGGAGTTCAGATTTGAGATATACACAGATCTGACACACAGCACAGCGCTGCCTGGCAGGATAGGAGACTGGATGTTTCTGAGCTGCCATCAATAACCCTTAGGCTCCATTCACACCTGGGAGTTTTTGAGCATTTTTCAGCTTCAAAAACACTTAAAAAAAAAAATGTTCCAAAACGCCCAACAAGTAAAACGCCATTCATTTAAATGGCCCCTGTTCACATCTGAGCGTTTTGCAAAACGCCTGTAGCTGAAAAAAGTACATGAGCTTCTTTTTGGGCTGATTACCAGCGTTTTTGATAGATGTCAATGCCTGCCTCCAAAAATGCCTGAAAATCGCAGGTAAAAAAACGCAGCCTTAGGCCCTTTTCACACATGCCGGACTCCGGTTTGCTCAGCGTGGGATCCATCTGCCAATCCCATGCTGAGCAGATCGGATGTCTGCTCTGCTTATGCAAAGCGGACACAGACCTAGCCCCCTCTGTTCTGTGGGTGGCCAGGTATGAATGGACTGGCTGTCTGTTTATACCCGACTACCCTCCGATCCAATCCACTAGAGCAGGGGTCTCCAAACTTTCTAAACAAAGGGCCAGTTTATTGTCCTTAGGGCTTTAGGATGGGCGGACTGTGGCAGTGTGAGGTGAAATTTTCCTGGCATCGGTTTGGAGTAAACGTCACCATATTTGGTATTAGGGGGAGATAGATTGCCCCATTGTTTGTATTGTAGGGAGGAATAGTGCCCCATTATTGGTATCAGTGGGAGAAATGATCCCTCATTGTTGGTGTCAGCGGGAGAAATGGTGCCCCATTGTATGCTTTCAGATGGCATAATAGTGTCTTGTACTAGTGGAAGAAAGAGTGCCCCAAGGTCTGATTAAAAGCAGCCAAAGGGCCACACTTTGGAGACCACTGTGCAAGGCTGAAGAGGGAAACTGATCCCCTACCTTGTAGGTGTATCCCCAAAGGAAGTTGCTATGGTCCTATGGTGGCTTACTGAGAAAAGGAGGAGCTTAGAGCACCAGCCGGCGACCCTGAGAAGAGATGGTTTGGGGCTGTTCTGTGCAATACCATTTGAAAAAAACAAAACCTTAAGCTTTATAAGCACTTTAAATGTAATGTTATATTTTTTGAATACAGAGCTTAATAATCTTGTTTATCTGTTTGGAGTTGAGAGTTAAAGGGAAGCTATGGCAAGCCTTTCAGCACTGGGGTGGAAAACCTCCTGGGACTTCATCTGCATAGAGTTTTTAGTGTGTGTGTGTGTGTGTTTTTCTCTGTGCACCTTTTTTTTGTTTGTCTTTCTTTTTTTTTTTTACGCCAAACAAAGATCATGGTAGATTAACCGATTTCCTGTTATATTGTGTAGATGGTAAATGCCTTTGCAGAACTGGAACTCTTGTAAATGTTACTTTGTAAAGCTCTGAACGGTATAAAAATACTTGAAATTCACCGATCAGCCATAATATTATGACCACCGACCATAACCCATCAAGGCGTGGATTCCCCTGACTTCTGAAGGTATGCTGTGATATCTGACTCCAAATTGTGATGCACTGTGACACCTTTCATCAGAATCAGCAGGAACTTTGTCAGCAGTTTGAGCTGCAGTAGCTCTACTATTAGACTGCACCGGCCAGCCTTCACTCTTCATTTTATTGAGCCTTGGCTGCCCATGATCCTGTTGCTGGTTTTCTTTCTTTGGACCACTTTTGATCGGTCCTGACCACTGCAGACCGGGAACATCCCACAGGAGATGCACTTTTTGGAGTTGCTTTGAACCAGTCGTCCAGCCTTTAGTTTGGCCTTGGTTAGTCGCTCAAATCCTTTTACTTGCCCATTTTTTTTTTTTGCTTTCACAGCAATATCAGGGACCACATGTTCACTTGCTGCCTAATATAGCCCACTCACTTATAGGTGACATTGAGATATTCAATGTTATTCACTTTATCTGTCACTGGTCATATTGGTGTGGCTTATTGGCACAATTTTAACAATACAAATTTTAAGTTATGGTAAAATGAACTTATGCCTCGTACACACGCAACTATTATCGGCCGACCGATCGCCCATCTTTTGTCCAGTGTTGTTGTGGTGTTTGAAATGTGCTCTAGACTGCACACAAATTTTCTCGGCCAACAAAAACCAACTTCAGAAGTGATGTCATGTGATGGTTTACTTTCCGTGTGTTTTTTCATCTCTGAGCATGCCCAGTCTTGCTCATCAGATTTTTGTCTGCCGAAATCTGTACTGACTGATGGAAAATCGGCCGTTGTGATGACGGCCAACAAAAATTTTATAGCCTACACACCAGATTTTATTCGGCCGAAAAGTCAGAGTCGGTTGACGAAAGCATCATACTAACAAGCCAAAAATTGTCCGATCGGACGTTGGCCGAAAATTCACGGCCAACTATCGATGCGTGTGTACGGGGCATTAGACTCTGGACCAGGCGTGACACATGACCTCAATTTCAGGTAATATTTTGGGGCTTGTAGATTGTTTGTTCTTTTCATTTTTCTTTAAGAACTGACAGGCGGACCTGATCCGACAGCCTGTGTGAAAGGGGCTTTCGGCTGTGTGGCATGACAGGGAGAGCATGAAAAATAATTTAATTTTCATGAAAAAAAATATTAAGAAAACATTTTCCATCTTTGTGCAGTTGTAAATGGAACTGAGGCCATTCCAACCAGCTGTCCCACACTCCCTGTCCACTCACCGGTAAGGACAGGGCGCCAGATCAAGCCCAGAACACCTTCAACCTCTTCTCTTTGGAAAGAGATGGGCGAGCTGTGAGAGCAGGCATCGGAAACCCTTAGTGCCACCAGTGACTACTTGTAACATCCCCACAACCACAAGAGGGTGCCAGTTCCCCAATGTAGGCATCTTGCTCCAGCAAGCCGCGGCCTCAATTACCGGCCGACGCGGCATCTTAGTCCCAACCTACAAAAACGAATTTCAGGGAGGTGGCACTCCGCGCCCCCACCAATTTAACACAACTAGAGGATGATCAAATGAGATTCAATCAGTATGCAGAGGTTTACTTCTGAGAGATAATGGAACACTAACCACCATGACCACTTCAGTGATTTGAAGTGGTCGCGGTGGTAGGAGTCAGAAATACTGCACATGCTGGGATATTTAAAATTATGTGCTGGGGGCTAGTTGCACCTCAAGCACGTGACTTTCTGCTGGCTTGAAATGCTGGCGGGTGCTGCTCCTCTGAGAGACATCAACGGAGTGCGAGGAGCGGCGCTGGCGGAAGCATGCAGAGCCGATGCTTCCTGTATCTCTCCTCTCACAGGTGGAATGCATTTGATATCACTCTGCTTGTGACAGAACGGAGCCGGAACTATCCCCCCCCCCCCCGAAATGGGGTTAGCTCCTGTAAGGGCACTCAGACTTTGGTTGCCTTCTCTTTTTCTCATATCGGAGACCACAAATATGCTAGAGAAAATAATAGTCCAAGATTAGAGACTTACTACAGGTTTGGTATGAGACTTAAGGACATACTGCAAAAAAGTGTTGAAATGGTGACATGGTCTATGAAGCTAGTAGAGATCACTACTGTTGCCCCTTATGAAAGCAGTGCTCCCATTACAAATTGCAGGGGTCCAAGGGCCACACACAAAGTAATAAAGGGCTGCAGGCTTTGCACCAGGGTGTCACGTTATCTGTACAGGAACATGCATGACTCTTTATGATATTATTTGCATGTGATCTGTGCCCTTAAAACCCTTTGCAGAGCAGAAAGTGGAGACTGTAATAGTTTATGGTTTTGACAACATTCTCGCTTCCTGTTGTGGCGTTTTGTATTCAATGTGATTTATGATTTATTCTTAGATGCAGCACTCATATTGGCACTGAAGTAGAGGTAATGATGTATTGGACCAATTATGTAGATTTATTGAAAACAGCTGGAAACAGGCAAGAGCATGTTCAAAGACCTAGGGACACGCACCTGGGTACAATGTTATTGGTCACTGTAACGGACCACAAATCTGACACCTGTCCTTCAATCTGGCAAACTTATTCATTCCCAGAATTCCTGTATGTTTGTTAGAAATTATTTGTAAAAGTCATTGTCTCTTCTTCCAGCCAATTAAGATCCTTATCTACAGACAGTATAGTGCCCAAGCTATCCATCATTCTATCAAACCCTTGTCTTGATCAGACTTCTCCATCCCAGGGACACTAACATGTTTTCAACTTTATCTGGCAAAATTAACTGCAATTCACCTCATTCAATGTAATTTATAGGTTTTTGTTCATACAGTTCTATACACACACCCCCGGCCACTTTATTAGGTACACCTTGCTAGTACCGGGTTGGACCCTCAGAACTGCATTAATTTTTCATGGCATAGATTTAACAAGGTGTGGGAAACATTCCTCAGAGATTTTGGTCCATATTGATATGATGGCATCGCGCAGTTGCTGCAGATTTGTCGGCTGCACATCCATAATGTGAATCTCCCGTTCCACCACATCTCAAACATGCTCTATTGGATGAGATGTGGAGAGTGTGGAGGCCATTGGAGTACAGTGACCTCATTGTGATGGTGAAGAAACCAGTGGTGAGAGGATTCGGTCTTTGTGACCTGGTGCATTATCCTGCTGGAAGGAGCCATCAGAAGATGGGGACACTGTAGTCATAAAGGGATGGACATGGTCAGCAACATTACTCAGGTAGGCCGTGGTGTTTAAATGATGCTCAGTTGGTGCTAAGTGGCCCAATCCACGACCAGCCTGAACCGTTGATACGAGGCAGGATGGATCCATGCTTTCATGCTTATGACAAATTCTGACTCTACCACCTGAATATTGCAGCTGAAATCGAGACTCATCAGACCAGGCAACGTTTTTCTTATCTTTTGTTGTCCAATTTTGGTGAGCCTGTGCAAATTTTAGCCTCAGTTTCTGGTTTCTAGCCGACAGGAGTGGCACCCGTTGTGGTCTTCTGCTGCTTTAGTCAATCTGCTTCAAGGTTTGATGTTTTACATAGTTACATAGTGAGGTTGAAAAAAAGACATCAGTCCATCCTATGGTGTGTGTGTGTTTGTTAACCGTACATTGTATACCCCTGTATGTTGTGGTCTTTAAGGTACCCGTCTAATAATTTTTTGAAACTATCGATGCTCCCTGCCGATACCACTGCTACCACAAGAGAATTCCACATCCCCACTGCTCTGACAGTAAAGAACCTCCTACGTATTTTAAGGTTAAACCGTTTTTCCTCTAGTTTTAGTGAGTGGCCACGTGTCTTATTGTATTATAGTTACATGTGTTGTGCTTTCAGAGATGGTATTCTGCATACCTTGTTTGTATTGAGTGATTATTTGAGTTACTGTTGCCTTTCTATTATCTGTAATCAGTCTGCCCATTCTTCCTCTGACATCAACAAGGCATTTTCCTCCACACAACTGCCGCTGACTGGATTTTTTCTCTTTTCCCCACCATTCTCTGTAAACCCAAGAGATGGTTGTGTGTGAAAATCCCAGTAGATCAGCAGTTTTTGAAATACTCAGACCAGCCCACCTGGCACCAACAACCATGCTGCGTTCAAAGTCACTAAATTCCCCTTTCTTCCCCAATCTGGTGCTCGGTTTGCACTTCAGCAAGTTGTCTTAGCCACGTCCTTGATGTCTAAATGCATTGAGTTGTTGCCATGTGATTGTCTGATTAGCAATGTATGGTACAAAGCAATTGACCAGGTGTACCTAATAAAGTGGGCAGTGAGTGTATATGTATATATTCGTTACATAAAAACTCACTAATATATTTTTATGCAAAGCAACTTTTTTTTTTTTTTTTAATTCTAGGTTTTCTAAATCGTATACAGGATGTGTATTACATGTAGTATATTCCCATTCAAATATATTTTTCAAAGTAATATTTTAGACCCAGGCAGACCCTTACTTATTGACCTTAACACAATGTTAACAATTTTTCTTGTCAATTGTTTTTCTAATCTAAAGAATCCCATCCTTGTTCTTCTAAAATATAGTAGTGGTCAAGAGTTCAGCTTTTAAATGTAGATTTTCTATCTTATGAAATGGTGTAGACATTTCTAGAGACTATTACTATACAGTAAAACCTTGGATTGCGAGCATAATTTGTTCCGGGAACATACTTGTAGGGCTGCAACTAACGATTATTTTCAATCGATTAGTTGGCCGATTATTGCTTCGATTAATTGACTAATCGGATAAAAACCTAAAAAAAAAAAAAAGTGTATAATTTAGTTAATATTCTTGAATATCTATATGTAGTGGTAAATATAACTATCCAGCTATATAGTTGGATATTTAATCCACTCTGAAACAGATATATGTATTATTAGAGGTAAATGTGGTACATATCAGACTCTGAGATCAATATTTTTAAAAGACCTAAAACACTGTTTTGCAAATTTTCAGACCGGATTTGTATATAATCATGATAGACTCCCTTATTAATAGGCAGGTAGTTTGATACAAGCTCCCTGTGCCTGCTGTCACTTATGCTGGCCATACACAAACTACATTTTTTTTAGAAAATGTTTAAAAACATTCATCCGATTTTTCTAACCATAAGTGTATATTGGTGTCCGGTGTCAACCACAGTGACAGGAAAATTTGAAGGAGCAAAATGGAAAACTTCTCGATCAAACAAATCTTCAAATGGTGTATGTGGTTTTTGCTCAGAAGTTCTATTCATTTTAAAATTTATTGTTAAAAGCAAGTGGAATTTTCAAACAACACTCGTCCATTCAACAAATATACAAATCATTTTTGAACAAATATAGATGCAAATATTTTTGTCCAAAAATCCAATACATGTATGGGAAGCAGAAGACCTTTAGTAACAGCAGCATGCTTTTTTTTTTTCATGTGTATGTATATAAAAAAAATATGCCCAGAAGTCGGATATGCAGGATATTTTAACTGGGAGTCAGACATGAAGGTATATGAAAGGTGGAGGGTGGAAAATAACATTTATATATTAAAGTAGTACTAAAAGCTGAAACTTTTTTTTTTTTTTCATGGATATAATAATTTTAAATACAGTATAATGCACAATACTAATAAACTTTTACTTTAAATGTAATTGTAATGCCTTATATCACCTCTAGTCTATCGGCCTCCACCTTCTCTGGGTTCAGATGCTGATCTTCCCAGCACAGAGCCCTTACAGTGATTGTAAACGTTGGATTCTTTTCTTTTTAACAACAATCTTGTCATACTTATCCTCTCTGTGTAATGATTTTTCACAGAGCAGCACTGATTCTCCTCTTCTGCCCCCCCATGGCACTTCCAGCCCCTTCTGCCTTCAAAGTGCCCCTATAGGAAGCAGCAAAGTATAGTACTGTACAGAGTGTCCCTATAGCAAGGTTAAAAAACCTCTGCCTTTAGAATCACTTGGTTCCTTCTCTTGCCCAGGACTACATTTCCCATGAGGCATTGCTCCTCACACATTCACAAGTTCTCTGTCATCTACTGACATGTATGGATGGTTTACTGAGCTGTATGTGTGTTGCACTGTATTTTCTGATATGTAAGGACAACTAATCGGCTGACGATTAATCGATTACAAAAATAGTTGACAACTATTTTCATAATCGATTAGTTGACGATTATAATCGATTAATCGATTAGTTGTTTCAGCCCTACATACTTGTAATCCAAAGCACTCTTGTATCAAAGTAAATTTCCCCGTAAGAAATAATGGAAACTCATATTTGTTCCACAACCATTTATTCAGAACTCTTTCAGTTTATAGTCCATATAAAACGATTATAGCAATGTTGGGTAACCATAAATTGTTCAATCGCAAATGGCAGTCTCCACGGGGATTACAAGCAAAATCCCGCAGGAGCTACAGAGTATAAAAGAGAAGAGAGGCGCCTCTAAGTGTAGCAATATGGTTATATTTAATGAAAGTTCAACATTTAGCAACTCACAGGTTTGATGATTAAAAGAGAGTGGCGCATCTAGTGGCGCTTTTCCACTGCATGGAACCGAACGGTTCGGCTCGCTTTTGTGCTTTTCCACTGCTGGTACCGCATGGTATAGTGTAGGAACGGTTCGGTACGGTACGGCGGCGCTTTTCCACTGCATGGAACCGAACGGTTCGGCTCGCTTTTGTGCTTTTCCACTGCTGGTACCGCATGTTATAGTGTAGGAACGGTTCGGTACGGCGGCGCTTTTCCACTGCATGGAACCGAATGGTACGGCTCTCAAAAACAGTACCTACTCGATTGTGGTTCCAACAGGTACCATAACTGGTACCATATCCCACAATCCTTTGCATGCAGTCACTACTAGCTACTGATTGGTCAGAGAATCCCACTCACCCCGTTTTTATCCCACCCACTTAACTTTAGTACTACTTTAGTGGAAAAGCAAACCATACCGTACCGTACCGTTCCAACACCGTACCATGTGGTACCAGCAGTGGAAAAGCAAACAGGGCCAAGTAGAGCCGAGCCGGTACTTGCAGTGGAAAAGTGCCATTAGTATGCAGGCATCCGGGATAAAGCTGTCCACATAGGCCAGGGTTCTTCAAACTGTGACCCTCCAGTTGCTCAGGAACTACAATTCCCATCATGCCTAGTCATGTCTGGGAATGTCAAGAGTTTTACAATGCCTCATGGGATGTGTAGTTCCCCAACAGCTGGAGGGCCGTAGTTTGAGGATCCCTCACATAGACCATCCTCCGCACTGCCGCCTCTCACCGCTGTCAGTCTGCATTCCTGACCAGGAAGACTACCCTGCAGTAAAGCGATCGGAAATCGAGGCTTGAAGCGCTCGTGGAGCGCAGTGTGGAAGGGATGACATCGATGGCAGTGCGGAGGATGGTCTATGTGGACAGCTTTACCCCAGATACCTTCATACTTAGATGTGTCTGATTTAACCATCGACCATGAGAGCCGGTTCACACTTCTGCGTGTGCCGGGTTCGCATGTCATGTCGGAGCGCACTGCTCCGACATGACATGCGATCAGCTGTGCGGTGCGAGTTTAGCCATACAGTTTGTATGGCTAAATTCGCACCGCACCCGCAGCAAAGACGCACAGGAGGCATTTTTGCTGCCGCATCAGGATCGGATCGCACAGCGGTTCACACTTGTGCGATCCGATCCTGTGCGAACTGCACGATCGCACTGCGATATGCGATCAAACTTGGGGTGTCGTTAAGATTACATTGACACCCCCAGCGGATCGCATATGGCAGTGTGAACTGCCGGGGGTGCGTGTGCGATGCGGGAACAGTCTGCGAATTCGCAGCCTTCCCGCATCGCAATAGTGTGAACCGAGCCTGAGAGTTGCTAAATATTGTACCTCCATTAAATGTAACCATATTGCTACACTTAGAAGCGCCTCTCTTCTCTTTTTTTACTCAGTTGTGACATGACCCTACTTGTATATCAAGACATTGCTTGTTTATCAAGTTGAAATGTATTATAAAAATTTTGCTTGTCTTGCAAATTGCTCTCAAACCAAGTTACTCTCAATTCAAGGTTATACTGTATATTGAATTATTGATCATACAAATATCAAGAATAACCATTACAATATTACTAACATATATTCAAATGAATATGATGAAATACATGGGTTAATATGAAGCTTTGCTACAGTATATAGAAGCAGGTTCATCTCTCTCATCTGAGCCTCATTTATCAGTGTGCCTGAGGAATGACGATTGAGGTACTGTATTGTTCCTAGCCAGGTCCTCCTGTCATCCCCACAGCATACAGGATGTGTAATGGGTGTCCTAGTTCTTCTGCAGACACTGACGAAAAAGGGTTCTTTCACACGGTGTCCGCCTTTCAGTTTTTCAGGCGGACTTGATCGCACCCTCCATTTAACCCTATGGAGCAGGGAATGTCAGCAGTGACATGTCCGCTGACACCCGCCGCTATCCAGTCTGATCCTGTCCACCGAATCCAGACTGATGGTGACCCTATTTTCCATTCGTCTGGAGGATCGGATCAAATAAAATCAGGTGAAAATGGACTCCCCACAGGGGAGATCAGGACTCTGTCTGTCTCTGCACAGTGAGCGGAGACGGACCCGTCATCCGCCTGCTTAGTGGGGATCAAAGGAGTTATCCCCTGCTGAGCAAGGTGGAGTCCGCTGAGCGGACTGCTCGTTTGAAAGGACCGTAAAGCTTCTATATGCAAACATCTGGAATATTATTTGCATCTAAAACCTTTACCTGTCAAGGGGCAGGATCCATGTTCTAGCACAGCAGACTGGTTCTGCCTGTATGTTTTCCTACATTTAAAGTGTTACTAAACCCAGGACCCTGCATTCACTATATCTCCTCTCCCATAGTACACATAACATGGAAATTCCATTAAATTAGTAAATATAAACTGCTAAATACCTTTTCTGTCTGGTTAAAGCTTGTAGGAGGATTTTCTCTATCGCTCATTGACAGACGTAGTCCTCGGTGATGCAGCACCTTCGGGTTATGTTGCCTCCACAGGAGCAGGACTAGACAGGAAATTAAAATGCTCTGGCCACACCCTAGGGGCAGTCCCAGAGGGTATATCCTCTCTCTCTCTGCCTCAGCAAATCAGTTATTTTCTGTCTAGTTAGGAGTAAGGACCTAGATACCTTGCTGGGATCTTCGGTCCTGGCAAGATTTTTTTCTTAAGATTTTTTAGACAGCTTTTTTCTCCAGTGTTCCTGTGAGATCTTCAAGCAGGGGGTGCGGCACCTGGCTCCACCAGTCCGCGCGCCCTTACCGCCCTGGGATCTTAATTTAGTTTTGTCGGTTCTACAGAAACCTCCCTTTGAAAACATCAGGGAGATTCCCTTGTTTACTTTATCCCAGAAGGTGGCCTTCTTGGTGGCTATCACTTCTGCTCGCAGGGTGTCAGAACTGGCTGCATTATCATGCCAGTCCCCATACCTAGTGATTCATAGGGATAAGGTAGTACTTCATCCTAAGCCATCCTTCCTAAGGTGGTTTCAGATTTTCATCTGAATGAAGATATTGTACTACCTTCCTTGTGTCCTCAGCCCAAGCATCATCGGGAACATGCGTTGCATTCCTTGGATGTGGTTCGGGCAATCAGAGTATACCTGAAAGCTACGGAATCATTCCGTAAGACGGATTCACTTTTTGTGATCACGGATGGCCCCAGAAAGGGTTTGCCTGCATCTGCTGCGACCATTGCCAAATGGATTAGACAGACGGTGGTACAGGCTTATTCTATTAAGGGTCAGAGTCCTCCGTTCCCTGTTAGGGCGCACTCCACTCGAGCGCTCAGTACTTCCTGGGCCTTTCGCCATCAGGCGTCAGTGGTCCAGGTATGTAAGGCGGCCACCTGGTCGTCGGTTCATACCTTTACAAAATTCTATAAAATTGATGTGACGGCATCGGCGGATGCCTCATTTGGCCGCAAGGTTTTGCAGGTGGTCTACCTCGAGAGTTTTTTTCTGTTTGAAAAATTTCTTTTTTGTTGAGTCTCATCATTAAGGATGAGCATTGTAAACTTCTAGTTGGCACCGGTTGGGCCTTCTAGATTGGGATTTGATTTCCATTTTCCCACCCCTCATTTGTGATACTGCTCTGGGACGTCCCGAAGGTGCTGTATCACCGAGGACTACGTCTGTCAATGAGTGATAGAGAAAAATGGATTTTTGTAAAATCTTACCGTAAAATCCTTTTCTCTTAGCTCATTGACAGACGTAGTCCCCGCCCCTCTGTTTTGGAGTTGGGTTGGGTTAAAATCTCTAAAGACTGCTTTTTGACATAACTGATTTGCTGAGGCAGAGAGAGAGAGGATATACCCTCTGGGACTGCCCCTAGGGTGTGGCCAGAGCATTTTAATTTCCTGTCTAGTCCTGCTCCTGTGGAGGCAACATAACCCGAAGGTGCTGTATCACCGAGGACTACGTCTGTCAATGAGCTAAGAGAAAAGGATTTTACGGTAAGATTTTACAAAAATCCATTTTTTCATTCTCCCGACTGTCCTATGAGGCTGCTTGACCCCTGACCCTCTGTCTGGACAGTGCTGATAGGCCCTGTGCTAAACACATGCACCCTCCCAGGAAAAAAAAAATGTCCCAAACTGAGCATGTGCAGAGTAGCTCCAAAGGCTCTGTACTAAAGAGAATGGATTGGGGTCAATGGAAGTTGGGGAGGATCAGAGAAGACAGGATCAAACAGCCTTTTTACACAATGCGCAGGCTTACCCCCTTAGGTTCCACAGTGAGTATAACAAGCATGCTTTACTGCATATACAGACTGATAATACTGATGTGGGTTTAGTAACCCTTTATGGTTTGATTTAAGCTGTCCATACACCTGAGATGAGTTGCCCAATCAGGGCATTCTGGTTGGATAGGCCAAATTATTTAGATGCCTAATAGAGCAGGTATTTGGATAGGTTGGATAACCGTTTCAGAAACCATTTTATAATGTGTGGTCAGCAGTTGCCCGCATTGCTAACCCACTCTCACCTAACCTTTGCATGAGTGTAATCAAGAAAACTTATCTTTTCATGTTTGACGTTTTTTGGGTAGAACCTGGGGGCAGACAGAATTGTGACCTGTCCGGCTCAACCTCTTAAAGAAATTATAAACCTTCCTACCTGTACCATGTTTTTTCATTTGCATAAGATGTGCATTGATCATGTAGTATCATGGTGTCATTTGTTGGCCTGTATGCACAGTCTATAGTAGAGTAAATCTTCACTTTCCTGTGTCGGCAATTTATGTTCAAACATGAGGCATGCAGCCAGGCACTGCACAGGTTAATACATGACCTCTGTCTATAGTCATGCTTCCTGTGATGAAACTATATATCCCACAATCTGAGTGTCTAAGTCTAGTGCTGGTAAAAATATGAATTCGATCTGAAACCGGCCACAAGCAGGCAGTGCAATGATGGGAAGAGATGTTTCATCATATTAGCACTTCCACATTTGTGATACAACACTGATCTGACAAGGCGGTTATCGGATGCTTCGTGACCCAGAACAAGAAGTTGCTTGTCCCTTCTGTGAACGGGGACAAGCTAGGTGTATGAATACATGGACATAGGAGAATCGATCAGCCATGACAAACTGCAGCCACAAAATGCAAGTCCATGATTACAAGGGAAATGGCCAATCCCCTCCCTTGGTTAGACACTTGCACTTGAATCGTACTCGTCTTTGCAGATTTTGCTGCAGTCTATAATAAAGCATAATGCATATCACCCAATGTAATATGAATTTCCCGCGTCTCTTCACCTCATTGGCTGTAATAAACCGTCATCCTTTTAATGTGTTTTCAGGGAGTTTGGCACTTTTGATTTTTCTTTAGTGATTTAATTTTTCTTCCGCCAGTGATGACTCATCTTCAGATTGTGGATGACGCTGCAGAATATTTTTGGCTGTGACAGGAAAACCTAGGCGTCTGGGTGTTTAATGGCCTTGTGGTACTGCATGCAAGCTCTCATTTCACAGACCGTTGCTCATAGTTGTAGTCTCCAGAAATGTGTCGTTTGTTGTTGATTGGATCTGAGCATAAATACAGTCAGCCAATGGGTGTTGAATACTGATGTCCATGGAAAAAGCAGCACTTCTGAACTTTTACACATTAGAAGTGTACGAGTATTTGACCACATGCGATGTACGGTGTCGGCCAGTAGAAGATTAATGAAAATTTTATTAGAGCTTTTTTTTTTTTTTATTATTCCATTAAATTCCTTGGTTTTCTTCCTTTTTAAAAAACGATCGGTGTGATACGTTTGGCTGAATACTAAATGGTATGTATTGGCATGTGCTAACCCAGGCCATAGGATTGGGGATCCTTTAGGCCTACTCAAGCTTTAATGTTGAATTCTATGCAGATGCAATTGAGTTCAGCTCTGTATTCATTGTTACTCCATTTGGTGATATAAAATAAGTGTTTTATCTATTTCAAAGGTTGCTTAATTAAACCGCTCCTTTATGTTAAAGTGATACTAACACACACTGTTTAATTTACATTGTCCCTTGTATTTCTGTATATGGATGACACTGGAATTATTTTAATAGGAAAAAAAACATTGAATTACCGTTTTTCCTTATCGATATACAGCTGTCACATGGCCCAGCTCTCTCCCAACCTGTCAACAGGGAAACAGAAGCAGGAGGAGCCTCTAGTCACATGTTCAACAGCCTTTAGAATACAGAGCCAAAATAATCTCTAAATGGTCATACAAATATTTAAATGAAATCTTCTTTAGTGGAAATGACTTGTTGTGGGAAGATTTCTGCCAGTCACTGGCTGTGTCATGCCCTCCTCCCCTCATCACCATGCTGCTTCTCTTTCAATGTCGGGAGGCTCCATGACCACCTGAATTTGTATGACGCTTGCTGCATCTTGTGGTTTAAAAAGAATTGCAAGAGACCACTCTGGATGGAAGGGTATTTTAATAAAAAGCTATTTCTCTTTCATTCATTGACCGACACTGCTCCTGATCTTCTCAACCATTGAGCTGTACTGCCCCCTACCGGTGTAGGACACTAGGCAGAAAGTCTGGGCAGTCCCAGGGGGTATACTCACTCTCTCTGCTATAGGTACTAATTTTTTTTCTGCCTAGTTCCTTGCTGGGATCTCTGGTCCTGGCAATTTTTTCTTTTTAGATAGAAATTTTGCTCCAGGTTTTTTCCTGTGAGATCTACAATTAACTGCTAGACTGGGCGATGGGCTGTGGATAATCTAGATCCAATGGTCACCCCAGTCTGACCAGTGAGCGTGCGCAGACCTCGGCTCCACGATAGGTCGGCCGCGAAATAGCCCCATGGACGGGGGCTGGCCTGCTAGTTACACGCCTTGTGAGATTGCACACGTCCAGGTCTTGGCCCAAGTCACAGCGTTCTTCCTGGCTGACAGACCCCCCCCCCATTTCGATGGCGAGGAGGTTCTGTCTGTAGCAGTGCTCTCTTGGTTCCTGGTATGGTGAGTAGCTGCCCCCCCCTCTCCCCCTGGTGGGTTTTGGGGTGGACGTGGTTCCCCTCCCATCCCATCAGGCATCCCCCCTTCATCTGCCCCCCCATCCTACACCCCCCTCTATGCTGGGGCTGTGTGGGTGGTCTGGCTCACCTCCTAGGGTTGGGGTAGGGCGCTATATCCAGCGATGGCGGGGTGCACAGGCAGTGACCGGACGATCGGCTGTGCGGGGGGGGGGGATTGTACCTAGTATAGGGGGCTCCTGCCAGGGCCCTCTGTCCTGCCTGGGCCTGTCCCTGAGGCCTAGGGATCCCTCCTGAGAGCCTCGTGGCACTGCCATTTTGTGGTAGCCTGTGTGCTCTATACATGGTGGCCATGTTTGTGTAGTCTGGCAGCCATTTTGCGGTGGTTTACCATTGAAAATAACAGCGGCCATGACAGTGGAGCACTGTGGGTGGCTATTTCGCCGGTGGGAGCCCCTCATCCACTGGTGCGGACTCCTGGATCTTTTTACTTCCTGATCGCCGGACGTGGAGTGCAGATTATCCTGGTGGCTGCGTTTTCCAGTTTCTGCTTGGTGGGAAGTCTGGTGGGGTCCTCAACCTCTCTGCTGAGGATTGCTTGTTGCTTCCCCTTCCTGTCCTTGAGGCCTAGGGATCTCTCCTTTGGAGCCTTGTGGGGCCACCATTTTGCTTTGGCCTGTGTGTTTCTATGCATGGTGGCCATGTTTGTGTTGTCCGGTGGCGGTGTTCCCTTATCTGGACCCTCTGGTTTTTCGATTGGACAAGGCAACCATGATTCTGGTTGAAGAGTCCCTGGCCTTTAAGGATCCAGCTGAAAGGAAGCCAAAGGCTGTGGCTGGCAATTTGTACACTCTGGCTGTTTCGACACTGAGGCCGATATTCACCATTGCCCTGGTGTCGCAAACTCTGAGTGGGCTAAGCTTTTACACCGTGGCCTTAAGGGGAGAACAGCTCCCCCTGCCTTTGCTGAGCTGGCGGACCAGCTGGTCCAGGGGCTGAAGTTTCTGTCATGCCTCTTTGGGTGCAGTTCCCCTAGTGGCTTAGTTCTGTTTCAGCAGTGGTCCTTCAGCGTGTCTATTGGTGTAAATGCTGGTCTGCGGACCAGACTTCTAAAAAAAAAAAAACCTTGACTAATCTCCCCTTTCAAGGACATCGCCTGTTTTGAGCTACTCTTGATGACATAATTAAAGGTCTCACAGGGGGAAAGAGTACCTTTTTCTCCTGCAGGCTACTAAGGGCAGGGAACCTCGTCCTAGACGTGGGCCCTCCTTCTTGGCTCATAAGGGTTTTCGTTTTCGTCCCTCAGGGTTGACTGACAAGGGCTCGAAGCCTTTCAGGGCCTGCTCTAGAGGATCCAAAGGAACCTGATCTGGCAAGCCTAGAGTGGGCTAATCCAGACCCGCGGACAAGGCTCCTTCAGCATGAAGGTGCGCCCTCACCCGTATCGGGGATGGGGGGATGTCTTCGCTGGTTTCCGGAAGCATTGACTTCCCTGGTACAAGACAAGTGGGTCCACAAAATGATTCGGTCTGTGCCTCCTGGGCCTTCCGTCATCAAGCGTCAGTGACACAGGTTTGCAAGGCGTCTACCTGGTCGTCGGTGCACACTTTCACAAAGTTCTATAAAGTGGATATGGCCGCAAGATTTTGCAGGCTGCTGTTTAGAGGACCTTGTCCTCTTTGAGGGTGTGTATTGTTTTTTTTTTTTTTTTTTTTTTTTCAGGTGATCTCCAGTTTTGGTTGAGCTTCTGTTTAGATGGTTGGCTATAATTAGCGTTGGGAATTTCCTTTTCGCTGTTCCCATCCCTCATGTTTAACACTGCTTTGGGACATCCCAATGGTTAAGAAGATCAGGAGCTGTGTCCGTCAATGAAAGAAAGAGAAAATGGGGATTTTTGACTTACCATAAAATCCATTTTTCTGATGTTTGACGGACATCACACCCACCCCTCTGTGGAGTTGTAATTCTTCGGACACTACTTGTAACAAAACTGAGTACCTATAGCGGAGAGGATGTATACCCCCTGGGACTGTCTATAGGCGTAGGCAGACTTTTTTTTTTTTTTTTTTTTCCGCCTAGTGTCCTACTCCTGTAGGGGGCAGTATAACCCAATGGGTAAGTAGACCAGGAGCTGAGTCCATCAATGAACATCAGAGAAATGTATTTTTTTTACGGTAAGTCATAAATCCCATTTTTTATTTCAGATTTTAATGAGCTCTTTTTTGTATTATTATAGGACTGGTGTTGTGTGATAATGATGGTTTGACTGTGATACATTGTGATAGTGTTAAAGTAAAATTATCTGTTTTCTACATCATTGCAACATGTCATTGTTTGTGTTCTAGATTTTTAGGGTTAAAGATGGGTTTTATGACTGTATGTGCAGCTAATATTCTGTAGGTTATTGGTTTCCTCTGTCAAGCTTTATTTTCCTTAAGCAGCCTTGTGAGCCAAGACTGCACAACCAGATCATTGACTTCACTACAGCTTAGTCATGGACAAGAAAACTGCAGTTGTACCTTTGCTCTCTCTGCACTCTTCTCCTATCAGCATCTGTACCCTGTAGCAGAGACTGATTGGAATTAGTATTCAGGAATACTTTTATTTTATTTTTTTAAATTGGCAGCGAACGGCTTTCTATTTGTATGTTGGAACATCTGGATATTTCCTCATGCTTACATTTTATTTCTAGTCATGAGCAGAGTTTGTTTGAGCTGACAATGACCGCGTCCCTTGCTTTGATCTTGCAGGAAAAGGCGCTGTGAGTGGACCTGGTCTCGGGAGCGGGCAGATGTTGTGAGTCGGTGGAACTGGTTACAGGCTCATGTCTCAGACTTGGAATACCGTATCCGGCAGCACACAGACTTCTACAGACAGCTACGAGCAGGGAAGGTAAGCATGGAATTGACCTGGGAGATCATCTCCATTCTGGCTGGTGACAGTCGGCTCCACGGGGAAAACTCGTAGGGTCTCCCTTTCCTTCTGTTCTCCTGGAATGAGCCTTTTATATATCTGTTTTTTTCCCCTGTGAGGTATGTTCACTACTCTGCATAGATTTTGTGTCTGTTCACAGGGCCAGGTTCTCCTTGGTGATGCCGGTCCTTCAGAAAGCTGTTTGGGGGACTCGTGTCATCTTTCTCCAGACAGCAGAACCGCAATCTCTACATCCCCATCAACAGACACTGAACGGAAGGTGAGGAATGGGTAAAGATGGAAGCTATGGTGTGTCTTCAGTGAATGCACACAGTTCTCTTAATGTGACTTTTGCCATTACATGTTAGCAATTTCCTGTAGGTGCATATAGGTGTATCCAACCAAGAGGTCAGCATTCTTGTTAAAGAGCACACTGGCCAGAAATATACACCACTTTTACAGGGGTTTTTATTTTCAGCCTGTAAACGCATCGGTTAGCCTATGTGCTCTTGCACACATGTGTTTTCAGGGATTTTAGAAGACGAGTGTTACAGGCTGAAGAAGGAAAAAAAAAAAAACTAGCCCGTTCAGTAAAGAAGCATTTGGGCAGAAAAATGTGCCTAAGCACCCATTTACTCCTAACACTTTAAGACGCATCTGTGTGGTAATGGGGTGTGTGTTTTTTTGTTTTTTCAGAATCATACTTACTGATACTGCATGTGTCCCTCGCCAACCTGAAGACTGAGAACCGAGAGGTCAAACACCCCAATCACTCGGTTCTCACAACTCTGTGAGCAGAGAGCTGGTGACTGTTAGGGGTTCAAAGCCTTTCAGGGTATCTTCGGGAGGATCCAAATGAACCTGGTCTGGCATGCCAAGATCGGGCTTCTCCAGACTCGTGGGCAAGGCTCTTTCCGCATTAAGGTGCGGCCTCACCCGTATCGGGGGGGGGGGGGGAATAGGGGGGAGAGAGAGTCTTCTTTGGTTTCCGGACCCTAGTGCAAGACAAGTGGGTCCACGAAATCTTCGGTCCGGCTACAAGATCGAGTTTCGCTCTTGTCCCCGGCAAGGTTTTTTCCTTCCAACTTGCCCCTGTCTCCAGACCGCTTACAGGGCCTGTTTGGAGGCGGTATAAAACCTGTTCCTTCAAGGGGTGATTGTCCTGGTTCCGACTTTGGAAAGTTTTCAGGTTTTTTTACTCAAACCTGTTAACAGTCCCCAGGAGGAAAGGAAAGGCATATCCAATCCCGGACTTTAAGGCGCTCAACTGCTTTGTGCGGGTACAGAATGGAATTCATTTGAACGGTGGTGGTATCCCTGCATTAGGGAGATTTCCTCGCCTCTTATCAATATCAAGGATGCCTACCTTCACATTCCAATATGTGCCAGTCACCAGCATTTTCTCCGCTTTGCTGTGGGAGAAGAGCATTAGAATTTTGTGGTGTTACCCTTTGATCTCGCCTCTGCTCCTCGGGTCTTCTCAAAAGTGTTAGTCCTGGTGCTAGCTTTGCTACGCCAACAGGGGAATCGCGGTATTGGGCTACTTGGACGATCTCCTTTGCGAGCGGAGTCTCCCTCTGCTCTGGTGGAAAACCTGGAGATCACAATGCGAACTTGCGAACTCTTGACTGAGTTCGACTGGATTCTGAATTTTTAGAAGTCCGCTCTGGTTCTGTCCACAAAGCTGGACTATCTGGGCCTGACTCTGGACTCAGCCTTAGCCAGAGTGCTCCTTCCTCTGGAAAAACTCCAGAAATTTCAGGCTGCAATTCGTCTCCTGCTGGCCAATAGATGGTCGTCCCTCCAGACTTGCATGGGGGTGATGGGCCTGATGGTATCTACCTTCGAGGCGGTTCTGTTTGCACAGTTCCATACGAGGTCCCTGCAAAGGGAGATTCTGACCGAATGGGACAAGACTCTGCAGTCTCAGGACAATCAGATCCGGCTGAGTTGGGGAACGAAGGAGTCCTTGATATGGTGGCTTTGTTCTCCGGTGCTTCGGCTGGGAAAATCCTTCCTCCCCTTGTATTGGACAGTAGTCGTCATGGATGCCAGCAGCCCCAGCTGGGGAGGCGTCCTCTGCAAGCATTCTGCTTAGGGGATCTGGGCGATGGATTCCAGGCTACCGTTCAATGTCTTGGAACTCTGAGCGATCAGACTGTGTCTGGATTATTGGACGAATAGTCTTCAGGGTTGTCCAGTGAGAATTCATTCGGACAATGCCACAGCCGTGGCTTATGTCATTTACAAAGGGGGCACAAGAAGTGTCCTGGCGGCTCTGAAGGTTGCCGGCTTTCTAAGGTGTTCAGAATGGTTTGTTCCAGCCCTTTCCGGTGTGCACATTTCCGGGGTGGAAACGTGGCAGGTGGATTACCTCAGTCGGCAGGCATTGGACCACGGGGAGTGGTCCCTTCATCCGGAGGAGTTTCATCAGCTGTCTCCGGTGGGGCATCCCGAGGTAGATCTGTTGGCGTCTCAGCTCAACAGAAAGGTTTAGAGGTTTGTGGCTCAGTCAAGGGATCCTCTGGCGGGCGCCAAAGACCCACTGGTGGCCCAGTGGAGGTCAGTATCAGCTGATTTTTGCCTTCCCTCCTCTCAAACTTCTGTCCTCGTCGGGCTTAATACACCGATCTGGTGCGGTTGGTCGCCGACGTTCCTTGGAAGCTTTCTCCCAGGGAGGATCTGCTGTCCCAAGGACCGATCTTCCATCCTGCTTTACAGTCGCTCGCTTTGATGGCTTGGCTGTTGAAAGCCAGGTACTGAAAGATAAGTTTTTATTTGAATCTGTGATTCCTACACTGTTGAAAGCTAGGAAATCTAGGAAGATCTACCATCGTACGTGGAAGACATACATTGCGTGGTGTGAGTCGCTTATGGTCCATCTTCACTCCTCGGATCGTAACCTTTCTTCAACAGGGGGTTGAACAGAAGTTGGCCTTGATTACCATCAAGGGCCAGGTGTTGGCTTTGGCGGTATTCTTCCAACGACCTTTGGCCACACATTCCCTGGTGCATACCTTTCTTCAGGGTGTCAGACTTTTGGTCCCCCCAGTGCAGGCTCTGTTGCTGCCTTGGGATCTCAATCTGGTGCTTTCAGCTCTACAGAAGCCTCCCTGTGAAAATATTTGGGAGATTCCCCTGCTTACGCTGTCCCAAAAGGTGGCATTTTTGGTGGCTATCGCCTCTGTGCGCAGGGTATTGGAACAGGCAGCATTATCTGGTGATTCACAGGGATAAGGTGGTTCTTTGCCCCTGTCCATCTTTCCTTCCAAAGGTTGTCTCTGATTTTCATTTGAATGACGAAAATGTGTTGCCTTCCCTGTGTCCCAGGCTTAAACATCTGAAGGAAATTGCCTTGGATGTGGTCCGGGCAATTAGGGTGTATCTGGCAGCTACAGAGTCAGGAAATCAGACCCTCTTTGTGCTCACGGACTGACCTTGCAAAAGATTGTCTGCTTTCTCTGCGACCAGTTCCAGACCAGTTCCATCAGGGGTCAGGTTCCTCCTTTCTCTGTCATGGCACATTTTAATAGGGCGCTTTGTGCCTCCTGGGCCTTCTACCCGGCGTCAGTGATGCAGGTTTGCAAGGCGTCCACCTGGTTGTCAGTGCACACTTTTACAAAGTTTTATAAAGTGGATGTGTTGGCATCTGCGGATGCTTCCTTTGGCCCCAAGGTTTTGCAGGCTGCTGTTTAAGAGGACCTGATTCTCTTTGAGGGTGTATTGTTTTTTTTTTCAGGTGGGCTCCAGTTGTTTGGCTGAGCGCCTATTGCCTGGTTGGCTAATGTTTAGCCTTGAGAATTTTTTTTTTTTTTTTTTTCAACCCCTCATGTTTAACACTGCTTTTGGACGTCCCAATGGTTATTAATACCAGGAGCTGGGTCCATCAATGAACGAAACTGAAAATGGGATTTTTGGCTTACAATATAATCCATTTCTCTGATGTTCATTGATGGACACAGCACCCACCCCTCTGTGGAGTTAATATTCTCCTGAAACTGCTTGTAACAAATCTGGGTGCCTATAGCAGAGAGAGGGAGTATACCCCCTGGGACTACCTGTGGGTGTAGTCAGAATTATTTTCTGCCTAGTGTCCTACTCCTGTAGGGGAGGGGGGGGGATTAACCCAATGGTTATAATTACCAGGAGCTATGTCAGTCAATGAACATCCGAGAAATTGATTTACGGTAAGTCAAAAATGCCATTATTCAGGCCAATAAAATGCCGAATGTGTTAGAACACACACAAACATGTTCAAAGCGTGGCTTTTACTGTGTTTTTAAGGCAGCTTTTCTCTTGCTAGAAGAAAAGGCATTTAGAGGTGCTGAGCAAATGCTTGGTGTGCATGAGGCCTAAAAAAAACAAAAAACCCCATCACCAGGACCGATCCTTCCCATGAATGAAGTGTCCTGTGCTCGTGACTGGTTATTTGAAATCTAAAGTTCTTTGCCCCCAGATACACCCCCCACCCTTTCAGCCCCCTTCTCCATTCATAGAAGCTACACAATGAAAAGCATTCTGTTATTGGAAGAGGCAGATCTTTCTTTCATCCTTCCATCCTCCATTCTCAGAGCAGTGTTCATTGTGAAAACCAATATACGGAGGCAGAGGATGTACACAGCAGCCACCAACACACAGGACACATTTCATCCATGGTAGGTATCGTCCCTGATGCTGTATTTGAATCACTTGTTGGATTTTGTATCCTGCTTTCTCTGTATATTTGAAGAAGGTCCAGTCACATCCCATTTACAGAGAGCATATTGGAAGAGCACATTCCCACTATCGTGTTCCAAAATGTGTAGCATTTCTGTTAGTGCGCCACAATGTGTGTTCATGTGCCAAAATGAGTTGCACCACATCGCTCCAGTGAGTGTAAATGGGTGCTAAAGGTGTTTGCTTTGTCAGCCTTCTTCTCAGCATTTCTTTTTTGGTCTGCTTCAAGGGCCATTTCATCCTTTGTTATATTTCAGTATTAGCACCTTGTGGGCTGGTGCAGCCTCATGGCTTCTATTACTTTTAAAAGGCCCTGGCAATGGGAGATCTTGCTTGAAGGTTTGGGTGCCCCCTTTTTTCCATTTCCAACTACATTAAATAAAGTTAATTGGAGAGCGTGCTGACCCCATAAAATGAACGTTGTTAAGAAGGGTCCCTCCTTTCCTGACCGTTTTAGGGAGAGAGCCTTAAATGCAGAAAATTAGGAGAGAACACTTGTGCGGCTGCGGCGATCACATGTAATATTGGAGCGCACTGCTCCTTCATTACACGCGATCAGCTGTGTGATGCGAATTCAGCCATACATATGGCTAAATTCGCACTGCACCCGCAGCAAAGTCGCACATGACCTTTTTTTTTAGCCGCATCAGGATCGGATCGCACAGTGGTTCACACTTGTGCGATCCATCCTGTGCGAACTGTAAAGATCGCACTGTGATATGCGATCAAACTGGGGGTGTCGTTAACATTTCATTGACACCCCCAGCATATCGCATATGGCAGTGTGAACTGCCAAGGGTGCGTTTGCGATGCGGGAACAGGCTGCGAATTCGCAGCATTCCCGCATCGCAGAAGTGTGAACCGGCACTGAGCCATGTTTTATTTGTTGTTTGTTTACCTTGCTTGCAATGCATTTGTTTTCCGCTGCTGCAGAAGCTCACAGCTTTAGAAGGGCACCACCCTGTGGCTGAATTTGATTTTATAATCACCTTAGTAAACACAGGAAAGGGCAGAGTAGATAAACTTATAAGTTACCAATGCAGGTAACCGCAATTGAGACAGGACTTGCTATTGTTTTTAGTATGTTCAGTTAAAATATTTTTTTTTCTCCTATTTCATTTGGCTCCGTATATTTGGAACACTTTCTATAGAACCATTCACCGTACTCCCTGCCCACATAGGGACAGGCTGGTTTGCAGCTGATTAGTTATTTTTTGTTTATAGCAGAGCATCATGGTCTGTTCAAGGCACACTTGTAATAACCTGACTTCACTTACACCAGGTCCACATAATGAAACCCATCATGCAGACTGACAGCGGAGTTTACGCATCAAGGCTTTGAATGTTTCCATTGCATGATGGGAGTCGGTCATTTTTTCCTGAATCAGACCTTCCCAGCAAACATACTGATGTGGTTATATATTGCAGTCATTCTAGCTGATGCTACTCAGTGTTTTTTTCCTTCAAACACTGGAAAATTTTGGCTTATTTTTTCCCCCCATATATTACAGGAAGGGTTTATTTTAGTTATTACACTGCATCCCATAATCTGGCATTTTCACACCCCTCCCATCTGGTGTCATTACTGCAGCATATTTGTAGAGAACTGGCTGAAGAGCGACTCGAGACAGCACTATCCCCCTCTGGTGACGCCTACTTGTAACTGCATCTTCATGTGATCAATCTGATTCAATCCAATGTAATAATGCCGTTGTCTCTGATGACTGATCTTTTCTGTTTTCACTCTGTAGGCTGAAACTGGAACTACAGAACCGAAAATCCTGCAGAAGCCCATTAATGGAGTTGTTATGTGAGTATGATTTGTGGACGACCGAACTTATTTTCAGGCTAATAGATTTTTTTCCCCCCTAACCATTGATAGTTCACGCTACTTCCAGTATTAAAGAAGTTGTACTAATGTAGCTATAGTGCTTTTTTTATTTATTTTTTTTTATTTTAACATGGTGTGGCTAGTTTGTAGTTTAAAATGCAGCTGTCAGAAAGGAAATTTGGGAGAATAGCATATGGAGTTTAAAGTAAAACTTGGGTTTAAAAAAAAAAAAAAAAAAAAAAAAAAGGCAATATCTATTCAAGCTGAACAAGATGCATTACCAGGATATTCGCTCATTTTACTGCAGATGGTCACCTGCTTGTAGAAATGGGGGGAGAGGACCTTGCTAAAACTTATTGGGTTTCCCTCCTTGTAATTGCATGATCAGCCTCATTGATAAGAAACCTTTCACTACCCATCACCCCTTTTTTAGATGTGTACACCAATGTTTCTCAACTCCAATCCTTAAGTATCCCCAATAGGTCATGTTTTCAGGCTTTCCATTATTTTGCACCGCTGATTTTGATCAGTTTCACTGCCTTAGTAATTACCACAGCCGTTTCATCTGAAGGAAATCCTGAAAACATGACCTGTTGAGGGTACTTGAGGACTGGAGTTGAAAAACAATGTTGTACACCAAAGATGAACTTCTTCAGGGTCAAATAATCAATCATGACTTGGTTTAACTGTTTTATCTCACGTTAGTTTTGTCATAAAAACATTAAATTCAGGGCCAAATTCAGCCCAGATGAGGTTTTTTTTGTATAAAATGGTTAAACCTCAGTGTGTCGGTTTTTTTCCCCTCATTGCTTAACCTCCACTTGGATGGTGTCTAGTCTACTTTCTGCTCTCCTTAGCTGCTCTTTAAATTCATAGAACCTCAGTGTGTATGTAAACCCAAATGCCAGTTGTGTCAATGGCTCCCTTTCAGTTCACACAGGCTTCAGCTTGTATAGGAGCAGCATGTACAGCATGCTTTTAAAAAGCATTTGCAAAGTTTTTAGCAACCTTTGGGCAGTTTTGTTGGAAGTATTTTTAAGAACTCTTCAGGTCTACATTGGGAATGTTAAACGCAGCTTTTAATAGGATTGCTGACTGTCACTTTAACCATTTCTGGACTGGAAGGTTTTCCCCCTTGATGACCAGGCCATTTTTGCTATACGGCACTGCGTTACTTTAGCTGACAATTGCGCGGTCATGCGATGCTGTACCCAAATAAAATTGATGTCCTTCTTTTTTTTTTTTTTTTTTTTTTTTTTTTTGTGTGCAAAATACAAAAAAAAAGCCACCATTCTGAAAATATTTTTTTTACTTTCTGCTATAAAGCAGAAAATTTAAAAATCTAATTTTTCCCCATCATTTTAGGCCAATATGTATTCTGCTACATATATTTGGTAAAAAAAGAATCCCAATAAGCATATATCGATTGGTTTGCACAAAAGTTATTGCGTCTACAAACTAGGGGAAAGATTTATGTAATTTTTATTTATTTGGTTTCTTTTACTAGTAAGTCTTTTACTAGACAGACAGATCAGACACTTAACAGATTTTTTTTTTTACACTTTTGGGGGGACCAGAGACATTACTACAGTAATCAGTGCTAAAAATATGCACTGTTACTGTACTGACACTGGCAGGGAAGAGGTTAACACCAGGGGCGATTAGAGGGTTAAATATATCCCTAGGGGTGCTTTCTAACTGTGTGGGGGTTGTATTCACTGAATGAACACCGATAACTGTGTTCCTAAATAAGAGGAACACAGGATCCCTGTGTTCATTACTGACAAAACAGCTGTCTGCTGTGTTTACAACAGCAATGGCGGCCGCCTGGCCTGCTGTTTTGACTGTAGCCAATCAGCTTGTGCGCGCACCCCCACTAGCGGTCCCGCGAAACAAAGTAGAGCTGCATCGTTTCATAAAGACAGAGCCGACTTGCCGCAGTATATCTACAAGTGGTTAAAGAAGCTGCTAGCATTAATCAGTAAGCTTTCAACAAGCTTGAAGACTGCAAGCAGCTTGTTTAAAGTGACAGCAGTCCATTTAGATCTCTGTTTAACATTTATTACTAGAGTTGAATGATACTTAAAAGGCAAAGCTTTGCAAATGCTTTGTAAAAGCTTGCTGTACAGCAAAACCCCGATATCCAGGGGCTGGGGGTTGGAAGTATTCAACATAAGATCTCAGCTTATGTTGATGATATGATCTTTCCCAAACCACCTTTGTGAGTTTGAGGGATACGGAGCCCTCTCCAATCTTAAAATTAACTTTGCCAATTAACTTTTGCTGAGGCGATGAGGGTGGCAATACCACATTCTCTCTTCTGTTTACATGCAAACCTAAATTTAGGTGGACCGTTACAGCGCTGAAATATCTCGGCGCTTTGATTCCTCCGCAGTTGCCCCTGCACTTTTGATTTAAATTTTTCTCTGCTTTTAGAGCCAGTTCGTACTCTCCTTGTCTAATTGGCACCAAGGCCTCCATTCTTAGTTTGGGCACTGTAATATCATTAAAATGTGCATCTTACCAAAGTTTCTCCTCTTATTTCAAGCTTTGCCCATCTGCGGCCCCTTGGTGTTTTTTCAAACACGCTCACAGTCCTCCTGTATTATTGTATATGGACACGTGGGAGACACCAAATTCATCGCCGCTTCTGACCTTGCCCAAGTAGTTCGGCGAGTTGGGTGTCCCGGATTTGCAAAAATATTTTCAAGCAACACACCTCGGGGAAACTTTTAGACTGGCGTCACCGTGGAGATTAAAGAGGAAGTAAACCTTGCACAAAAAAATTAAAAGAAAAAAAATCCTGCAAGACAAAGTCATAATGAGCTAGTATGCATTGCATACTAGCTCAATATGAAATACTTACCTTAGAACGAAGCCCCTGCAGTGCCGCCCGCACAGCGACAAACATGTTGGCCATCCTGCTTCCTGGTTCGCGTCCTCCGGCCATCTGATTGGCCAAAGACGCGATTACATCACTCCCGTTCACGGCACAGGGCTCTGATGAAACGGCACGGGTGACTGTTCCTTCAGAGTGCATGCGCCGGTGACGTCATCGGCTGCATTAAAAGTAAATATCTCCTAAACGGTGCAAGTTTAGGAGAGATTTACAGTACCTATAGGTAAGCCCTAATAAAGGCTTGCCTATAAGTGCAACTTCCAAGAGAGGGTTTACAACCTCTTTAAATTATGGTCCATCATTGAATAACCCCAAAATTTGATACCACTCAGTTGGGCTTTGTGGTGCCATGCTGATTTGCCTCTTCAGCTCAAAATGCACCAATTAATTGGCACAACTTTGCAAATATGTTCTCTTCTGTTCGCGTCAACTTCTCTGGCCACCAGGAATTCACCTCCGTTTCCACTTTCTCCATTCAATGAGAGAGCTTGCTGTGTACACCGCTCTTTTACAAGCTGAAGTCGATGTGAATAAATGTTGTGCCAGGCTTTAAGTTGGTGTTATTGTTTAATACCTGTTGATCCTGCCAGTTTGTTTTATTAGCACAAAATGTATAATTTGGTCAAGAAACACTGGGTTCAATCTAGTACACCAGTGATGTTTCCCCACTGTTCTTGTATCTGCTCACTCCTACGTGGCCGGGCAATGGTTAACACCTTTCTTTGTCCCCACTAATTTGTTTTAACTTACAAAGATTCAAAGAAGATGGTGTGACACCATGACCTTGATTTTAAATAGGGGGCCTGGATGAGCTTCATCTTGTCCATAGTCATGCCAAACTGAAATGGCAATTGTGGCTGAAGCTGTCCTTCCTTTAAACAAGATTTGTGTTGATTAGCTTTTTTTCTTCCCTTCTACAATTCTAAATCACAAGTAACCCTGGTGACTGTGAGAAAGTAAAGTGAGTCCTTCAGGACTTCCACCTTATGTCCTTTTCTGTCTCTGCCACAATGAAAAGTTTTTATATCTGGTCTCCAACAGGCTTTCCCAGCGTTCATGCTCGGAGATTGAAGAGCAAACGTCCACTAAGTCCGCAGCCACCATATCCGACGGCAGCTGTGTGTGTGCAAGAACAAGGCCTGTCCTCCACTGCAAGAGAAGGAGGGTGGTGAGGCCTGACCGGATCCTTCCCCTCCATCGGAAGGTAAGAGGACCTGTATTGTGGGGGTTAATCGTTTAAAGGCAATAGTTCACGTCTTTGGGGTTTAGTGTGGTAATTTAAGAACCAAAAGTAATTCTGCGCTCACCTAGTAAAAACCAAAATATATTAGAGTGGATAAGCGCTGCTGTTACCACCTAAATCTGTTCCCACATATAGGATAGATGTATAAATAAATAAATGTGGTAGCGCTGCTAAAAAGACCCAACTTATTGAGTAAAAAATCGCAGTGTAAAACCTAAATCAACCACCATGCATGAACTTGATCTATCAAATAATGTGAGTAGCTTACTAAAGTGCAATAAAGTGCAGAGACGCTGTCTCTGATAGGCTAAAGTGCAATCAAATGAAATATACAAAAGTGCAAATCGGAATAAATGAATATATAACTGATAACATTGCTACCCAAAAAATAGGTTAAAAAACCATGTGAAATCTATACAATAAATAAAATTGCTAAGTAGATACAAAAACGAATAAAAGTGCAATGTGCTAGCGAGACTCTGTCTCTGGTTGAAATACAGTGAAAACAAGACAAATAAGTCCAAGGTGAGCCAAATCACTTGAAAAGTGCAAAAATAAGGAAAATAGAGTTGAAAAGTCCAAAGAGGTCTCTATCAAAGCAGCAATCAGTGGTTGATTTGGTGTGTCAACTCCTTAAGTGACGTGCTGCAATCACCAGGTGCAGTGTCTGCTCACCTCCCATAATTCACCCACTAGGGGTCTCAAGCAGTAGAAAGGCTGATAAAATCATGCCATCAATTCAATCGGTAACTTCACTAGTCTTGATGTATTTTAAAATGGTTTAGCACATGTTAAAAAAGAAAAGACAATCTCCAATGGTGCAGTATCGACACATTCAGGAGGTATAAAACCATTATTCCTCTTGAGTAATGTTTTGGCGCAGTCTTTGTACATGTCTTTGTTGACAAATGTGAGCATACCATATAAGCCCATCTATAGAAGACTTTGTGTAGTCTAAAGCCCCGTACACACGTACCGATTGTCGGCCGTAAATATTCGGCCGTCGAACGATCGGCCGATTGTCGGCTTGTTAGTATGATGCTTCCGACAACCGACTGCGACTTTTCGGCCGAACGGAATCTGGTGTGCAGGCTATAAAATTTTTGTTGGCCGTCACCAGAACGGCCAATTGTTCGCCAGTCAGTACAGAATTCGGCCGACTAACAGCAGAGGAGCAAGACTGGGCATGCTCAGAGAAGAAAAAACACACGGAAAGTTAACCATCACATGGCATCACTTCTGCAGTCGGCTGTTGTTGGCCGACAAAATTCGTGTGCAGTCTTTAGCACTTTTCCACCGACAGGACAGCACCGGACAAAAGACGGCCGATCGTTCGGCCGACATTCGGTACGTGTGTATGGGGCTTTAGTTCTCAGATTCTAGTAGTGTTGGTTGAAGTTGGGTCACACATAATGAATCCTGATCACCTTTTATCCAATCCAAACACGTGATTGTTAATTTTTATTTTTTTCTCATGAACAAAGACTTGGAAAAAAATTACCTCTGCTTGTCTCCATGACAGCAAAGGTTTTTTTAGCCTCAAATGTAGCTGAACAAAATAATGTGGAAATTGCAAGTGAAACAGGATAAGATCAATTATTCTAACTCTTGCACCTGCTTTTGGGCTTAGTCATCTGTCCTTAAGACTGTAGCGGGAACTATCAATAGGTTCATGTAGTTTTCCACCTGCATGGTAGATGCACTGAATTTTGATGAAAGCCTAAATAGTAGAATAAATTATTTAGGAGGAGGCGTTGTCTTTGAAACTGAAGGGTCCAGATAGGCTACCAGTTTCCTCTGGTTGTATTTTGTCATATGTTCTTTTCTTTCTTCCTTTGGTTCCATGATCACACGTGTTCTTCTATGTCTTCTCACACAGGTCCAGAGCAGTGTCCCACGGCCCTGCGAGGTCTCCTCATCATGTGTGATGTGTGCCACCTTCCCAGGACTCTCTACCCAGTTCCCATACAGTGATCCCTTGTCTGAACGTTTGACGCTGATGGATCCTGCCATTCACCCGGTTCTCTCCTTCCCAGCTGGTGAGATACATTGAACTTCTTTAGTTTCCGCTTTATACAATAATTTATTGACAAGCATTAGTGGAAATTTGTCACAAAACGGATAACCTCTGTAACCTGTGATTGAAGGTGCCATTTCTTCAATCACAAACCACTTGTTGGTTTTAGGTTGTGGCTTCACTTACACGGAGTCAACTTTAGGACCAATTCACACTAGATGTGGTGACAGATGTTTTACAGCTTTATAAAACATTTTTCTATGTGTCCCATTTACACTGCAACACAGCCTTGTGCTGTGCTAAAATGAAGACATGCTGCATTATAGCGCAGCGCACCAGCCCCGAATCGCACTGCAGCACAGCACATCGTGCTGTCCGAAATGGCAGTGAATGAAGTGTACAAAAAAAGTTACTACAAAACAAACTTTAAAATAAAAATAAAAATAAAGGAGCAGCCCAAAGTGCAGCAGCAACACAGAGCGGCCATCCACGAGAAGCTTTAAAACTGGTATTCTCCTTTTGTGACCAGGTTCTTTAAAGGAGAACTGCAGGCAATACACACCATTCAGTCAGTGTTGTGTACAGTAATGACCACATAACTTTTATGTTTTGTGATGGTACTTTTTTGAAAGAATTAAAATGGTTCTGTATAATGCACCTTAGGGGGTATTCCAATTTATTCTAGGTCTAAGGAAGGTATATAACCATGGAGGTAGATTCCTTCTTCAGGAGTCAATAACCACAAAATCTCAGTAAGGATAATACCCAGTAGGCTCATAAACCATACTGAAATGCAGGCTCTTTTAAAACCTCAACATCATGCTTTTGTGCTCTAAAAAAAAACCTATACAGCAAGGCTCTGTATTTCTAGCCATGTGCAGAGGCAAGTTTATTATTTTTGAATTTAGAAATTTGAAAAGGTATGGGTGATACGCAAGTTAGGCCCACATCCCAGATATAAAGCAAAATGGGAAAATGTCCCTCTTGGTGGGACTTTACCAGCTCAAATGTTGTTCTACAATCTTCATAGGAAAGTACATTATCAAAGTATGTAAAAAATCCATACAGAATTTTATCAAACAAATTGTTTAAAACGATCTATCCATCCTCCGGATCCAGGAAAAAAGGATGTGTGGGCGTCCTTTCACCGAGCAGCCTTGTCTTCAACTTCTCTGCAGACCTGATTGTGGCCTTGCGTGCTATGGTTTTTTTTTTTTTTCTTTTTCACCCGGCAGGTAAAGTCCCACAAAGTTGGACCTTTTCCTATTTTGCAGTGTTTTAATATGCAGAGTGTACTTTATACTGCCACAATAAACTAAATCTACTTTGCTGTCCTTTAATACCAACTCACTATCAAAACAACGCTAACCAGATAGCCTCCGGGATAAATTACCATTGTTGTCCACTAATGATCACTAGATTTGATGCATCTTGCCGGGCAGTAGGCTTATATAGTTAAGTCAATATCCATTTTTGATTGCAAGCTGGACCCAGGAAAAGAAACCAGGTAAAAGGAACACTGTTGAGGGTCCTACTCTAAACCATGTGACTCTTATCTTGTATGTCTCTTCTAGATGTTCCAGCTGGCTTGCGACTCCATGCGCTCCTCCGTTCCCACAACAAGATGGACAGATTGAAATCCAGCAAAAAACTAAAGCAGCGATCTTCTAATTCAGTCTCCTCCACCACAGAGATTGCCCGCACAGACCGCACGCTTGGAGTTTTACATACTCATAGTGAGTAGGACAAAAATGGCAAATAAGCCCAGTTGTCTTCTGCTTTCAGAATAACCGTGTGCAGTAGCTCAAGGCGTGTGTGTGTGTGTGTGTGTGTGTGTGTGTGTGTGTGTGTGTGTGTGTATATATATATATATATATATATATATATATATATATATATATATATATATATATATATATATATATATATATATATATATATATAGATGGATAGAGAGAGAGATATGTTGTGCACACTGAGCCCTTCATAGGTGACCTCAGGAGGATCCTCCAAACAAGAAATTTGCTGATGACACTCCGTTTAGTCTAGGGGTAGAGGAAAAGGATTGTAATGCTGTGCTGGGCCACCAGTCTCCTGAAGCCTCCGTTTGGCGCTTTGACTGGCAATCAAACTTTGGCATTATTATTGCCCAATACCTAACCAGCAGTCCTGCATTGTATGTGGAAATGGCGAGGGCCTACCCACAATGCATAGCGAGAGGGAGACCCTGCTGGAGAAAAGAATAAGGTAGAGCATAATACATTACCTCTTCAGTGTTGGCGGGAGGTGATGAAGGGGGTGAGAGAAGTGATGTAATCATTTCATTACAGGAAGTTCTCCGCAGGAACTACTTTCTTTGTATGTCAGGAACTGGGTTAGTCATAGTGTTCCCCCACCACAAATCCTCCCTTTCTTTTGCCAGCTGCTTGTTTTACAACCCAGAACACTGGGTTGTGTCGTCAGGGGAGACTGTGTTCTGCACATTGATGGTCTCTAAGCCCTTACATCTGTATAATGGCTAGTGACCTACTAAGTGGGAGATGAGGAAAGGTTGAACTGCAGTTAGCAGAGATCAAATCCTGGGGTCATAGGGTCCTGTTCTGTGCCCACACAGCAAGTAGGAGGCCTATTAAGAAAGCCGCAAGTATGCACGTAAGCACTATTTTTAACTTGCATTTTTAATGGATAGGTTCACCTTTTAGTAATAGGTTACATGTTCCACTCTTAAATGCCGGTGTAACATGCTACTAATGCAGCACCCCCTGACCCTCCACTGTTACACATCGCTATCACATTATGAAAACAGTACGGCTGTGCAGCGCTCCACCCGCACAGCTGCTTCATTAATTCAGAGAAATCTGTGAATGAATAAACTACAGGGCCCCTCTGCCACTGCGGCAAACTGACTTGTAGTATTAATGGACTGCAAGGGCGCTGATCAGAACACTAGTAGTTCGTTCACACTGCTTACTGCTCAGTAACTGTCTGCCCTTACAGAGGTACAGGTAAGAGCTGTAGGCAGTTTCTGCACGAGCCTTGAGATTGCACTCGTGATCCACTGATAGGGGGCGCAAAGCTTGACCGACTCCTGTAAATAAAATAATAATAATTAAATGTATTTTTTTTTTGTTTCCTGAATGTGCTTTATTTTTTTAAAGGTGAACTTATCCTTTAAAGCAGGGGTGTCAAAATTTCATTGCGGGCCGCATCAGCCTTATAATTGCCCTCAAAGGGCCGATTGTATCTGTAAGAATAGATGTCCAGAGCACCCCACATCCCATTACATCAGATGTTAAGAGTCCCCTACCATCCCTTAAATCACAGTGCATCTCCTTTATTTTACCTTGTGCTGCTGCTTGGAAGAAGTGAGGGGCAGAGATGGGAAGCAGAAAGTTCAAGGTCTGGAGGTCAGCTGCCAAATTGCCAGTGTGCTAAATGGTGAGAACAGGGGAGGAAGAGACAAGGGGGAGGGGGGGTGCTGTGGCTGCACAGAGAGAGCATAGGATCTGTAGGAAGAGTTCTGTCCTCGCTGCTGCCGACTGCTGAGACAAGATGGGTGCGGAGAGGAGGGGGGCGCTGCAGGAGAAGTACGAGGGCCACATGAAATGGCCTGGCGGGCTGCATTCGCTCTTTGGGCCTTGTTTGACACACATGCTTTAAAGTGTTTGCATAAAAAAAAAAAAAAACACACACATACACAACTTTAGTTCTGCTTTAAAAGAACATTGGATCCTGATGCAGTAACCTGCTGGATGGCGGTGTATTGTATGTTTTCTCACCCATGTTCTTTTATTGCAGAACTAACTTTACATAGGCCTTTTCCTGAGCTCTCTTCGAAGCAGCACTTGGACCCCCTGCAACGCACCTTAAAGTTTGACAGATCACAAGCTCTGAAACCTGAGCGCTCACTCATCGTCCCTCTACCCCATCAGAAGAAACGCCAGTTCAGCCCGATAGAAAGAGATGGTAAAGGAGAAACTGCACAAAGCCTGTTTTATACAAGTGTCGACACCCCTGTGATTGACTTCTGGGCTAACCCTCTCTTTTTTTTTTTTTTTTTCCCTTTTCCTCTCATTCTCCTAGGGCGACACGAGGTGGACCCAGCAGGGCCCAGTCTTGCATCAGATATTGCCTCATCTCACACCCCTCTCTCACGTCAGCTCTCCACACCATCTGATTCATCCTCCCTCAGTGCTGCAGCTGCGGTACGTAGATGTTTTGATTTTTACAAATGATATTTGCTAGCTCGTGTGTACTATGAGATTACCTGCAGGTTCTGTTCTATATATGGCAATTTCTGTCCAGCTTCAGGTAATCCGGTTTTAAATACATTGTCATACAGTCCTTTTAAATCTAAGATTTCTGCACAATAAATCATCCACTCTTCTTTTGAAGACCTAAAGCTGAGCTCCACCTCTCCCCCCCTCCACTGCCATATTTGGCACTTTTTGGGTGGGAGAGAGTACCTGGTTTTCACAGGTACCCACTCCCACTTCCATGTAAGATCAGCAATCTACGACGTGTCCCAGAAGACGACGGGAGCATTCAGAAAATGCAGCGCGACTCGCGCATGCACAGTAGGAAACCAGCTATGAAGACTGAAGGCTTCACTGCCGTTTTTCCCTTACTTACAATGTTGGCGCCTGCACCCGAAACCGATTACCGTATCGGCTAGGGGTGCCGATATCACGAAATCCCTGGACAGGTGTGTCCTTGTATTGAAAGACAGCAGCTACAGGATTTGTACAGGCCTCAGATGTTCTTTTGGATTTAGATTAGGGGAGTGTGGTGGCCATTCAATGGTATCAATTCCTTCATCCTCCAGGAACTTGCTGCATACTCTCACCACATGAGGCAGGGCATTGTCGTGCACTAGGAGGAACCCAGCACCCACTTCACCAGTGTGGAGTCTGACAATGGGTCTAAGGATTTCATTCCGATACCTAATGGCAGTCAGGGTGCCATTGTCTAGCCTGTAGAGGTCTGTGCATTCCTCCATGGATATGCCTCCCCAGACCATCACTGACCCACCACTATATCTGCACAATTGTTAAAAAATAAACTCAATTCAATTGACCCTTGGATTTATGCTGCCCCCTACTGGAGTAGGACATTATAGGGCAGCCCCAGGGGGTATACTCCCACTTCCTGCTAAAGGTCTTCAGTTTTTTTCTGCCTAGTTGAAGTAAGGACCTAGTTGCTTGCTGGGATCTCTGGTCCTAGCATTTTTCCCTTTTTAAACTGAATTTCTCTGTCGCTCATTGACAGACGTAGTCCTCTTTGATTCTCATCAATAGGGTTATGCTGCCTCCGCAGGAGTAGGACTAGGCAGAAAGAAAAACGTTCTGGCCACACCCTAGGGGCAGTCCCAGAGGGTATATCCTCTTCCTGTCTGCTACAGGATGTCAGTTTTTTTCTGTCTAGTCAGGAGTAAGGACCTAAGTTCCTTGCTGGGATCTCTGGTCCTGGCAAGATTTTTTAGAAAAAAATTTTCCTTTTAGGTAGTTTTTTGTCTCCAGTTTTTTCCTGTGAGATCTTCAAGCAAATCACGCTGGATCTGGGCGACGGGCTGGATGTTGAGATCCAGTGGTCACCCCAGCCGGCCTACGAGCGCGCGCAGACCATAGCTCCGCGCTGGGTCGGCCGCGACACATTCAAGTAAGTATGCGGGGCCGGGCGACGGGCTGGATGTTGAGATCCAGTGGTCACCCCGGTTCAGCCTACAAGCGCGTGCAGACCATAGCCCCGCGCTGGGTCGGCCGCGACATAGTCCCATTGGGGGACTGACCCTGCGAGTTAAACGTCTCGCTTGGACGCCAGGAACCAGAGAGTCAAGGCGTCCATATTGGTCGACAGCCCCCCACCCCGGTGGAGAGGGTACTGTGAAGAGAGGGTGCCGTCAGCCGGTATGGTGAGTAAATGTTCCCCCTTCCCCCCCTGTGGGATCTTTGGGATACAGGCCCCTCTGTGTATGGTCGGATCCTTTCTGACATTAAAGTTCCCCCTTGTAGCCTATGACATGTTCACATATCCCCTGTGATAGTGTGATCTGGTTTGGGAGCTGACACTCCAGCAGGCTTGGTTTGGGAGCTAACACTTTAAACAAACCTCGGTTTGGGAGCTGACACTCTAGCAACCTTGGTTTAGGAGCTGACACTCCAGCAGGCTTGGTTTGGGAGCTGATACTTCAGCAAGCCTTGGGTTCTCTAGCAAGGAAGCCGAGTTCGATTTGCTATAGTAAACACATAGGAGGTATAGCCTACCTTAGATCGCCATACTCCCGCAGGCCGACAGGCCACCATCAGCTGTTTTCAAAGCATGCAGGCCGCTGTACTGGAGGAGCCACGCTAGATTGGCAGTCCGCCGCCATTTTGTTGTAGACCTCATGTCTGCATTGTCTACACAAGCCGCCCGCAGGTCACGCAGGCCGCCATTTTTTCGTAGCCTATTGTCTCCTGCATGGGGGCGGCCATGTTTGATGTGCCCAGCAAACCTCGAGGAGCAGCTGGGAACGCCGGAAAGCGTACACAGGGGGCGGAGCCACTTCCTTTCACCCGGGAAACCTAGTGCAAGACTTCCCAGTCTGCACAAGACAACGCTGACAGCAGTTTTAATAAGAAACTTCTTTGCATCTGGTGGTGAGCCCTTGGGGTCTCTCTCTCTCTGTGGGGGTCCAAAGCAGGTACGCTGAGGGGCGCTATTGCGTTGGTGAATTAAAAAAGGTATTTTTTTATTTTAAAAAAAAAGGTATTTTTTTATTTATTTAAAAAAAAAATGTTTTTTTCTTTTTTACTGGCAAAGTGTCCTGGATTAACATGGACCCTGCCACACATGTATCTCCACCTGATCCCCTCGAAGTGGCTGCAGGACCCTCTAGTTCCCCACTTAATAGTGAGTCATTGTCAGCAGTTTTGGAAACTTTTTGTCTATCCCGGGTGGAATTGGCTTGTCAGGGACAGGGCGCAAGGAAGCGACCCCCGCCTACCCCCATTTTCATCTGAAACTTCAGATTCAGAGTCTGAGCCTATTTTTGCAGTTGCAGGTACCTCATCTGGGGTTTGTGACTCGGGTACTGTCTCTTCAGACAGTGAGGAAGATGTTTCGGCATCTACCATAGCCCAAGAGGAAGCGTTGGTAACGTATTAATTGTATCTGTTCGGAGGTTACACTATCAGAAGTAGCTGATACTGAGATCCCATTTGGTACTAATAAACGCACCAAAATGGCGAAAGTATTTCCCTTACCCAAGTGTTTCGGTAATGTAACTAAGGAGGAATGGGGTCATCCAAGACGAGCCCCTACTATTTCCTAAACGCATTAATAGGCGTTATCCGTTCGAGGAATCATTCCTCAAGAGATGGATAGCACCATCTGTGGTGGATTTTCCAATCTCCAGATTGAACAAAGCTACGGTTATCCTATTGGAGGATGCTCCATCCTTTAAAGATGATCGTAAGGTGGAAGCTGTGTCTCACGCCATCTTTTCCTTAATTGGGTCAGCTTTCAGACCAGTAATTGCTATTGGTCTAGAATGGACCAAGTGGCTTAGAGGGGAGAGATATCCCCCAGGCGTTATCAGATCTGGTGGAACAGATAATACAAGAGTTACAGTTTGTCTGCGACGTTGCACTAGACGCCACTCCACTATTGGGGCGAGCATCAGTTTCAGCAGTGGTCCTCAGGCGTACACTGTGACTTAAATATTGGTGGGCAGACCAAGGCTCCAAGGAAGCTTTGGTTAAATCTCCCTTTTCAGGGTGTGCGCCTATCTTGGGGCCAATTTAGATGAGATTATTAAGGATCTCACTAGAGGAAAGAGCACTTTCTTGCCACAAAGTACTAAGGGTAAAGGATCCCGTCAGAGACGGGCGCCTTCTTTTTCCGCTCATAAAAAGTTTTTTCGCCCCACGGGCGAAAAAAGCAAAGTCCTCCAAAACTCCTACGGGAGGTTTTTTTAAGGGGCGTTGGTCGGGCAAGCAAAAGCCCGGCTCTTCCAGACCTGAAGATAAGACTACTAAAGCCTTAAGGTGCGCCCCCTCCCATAGCTGGGGTAGGGGCACGTCTTCGCCGGTTTCCGGATCCATGGCTTTCCAGAACCTCGGACAAATAGTTCGCGAGGTCATACGGTCAGGTTACAAGATTGTATGTCAATCTCTCCCAGTGCGATTCTTCCTTTTCAATGTTCGACTATCCCCGGATCGCTTAAGAGCTTGCGGGGGGCAGTCACGGATTTAATGCAACAAGGAGTGGTGGTCCACGTTCCTTGGACAGAGCATTTCAAGGGTTCTATTCGAACCTTTTCACAATACCCAGAAAAGAGGACAAGGTGCGTCCAATTCTGGACTTAAGAGCATTCAATCTTTTTTGTCAGGGTACAAAAATTCAAGATGGAGTCCATTCGCACAGTAGCGGCCTCCCTGCGTCAGGGGGATTTTCTGGCGTCCATAGACATCTAGGATGCCTATCTTCACTTTCTTATTTATGCAGGACATCAGCGTTTCCTGCGTTTTTCCGTAGAAGAGTACCATTATCAGTTTGTGGCGTTACTCTTTGGTCTCGCCTCGACTCTCTGGGTCTTCACAAAGGTGTTGGCCCCAGTCTTGGCGTTGTTACGACAACGGGACATATCGATTCTAGGTCACCTAGACGATCTTCTGCTCCGTGCGGCTCTATTACTAAACTTAGAGATCACCATGACCTCTTTTGCAAGAGTTCGGGTGGCTGGTGAACCTGCAGAAGTCATCTTTGGTTCCCACCAGGAGGCTGGAATATTTGGGTCTAATTTTAGACACATCCAGGCTTGCATGAGGGTCCTGGGTTTGAGGGTGGCTTCCTTTTTGAAGCAGTACCATTTGCCCAGTCTCATACCCGAATCCTTCAAGGAGAGATTCTTCTCAAGTGTAACCGGAATCCAGATTCCCTGGACAATCGGATCCAGCTGAGCGAGCGGACCAGGGAGTCCCTGGTCTGGTGGCTTCGGTCTCCGATGCTCAGCCAGGGGAAGTCATTCCTACCAATATTTCGACGCTTATCACCACGGATGCCAGTCTATCCGGGTGAGGAGAAATTCTCGGCTCAGGGGCTTTGGTCCCTGGAAGAGTCCAGGTTACTGATAAATGTATTGAATCTGAGAGCGATCAGACTTTGTCTGATTCACTGGACCGAGCAGCTCCAGGGCAGCCCGGTTCGGATCCAGTCGGACAATGCCACAGCAGTGGCTTATGTCAATCATCAAAGGGGCACCAGGAGTGTCCTGGCGGCCATAGAAGTGGCCAGCATTCTTCGTTGGACGGAACGATTGTTCCAGCTCTCTCTGCGGTATTCATTCCGGGGGTGAATTGGCAGGCAGATTATCTCAGCCGTCAGATTCTGGATCAAGGGGAATGATCTCTTCATCCAGGGATATTCCACCAACTGTGCCTCCGTTGGGGCACCCCGAATGGGAGCTGTTGGCATCTCAGCTCAACAGGAAAGTGCGGAGGTTTGTGGCTCGCTCCCACGATCCTCTAGCAGACACCGCAGACATGCTGATCGCCCCGTGAGGGCAGTATCAGCTACTTCCCTCCAAGTTACTGCCGAAGCTTCTTCGCAGGATAGAGGTGGAGGGAATCCCAGTTATCCTGGTAGATCAGGACTGGCCTAGTCGGGCCTGGTACGCCGACCTGGTCAGGCTGGTCGCAGACGTTCCTTGGCGACTTCCTCTTAGGGAGGATCTGCTGTCGCAGGGATCGATCTTCCATCCTGCTTTACGATCGCTGGTTTTAACGGCCTGGCTATTGAGACCCAGGTGCTGAAGGACAAGGGATTGTCAGCTTCAGTTATTCCTGCTCTAGTTAAAGCAAGGAAAGCGACTTCCAGAAAGATTTATCATCGCACATGGAAGTCTTCTATTGCGTGGTGTGAATCCCTTGGGTTCCCTCCACGTTCTTATTCGGTGGCCCGAATATTGGTTTTTCTGCAACAGGGAGTTGAGCAGAAGCTGGCCTTGAGTGTTATTAAGGGTCTGTTTTCAGCATTAGCTATCTTCTTTCAGAAGTTTTTGGCTACTCATTCCTTGGTGCGGAATTTCATCCAGGGGGTGCGACACCTGGCTCCGCCAGTGCGCGCGCCGTTACCACCCTGGGATCTTAATTTGGTGCTGTCGGTTCTTCAGAAACCTCTCTTTGAAAATATCAGGGAGATTCCCTTGCTTACTTTATCCCAGAAGGTGGCCTTCTTGGTGGCTATCACTTCTGCACGCAGGGTGTCAGAACTGGCTGCATTATCCTGTTGTTCCCCATATCTGGTGGTTCATAGGGATAAGGTTGTTCTTCATCCGAATCCATCCTTCCTTCCTAAGGTGGTTTCAAAGTTTCATTTGAATGAGGACATTGTATTGTCCTTCCTATGTCCTAAGCCCAATCATCCTCGAGAATTTGCGTTGCATTCCTTGGATGCAGTTCGGGCGATCAGGATATATTTGAATACTACGGATTCAATTTGTAAGACGAATTCACTGTTTGTGATCACGGATGGCCCTAAGAAGGGGTTGCCTGTTTCTGCCGCGACCATCTTTATATGGATCAGACAGACGGTGGTATAGGCTTATTCTATCTAAGGGTCGGGATCCCCCGTTCCCTGTTAAGGCGCATTCTACTCGGGCGCTTAGTGTTTCCTGGGCCTTCCGCCATCAGGCGTCAGTGGTTCAGGTTTTCAAGGCGACTACTTGGTCGTCGGTTCATACCTTTACAATATTGTATAAGGTTTATGTGAGGGCATCGTCAGATGCCTCCTTTGGCCGCAAGGTTCCTGCAGGCCGCTGTTTGAGGAGACTGTTGGTCTACCTCGAGGGTTTGTTGGGTAGGTCTCATCTGCTTGCTCGATGAGCCCCTTGATACTTCTGGTTGGCTCCGGTTGGGCCTTCTAGATTGGATTTTGATTTCTGTCAATCCCACCCCTCATTTGTGGCACTGCTTTGGGACGTCCCTATTGATGAGAATCAAAGAGGACTACGTCTGTCAATGAGCGACAGAGAAAATTGGATTTTTGTAAGATCTTACCGTAAAATCCTTTTCTCTTAGCTCATTGACAGACGTAGTACCCGCCCCTCTATCATTGAGTTGGGTTGGGTTAAATTCTCTGACACTGCTTTGTGACATAACTGACATCCTGTAGCAGACAGGAAGAGGATATACCCTCTGGGACTGCCCCTAGGGTGTGGCCAGAACGTTTTTCTTTCTGCCTAGTCCTACTCCTGCGGAGGCAGCATAACCCTATTGATGAGAATCAAAGAGGACTACGTCTGTCAATGAGCTAAGAGAAAAGGATTTTACGGTAAGATCTTACAAAAATCCAATTTTTTTTTTTTTTTTATTATTATTCCTTGTTCCTGTGAGAACTACAATCAACTGCTGGACTGGGCGAAGGACTGGATATCCTAGATCCTTATGATCTTCCCAGTCAGGCCCGCGAGCGACCCGATTCTAGCTCCGCGCTAGGTTGGACGCGACATAGCCTCACTGGACAGGGGCCCAGGTCACGACCTAAGTCACACTGTGTCTCTGGCCCGCAGCACCCCCATTCTAAGATGGTGCAGTGGTCTGCCTGGAGCGGTGCCCGTCTGGCCTGGTCCCAGTGTGTGGTGAGTAGTGTCTCCTCCCTTCTGATGGCTTTTCTGGGTGGACATGGGCCCCTCCCTGGTTTGGTTGGACCCCCAAGTGCCTTCCTTCTCTCATGTCGCTCCAACTCACTATCGGGGACTATCTGTGGACCACCTCCCATTCACCCATGCTTAGCTTCCTGTACATCCTCTTTCTCTTTGATCGCCGCATATGGTGCAGCCTGGCTCTCTAGCACTGCATCTGAGGAGCAGGTGGTGAGTCCCTGTGGGTGCTAAACGGCTCCCTCTTTCTGTTATAGGTATTTGGTGCTCTGGGACTTGTGGTGCCACTTGTGCAGTGGTGGGGGGAATTTTAAACAGCAATTTTTTACACTTTTTGCTGGCGGTCCCTAGGTTAACTGTTGAGTCCCTGGAGCACGTGTCACCACCTGACCCCCCCCCCCCTCTGAGGCTGCGGGGTCCCAGTCCACCTTGTCTGCTATGACGGCGGTCCTGCAGTCACTAGTGTCTAAAGTAGATTTGGCCCTCCAAAATAGGACGAACAAAAAGCATCCTCCGCCTTCACCTGCCTCCTCGGTCTCTTCCGATTCTGAGGTTGATTCGGCCGCTGCGGATGCTAGTCATCCTACTGGGTCTGTTTCCACGCACCCTGCGTGCTCTTGATAGTGAGGATGATTCCTCTTCCACTACAGCCGCGCATGAAAAAGCATTCGTGGATGTGCTGATTGTATCAGTGCGGGAAACTTTGAAATTGGAGGATGTAGCTACTGCTGCGTCGGGTGCGCCGGTGCAATTTTGTACCCACAGATCTCCAAAGCGGCATTGTGGCCAGTTAGTGGGGTTCCCCCAAAAGCACTGTTGGGGTCCCTAAAGGCTTCGCTAGAAGGTATCCTTTTGAAGAGTCCCTGTTAAAGAAACTGACATTACCACCTGTGTTGGACTCGCAGGTTTCCAGGTTGAATAAAGCCATCCTTCTCCTGGTGGAGGACTCTCCGTCCTTAAGGGACACTTTTGACAGGAGAGCTGAATCTCTAGTCCAATACCTTTTTTCCATGGCCGGTTCCATTCTGCGGCCATTTTTCCCATAACCTTGGTTTCCCAGACCTTCACGGTATAGGCTAAGCTCCTGCGCCAGGATTTGGAAGGGGGGGACAGTCCCCTTCTGAGCTGGCGGACCAGTTGGTCCAGGGGTTGCAGTATATCTTGTGATGCCTCTCTGGATGCGACCCCCTTAGCCTTTATGATGCCTGTGACAGAGGTGACTCTTCGCCACATGATATGGCTGAAATACTGGTCTGCGGACCAGGCTTCCAAGAAAGTATTGACTGATCTCATTTTTGTAGGAGACCGCTTGTTTGGAGCATCCATGGAAGAGATTATTAAGTTCTTACTGGAGGTAAGGTAAGAGTACTCTGCTTCCACAGACTACCAAGGGCAAAGAGTCTCGTCGCAAACGTGGCCCATAAGTAGTCCTTTCGTCTCTCGGTATCCAAGGACCAGGAATCAAAATCTGCCCGTAACCCTGCAGGGGGTTCTAAGAAGCCCTGGCCTGGTAAGTCGAGAGCGGGTTCCTCCGGGACACTAGACAAGCCCGCTTTTGCCTGAAGGGGTGCCCTCACCTGTATCTGGGGTGGGTGGGGCGTCTTTGCTTCTTTCTGGATCCATGGACCTCCTTGTTTCAGGACAAATGGGTCCACAAGTTGATTTGGTCCGGTTACAAGATTGATTTCCGATCCTTGCCTCCAGCAAGGTTCTTCCCTTCCAACCTGTGTATGGCCCAGATCGCCTATGAGGTCTTCTTGGGGCGGTATAGGATCTGCTTTCACAGGGGGTCATTGTCTCTGTTTCAGAATCGGGCCGCTTGCATTTGTTTTATTCAAACCTGCTTACTGTTCCCAGGAAGGAAGGCAAGATCTGTCCAATTCTGGACCTTAAGGCCTTTAACCGCTTTGTGCTGGTTCAGAAATTAAGAATGAAGTCCTTTTGCACGGTAGTGCCATACCTTCATAAGGGGGATTTACTGACCTCTATCGAGATCAAGGACGCTTACAATCACGTCCTAATATATGTCGGGCATCAGTGTTTTCTTCGCATTGCCGTGGGTGAGGAGGACTATCAATTCGTAGCGTTGCCCTTTGGTCTCGCCTCAACTCCTTGGGTGTTCACAAAAGTTTTGGCCCTGGTGTTAGCATTGCTAAAGCAGAAGTTGATTGCGGTACTGGGGTACCTAGACAACCTCCTTCTGCGAGCAGAGTCTCCGAATGCCTTACAAGACAGTCTGGACATTTCGGTGCGAACTCTACAAAAGTTCGGTTGGAAACTGAATTTCCAAAAACCTGTTCTGGTCCCGTCCACCAAGCTGGATTATCTGGGCCTGACCCTGGACATGGCCTCAGCCCAGGTGTTTCTTCCGAAGGTGAAACTCCAGAAGTTGCCGTATGCAATACGGCTCCTGATCTGTAGCCGGCGGTCATCTCTCAGGACTTGTATGCAAGTGCTGGGGTTGATGGTCTCCACCTTCGAAGCGGTTCCGTTTGCTCAGTTCCATACCAGATCTCTGCAAAAAAAGATTCCTGCCTAATGGAACCTAGACAATCTGATCCTGTTGAGCCGGGGTACGAGGGGATCCCTGATCTGGCGGCTCCCCTCTCTGTTTCTTCGACAGGGCAAATCCTTTCTCCCCCTGTACTGGACAGTGGTCACCAGAGATGTCAGCCTGTCCATGTGGGGAGGTGTCTTGGGCACAGATTGTGCTCGGGGGGTCTGGACTCTTAAGGAGTCCAGCCTGCTGATCAACATCCTGGAAATTTGGGCGATCAGGCTTTGCCTTACCCAGTGGACGGTTCGTCTGCAGGGGAACCCGGTAAGGATTAAATCGGACAAAGCCACGGCTGTGGCATAGGTCAATAATCAAGGGGGCGCCAAAAGTGCCCTAACGACCCAGGAAGTAGTCGGCGTTCTAAGGTGGGCAGAACAGTTCGTTCCGGCCATCTCTGCTGTCCCTATTCTGCTTACTCTGTCACACAAGGTAACTTTCTTGGTGGCTATTAATACTGCACGCAGGGTGTCTGAGTTGGCTGCGTTGTCTTGTCGTTCACTCTATCTGTTGGTTCACAGAGACAATAATATAAGGTGGATGTGTTGGCTTCTGCGGATGCTTCTTTTGGCCACAAGGTTTTGCAGGCCGCTGTTGGAGAGGATTAATCCTCCCTGAGGGTGTTTTGTCAGGTGAGCTCCAGTTGTTCCTGCTTGAGCTCCTGTTTTACCTGTTTGGCTATGTTTAGCCTTTGGATATTGTTTTTTTTTTTTTTTTTTTTTTTTTTCTGTGTTCTTCCCACCTCATGTTGACACTGCTTTTGGACGTCCCAAGCGTCAAGAAGATCTGGAGCTGTCTGTCAATGAACGATAGAGAAAATTGGCTTTTTGTCTTACCATAAAATCCTTTTCTCTGATGTTCATTGGCGGACACAGCACCCACCCCTCTATTGAGTTGGGATTTATGTTGTTCTGACACTGTTTGTTACCAAACTGAAGACCTATAGCAGAGAGTGGGAGTATATCCCCTGGGACTGCCCTATAGGTGTGTTCAAACTTTTTTCCACCTAGTGTCCTACTCCTGTAGGGGGCAGCATAACCCCAAGGGTCAAGACGATCTGGAGCTGTGTCTATCAATGAACATCAGAGAAAAGGATTTTACAGTAAGACAAAAATCCAATTTTCCTCGATTTCATACAGAGCAGAGCTGTTCTCTGCTCACTAACAGCTATCAACATTGCTAAGGCTGGGAGATCACTATAAACAAAGTATAATTTTGTTCTTTTAGATCAAAAGAATGAACTTACTCAGACTAAGCCTTTTTCTGACACTTGTTGGCAACAAGTTAAAATCAGTATTTTTTTGCTAGAAAATGACTTAGATTATATATACATATACATTTTTATTTATTTATTTTTTTTAAAGCAAAGACCTTAGAAAATATGGCGGTTGTTGCAATATTTTATGTCACATTGTGTGTGAAAAAAAAGACTTTATTGAATTAAAAAAAAAAAAATCACTAAATAGAAAAGTTAGCTTAAATGTTTTTGTATAATGTGTATCGTGGTCTTTATTCTAAGCATCTAAGCAAATAAAATTGAGATTCTCATTTTATCCAGAATCGTGCAGCTCTCTAACCACCACAAAACCGGTCATGCTGAACGATGTTACAGGCAGCATAATGTTCTCCATGGCTTCTCTAGGCCCTTTCATGTCTGTCACGTGCTCAGGGTGAACCTGCTCTCAAAAGCTCAGGATGCCAGTGGTGGACGTGCTAATTCTGGTGTCCAAGGGTAGTGAGGACAGGGCCCACTAAAGGTTGTAGGGCGCTCAGGCCACCCTCATGAAGTCCGGTCAGAGACATTCACACCAGTGGCCTGCTGGAGGTAATTTTGTAGGGCTCTGGCAGTGCTCATTCTGTTCCTCCTTGCACAAAGGAGCAGACACCGGTCCTGCTGATGCGTTAAGGACCTTCTACAGTCCTGTTCAGCTTTCTTAGAGTAACTGCCTGTCTCCTGGAATCTCCTCAATGCTCTTGAGACTGTGCTGGGAGACGGCAAACCTTCTGGCAATGGCACATATTGATGTGCCATTCTGGAGGAGTTGGACTGCCTGTTCAACCTTTATAGCAAGGGTCTTCAAGCTATGGCCCTCCAGCTGTTCAGGAGCTACAATTCCCATCATGCCTAGTCATGTCTGCGATTGTCAGAGTTTTACAATGCCTCATGGGATGTTTAGTTCTGGAACAGCTGGAGGGCCGTAGTTTTAGGATCCCTCCTCTATAGGGTCTCTATATCGCCTCATAATACCAGTAGTGACACTGACCCTACTCAAATGCAAAACTAGTGGAAAACAGTCAGAAAAGATGAGTAGGGAAAAAAATAGTAGCCTCCACCTGTAAAACCATTCCTGTTTTGGAGGTCATCTCATTGTTACCCATCTAGTGAACCTGTTTAATTTACACCAAAGTAGCTGGAACTGATTAACAACCCCCTCTGCTACTTAATTGACCAGATCAATATTCAAGGAGTTTAATTGACTTGATGCTATACTCTGATTTAAAAAGTGTTTATTTAAATTTTTTGAGCAGTGTATAGACTTGGAGATATAACAATTGATGGTGTATCTGGTTTGATTTGGTATATATACCTGCTTTGGTTGTGTAAAAGAGCATCGTTGTACTTAAATTTCTCTGAATGTATTGTATGACGAAACTCTCAGAAATGTGTATTTTCTAATGAACTTTTTTTTCTGATTTAAAAAAAAATAAAATCTACTTATTTGTAGAATAGCCACTAGAGGGAGCTCTGGATTTGGTTCAGCCTCATTCAACCTGTCTGCGTAACTACTGTTGAGATAAAATATCAGCCATACTTGGAGTTCATTGATTTCCGATAGCTTACGCAGCTAGAAAGTAATGTATTGGTTGAACTGGATGGACTGGATTTCTTTTTTTTTTTGGTACGGTATCTATTTATGTAATCTATTCCTCGATCAGCGCAAAACAGTGGATGGAGGAGTCTGGACTGCTGACTTTTTTTATTGTATTTAGACAGCCCATAGAACCCGCGGCTGTCTGAATACCCAAATACTGTAGTGACTTAATCTGATTGGATGCGGTCAAGGTTTGGCCAGCAGTTTTCCCAGGCTTCTTCAGTTTTTCAATCGAGTTATATTGAGCCTGGTGATGTCAGCGCCACCCACAACTCAAATTTCAGCCTATTCAGCAGGAATCAATTGACATTCAAGCTTTGTGTAGCAGGCTTTTGATCTGCGTTATGAGAAGATGCAGTAAAACACAATCATTATGTAATGCTGCAAAGCAGGAGATAAAACCTGTGTATGAGATGAGCAAATATGACTGCCCCCCATGTGTATAAATTAGAGACTATATATAAAATTATTTTTTTTTTACCTGTACATTAATAATAATAATTACATCAAATTGATTCATGCCTATGTGTTGCAGTAACATGCGCTTGTGCAGACAAGCTAAACAATGATGGTGGATAATTCATTCTGCTTTGGATGAACTGGCCCTTTAATGATATCACAGATTGATTCCTAATTCACACGCTTCATGTTGCAGAGACTTATGTTATTGCTTTCTGTCATCTGACAGGCTGCGAGGAAGAGGCGGTTGGAGACATCCTACGACATTGACAATATAGTGATTCCTATGTCGGTAGCAGCCACCACCAGGGTGGAGAGGCTGCAGTACAAGGAGATCCTCACTCCCAGGTAACATCACTCATATTGATTGTCCTGCATGCCAGGGGCTTCTTAAAGAGGTTGTAAACCCATGATTTTTTTTTTTTTTTGCAACCTGAAAAGAGAAACACATAATGAGCTAGTATGCACCGCATACTAGCTCATTATGAAATACCTTAGAACGAGCCCCCGCCATGCCGCCCACGCACCTGTATGACGGGCGACATGTCCAGTCGCCCGTCTTCCACGCAGGAGCCGACGGTCACGGCACGGGGCTCTGAAGGAACGGCACCAGCGGCCGTTCCTTCAGAGCGCATGCGCCAGTGACGTCACTGGCTGCATGTAAGGTAAATATCTCCTAAACGGTACATGTTTAGGAGATTTTTACAGTACCTATAGGTAAGCCTTATCATAGGCTTACCTATAGGTAAAAGTTGCAGAGGAGGGTTTACTTCCTCTTTAAGGGGCACTTAGGTAGGGAAAGTAATTGCTGCTTTTCCCTGTCAGGCAAATGTATTTTGTAGGGAAACCATTCTTTCTCTTATGTTCATTGACTGACCCAGCTCCTCATCTTCTTGACTACGTAAGTTATACTGCCCCCTACAGGAGTAGGACACTAGGCAGAAAAGAACTTGACTATGCCTATGGGGCAGTCCCAGGGGGTATACTCCCACTCTCTATAATGAAAAGAAATGGCTGCACTCAGATGTTGTCAAAATCCAGGTTTATTGGACATCCCAATGTGGCAAAAAAGTGGCAAGGTAGACGCGTTTCACACACTAAGATGTGTGCTTAATCATTAGTAATGTAAAGTAAAGGCGAGCCGGGGCGAGCACCGCTGTTGGTCATCAAGCTTCCCATTACCTTGAGCAGTGCATCTTTCCTTTCCCACTCTCTGCTATAGGTACTCAGTTTTTTTCTGCCTTGTCAGGAGTAAGGACCTGGTTCCTTGCTGGGATCCCTGGTTGTGGCAATTAAAGGAATTTTTTTCCTCTTGAGATCTAAAATCAAGTGGACTGGGCGATGGACTGGATAATCCATATCCGGAGGGTCCCTCCAGTATGGCCAGCGAGCGCGTGCAGACCACAGCTGCACGCTAGGTTGGCCGTGACATAGGGGCTGGCGAGGGCGCATACGAACTGGCTTCCTCCTGGACGACAGCACCCACATTACGATGGAGCGGTGGTCTGTCCAGTGTGGTGCCCACCCTGTTACTTGTGTGGTAAGTAGCTGTTACCTCCTCCCCTCTACCCCTATAGGGTTTTGGGGTGGACGTGGGCCCCTCCCTGGGATGGTCGGACCCCCGGGCTCCATCTTTTTTTGTCATTTTCTGCTTCTGCAGGCCTTTGCCCCCTACCTCCCCCCCCCCCCCCACCTACCAGAGCTCCCCTTCCTGTTGGGATCGTTTTCAAGCTTCTGGGGTCCCCCCTACAGCTCCCGGGAGCTGCTTGGTACCTGCCATTTTCTTGTAGCCTTTTATGCTACAGGACGGCGGCCGTTTTCTTGAGGTTTCCCATTAAAAATAGCAACAACCATGTTTTTGGAGCCAGGTAGGCAGTGATTCTGCGGTGGGAGCCCCTTCTCGGCCTCTAGTGCTGATCCCTGGATATTCCTCTTCCTGATCGCCGCATGGTGTGCAGTCAGTTTGGTGTTGAGTACCTGACCGGTGGTGGCGAGCCTGTTTGTGGGGTTCTCTCTCCCTCTCTCTGCTATTGCAGCGGTAGTGCTCTGTGCTGGGTCTTGTGGTGCCGCCGGTGCGGTGGGATTTCCCTTGCAGTGTTCTAGACTTTTCTTTTTGTGTGGGTTCCCCTCTCCATTCATGGAGTCCCTGGAGCATATTTCACCACCTGATCCCCTCTGAGGCTGTCCGGCCCCCTTAGTCCCAACAACCGACTGCACTGACGGCAGTCCTGGAGTCCTTTGTGTCCAAGGTAGATTTGGTCCTGGGCAAACGGGCTAGCAACAAAACGTCTCCCACCTTCACCTGCTTCCTGTCTCATCAGATCCAGAATCTGATTCGTCCGCCACAGATATGACTTACCCTTCGGGGTCTGTGTCCGCGCACCCTGCGAGCTCAGATAGTGAGGATGATTCCTCTGCCCCTCTAGCCGCGCATGAAAAGGCGCTAGTGGATGAGCGGATTGTTTCAGTGCGGGGAACCTTAAAGATGGAGGATGCGACTAGCGCAGCATCGGAGGCGTGGGTCACCAAGGGATAGCAGTACTGGAGTATCTGGACGATCTGCTTTTGCGAGTGTTTGACTGCTCTGTTGGACAACTTAGAGATTACTCTGCAAATTCTGTAAGTGTTCCGTTGGAATCTTCAGACGTCTGCTCTGGTTCCGTCCATAAGCCTGGGCTATCCGGGTCTGACTCTGGACTCGGCCTCAGAGTGTTTCTTCCTCTGGAAAAACTTCAGAGATTGCAGGAGGCAATTCAGATTCTACTTTCCAGCAGTCAGTCATCTCTTCGGCCTTGCATGCGGGTACTGGGTCTGATGGTGTCTACCTTCGAGGTGGTTCTATTTGCACAGTTCTACATAAGACCTCTGCAAAAAGAATCCTCAGTCTGTAGACAATCTGATACTGTTGAGCCGGGTACGTGGGGGGAGGGGGGGGTCCCTGGGGGGGGTCCCTACTCCCCTGTCCCTGGTTTGGTGGCTTCGTTCTCCGGCACTTCGTCAGGGCAAATAGTTTCTTCCACTGTATTGGACGTGTGAACACAGTGTGCTCAGGGGATCTGGTCTCTAGTCCAGGCTACTGATGTACTGGACTCTGTCTAGATCATTGGACATGTTGTCTCCAGGGGTGTCCGGTACGGATTTAATCGGACAATGCCACGACCATGGCCTATGTCAATCACCAAGGGGGGTACGAGAAGTGTTCTGGCAGCTCGGGAAGTAGCCAGCATTCTAAGATGGGCGGAACAATTCTGCTGTGCACATTCCAGGGGTGGAAAATTGGTAGGCCGATTACTGATCAGTCGACAGGCGGTTGATCAGGAGGAAGGGTCACTTTATCCGGAGGTGTTTCATCAGTTGTGCCTCCGGTGGGGTACTCCTGAGGTGAATCTGTTGGCCTCTCACCTCAACAGAAAAGTGCAGAGGTTTGTGGAACGGTCTCGGGATCCTCTAGCCGACACCACAGACTCATCTGGCATTCCTTGGAGTCGGTATAATCTGATTTTATGCTTTTCCTCCTCTCAAGCATCTGCCGAGACTCCTGCGCAGAATCGAGGCAGAAGGTATTCTAGTGGCTCCAGACTGGCCTCGTCAGTCTTGGTCCGCCAATCTGGTACAGCTGGTCGCCGATGCTCCTTGGAGACTTCCTCTCAGGGAAGATCTGTTGTTGCAAGGACCAATCTTCCATCCTGCTTTAGAGTTGCTGGCTTTGATGGCTTGGCTGTTGAAAGCCAGGTGGTGAAGGATAAAGGGTTGTCTGAGTCGTGATTCCTACACTGTTCAAAGCTAGAAAATCTACTTCTAGGAACATTTACCATCATACTTGGAAGATTAACAATCGTACATTGCGTGGTGTGGATCCCTCAGGGTTCACCCTCGCTCCTTTTTGGCTACTCGGATCTTGGCTTTCCTCGGAGGGATGGAGCAGCGCTTGGCCTTGAGTACCATCAAGGGCTAGGTTTTTGGCTTTGGTGGTTTTCTTTCAGCATCCATTGGCCACACACCCCTTGGTGCGTACCTTTCTCCAGGGAGTGGGACACCTCCGGTTCTGTCTACATTGCCGCGGTGGGACCTCAATTTGGTCTTGTCAGTTCTCCAGAAGCCTCCTATTTAAAAACATTCGGTGGGGGGGGGGTTCCCCTGCTTAAATTTGTCCCAGAAGGTTGCCTTTTTGGTGGCTGTTACTTCTGTCCGTAGGGTGTCCGAGCTGGCGGCGCTGTCTTGTCGTTCGCCTTACCTGGTGGTTCACGGAGATAAGGTGGTTCTTCGTCCATGTCCATAGTTCCTTCCAAAGGTCATCTCTGATTTCCATTTAAATTAAGACATTGTGTTGCCCTCCCTGTGTCCCAGACCTAAGCATCCTAAGGAAATTGCCTTGCATTCCCTGAATGTGTTTCAGGCAATAAGGGTGTACCTTGCAGCTAGGGAGTCTTTTAGAAAGTCAGACTCCCTATTTGTTCTCACGGATGGTCCTCGCAAAGGGTTGGCTGCTTCTGCTGCGAACATTTCCAGATGGCTCAGACAGACTGTGGTTCAGGCTTATTCCATTAAGGGTCAGGTTCCTCCTTTCCCTGTTAAGGTGCACTCTACTTAGGTGCTTGGTGCCTCCTAGGCCTTCCATCATCAGGCATCAGTGATGCAAGTTTGCAAGGCAGCCACCTGGTCGCCTGTGCACAGGTTCACAAAGTTTTATCAGGTGGATTTGTTGGCATCTGCGGTTCCTTCTTTCGGCCACAAGGTTTTGCAGGCTGCTCTTTAGAGGACTTGGTCCTCTTTGAGGGTGTTTTAATTTTTTTCAGGTGAGCTCCAGTTGTTTTATGGTTGAGCCCTGTTACCTGGTTGGCTAGGTTTAGCCTTGGGAAGTATTTTTTTCTTGCTGTTCCCACCCCTCCATGTTTTGACACTGCTTTGGGACATCCCACGTAGTCAAGAAGATGAGCTGTGTCCGTCAGTAAACAAAAGAGAAAATTGGATTTTTGACTTGCTGTAAAGCCCATTTCTCTGATGTTTATTGACAGACACCTCTATGAAGTTTGGTTATTTTCTCTTCTGACACGGCTTGTAACAAAACTGAGTACCTTATAGTAAAGAGTGGGAGTACACCCCCTAGGAATGCCTCATAGGCATAGTCAAGTTATTTTCTGCCTAGTGTCATACTCCTGTAGGGGGCAATATAACCCATGTAGTCAAGAAGATGAGGAGCTGTGTCCATCAATGAACATCAGAGAAATGGATTTTACGGTAAGTAAAAAATCCCATTTGCAAACAGTTCGATTTTTAAAAGGGTGGCATGGTGCTCCTATTGTTAAAGAGAGAGCGGTGAAGGTTTAGAACACTAATCAAGTGTTTATTGCGGTCTCTGTCACTGTTGGGTAAATTTGCTCTCCCTATTTGTCCTAGCGATCATTGTTACTAAGAGAAAGTGAGGCAAGATCCAAAATTTTTAGTTGTTGCTAGAACAATAAAAGGAGCAAACCTTACAACGAGACACCTGTTTCAGCCCTGATCTCCTCAATTTCTTATTCTTTGGAAGGAAACTATCCATCCACCAACCTCCAGATAGCGGGGAGTTTAAATTTGTTTTAGGTGGTGTTCCTCTTTAAAGGGAACTTGTCATCGCAGTTACTCGCTCAGTTGAGTTTCCTATTCCTAGCTGAATGCTGGTGATGCCCACTTTGCGGACTTCTTAATGTGTAGACACCGTGATAGCTTAGAGCAGGGGTCTCTAAACTTTCTAAAAAAAAGGGCAGGTTTACTGTACTTCAGACTTTAGGGGGGCCAGAGTGTCCAGTGGAAGTAGAAAATGCCCCCAGCGTCAGTGGAAGTAAAAAAATTACATAGTGCTTGTAGTCAGTAGAAGGGTGAATAGTGACCTATTAGTATTAGAGGGTGCCTAATTGTTTAGGTCAGTGGGAGGAATTTATCCTGCCATTTCTGGTGTCCTTAGGAGGAATAGTGTCCCATCATTGGTGTCAGTGAAAGGAATAATGTCCCGTGGGCTGGATAAAATTAATCAAAGGGCCTCAGTTTGGAGACCCCCTGGCTTAAAGCACCTACAATCCCATATTCACAATCCCATACCCACAGTTGATCCAAAGGAAGGCGAAAAACCCCAGCAAAGCATGATCCAATTTGTTCCAGCAGGGTAACAAATTCCTTCCTGATCCACCAGGAGGCAATTGGCTATTCTATTTACCTATAAATGTCAGTACCCAGCTATACAGGTCCCTCTCAAAAAATTAGCATGTTGTGATAAAGTTCATTATTTTCTGTAATGTACTGATAAACATTAGACTTTCATATATTTTAGATTCATTACACACAACTGAAGTAGTAGTGCAAGATTTTTATTGTTTTAATATTGATGATTTTGGCATACAGCTCATGAAAACCCCAAATTCCTATTTCAAAAAATTAGCATATCATGAAAAGGTTCTCTAAACGAGCTATTAACCTAATCATCTGAATCAACTAATTAACTCTAAACACCTGCAAAAGATTCCCGAGGCTTTTAAAACTCCTAGCCTGGTTCATTACTCAAAACCGCAATCATGGGTAAGACTGCCGACCTGACTGCTGTCCAGAAGGCCATCATTGACACCCTCAAGCAAGAGGGTAAGACACAGAAATTTCTGAACGAATAGGCTGTTCCCAGAGTGCTGTATCAAGGCACCTCAGTGGGAAGTCTGTGGGAAGGAGAAAGTGTGGCAGAAAACGCTGCACAATGAGAAGAGGTGACCGGACCCTGAGGAAGACTGGGGAGAGGGAAATGCCTGAAGTCCAGTGTCAAGTACCCACAGTCAGTGATGGTCTGGGGTGCCATGTCAGGTGCTGGTGTTGGTCCACTGTGTTTTATCAAGGGCAGGGTCAATGCAGCTAGCTATCAGGAGATTTTGGAGCACTTCATGCTTCCATCTGCTGAAAAGCTTTATGGAGATGCAGATTTCATTTTTCAGCATGACCTGGCACCTGCTCACAGTGCCAAAACCACTGGTAAATGGTTTACTGACCATGGTATTACTGTGCTCAATTGGCCTGCCAACTCTCCTGACCTGAACCCCATAGAGAATCTGTGGGATGTTGTGAAGAGAAAGTTGAGAGACGCAAGACCCAACACTCTGGATGAGCTCAAGGCCACTATCGAAGCATCCTGGGCCTCCATCACACCTCAGCAGTGCCACAGGCTGGTTGCCTCCATGCCACGCCGCATTGAAGCAGTCATTTCTGCAAAAGGATTCCCGACCAAGTATTGAGTGCATAACTGAACATAATTTTTTGAAGGTTGACCTTTTTTGTATTAAAAACACTTTTCTTTTATTGGTCGGATGAAATATGCTAATTTTTTGAGATAGGAATTTGGGGTTTTCATGAGCTGTATGCCAAAATCATCAATATTAAAACAATAAAAGGCTTGCACTACTTCAGTTGTGTTTAATGAATGTAAAATATATGAAAGTCTAATGTTTATCATTACATTACAGAAAATAATGAACTTTATCACAATATGCTAATTTTTTGAGAGGGACCTGTATTATGTACATTTTAGGAAGGAATCCAGGCCTTAAAACAATTTACTAAGCTGGACAGAACCACCTTTGAGGGAGTCTTTTCCACATTTCCACAGCTCTTACTGTGAAAAAGCCTTTCTGTATTTGGAGATGAAATCTTTTCCTCCAGACTTAGTGCCCCCTTGTCCTCTGTGATGACCTTAAAGTGAATAAAGCCCCGTACACACGTACCGATCGTCGGCAGACCGATCGGCCGTCTTTTGTCCCCGGGCTGTCCTGTCCGCTGAAAAGTGCAAAAGACTGCACACGAATTTTGTCCGCCGACTGCAGAAGTGATGTCATGTGATGGTTAACTTTCCCTGTGTTTTTTCTTTTCTGAGCATGCCCAGTCTTGCAAATCTGCTGTCTGTCGGCTGAATTCTGTACTGACTGGCGAACAATCGGCCGTTCTTGTGTCGGCATACAACAATTTTAATGCTTGCACGACAGATTCTGTTCGGCCGAAAGTGCGCTGTCGGAAGCATCATACTAACAAGCCGAAAATCGGCCGATCGGTCGTCGGCCGAATCTTTTCAGCCGACAATCTGCACGTGTGTACTGGCCTTAACTCAACACCAAGTTCACTATGTGGACCCCTTATGTATTTGTACATGTTGATCATATCGCCCCTTAATTTCAAGAGTGTTGCATACAAAGAGACACAAGGCTCCAGTGTAACCCCAGTACAGGTCTGGGAATCCTAATTTCTTTTCCTTTTTCCTCCTGCAGCTGGCGTGTTGTTAAAATCTCTCCTCTGACTCCAAATTCAGAAAAGGAGATAGACGAGGTGAGTGAAGTCAAATACAAATGATACTTATTAGATATTTGTTGTTCAGACTTGGAGGAAGGTCATCAGTAATGTCTTTTGGATAACACCTTAACTCCTGAGGTCAGTCATTGAAAATTCTCAGGAATGGCCCCTGTGCCAACAGATTTTTATATTTTTTAAAATATACAAAAAAAAAAAAAAACACTTTATCGAGGTACATTCTCCCCTGTGCTACGATGTATCGAAAAAATACACCCCTTAACAGTCCAATCACACAATAAATTACATTCACTCAGCGGTATGATGCCCAACGAGTGAAGTTCCCAGAACCATCATGTCATGCAGGACACCGCATCACATAGGGACCCTAAAGTACCACCAAAATACTTAGCGGTGCAATGTCAGACAAACCCCTATCCCCACAAACCAACTGTACAACATGAAAGGGGGAAAGCGTTCACAGGCCCGAAGCTTTGTTGGGCAAAGGTAGAGTGAGGAAAGGGGGGATCTTCTAAAGCCTGGTACACACGGGCTAAATATTGCCAGATTCAACAGAAACTTGCCAATATTTGGCTGTGTGTACCCCAGCCTGACCGAGAGAAGCTGGTTGAACTGCCGGCTTCTGTCGAACGAGCATGTTGGGAAAACCAGCATCCAATCAGTGCTGGCAGCTAGTAGCAGAGAGCGCTGACCGCCCCCCTGTCAGAACACAATAGCTCAGCAGAAAGTTAGCTGTACTAACATTGGATGGTCAGTACAGCAACTCCTCCTGAGCTCCTCAGTTTTTTTTTTTTTTTCGTTCAACCCACGCAGCTTTCTTTACATTCTGGTATGCATATATGTTTACTGCCAGCGTAAAGATGTTAAAGTCCATCAGGCTATGAAGTCCCCCCCCCCCCCCCCCCCCCCCCTGCCAGCAAATAATTCACCTACAATCTTTTTTAAAGTCCTCCTGGGAGGCCCTGGTCTAATGATTGGGAACCAGTCTCTGCGGTTCCCAGTCAGGCAGTGACAGCCAGTCATAGTGCTCACATGCGGTTTGTTTACTAACAAACCTGCTGGTTGCAGCAGTCACAGCGCAATACAGTGTGTTATAATTTTATCAATATAGAAACCAGAAAGCCCTTGAGGGTCGGTTCACATTTCTGCGAGTGCGCCGATCGCATGTAATTCGGAGCACACTGCTCCTTCATTACATGCGATCGGAGGTGCGGATGCGAATTCAGCCATACACTTTGTATGGCTGAATTCGCACTGTATCCGCACCAAACACCCACATGACCCTTTTTTCCAGCCGCATCAGGATCAGATCGCACAGTGGTTGTGCGATCCGATCCGGTGCGAACTGTCAGATCGCACTGCGATATGCGATCAAACTGGGGGTGTCGTTAGCATTTCATTGACACCCCCTGCGTATCACATGGCAGTGTGAACTGCCAGATGTGCATTTGCGATGCGGGAACAGGCTGCGAATTTGCAGCCTTCGTGCATCGCACAAGTGTGAACCGGGACTCAATGAACCAGTGCACAGAAGAATGTTAGTTTGCATCTGAGCTCTGACCCAGCAGTTCTGGATGCACAGTTAACCATAAGTGCAGACTTAAATAATTTGCATGGCCACACCCGCTATTATAAATTCGAAATAAATCCCTTGTTTCTGAGATTTGTTATGGAAATGCTTTAGTAAACCTCTTTAAAAGAAAATCTGTGTTTTTAATGTTTTTCCGTTTTTGTTGTTCATTCCAGTTGGAGGATCTCTCGGATGCAGCCTTTTCGACTTTGCATGCAAAGTGTGAAGAGTTGGAACGATCGAGGTGGGTCAGCACCAGCCTCCCACCTCAACGTCGGGGCAGCAGGTAATGTGATGCCTCACTTACTGCGTGTGCAGGATGTACACTGCTCCATACTCGTTTTTTTATAATGAGGATTGAATTAAGGTTTAATTGCCATCAATCTGTTTTCCAGGACTCATCGGACATCTGAAGGTTCATTGACGCCTCAGTCTTTCTCAATGCAGCCTCCCTCTCCGGACACCAGTAGCTGGCAGGCTGTGCCTGACTTCTCTCCGCTCAGCCCCGACGTCCTGTCTGCTCCTCCCACACCCACTTCAAGGGACACTCCGCGTCTGATCTCTGAGGAGACACAGAGCTCCGTGTCAGACTCAGGTTATGAAGAGACGGTAAGTGATGTAACTGGTATTTTACAATGGAGCGAGCGAGAAGGTGTTTTGTGCTTACACGCTCCCTGTCCTAAGGTGACAACTCTGCTTCTCATAAATATAGTACAGGGAGTGATCATGGTCGCCTTAAGTAAGGAAGTGACATTTAGAAAGGATCACCAAGTGCAAATAAAGCCTGAAAGGATAAAACTAATGCAGCCACCAAGTCTACTGTACTTTGTGTTTTTAAAGACTATAGGCAAAACTTTTTTTCTCTCATTTTGGATAGAGTGAGGGTTATAACCCCTAAAAGATTTATTTTTGCCATCTGTTACTCATTGAGGAGATTTACCGTCACTTGCTGTCCCATAGCCAAAACAGGAAGTGAGAGGAAATCCTTGCAAATTAAGGGAATCTCTTGGGGACCTCCAGAACACCAAAACTAGTGTCCTCATTGGAAGATTTCCCCTCTATTACTTTTCTGGAGAACACACAGTTTAATGATAAATTGGACAAATCGAGAGGGTGAATCTCCCAAACGGGGACACAGACCAATTAAAATTGACAGATGTTCTGTTCCATATCCCCCTATATCAAAAATAAAAACGTTTTGACTTTAGTTACTTTAATTCACCCATGCTACTTTAGACTTGTTGATTTTTTTTTTTTTTTTTTGTAGAATGTGTAGTACCAGGTGTGTACTGCCATTCATAAACCTATACAGTACTAGTAAAAAGCAGCATTTGTTGTGGGAGCAATTTACAGTGCCATCTGCTGGCAACTTTGTAAACTTATCCAGACTTTGTGTTTCAAATTTTGTTTGATAAAGCTTTTTCTTTTTTGGTGTAAAGATGGCGTTTAGGGGCTTGCATTGACACAGTTGAAGGGATTGTTAACCACTTAAGCCCCGGAGGATTTGGCTGCTAAACGACCAGGGGGTATTTTGCGATTTGGCACTGCGTGACTTTAACGGACAATTGCGCGGTCGCGCAACGCTGTACCTAAACGAATTTGACGTCCTTTTTTTCCCCACAAACAGCTTTCTTTTGGTGGTATTTGATCACCTGTGCGATTTTTTTTTTTTTTTTTTTTTTTTTTTTTTTTTTTGATCACGCACTATAAACAATAAAGAGCGTAAATTTTGCAAAAATAACAATATTTTTCACATTTTTTTTATATGAAATTCCCCAAAAAAAAAAGTAAAAATCAAAATTTTTTAACATTATCGGCCAATTTGTTTTATGCTACCTATGTTTGGTAAAAAAAAAAACGCAAAAAGCATATTTTGATTGGTTTGCGCAAAAGTTATTGTGTTTACTAACAAAGGGAAAGATTTTTGTCATTTTTGGGTTTTTTTTTTTTAACGCGTAATGGCGGCGATCTGCGATTTTTTTTTTTTTTTTTTTTTTTTTTTTTTTCCGGTACTGCGACATTGCGGCGGACAGATCGGACCCTTGACTGACATTTTTGACACTTTTGGGGTTACCAGTGAAATTTCTACAGTAATCAGTGCTATATATATGCACTGTTACTGTAAAAATACACTGGCAGTGAAGGGGTTAACTTTATTTGAGAGGGAGGGGCTGCGTGTGTCCCTAGGGGTGTGATTCTAACTGTGATTGGCTGTCTGTTGAGCTGTAGTTACACTGATTAACGGTCCTACATAGTAGAACCGTATGATCGGTGTCTCTACACAGGGGAGAATGACAGGCAGCTTGTTTACACAAGCTGCCTGACTTTCTCCCTCTCCCCCGCCAATCGCAGAGTGAGCGGCGGACATCGGGTCCGCCGGTCACACCCGCGGGGGGGGGGGGGGGGTGGTCCGTGACCGTGCGGGAGAGCGCGCTCGCTCCCCAGAGCCTCACAGGTTTATTTACGTCACTTTGCCTGTGAGGGCAAGTGGTTAAATTTTCCAGGCAGGTAGAAGTGAGTATTCACTGACGTGTGTTATGTAGTTAGTAACACAGTCATCAAATATTTTTCCTAAAGAGGATCCGCCTATAACTAATATTTGTTGTGGTTGGATGATGGTTGAATTATCCACTAGTTTTATATTTTTGAAAATCTCTACATCCCATCTCCTGCCCTTCTGCTGTGATCTTGGTCTTTGACATCCTGACTCTACTTATTTATTCCTTCCTAATGATATATGGGCATGGAGATGCTGTGGCATTGAATGGCGCTGAAAATCATAGCAAAGTAAACAATCCTTAAAAAATAAATAATGTAGAAAATGTAATCTGCAGGAAAATGTTCAGGCAAGTGGTGGTGGTTTGGCTTTAAAGTATTACTAAAACCCCGAACAGTAAAATCAGTCTGTATATGCAGTAAAGAATGCAAGGTATACTTGCTGTGGAACCCAAGGGGTTAATCCTCTGCATTAAGTAAAAAGACTGATCCTGATCCTCCCCTTCTTCCACTGTCCTCAATCTATCTCCTGATAGAACAGAGCTTTCTGGGCAAGCTGCACATGCTCAGTTTGGTGTGTGTTGCTAGAGAGTTTTTTTTTTTCTTGGGAGAATGCATGTGATCAGCACAGGGCCAATCAGAACTGTCCAGACAGAGAGGCTCAGGGGTTCTGCAGCCAAATAGGACAATCAGAGGAAAATGAAAACTCCTACTACAAGCTTTAACCAAGCACTGATAGAAGTCACAAGACTGCTGTATACTGCTAATGAGAAAAAGTATTTAGCAGTATATATTTACTAAAATAATTGCATTTCCATGTTTTGTGTACTGTGGGAGGCCCGATATAGTGAATGTCGGGTCTTTGGTTTAGTAACACTTTAAGTAAACTGATATGCTTGAAGCTTTATTTTTGCCTCTTTGTCTTTTTCAGACTGTACAGCCCTGGGAGAGGCGACACTTTCCCCTTTCCTATACCCCAAAACCAGAAATTGCGGGAACCAACGAACCTACAGACTGGGGAGGGCCGCGTCCCTCACGCCGATCTTCCTGCAGCTCCCGAACTGCCAAAGACACAGAGGGACCCCCTTCCTCTCCGCCCTGCCCTTCCTCCAGACCGCGGCCCCTCCACAGATAAAGAACAGTGGCGGGTGAAAAACTTGCAAAGAAATAAATCTATATAAATATATATAAATCCGACAAGACAATTTGGCTTCAGAAGAATCCTCTGTTTGATATTCAAACTTTATCCCCGGAGCAGAGCGCCAGTTTCACAGTTTTTAGTGAATTTAAGAACTTTAGAGATCTGTTACCTTCTCCTCGTTATCTTTGTTTCTTGTTTTTGTTCTTTTTTTTTTTTTTCCTTTTAATCAAGCTATGTTGTATGTGTGACACCGTGTACTTAACCTGCTGCCGTCCCTCCGGCTCTCTGCGTGCAGCTCAGGAGTCGGAGGCGCAGTTGCTGCAGTTTGTGGCTCCCCATTTTCCCTAATGCCTGAACAGTGTGTGCTTGTAACAGTTTGTTCCTACTAGCTCCTCAAGTGCGGCTGCAGCTGAGGTATCAGACAAGGGGAAGGGCTTATGACATCTCAGATCCCACCCAGGAGGTACCTCTACGTTCTAGTAATCTTAAGAAAGCACTTATTTCCACGGCAGGATGATATAGGGCTTGGTTCAGATACCAAGTGGGTATGTTAAGGCCTGTACTGATCACTAGAACAGGCAACATTTCATAGTCATTTTCTTAGTTCAGAAAGTTTAAAAAATACATTTCTAGAAAGTTTTTCATTTTCTGTTGTAGCTTTATGGTGTTCCACGTGAGCAATGTCTGCTCGCTGTTTATTAGTCCTATGATGACCATGCTTGACATGCCAAATGCCGATTATTTGAAGGATAATCAAAGGCTACTATTTAACTATGATGTGGTTACAGGGTATAAAAAAAATGAGCAGAATCTGTAAAAATGCCCATTTCAAGCTAAAATGTTTAACCAAATTATTTGGTTATAGTTTTATTAGTGCCTAAAGCTGACCATACACAAAGGTACCTGATAGTTTGATTCAAAATAATCCAAATACTTTGAGAGCCAGGGAGGGTAGGAATATAGGATAACTGCCAGCGCTGACTGACTTGTTTTTAAGGTGCAGATTTCAGGGCTGACATCCTGATCCTGCTTATACTGGAACCAGCCAGGACTGCATTTCCATCTTCATGGCTGTATTCTTGTTGTGGGTCAGTATGTCCATTTGGAGCCAGGATAAACAGCACACAACCGTGGAGCTTTCCCTTCTAAAAACAAGTCAGCAACACATCCCTCCTGAAATTCTATCATAACCGATTGCCTTTAAAGTCTGTATAAAACCCAAAATCTATTTTTCAGTATGTTTTCCATCGTGCCTCATTGTATACACTGCATGTAAAAGCAAATTGTGTTTTGTAAACCCCCCCCCCCCCTCCGAAGATCCTACCAGTAACAACACCTGTGTTGCAGGCTGACAACCCCAAGCCACTGTTTTGCAATTAGCAGCAGCCTGCTGTGTGCACCCGTTAAGTTGGTCTGTGGGTTGACTATCAAATCTGCAGGAGGCATACGTGTTAAATATGAATGGCACCCAACGCCTAACTGAAGGCTGACCACACAATTATTAGGCGGAAGGCAGTGACTTACCATTGGCAACAGGAAGTGATGGTACCAGCAGGATCTTCAGATCACAAGCTTTGCAAGAGGGCCTAGATGAAAATGGCCAATCGCAGAAGGGAAGTTGGCATTGTTGGTAAATAAGGCTGTTGGAATCTGGTACTTGCATTAAAACTTTAGATAGCTGACCTACAAAAACCACCTTTTGCGGTCACAGCGAAATATCTGCCATCGGAAGACTAGCGGAATTGAAAGATCAATAGATCAACCATCCTTCTAAAATCATCTTCTTGTCTGGTTTTCCAGACTGCCCTCTAATAATGACGACATACTGAAAATAGATTCCGGCTTTGCATACACTTTAGGGCCCAGCACTAGATTTCACCTCCATTAAGTCGCTCCTGACATTGTCCCTTTTATTATATTTTGCATCATGTGCCAGTCTCATTGCATGTAAGGTCAGCTTTATAAGACCTGGTTGACTGCAGCAAGTGATCCTTCTTGGGCTTTAGTACTTCTATAATCTTTGTAGGCTACAGCATCTTTACAGAAAAAATTGTTTCCAATTTGGTTTTGAATCATTGTTTTTCCATTTAGACACGTTCCTTATTTTAATTTGGTGATATCAATTTAAATACTTGCTACATAACTGCCTGCTTGTATTAAAAATGTTGTTGCATATCCATCTTGCAACTTGTCTTCTCTTAATTCTAAACGCTGGCAAAAGATATGGTTCAACAATGGTGTGGTAATGCAGCCTGTGGGGACAGTAATTGTAACCTGCACTTTGACTCAAAGTAAATGATTTTGCCTTTTTGGAAGGAAGCGGGACTGGGAAGAATGTGCAGGCTGCCATTGCTGATCTCTTGCTTTAAGTTCATTACTGGAAGATATGTCAGACTGGGTCAACTGTCTTCACTTGTAGCCAGGCAACTAGTATTTTTAGTAATGTCAGCACAGTTTTCCTTTAAAGTGAGCCGTATCTCAATGGTAAATCCCTGTACAGTACTAAGAGAAATATTAATCCCCACTCCAGCAGCCCATGTCTTCATCCCATTCATTCCATTGCTGCAGCCTCCATCAGTCTCTTTAGCTTTCAACTTCACCGGGAGTGTCTGATGCCTGTGCCCTCTACTGCATTTTATGGTTTCACCCTCTGGCTCCCCTGTCACCACAGCAGTAATGTAGGGGGCGGAAGACAGAATCACAACAGCAGCAGGGGAAACGGAGATCTGACGCTCCCAGAGGTGATGAATGCTGAACAGTCTTGCAGAGGGAACTGCCATTGAGATCTTTGACAGGGTCACTTTAAAGGACCACAGTACTCTTGTGATGTGAAAGCGCTATTGTTTATACCCACACCTGTACAGAAACTGAGATATTTGTCACTTTGCATTGTAGTCTATTCCTTTTTATGTAAGCTGCCATGTTGGGCAAATAGGAGGAATACATTGCTAGTTGGCAAAGTCCAGAGAATCACTGAACAGGAAATCAGATCATTGTGTAGGTCCCCCTTTTGCTCCCCAAATGTAGCACCTTCATTTAAAATGTTATCCTACTATCCTGAAACTGTTCAATATCTATGCAACGAGCTAATGTCTTGGTCCTTAATTATTAGATATGAAAAACCTATACTTACTTTTTTAAAGTCCAACTTTGGAAAACTTAAAAATGATTCCTCACAGTGGGGGTGCGCCACACTGAAAGGTTTAATCGCTCATTTAGGTCTAGGATGCATAGAGAAGGTCTACTTGCCTGATCTTCAGTGCTGCTAGACCAGTCCCCGCAGTGTCTTTTCCCCCATACTCCAGCGGTCTAAGTTCTCACATCATCAAGACCAATGCCGGAGCCCTGCACTGGATGTGATGACATCGATAAAAACAAAGGGCACACTGGCCTTGTGCATTATCCAACAACATTTTTAATTAAAGGTAAAATATGACAAATAACTACTCACAAACATAGGTGATAAAAGCGCTCATCAGGCCACACCTCGTGGCTACACTCTCTCAGGCTAGCCAATGATTTGAGCTTAGGGGGGACCTCACCAGGGTCCCTGCTGGCTTAGGGTTACTGAGGTCCCCCCTAAGCTCGAGTCATTGGCTAGCCTGGGGATTGTAGCCATGAGGAGTGGCCTGATGAGTGCTTTTATCACCTATGTTTGTGAGTACAGGCCGTCCCCAGGTTACAAGGTTACAAACAAGATGGGGTCTGTAGGTTTGGTCAACAAAGGTTTGTTGTTAAATTTGTTTGCAAGTCGGAACAGGTACATTTTAGGTGTAGCTCCAGCCAAAATATTTTTTACATTTTTTTGGATAGCATAGGGAATGTTGGATAATGCACAAGGCCAGTGCGCCCTCTGTTTTTTTTTCGTACGGTGTGTTCTGAGGGCAACCTCAGTCCTAGACGGCAGCAAGACTTCAAGGGAATTATCCTCCTTTTGTACTTTTCTTATTGGGCTGCCACACCTATGTGCAGGGGATTATCGTTGTAACTGTATGTGATGATGCCGAGGGACATTCTGCCAGAGGATGGGGGAGCAGAGAATCAGGTAAGTTTGAAGTGTAAAAAAAAAAAAAAAAAAAACTCTCTAGACTAAACAAGCGCAACCCCACTATAAGGGATCATTTTAGGTTTGTGGCTTTAAGAGCCAGATGCTATAAGTAACAAAAACTCTTAAACCTTCACCCTAACAGACTGGTGTTGGGAAACATCTGTGATGTGAATTAGACTTTCCTATGCTAAAATGTTTTTACATTTACCAGGGCTTAGTTTCCCCTCTGACCCAGGTGATTAGTATTAAATGTTTGTTGCACCAGGCACCTGAAAGCCATAGAATTGGATTTAAAATTTGTCCATATTTGCCTAACCCAGGAGTAAGACTTTACAAACGGCTGCCTATAAAATTCAGTTACAGGGCGCAGCTCTTCACTAGTCTACGCTGGTACTCGTGTAGCCTTGTGCGTGGGCATACACCCCTAGGTGCAGACAGACCCGCATCTAGGGGCATATGTCCATGTGTGCCCTTCGCAAGTAACCGCTTATCACTCGCGTACAGCCACATCCTGTAATTGATTTGTTTGGACGGCTCTATGTCGCCCCCAGGTGCCCGTGTGCATTAGGCCTTGAAGAGCAACCGTTTTGGTTTCATCCACTCCCTATTCCCAGCAGCATAGATTTGCTTTCCTTTGCTCCTCCACTGTTCAGTTCAGCACCTGGAGCAGAAGGGAATACCTGGTACTTCTAGGTATGGTGTATTATGAGACTCACCCCACTGGGAAGGCTCCCATGAAAGTGAACCTGTTGCTTTGCCCTAGGTGAAGCTCAGGTTTGTTTTGAGGCTGACTGCCATAGATACCTTGCCAAAAATTCCAACAGGTGGGGGGGGGGATGCACAGCTTGGACCCCTAGCAATCCATTGCTGGCCACACACTATGAAACCTTCAATTGCCTGTCTGGGTTGCCTGACTTTTTATTTTTTCACCATATTAGGAAATGTTAGCCGTCAAAATCTAACACTGAGCTTTCCTAAATACCCCAGTTATCCAAAGCAGTACTAAAGTATGTCTTGCCGCTTATGTCTGTGCATGGTGACCCCCATGCTAATATCTCATATTCTGTCAAGGTGGGGGAGGCATTGTGTACACCGATAATGTGATCTCTAGCTTTAGCCAAATGTGTATTTTTGTATTTACTGTACTTTTCACAACTGGTCACTTCATACTGGTCGTCCTTTTATATGTTCTGTCGTTCTTCCTGATGGTCTATAATATGTTCACTCACGGCTACCAAAATATGGCCTCCTTGTCAAAGTAACTAAAAGTCTCTCCTTCCATGCAAAGGCTTAAACTCAGTCTGTATTTATCGCCCCCATTTCCATTTTAGTTGTATATATCGTTTTTCTTGTCCCATTAAAAAAAAAAAAAAAGCAAAAAAAAAAATTTAATATATAATTTTTTTTTTAACCCTGTGCAGACACGGACAGTCCTCAGCACTGAAAACGTTGATGTTGTTTTAAACCTTGTCCACTTCTAAGCATTAATAATGGCTTCAGTTCTCCAGCAAGAAATTGTTGAACATTTGAGAACATTTAGCATTGTATAAAGGTAAAAAAAAACAATAATGAAACACAATACTTGTATTTTGTAAATAACTTTTATTAGCTTTTCTGTTTATTTCCACCCTCCTTCCTTTTCCCAGGCATTGTAATGATGGTTGAATCTCCATCTTATGGGCTGTATAGAGTGGATTTTTTTTCTTTTTATGTTTAACATCTTTATCCTGTTGGGGAAAAATTCCAGAAAAAAAAAACAGTGCTTGAGAAAAAAAATAAAGAAAAATAAACAAGTTAAACATGGCTGTATTAGACTTAATTTTATTTTATTTTTTTTATTAGTGTTGGGTTTAGTTGCATGCTGTATACCATTGGAGTGTGTGCGGTGCTTGCAGGAATTTTTCCAAAAATTAGTGACTGGGTTTACGTCTACATTAAAAACCTGCATTTCAGAAATCATTTTAAGAATTTTCAACTTTCAGCGCTGTCACACTTTGACAATTACTCATGCAATACTGCATCCAAATTGTTCACACAAGTAGAGATTTCTTTTGGTGGTATTTAATCCCCACAGGATTTATTTTTGTAAAAACAATTTCGTTCATCGACGGACACAGCGCTCCATCAATCATAACTAGTGGGTTATGTTGTCCCCTCCCAGGAGTAGGACTAGGCAGGACAAAAAACACCTGGCTGCGCCCATGGGCCGTCCTCAGCTGGTATATAACCCCCTCTCTGCTCTAGGTAATCCGTTTTAACCTGTCTAGTCAGGAGTAAGGAACTAGGCTCCCGGCTGGGATCTCTGGTCTTAGCAATTTTCTCCTTCCTTACATCTTTTTTGTTTTCTCTCGGGAGATCTACAGTCAACTGCTGGGCTGGATAATCTAGATCCATTGGTCCCCCCCAGCCCAGCCAGTGAGTGCGTGCAGACCGCAGCTACACGCTAGGTCGGCTGCGACATAGCCTCACGGACAGAGCCTGGCCCGCGAGTTAAACGTCTTGCAGGGTCGCATACGACCGGGCTTGGGCCTATGAGAAAGCTTCCCCCGCCTTCCCCTACTCAGACTCTCATCTGATTCCGAGCCTGATGGACGCGGCCCGTCAAGGGTGATTTAATATCACGACCCCTGATCCATCCGATAGGATGATTCCTCCATGTTAGCAGCAGTGAATCAAAAAGCGCTGGTAGACGCACTTACCGGATCAAGCCCCTAAGAAAGCTTTTATTGATCTGCCCTTTTAAGGTGATCGCCTGTTGGGGCTGCCCTGAATGACATCATTAAGGGTATCACGGGGGGGTTGGGGGGGGAGAAGAGCCCTTTCCTGCCATAGTCTAGGAAAGGGATGGAGCCCTCCTTCGCAGCACATAAAAAAATATATATATATATTTTGTGCTTCTGGGACGGAGAATAAGGGAAATAGATCTTTAAAATCTTCCCCATGAGGTTCCAAGCATCCTTGGTCTGGTAAGCCTAGAGCTAGCTTCTCTGGACTCGCAGACAAACCCCTTCAGCATGAAGGTCTGCCCTTACCCATTATTGGGGTGTGAGGGGGACATCTTCACTGGTTTCCAGCCTTGTGGACTTCCTTCATGAGCGTCAATGGGATTCTCAAAATTATTCTTTTGGGGTTACCCAGAAAGGGGGACAGAGCTTTTCCTTTTCAAGTTTTTTAGGTCCTGAGTCTCCTTGTGTGGATTTAATTCCATGGGATGTCCAAACTACCTAAGGTCCCCCCTTTCCCTGTCCAGGGAACTGATTTACCTAGGTCCCAATCTAATTGTGACTAGGGTGGTCCTTCCTCTGGTCAAATTTCAGGAACCACATGCTGTGATTCACCGGCTGCTGTCACACATAGTTCTCTCTCCCATTTTGCATACAGGTTCTGAGTCTGGTGGTATCCGCATTCAAGACAGTTATGTTTGCACTTTCCTACATGCAGCTCCTTTAGCAGGTTCGGCTCCACAGAAGGATACTGAAGTTAATGATGAGGTCATGGGATCCTCTAAGACACCGCAGGCGTCCAAGGGCCACAGTAAGGCCAGTATCATCCTCTGCTCAGGCTTCTTCCGCAGCTCCTGTGAGTACTCAATAGCTAGGATCTTCCAATCATCCTGGTGGCTGTAAACGTCCCTTGGGGGCTTCCTCTCAGAGAAGACCAGTTGTCGTCTCAAGGGATGATCTACCATCCTGCTTTACAGTAGCTGATTTTACTGGCTTAGCTATTGAAAGCCAGGTACTGAGGGATAGAGGTCTGTCTGGATCAGTGATCCCTACTATGATGTAGGCGAGGAAGTAGTCATCCAGCAAGATATACCATCGTACGTAGAAAGCGTACATTTCTTGGTGTGAGTCGATTGGCGCTCATCCTCGATCCTTTTCTGTGGCTCGGATCTTACCCTTTCTTCAACAGGGCGTTGATCAGAAGTTGGCCTTGAGTACCATCAAGGGCCAGGTGTCTTCCCTGGCAATCTTCTTTCAGCGAACCCAAGCCACGCACTCTTTAGTTCGTACCTTTATTTAGGGGGTTCGACATGTGGCTCCATCTGTATGGTCTCTTTTGCCGCTGTGGGATTTAAACTTAGTGCTCTAGGTTCTCCAGAAACCTCCATTTGAGATTATTTGGGAGATTCCCTTGCCTACGTTATTCCAGCTTGTCCGAGTTGCTGAAGCTGACAGAGCTGCTGACAGGCATCAGCCTTCCTTCCAGTCCAAAGTGACAGTGTAGCAGCCATTATTGTGTGGGCAAGGGTACTCTGCCAGTGTGTCTGTGTCACGGCGAGCGCCCCCCTCAAGGAAGCGATGTTCTTTTATCTCCTCAATGGAGGACGACCCTCTTTTTTTTTTTTTTGCATGGTCTTATAGGTGGTCTTTTTGTGGACCTTTGGCCAGCATCTCCTTGCGGAACGGAGGTCGGCGGCTTCCCCTGCTTATGTTTTCAGGGTGAGCTAAGTATATAGCGACCCTTCTGGGTCTGCGTCCACACACTTCAAGTGCTCTGATAGTGAGGATGATTCCTCTTTAATCGCATATGCGCATGAAAAGGTGCTGGTGGATGCACTAATTGTATCGGTGCGAGAAATTTTAAACGTGGGGTGCAGCTGCTGCGTCAGAGGCGCCGGTCCCCTTGGTGCCTGCATATCCTTGGTGCCTGCAAAGATTTTCCCGCCCACTGTGACAAAATTATCGCAAGTCAGTGGAGTTGTCCTAAACTCTATATGGCGGTGCCTAAGTGTTTCGAAAGACAGTATCCCTTGAGGAGTCTAATTGGGCTGTTCCACCTGTGATGAACTCTCAGGGCTGTATAAATCCACCCGAATTCCGGTGGATTCGTCTCCAGTTTTTAAAAGACCCTTTTGTCAGGAGAGCAGAGACTTTGGCCTGCCACATGTTTGCTGTGGCCAGTTCGGTCCTTAGGGCGATGTTCACCATAGCATTGGTGTCCCAGATTTTAACGGAGTGGGCAAAGCTTTTGCGCTAGGATCTAGAGCTTCTCCCTGCCCTTTGCAGAGCTGCTGGACCAGTTAGTCCAGGGGTTTCAGTTTGTCTGCGTCCTTCGGCGCAGGATATGGCTGAAATGCTGGTCTGTGGACCAGACTTTCAAGAAGGCCTTATCTGATCTTCCCTTTGTGGTGCATCACCTGTTTGGATCCTCCCTGGATGATATAGTTAAGCAGGATTTCAAGACAGGGGATCGAAGTCTGTAAGGACCTCCTCCGGAGGTCCCAATAGGACCTGCACTGGAAAGCTGAGAGCGGGTCCTTCCGGACCCGTTGACCTCCCTGATTCAAGACAAGTGGGTCCATGAGCTGAATCGGTCAGGCTACAAGATCGAGTTTCGGGCTTATCCTCCAGAAAGGTTCCTTCCTACCTGAGTTTTTCCCCAGTCCGCCTGCGAGGTCTCTTCGGGGCGATGCAAGACTTGCTAGTACAAGGGGTGATTGTTCTGGTCTCGGAACATTTTTTTTTTTTTCATGGTGGTGGTTCAAACCTTGTTACAGGTCCCAAGAAGGAAAGCAAGGTACGTCCAATATTGGACCTCAAAGCTCTGAACTGCTTGTGTGGGTACAGATGTTCCGAATGGAGTCCGTACAGTAGTGGCATCCCTACATCAGGGGGATTTCTGCCCTCTACCGATATCAAGGACGCTTACCTTCATATTTTATGATATATGCCGGTCAGCTGCGCCTCCTCCACTTGCTGTGGGCGAGGAGCATTATCAAGTGGTCTTGTCTCAGCTCCTTGGGTCTTCACAAAGTGTTGGCCCCAGTGTTGACATTGTTGCGCCAGAGGGGGATTGCGGTACTGGAGTACCTGGATGATGATCTTCTGCGAGAAGAGTCTCCGACTGCTCTGACGGGCAACCGGGAGATTACTGTGCAGACTCTGCAGGAGTTCGGTTGGAAATTAAATTTCCAGGTATTGGCTCTGGTTCCGTCCACCTAGTGGGGCTGTCTGGGTCTGCTTTGGACTCTGCCTCAGCCAGGGTGTTCCTCCCACGGGACAAGCTCCAAAATCTGCAAGATTAATTCTGCTCCTGTTGTCCAGCAGTCGGTCATCTTTCAGGACTGGCATGCGGGTGCTGGTTCAGTTTGCACAGTTCCTCACGAGACCTCTGCAAAGAGGAATTCTCGCCATGTGGGGCAAGAATACACAGTCTCTAGACAATCTGATCCTGTTGAGCCGGGGTACAAGAGGGTCTCTGATTCGGTGGCTTCGCTCTCCGGTGCTTCGACAGGGAAAAAAAAATCTTAATTCCCCTGTACTGGACGATGGTCACCACAGATGCCAGCCTGTCTGAGTGGGGTGGTGGGATTGTGCGCAGGGGATCTGGACTCAAGAAGAATCCAGACTATCAATCGATATACTGGACATTTCCACCGGAGGTGTTTCATCTGTTGTGTCTCCGGTGGGGAACTCCCCAGGTGGTCCTGTTGGTCCCCATCTCAAAAGGAAGGTGCTTAGGTTTTTTGGCACTTTTGGGATCCTCTGACCGACGCCACAGACACACTGGTGGCTCCTTTGAGGCTAGTATCATCTGCTATACGTCTTTCCTGTTCTAGAACTTCCAAAATTCCTGCGTAGGTTTGAGGCAGAAGGGATTACGCTCATTCTAGTGGCTCAAGACTGACCTCACCGGTCTTGGTACGCAGATCTGGTACGGTTGGTCACTGATGCTCCTTGGAGACTTCCTCTTAGAGGAGGTCTGTTGGCTCAAGGGCCAATCTTCCATCTTGCCTTACAGTCTCTGGTTTAACGGTTTGGCTGTCGGAAGCCTGGTTCTGAAGAATAGTTGTCTGAATCTGTGATTCCAACGCTGCTGCAGGCTATGAAATCTACTTCCAGGAAGATTTACAATCGCGTTTGAGGAGCGTACTTTGCAGGTGTTAATCTCTTGGGTTCACCCCCGCTCCTTTTAAGTGACTCAGAGTTTGGCTTTCCTCTGAGGTGTTGAGCAGCAACACCTCATGTGAAATTAGTTCTGCTGTGTTTTTTCCCACCCCTCCATGTTTTGACACTGCTTTGGGACGTCCCAGTGGTCAAGAAGATCTGGAGCTGCGTCTGTCAATGAACGAAAGAAAATTGGATTTCTTTCATTCATGGACGGACACAGCTTCATATCTTCATTGACAGTTGGGTTATGCTGCTCTTCAAAGGAGTAGAACACTAGTCAAAAAAGAGTTAACAAAGCTTGGCTATGCCCCTGGAGAGTCCCAGGGGGTATTCTCCCACTTCCTGCTATAGGATCTAAGTTGGGGAGGTGATCTGCCCAGAGTGATGCCCGCCTGGTTCCGAAGGTTATGCAAGTAGTGTCTCTCCAGGCCCCCCCCCCCCTCTCCTCTGGGAAATTCCGGGTGGACGCGGGCCTGTTTCCCGGGTTGGTCAATCCCTCCTGTGCCTTTCGGACCCTACTGGCACCCCATCCTCAGAGGTTCACCTGTGCTAAATCCGGCCCAAAGAGATTCCTTCCTCCTGCTATAGCACTGTGCTGGGACCTGAAGTACCATCAATACAGTGGTGGTGCAATTTTACAGCGTTTTCAAAAAAAATTTTTTTTGCAAACACTAGTGGTCTCCAGGTTTTTTCTATGGCGCCCCCAGAACAAGTTTTACTACCTGACCCACTCTGAGGCTGCAGGACCCTCTGAATCTCCATCTGCCCTGGCAGCCATGATGGCAGTCCAGTTTAGACTGATGTCTAAAGTGGATATGGCCCTTCAAAAGAGACATGGTAAAAAGCACCCTCCACCTTTACCTACTTCTGCGGGTGACATGGCTGCTGCGGACGCGAGTAACCCCACGGAGTCTGCGTCCACGCACTTCGAGTGCTCAGACAGCGAGGATGAGTCCTCTTCCAATACATCTGCGCAAGAAAAGGCTCTTGTGGAGGCACTGATTGTGTCAGTGTGGGAAACTTTTAAAATGGAGAACACAGCTAATGCTGCGTCGGCCGCACCGGTGCAATTTGGTACCTGCAGACCTTCCAAGGCTACTAAGGTGTTCCCCTTTCCTACCTATTTTGACGAGATTGTCGCTAGTCCGTGGGGTTCCCCCGAAACGCATGGTTCGGATACCCAAGCGTTTCACTAGGAGGTATCCCTTTGAGTATTCCCTCTTAAATAAACAGAGAGTCCCCACCAGTGGTGGATTCTCAGGTTTCCAGGGTAAATAAGGCCACTCTGCTACCAGTGGAGGACGCTCCGTCTTTTAAAGACCCTGTAGACAGGAAGGCTGAGTCTCTGGTCCGCCATCTTTTCACTGTGACGGGTTCAATTTTGAGACCGGTGTTCGCCATTACCTTGGTCTCTCATACTTTAATGGAATGGGCAAAAATTCTGCGCCAGGATTTGGAAGGGGGTCAACACCCCCCTGAGCTGGCAGAATTGGTGGACTAGCTGATACAGGGGTTGCAGTATATTTATGATGCTTCCCTGGATGTGGCCCTGTTAGCCTGCAAGGGCGTCTGTGATTGCGGTGACACTTTGCCATGTGATTCGGCTGAAATGCTGCTCTGTGGACCAGGCTTCCAAAAAGGTGCTGACAGATCTTCCTTTTTTGGGGGATCGTCTGTTTGGAGTTTCGTTGAAAAAGATCATAAAAGGTCTCACGGAAGATAAGAGCACCCTGCTCCCGCAAGTCACAAAAAGCAGAGATATCGGGACTGTGGACCTCGCGCTTATGGGATGTGTGGTATTATCCAATTAAGTGTTTATAAATTAGCTGCCTGCTGCAATAAAAGTGCTAGTGCTTTGAATGAGTGAAGGTCAGTGATTGCAGCGCTGCTCAGTTTACATTTTTGGAGTTTTTCATTGTAATATCTGCACTTTATATTTTTTATTTAATATTTTGTATTTTGCACAATATTTGCACCGAATAGCACTTTACTGATGGTTTACATGAATGGTTTAATTACCATTTTCTAAGTTCAGGACAATTGTTTTATGAACACTTATTTATATATTTAAAATAGCAGCGCTGCAATCACTGACCTTCACAAAAAGCAGAGAGCCTCGCCACAAACATGATCCCATCTTCTCAGCCCACAAGCAGCCCTTTCGTCCTGCGGGAGCTCAGGATAAGGGTTCAAAATCCTCCCATGCCTTCTCGGGAGGTTCCAAGAGACCGAGTTGGTAAGTCAAAAGCGGGTTCCGCTGGCCCTGCAGACAAGCCCTCCTCTGCCTGAAGGGACACCTTCACCCGTACGTGGGGGATGTCTTTGTTTATATCCAGACCCGTGGACCTCTTTTGTTCAAGACAAATGGGTTCACAAACTGATCCAGTCGGGTAACAAGATCGAGTTTCAGTCCTTGCCTCCGGCAAGGTTTTTTCCTTCCAACCTGCACCTGTCCCCGGATCGGTTGCAGGGCCTTTTTGGGGTGGTACAAGATTTGCTCTCACAAGAGGTCATTGTACCAGTTCCAGAGTTGGAATGTTTTCAGGGGTTTTACTCAAACCTTTACACTATTCCCAGAATAGAGGGCAGGGTGCGTCCAATCTTGGACCTCAAGGCCCTGAACCTCTTTGGGCGGATTCAGAATGGAGTCCATTCGCACCGTAGTGGCTTCCCTTCATCAAGGGGATTTTTTAGCCTCTATCGATTATCAAGGATGCTTACCTTCATATCCCAATTTGTCGGGCATCAGCGTTTTCTTCGCTTCACTGTGGGCAAGGAGCACTATCAAATTGTGGCATTACCCTTTGGTCTCCCTTCAGCTCCTCGGATGTTCACAAGTGTTGGCCCCAGTGCTTGCCTTGCTCAGACAGAGAGGGATTGCGATACTGGGGTACCTGGACGATCTCCTTCTGCAAGCAGTCTCGTTCCGTCTTACAGGACGATTTGGACATCACTGTGCGAGCCTTACAAGAGTTTGGCTGGGCGTTGAATTTTCAGAAATCAGCTCTGACCCCATCCAACAGGTTGGATTACCTGGGTCTGACATTGGATTCAGCCTCGACTCAAGTGTTTCTTCCAGAGGAAAAACTGCAAAAGCTGCAGCATGCGATTCAGCTCCTGTTGCCCAACTGCAGGTTATCTCTCAGGACTTGTATGCAAGTGCTGGGGTTGATGGTCTCCACCTTTGTGGCAGTTCCGTTTACTCAGTTTCACATCAGATCTCTGCAAAGGGAGATTCGGGCCAAATGGGACAAAGAACCTTGGTTCCTGGACAATCTGATATGGTTTAACCAGAGTAAGAGTAACCCCTTGCTGTAATGGCTCTGCTCCCCGGCGCTTCGACAGGGAAAATCCTAGCTAGCTTGTCTGGGTAGGGAGGAACCTTGAGCACGCACTCGGCCCAGGGTGTTTGGACTTGATCCGAGCTGGAAATTGACGATCAGACTTTGTCCCAGTGGACGGATCATCTACAAGGGTGTCCGGTAAGGATTAAATCGGACAACACCACGGCTGTGGCATATGTCTATCATCAAGGGGGCACAAAGTGCTCTTGCGGTCAAAGAAGTGGCTGGTATTCTAAGGCAGAACGATATGTTCCAGCCCTGTCTGCTGTGCACATTCCAGGGTGGAAAATTGACAGGCAGACTACCTCAATCGGCAGGCCCTGAGTCCGGGCGAATGGTCTCTTCACCCGGAGGTGTTTCAACAACTGTCTCTCCGGTGGGGGTTTCCGATGTGAACCTACTTGCTTCTTGCCTCAACCGGAAGGTTGAGTTTTGTGGCAAGATCTGGAGATCCTTTGGTAGATGCCGCAGACGCTCTGGTGGCCCCTTTGGGCCAGTATCGTCCAATATAAGCCCTTCCTTCGTTACAGCTTCTGCCGAGACTTCTGTGCACAATTGAGGCAGAAGGGATTCCAGTCATTCTTGTGGCCCCGGACTGGCCTTGTTTGGTCCTGGTATGCGGGTTTGGTAAGACTAGTCACCGATGCTCCTTGGCGGCTTTCTCTCAGAGAAGGACTCTTGTCTCAGGGACCGATCTTCCATCCTGCTTTACAGTGGCTGGCTTTAAGGGCCTGGCTATTGAAAACCAGGTACTGAAATATTAAGGGTTGTCTGATTCCTACTTTAAGAGCTAGAAAATCTACTTTTACGAAGATTTATCATCGGATTTAGAAGGCGTACATTACTTGGTGTGAGTCTCGGAGGGTTTCCCCCCGTTTCTTTTTGGTATCACGTCTGCTGGAGTTTTTACAAGGGGGTGTTAGTTAGGCGTTTGACTCTGGGCACCATCAAGGGCCAGATTTCAACATTGGCAATTTTTTTCCAACGCCCGTTAGCCACAAATTCTTTGGTTCACATTTTCATGCAGGGGGTTCCCCATTTAGCTCCTCCAGTGAGGTCTCCTGTGCCTCCATGGGATCTTAATCTGGTGCTGTTGGTTCTTCAAAAGCCGCCATTTGAAAATATTTGTGAGATTCCTCTATTGACTCTATCACAAAAGGTAACCTTCTTGGTGGCTATTACTTCAGCACGCAGGGTTTCAGGACTGGCTGCGTTGTCCTGGCGGTCGCCTTATCTAGTGGTTCACAGGGACAAGGTGGTTCTCTGTCCCGGTCAGTCATTCCTTCCTAAGGTTGTCTCGGGCTTCCATTTTATTGATGACATTGTGTTGCTTTCGCTGTGTCCTAAGCCAAAACGTTCAAAAGAGATCGCCTTACGTTCCCTGGATGTGGTTCGAGCCATCCGTGTGTACCTGGCGGCGACTGAGTCAATTTGCAAATCAGATTCCTTATTTGTCCTTACAGATGGTTCTCGTAAGGGGCAGGCCACATCTGCTGCCACCATTTCCAGATGGATCAGGCAGATGGTGGTGCAGGCCTATTCCATTAAGGGTCAGGTTCCTCCTTTCCCTGTTAAGGCGCATTCTACGGGGCGCTTAGTGTCTCCTGGGCCTTCCGTCATCAGGCGTCAGTGCAAGACGGCCACCTGGTTGTCTGTACATACATTCACCAAGTTTTACAAGGATGCTGCTTTTGCCGCAAAGTCTTGCAGGCCACTGTTGCAAAGGCTGCGGCCGCTTAAGGGTGCGTTTTTTCTGGTAGGTGAGCCCCAGTTGTTCCTGGTTGAGCTCTTCGGTAACCTGGTTGGCTAGGTTTAGCCCTTTTGGGATTTCTGTTTTTTTTTTTTTTTTTTTTTTTTTTTTGCTGTTTCCCACCCCTCATGATGACACTGCTTTGGGACGTCCCAACTGTCAATGAAGATATGAAGCTGTGTCCGTCAAACGAAAAAGAAAACTGGATTTTTGTTTTACCGTAAAATCCTTTTCTCTGATGTTCATTGACAGACACAGCACCCACCCCTCTATGGAGCTGGGTTATGTATTCTTCTGACACTGCTTGTTACAAAACTGAGATCCTATAGCAAGAAGTGGGAGTATACCTCCTGGGACAATCTAGAGGCGTAGCCGAGCTTTGACCCTTTTCCGCCTAGTGTCCTACTCCTTTGAAGACCAGCATAACCCAATTGTCAATGAAGATATGAAGCTGTGTCCGTCAATGAACATCAGAGAAAAGGATTTTACGATAAATCCATTTTTTTTCTTACCGTAAAATCCCTTTCTCTGATGTTCATTGACGGACACAGCACCCACCCCTGTATTGAGTTGGATTATATTTCTTCTGACACTGCTTGCAACAAAACTGAGTGCCTATAGCAGGAAGTTGGGAGTATATCCCCTGGGACTGCCCCATAGGCGTGGTAAAGCTTTTTCCTATCTAATGTCCTACCCCTGTAGGAGACAGCATGACCCAATGGTCAAGAAGATCTGGAGCTGTGTGCGTCAATGGACATCAGTGAAAAGGATTTTATGGTAAGACAAAAATCCATTTTCTCGATCGTCCATTGACAGACGCAGCCTCATCTTCATGAGCTGTGTGAGTTATGCTGCCACCTGCAGGAGTAGTCTAGGCAGTACGTTAGTACAAAGTTTTTACATATACAAGCCCACGGGGCTGTCCCTCAAGACATAACCCTCAGACACAGCTCAGCACACCAGTTTGTTTCTGCCTAGAGAAGGAGTAGGACCTAGGTTTCCTGCTGGGACTCTGGTCTCAGTTTTTTTGTATTCTTTTCAGAATATTTTCTTTTATTTCTCTTTTACTCACTTGCTAGCTAGTGTTCAGGGAAGAATTTCCTGGTGATTCACAAGCAACGATGCCGGTTGGGGCTTCGCACTGGATAATCTAGAGGTCTATGGTCCCCCCCAGCCTGGCCTACGAGCATGAGCAGGTTATAGTCCCGCACTAGGCCTAGCCACAACAGTGCCCCTTTTCCGGATAGGGACAAGCCTGCGAGCGGATGCCTCGCCGGAACGTGACAACCTGGAACGCCCTGAGTCGCAGGGTACCCCTCGGCTGGCAGCACCCCCATTTTGGGTCAGAGGCAGTCTGCCCGGAGCGGAGCCCACCCGGTCCATGGTATGGTGAGTAAATGTGCCCCATTGGCTTTGGGGGGATTTGGACCCTCTCCTGGGGATAATGGGATTTGTGCCTCCTGAAAGATCCCCCTGGCCTGCCCAGTGCCCGGTCTGTGTCTTCCACCCCTTCCCTTTTCCTGCGGGGGGCTATGTGTCTGGGGTGCCTGGTGCCCTGGGGGGGTGGCATGGTACCTTGGGCTTGCTGGTTCCTATTGTGAATCCTGAGGCCTTCATAGTGTCGGTCCCTGGCCGCATGGCTCGCCGTGGGCTCCGCCATCTTAAGTGTGGGCAATGTTGTTTTTTTCCCCATAGACTTGTATGGGGCAGCCATTTACCCTGAGCTTCCTATTGCAACTGTATGGGGAACCATGTTTGTGTAGTCTTTGTGCTACACTGAGCAGCTTGACCTTTCATTCAGGCGAGATCACTTCCTGTGCTCTTTCCTGCTTCTGGCCCGGGTCATTTCCTGTCTTTCTGCATGCTGCTGGAACGATCAGGAGGACGTTTTCTCTGAGGTGGTACAGTACTGGGGTCCCTGCGGACGTATCCCTGCACGCTCTGCTTTTAGTTTAGTTTAAAGGAGATCTCTGCAGACCGCTGCGTTTGGTGGTGGGAACCACGATCGGCACTTCTTAAAGCGACAGTACTCCCTTTTTTGCAACTTGCAATATGTAGTCCCAAACTGTGAATTTACCCTCAGACCCACTCTGTGCGACTCCCGGACAGTCCGGATCGCAGTCGCTGGCCGCGATTTCAGCAGCTCTGGAAAGCCTGACGACAAAGGTTGATTTAGTATTGAAAAAGGTTGATAGCCGAAAACATCCGCTGCATTCTCAGTCTCTGAAGGTGTCCTCTGATTCAGAGGATGATGAACCCCTTCCCCCGGGGTGGTCGCTGTCCTCGCAGTCAGATGGTGAAGAGGACCTGTCCTCTTCAGCCGCAGCGCAGGAACGCACTTTAGTGGAAGCCCTGATTATTTCTGTACGGGACAATTTAAAATTGGCTGAGGAGCCCACGCCGGCAGGGACACGGGTGGCTTCTGGCTCCCAGAAGTCTCAGAAAGCTGGCAAGGTTTTCCCTTGTCCCGACGATTTTCACGATATTGTGAATGACTAATGGCAGCGCGTTAAGCACGTGTTGTGCCAAAACACTTTAAGCTCCAGTATCCTTTTGCTGAAAAGGTCTCCAACCATTGGACGATGCCACCTAAAGTGGACCATCCTGTCTCCAGATTAAACAAATCTACTCTTGCGCCTGTGGAAAATTCCCCGGTCTTTACGGATCCGGTGGACAGGCGGGTGGAATCCCTTTCCCGCCATCTTCACGAGTTGGCGGGTTCCATTATAAAACCGCTGTTTGTCTGTCTCCAGAACAGCTGGAACTGTTGGACCAGGTGATCCAGGCTCTGGTGTTCCTGTGTGATGCGTATATGGATGCGGCTCCCCTGGTGGCCAGGGTTTCAGCCGTGGGTATTGCCTTGAGGCGCATGGTTTGGCTGAAGAGCTGGTCGGCTGACCAAGCTTTTAAGAAAGCCCTAGCTGACCTCCCATTTCTGGGAGAGCGTTTGGCGTCTCATTGGATGAGTTGATCAAGGGCTTGACTGGTGGGGAAGAGTACTCTTCTTCCTCAATCTTCCAAGGGTAAGACTCCCCGTATTAAGCGGGGTCCTTTTTCTGCTCACAAGCGTTTTTTTTGTGCTACCAGGGCGCAAAAAAAGGTAAGCCATTCAGCTTCTGGAGGGGCTAAAAAGCATTGGGGCAAGCCCAAGGCCGGTCAGTCCAGTGCTGCTGACAAGTCCTCTTAAGCATGAATGGGCGCCCTCACCCGGTTCAGGGGTGAGGGGATGTCTGTGCTTCTTCCAGGAACCCTGGACTTCCTTCATTCAGGATGATTGGGTTCGCAAACTGATTTGTTGCGGGTACAAGGTCCAATTCTGGTCCTGGCCAGGGGACAGGTTTTTTCAGTCAAATCTTCGCCTGTCTCCAGAGCGTTTGAAGGATCTGAGGGGAGGCTGTGCAATATCTCCTGGCTCAAGGGGTGAGGTAATTGTGCCGTTTCCTTAGCGGGAACGCTCTCAAGGTTTCTATTCAAACCTGTTCACGGTGCCCAGAAAGGAGGGCAAGGTGCGTCCAATTCTGCATCTCAAGCCTCTGAACCGCTTTGTGCGGGTGCAGAAGTTTCAATTGGAGTCCCTTCAGTCAGTGGTGGCATCCTTGAATCGGGGATTTTCTGGCTTCCATCGTTCTCAAAGATGCGTATCTCCACGTCCCCATTTTCGAGGGGCACCACGAATTTCTCCGCTTTGCGGTGGCAGAGGAGCACTTTCAATTTGTGGCGTTACCCTTTGGTTTTGCCCCAGCTCCCAGAGTATTTACCAAGGTCATGGCCCCTGTACTGGCCTTGTTACGTCGGCGAGGTATCTCAATTGTGGGATATCTGGACGAGCAGTCTCCCAGTCGGATCTGTTGGGCAACATATCTATCACGATTCAGACCCTTCAAGAATTCAGGTGGACGATCAACTTAAAAAAAATCTGCTCTGACTCCATCAGTACAGGTCACTTTATCTGGGGTTGACTCTCGACTCTGCACTGGCGAGGGTCTTTCTCCCCCTGGACAAACTTCAGAAGCTGCAAAAAGCAGGTTGCTGATGGAGACCGATCAGTCCTCCCTGCAGGCTTGCATGAGGGCCCTGGGTCTGATTGTTTTGACCTTCAAAGCAGTCCCGTTTGCTCAGTCTCACTCGAGACCTTTGCAGGAGATTCTGGCGAAATGCAACAGAGATCCTCAGTCATTGGACCAGAAGATTCGCTTGAGCCATCTTACAAAGTCGGCTCTTTCTTGGTGGCTTCGGTCACCTGCCCTGTGCCAGGGCAAGTCCCTCCTGCCGGTGTTTTGGACGGTGGTCACCATGGACTCCAGCCTGTCAGGCTGGGGTGGAGTGCTAGGGAAGCTATGTGCCCAGGGGACTTGGGCGACGGAGGAGTCTTCCTTGCCGATCAATATTCTGGAGCTGAGAGTGATCAAGCCCTGCCTGCTTTACTGGACAGGTCGGCTACATGGCTCTCCGGCTCTGATACAGTCGGACAATGCTACGGCCGTGGCTTACATCAATCATCAAAGGGGCACCAAGAGTGTCCTGGCGGCCAAGGAGGTGGCCGAGATTCTGTTTTGGGTAGAACATGTCCCGGCTTTTTCCCCAGTCCACATCCTGGGGGTGGATAATTGGCAAGCAGATTACCTGAGTCATCAGGGTTTGGATCAAGGGGAATGGTCCTTCATCCAGGAGTGTTTCACCTCCTGTGTGCCCGGTGGGGGACTCCGGAGGTGGATCTGTTTGCATCTCACCTCAACAGGAAAGTCCAACGGTTTGTGGCCAGGTCTCGGGATCCTCTGGCCGACGCCACAGACGCTCTGGTGACTCCTTGGAGCCAGTATCGCCTGATTTATGCCTTCCCTTTACGGTCGCTGGCTTTAACGGCTTGGCTGTTGAAAGTAAGGTGTAAAGGACGCGTAGGTGGGACAGAACGCGCACAGAGAGGAGTGGTGCCAACAAAGCCTTTTATTGAACAATAGCGTGTAGGTTCACAAAGAGGCCAAAACAATGGTGCCCAGGGTCAGACCCAACGTAGATAGGACAGAGTTCCAGATAACAGGGGTAGTCCGTAACAGGGGGCTCCCGATAGAACGGGCAAAGTCCTGGCCACTGAGGGATTGGGCCACACACGGGTCGGGGCAAAAAATTAGGTGACAAAGTCCAGGCAGAATTTGGGTAGGACCAGGGTTAATCCACTCACCAGCAGGCAGATACAGGGTTAATCCACACTCCAGGTTGGCAGACAGGTACAGGGGAAAATTCACACTACAGGTTGACAGGCAGGTACAGGGTAAATCCACACTCAGGGTGGTTGTAGGCAGGTACAGGGTAAATCCACACTCAGGGTTGTAGGCAGGTACAGGGTAAATCCACACTCAGGGTTGTAGGCAGGTACAGGGTAAATCCACTCCTGAGGATTGGCAGGTAGGATTGAAGAGGACCGCGGGAACCAATAGTCTGTGTTCTCTGGCCACAGTCTGACAAACAGCAGAGCAGACATAGGTGGAAATCTCCTTCACCCTGCTCCACTATCTAAAAATGGAGCTGCACTCATGCTGGTGGCCAGGCAGCCTCGCCCCCCCCCCCCCCCTCTGCTCCAGCCCACACAAGGAGTGTGTCCTTTGTCCAGCGGGGAATCAGACATTTCGGTGCCTGGCTGGGTAGGGGGGGGGGGGGAATAACTTGCTGGGGAAGAGGGCAAAGTCCTGGGAGTGCAGGGAAGAGAAAAATTAGGGGGAGGAAAAAAGTAGGGCCCATGACACAAGGTGTTGAGGGTTAGAGGTGACTGTGATTCCTACCCTTTTGAAGGCTAGGAAGTCAACTTCCAGGAAGATCTATCATCGCACGTGGAAATCGTACATTTCATGGTGTGAATGGCTGCAGCTGCACCCTCGCTTGTTTTTCTATAGCTAGAGTTTTTTACAAAAAGGGGTTGAGCAGCACTTGGCATTGGGTGCCATCAAGGGCCAGGTGTCAGCCTTGGCTATTTACTTCAAACGTCCGTTGGCAACTAATAGCTTGATTCGCACTTTCATCCAGGGGGTACGTCATCTGAGACTATCTCCGTTACCTCCTTGGGATCTCAATCTGGTTTTGTCTGTTTTTCAAAAGCCTCCCTTTGAGAATATCAGGGAGATTTCTCTGCTTTCCTTGTCACAGAAGGTTGCCTTCCTAATGGCTATTCTGCTTGCAGAGCCTCTGAGTTGGCGACACTATCCTGTCCACCTTATTTGGTGATCCACAGGGATAAAGTGGTCCTCTGGCCAAAACCGTCTTTTCTGCCTAAGGTGGTGTCGGATTTTCACCTTAATGTAGACATTGTGTTGCCTTCCTTATATCCTAAGCCTAAACATCCCAAAGAAATTGCCTTGTACTCTCTGGATGTGGTTTGGGCGATAAGGGTTTATCTGACGGTTACTGAGTCCTTCAGGAAATCAGACTTTGTCCTTCCCGACGGTCCTCGCAAAGGTTTGGCTGCGACCATTTCAAGATGGATCAGGCAAACAGTTGTTCAGGCATATTCCCTCAAGGGTCAGGTTCCTCCTTTCCCTGTGAAGGCTCATTCTACTAGAGTGCTGAGTGCCTCTTGGGCTTGTAGCCATCAGGCCTCGGTCATACAGGTTTGTAAGGCAGCGACTTGGTCGTCTGTGGACACCTTTACCAAATTTTACAAGGTGGATGTGTTGGCTTCTTCGGATGCCTCTTTTGGCCGCAAGGTTTTGCAGGCTGCTCTTTCATAAGAGAATGTTTATTTTTTTTCTTATTCTCTTAGGGGTCTTTTACCTGGGTGAGCTCATGTTGTTTTGGTTGAGCTTCATGTTACCCTGTTGGCTAGGTTTAGCCTTTGGAGTTTGTTACTTTCTGGTTGTGTTTTTCCTACCCCTCATGCCTATAATGCTTTGGGACGTCCCACACAGCTGGCGGATCATCCGCTCCCCCTTTATAAAAGGTAGTTTTAGCAAAGTATCCCTTTTTATCTGCTTTAGAGTTAAGTTCCCTGACCCAGATCGCCTGGGCAGACAGCCAGGCATCGCGCGTCACGTCAGTGGGGTTGGTTATATACTCCTCCTTCAATCTGCGGGCACACTGACTCAACTGCTCCTCATAACGCTTAGAATCATTCTGTACCCCCCTGATGTGACTTATCAAGACTCCCCGGAGGAAGCACTTAAAAGCGTCCCATCTCAAGAGCACATTCCCGTGGTGGTCATTATGAAGGAAATGGGAAGAAATAGTAATCTGGATATCATTATCTGGTGGAAACCATTTCAGGCAGAAGGCGTTCATAAGCCACGGGGCCCTACGTAAATTAATCTGAGGCCTTACAGTGAGCCTGACCACCAGTAGAGAATGATCCGATATCCCCCGCAATGCATATTCCGCCCGTTCCACCAATGGGAGGGCAGCTCCCAAGCCAACACACATAAGCCAGAGACAGGGCAGGAGGGTGTCTGTCCCTGACAGGGTTCAGTATCCCATTAAAGTCCCACACAGCTCATGAAGATGAGGCTGCGTCTGTTAATGTACGATAGCGAAAATACGATTTTTGTAAGATCTTACCATAAAATATTTTTCTCTGATGTCCATTGACAGACGCAGCACCTGCCCCTCTAATGGGGATGTTTTATTTTGTCTTCGCTGCTTGCAACTAAACTGTGCTGGGCTGTGTCTGTGAGAGTTATGTCTGGAGGGAAAGCCCCATGGGCGTGTATATGTAAAAACTTTGTAATAACGTACTGCCTTGACGACTACTGCAGGTGGCAGCATAACCCACACAGCTCATGAAGATGAGGCTACGTCTGTCAATGGACATCCGAGAAAAAGATTTTGCGGTAAGATCTTACAAAAACTCTTATTTTCTTTCTTTTTTTTTTTTTTTCTTTGTCAGACAGGGCTCCTTTGACCCGGTTAAGGGTACATATGTTTAGTCTTGGGTTATTTTTCCCACCCCTCATTTTCCTTTTGGACGTCCCAGTAAATTTATGGAGCGCTGTGTCTCGAACGAAAGAGAAAATTTAATTTTTGTTCTTACTGTAAAATCCATTTCTTTGAGTTCGACAGACACAGCACCCACCCCTCTATGGAGTTCTGGTACTTCTAATACTGCTTGCTGTTTAAACTGATTACCTAGAGCAGAGAGGGGGTTTATATACCAGCTGAGGATGGCCCATGGACGAAGCCATGATTTTTTGGTTCTGCTTAGTCCTACTTCTGGAAGAGGCAATATACCCACTAGTTGTGATTTATGGAGCGATGTGTCCGTCGATGAACTCATGAGAAATGGATTTTACTGTAAGTACAACAATCTGTTAACATTTTGCAAACAAATAATCTTTCTGCATGCTACATTTCTTTTGGTAAAAATAACCCAAATCTGTGTATAATATTTAGTCTATGTGAAATTTAGTCTATAATCTATTGTTTATATATTTCTATATGTACTGTCTAATTTTGTTGAGGCCCTAAAATGCCAGGACAGTACACCCCCCCCCCCCCCCCCCCCATGGCCCCTTTTTGGAAGGTGGACTGGCCAGGGTATTTAGTAAGTGGCAATGGTGAGTTTGTTTTTTTGTTGTTTTTTGTCACAATTTTTTGGGAAATTACTTTTTCACAAGGTTTTCATTTTAATATATAATATGTTTTATATATTTCTCTTCCTCCGACAGTCGCCGCCTCCTCTAAGTCATCACTGTTGGGTATTGACTTCCCATCCGCAGGAGTAGCTAGGCATATAGACTTAGTCCAAAGACATTAGCATATACACACCCATGGGGGCTGTCCCATCTGGTCAATACCCCCCCCCCCTGCATCACCACTCCCAACTCAGTTTTAATCTGCCTAGCGTCAGGAGTAGTCAGGCTTACCTTGTACTGGGGCTTCAGTCTCAACCTCCCTAATCTTTTATTTGATTTTCTTTGAAAATGTCAGTTTTTTCTCTTACTTTACTAGCTGTTTATTTTGTCAGCTTCTAGTGTTAGTCTTCTCTTCGGATGAAAATGGATCATGCGGTGCTGGGATTCGGACTGACCGCCCTGGTTCTACAGAGCAAGAGGGTCAGATGGACCCCCAGCCCGCCATCGAGCGTTCAGCTATGGCTCGCCCTGGCATTACGAACGACCCATCCCTGTTCGCTGCAGGGATGCAGCCGTGAGGTGGCTACCTCACAGGACAAATCTGCGGTGCTGCAGTGTCATGTCCCTGGCTCACTGCACTCCCTGTCAGGTGAGGACAGCGATTTTCCGTGCATAGAGGCTTCCCACGCTATCTGGTACAGGTAAGTACTTCTGTGTGGGGCCTCTGTCTGGGGTGGCAGTCTGTGTTGTGTGTTCCCCATGTCTGTGCCTGTGTGACTCCCTGATGCGGTCCCTGCGGGGATTGCTTGTGCAGTTTTCTGTATGTGTGGGGGTCCCCTTCCCTGTGTCACTTCGGTGCATTGTTGGGGGTGCAGACTGTGTGGCGTCCGCAATGGAGTGAACTCGCGCGGTCCGCCATCTTTGATTTGGACAGGCATGGTCAGCCTCTCTGTGGGCGATACTGCATGCTGTTTTGGCGCCATCCGCCGCCATTTTGGTGGGTGTAGAACGATCGGTCCGACCGCATGTTCGGCGGCCATTTTCTTGAAGCCTCCAATGCAATCCTATGGGGCAGCCATTTTCCCTAAGACTGAAAGTCTTTAAGTTCAGCCTACTTCAGCAGCACTTCCTTTCATCAGCAGCAGGACATCGGTAGCAACGCTCTGCGAGCTCTGCAGGTTATTGCTCTCAATCTTCCTCTGTTTCGCTTCTGGCTCAGTTTTCTTTTCTCCGTTTGGGGTCTTTTTGTCACTATAGCGGTAGCGGTGGGCTGTGCACACCGCAGCAATTTTAAAGGACCAGTACATTTGTATTGCACTGTGGTTTTGTTTCTGATAACTTGGGCAATGGATTCTCAGGAAAGCAAGTTTCCTCCAGCCTTAGTGGGGGGCCCCAGTTCTCCTGTGGCCCCGCTGTGACCCGATTTGGCTGCTGTGGTGGTGACTTTGGTGGCTAATATGGAAATGCTGATGGCTGAACGTGCTGCGAAAAAGAGGCCCAGTTTGTCTCTCTCTTCTGATTCAGATGGGGATATGGCTGCTGCTGCGAGCGTGCCCTTCTCAGGGTCCAGCTCATCCTTGGACCCCTGGGGTCTGAGGGGGAGGCTGAGGTGGAGGGGGTTGATACCTCCTCCCCGGGGTCGCCTGAAGAACGGGCGACCATGGATGAGTTGATGATTTCTGTTAAGGATACCTTACATTTAGAGGATGAGCTCTGTCCTCCGGGCATTGTGTCCTCATTTGGGACGCACAGGACCCGCAAGTCTGCGCAGGTTTTCCCCTGCCCGGCTGAGTTTCATTACACTGTTAATGAGATGTGGCGCACGTTAAAACGTCCATTCCTGGTACCTAGTCAGTTCAAATTGCTTTATCCTTTTGCGCCGGCTACGGAATCACGATGGTGTGTGCCTCCACAGGTAGATCACACTGTGGCCGTGTTGAACAAGGCTACCTTGGTTCCTACTGAGGATACCCCAGTTTTCCGGGATCCCACGGACCGATGGTTGGAGTCTCTAGCCCGCCATTCCTATACGGTGGCGGGTTTGTTGCTTAAACCCGTTTTCCCGTCCGTTCTGGTGGCTCAGGCGGTGGCTGATTGGACTAAGATGCTTAGGAGCAATCTCGTGTCTGATGGTGTTCCGCCTGCCCGGCTGGAAATGGTGGATCAGATCCACCAAGGAGTCATGTACTTGTGTGATGCGGCCTTGAATGAGGCCCCCTTGGTGGCTCGCCTCTCTAGTGTCGCGGTGCTTAACCTGCGACTGATATGGCTGAAGAGCTGGTCGGCCGACCAGTCCTCACGGAAAACAGTTGCTGATTTTCCCTATGCTGGCTCTCGCCTTTTTGGTGAGGCGTTGGACACCCTGGTGAAAGGAGTCACGGGGGGCAAGAGCACTATGCTGCCCCAGAACCCGAAGAACAAGTCTTTTCGAGGCAAGCGGGGTTTTGCGCCTAGATCCCATCAGGGGTCCTTTCGTGCCTTTCGGAACCAATCCAAGGGCAAGCCCTTCAAGGCCCAGGGCAACCAGAAGAAGCCCTGGGCGGGTAAGCAGAAGTCCGGCAATGCCGGCTCAGCGGGTCAGTCCTCGTCTGCCTGAAGGGGCGCCCTCACCCATTTCTGGGGTGGGGGGACGTTTGCGCGGTTTCCTCCAACCTTGGCTGCTCCGGATATCGGACAGGTGGGTTCAGGAAATCATTCGATCGGGGTACAAGATCGAATTCCTTTCCAGGCCGGCGGACAGATTTTTTCCCTCAAATCTCCACTTGTCCCCAGGGCGTCTACAGGACCTGCACCAAGCGGTGCAGGACCTTCTGTCTCAGGGGGTGATTGTCCCGGTGCCTCATCGGGACAGGTTTCGGGGGTTTTATTCAAATCTGTTCACTGTGCCCAGAAAGGAGGGCAAAGTGCGTCCTATTCTGGACCTGAAATCGCTGAACCGCTTTGTACGTGTTCGGAAGTTCCATATGGAGTCTCTCCGTTCGGTGGTGGCCTCCCTGAGTCCAGGGGAATTCCTGGCCTCGATAGATCTGAAAGATGCGTATCTACACATCCCCATTTTCGAGGGTCATCAGCGGTACCTTCGGTTCGCTATCGCAGAGGACCACTACCAGTTTGTGGCGTTACCTTTCGGTCTCGCTTCGGCACCCAGGGTTTTTACCAAAGTGCTGGCGCCGGTTCTGGGCCTACTGAGGGCACAGGGCATTGCGGTCTTGGGCTACCTGGACGATCTCCTTCTGATGGCACGTGCCAGCCAGGACCTTGTGCGCGATCTGTCCACCACGGTACAGACGCTTCAGGAGTTCGGATGGACCATCAACGTTCAAAAATCGGCGTTGTCTCCATCGGTTCGTCTTCCCTATCTGGGAATGATTCTGGACTCTGCTCAGGCAAAGGTGTTCTTGCCGGAGGACAAGCTCCGGACCTTGCAGGACGAGATCAGGTCCCTCAGGGACAACCCGTCCTAGTCACTCAGAACCTGTATGAGGTCTCTAGGATTGATGGTGTCAGCCTTCGAGGCGATACCCTTTGCTCAGTTTCACACGCGGGCTCTCCTGGCCAGGTGGGACAGACTGCCTCAGTCCCTGGATCTGAGTGTCTCCTTGAGTCGTCAGACCATATTGGCTCTTCTGTGGTGGCTCCAGTCCCCGTCCGTGGCGGAAGGCAAGTCCTTCCGTCCGTTGGTATGGACGGTGATTACCACGGATGCCAGCCTGTCGGGCTGGGGTGGAGTCCTGGGCAACCTGTCTGCCCAGGGCACTTGGTCGGAGGAGGAGTCCTCCCTCCCGATAAATGTGCTGGAATTGCGAGCGATAAAACTCTGTCTCTCTTCCAGTGGACGGACCGTCTCCGGGGCCTATCTGTCCGAGTACAGACGGACAATGCGACCGCGGTGGCTTACATCAACCACCAAGGGGGCACCAGGAGTGCTCGGGCGGCCCGGGAGGTGACCGACATCCTGTCTTGGGCCGAGACTCATGTCCCGGCGATCTCAGCAGTTCACATTCCGGGTGTGGAAAATTGGCAGGCCGACTATCTGAGCCGCCAGACCCTGGACCAGGGGGAATGGTCCCTACACCCGGAGGTCTTTGAGATGCTGTGTGCGAGGTGGGGATCCCCGGACGTGGATCTGTTCGCATCCCGGCTAAATCAAAAGGTGGAAAGGTTCGTGGCAAGAACGCGCGATCCGTTGGCGGACGCCTCGGATGCGTTGGTAGCCCCTTGGCATCAGTATCGTCTGATGTATGCCTTGCCTCCGATTCAGTTACTATCCCGGTTCCTCTGCAGATTTGTCTAGGAACCGCACCCGGTGATTCTGGTGGCTCCGGACTGGCCACGCCGGTCCTGGTACGCCGACGTTGTTCACCTGGCAGTGGCACCTTCGTGGCGTCTGCCTCTGCGGGAAGATCTCCTGTCTCAAGGTCCGATCTTCCATCCTGCTTTACAGTCGATGGCTTTAACGGCCTGGCTGTTGAGACCCAGGTCCCGAGGGACAAGGGTCTCTCCCTGAGGTTATCCCTACTTTAATCAAGGCTAGGAAATCCTCCTCTGGTAAGATCTATTACCGTACCTGGAAAGCTTATTTCGCCTGGTGTGAATCCAGGGGGTTCTCCCCTCGTTCTTACTCGGTGTCGAGAGTGTTAGCTTTCCTCCAGTCTGGAGTGGATCAGCGCCTGGCGCTGGTCACGATAAGGGCCAGGTGTCTGCACTGGCTGTCCTTTTCCTACGCCCTGTGGCGTCTCATTCCTTGATTCGCACCTCCATTCAAGGTGTGCGACATTTGGCTCCTCCCAGGAAGGAGCCTTTACCTCCATGGGACTTGAATTTGGTTCTGTCCGTTTTACAGCGTGCTCCCTTTGAAAACATCAGGGAGATATCGTTGCCTCTGCTGTCGAAAAAGGTTGCTTTTCTAGTGGCAATCACTTCGGCTCGCAGAGTGTCGGAGCTGGCGGCGTTGTCTTGCCGCTCCCCTTATTTGATAATTCACAAGGATAACGTGGTTTTGCGACCACCCCCATCCTTCCTTCCCAAGGTTATCACTGAGTTCCACCTTAATGAGGACAGGACATTGTTCTGCCTTCGCTTTGTACGAAGCCAAAACATCCGAAGGAAATTGCCTTGCATTCCTTGGATGTTGTCAGGGTTTACCTGCCGTCTACGGAATCCTTTAGGAAAACTGATTCCCATTTTGTCCTTCCTGAGGGACCTCGGAAGGGCATGGCTGCATCTGCAGCGACTATTGCCAAATGGATCAGACAGACCATTGAACAGGCTTATGCCTTGAAGGAACGGGTTCTGCCCCCTTCTACCAGATCTTTGAGTGCGTCCTGGGCCTATTGGCATCGGGCCTCGGTGGCCCAGGTGTGCAAGGCTGCGACTTGGTCGTCGGTGCACACCTTTTCCAAATTTTACAAGGTAGATGTTCTGGCATCAGCTGATGCTTCCTTTGGCCGCAAAGTTCTCAGTGCGGCAGTGCCATGATGGACCCTGGAATTTTTTCTGGGTCCCTGGCTGTTGGTGTTTGCTTTCCTGGGCTGTTGCTCCTGTTGAGCATTGTATTTTTCTGTTGCCCAGTTGGTTCTCTTACGGTGCATGTAAGATTCCTTTCTCTGATGTGGGTACTGCGTTGCCTTTTCTACGGTTGCGTCTCCCACCCCTCATGTCTATACTGCTTTGGGACATCCCAACAGTGATGACTTGGAGGAGGCGGCGACTGTCGGAGGACGTAAGAGAAAACTGAATTTTTGTAAAATCTTACCTGTAAAATTCCTTTCTCTGAGTCCTCCGACAGTCGCCGCCCCCGCCCCTCTTTTGGGGTTCTTATTACCTACTGCTATGCTACCAAACTGAGTTGGGAGTGGTGATGCAGGGGGGTATTGACCAGATGGGACAGCCCCCATGGGTGTGTATATGCTAATGTCTTTGTCTTTGGACTAAGTCTATATGCCTAGCTACTCCTGCGGATGGGAAGTCAATACCCAACAGTGATGACTTAGAGGAGGCGGCGACTGTCGGAGGACTCAGAGAAATTAATTTTACAGGTAAGATTTTACAAAAATTCCGTTTTCTCTTATGTCCTCCGACAGTCGCCGCCTCTTCATATTCGTCACTAATGGGGTTATTGACCTTTGCTCCGTAGGAGTAGCTAGGCAACAGAATATATTAATATCAAAGCTTTTAACATATCCCACCCCCAGGGGGTGGTCCCCTCAGTCAATACCTCCCTGCTTCCTGCATACCAACTCAGTTTCATATGCCTAGCTCAGGAGTATGCAGGCTGTTCCTGTGCTGGGGCTCTCAGTCTCAGCTACTTTTCTCTTTTTTGATTTTATTTGAAGTTTTTTCTCTTTCTTTTACTTAGCTGTTTATTTTCAGCGTTAGTTTCTTCTGATGAAGATGATCGTGCGGCGCTGGGTCTCAGTCTGGCCACCCTGGATCCCAGGGCTCAGGGCCAGGGGCTTCCCAGCCTGCCATCGAGCGTTCAGCTTAGGTTTTGCCCTGGCACATTGAACGACCCATCCCTGTTCGCTGCAGGGATGCTATCGGTGAGGTGGCTACCTCACTGGACGCCATTGCGGTTTCGCACCGCAAATCCACTGCGTCATGCTTGCGACACTCCCTGTCCTCAGTACTGCGGTTTGGTCGCTGGAGCAGGCTCCCCACGCCATCCGGACTGGTAAGTGTAACTCTATGTGGGGACCTGTCTATTTGGGTGTCAGTCTGGGACTGTGTGACCCTGCGTGTCTGTGTGGCTGCTGTGCTCCCTGTCAGCTCCTGTGTGAGCTTGCTGCCTGTGTGTGGGCTGTGAAGGGGGGGGCTCTCCCGCTCTGCTGGATGTCATATGAAGCAGCCTGCTTTTAGACATGCTGTGCGGCGATTTTTTGGGGCAAAATTATGGTGGCAGGTCCTGTGAGGTACTGCACCGTTTTTGGCGCCAATCGCCGCCATTTTGAACGGCGATCGATCACCACATGTCAGCGCCATGTTCTATTTGCCCAGGGTTTTTCCATCAGCCAAGCGGCCTTGTTTGTGTAGCCTTGCATAGGCTTCATAGGGGCGGTCAGTCTTGCATCACTTCCTTTTGCTCTGGGACAGCGATCGGTGCAGCAGCCTGTGTGATCTCTCCAGGTTTTTATATTTCCTTCTTTCCTGTATACCTTGCCCAGTTTCTTGTCCCTGTGGGGGTCAGTGTGTTTAGTGGGTGCGGTGGGCTACGCTCGCCGCGATCTTAAAGGGGCAGTACCCTTTATTACTTATTTGGCTGGGGCATGGATTCTCAGGATTGCAAGTTTCCCCCCACCTTGGTGGGGGGCCAAGGGGCTGCTGCTTCCCCCAAGGGGGCTGATCTGGCCACTATTGTGGCAAACTTAGCTGCTCAAGTGCAGATGCTGGTGGCTGATCGATCCGAAAAACGGCCCAGGGTGTCTATTTCCTCTGATTCAGAAGGCAATGGGGCTGCTATGGCCGGTGTGCCCTTCTCAGGGTCTCACTCATCCCTAGACCTCGTGGGGTCTGACGGGGAGGCTGAGGTGGAAGGGGTTGATGATTCTCCCCCTGGCTCGTCTGAAGAGCTTGCACTCATGGATGAGTTAGTTGCTTCTATCAAGCAAACGCTGCGTTTGCAGGATGAACCATGTCCTCCTGCTTTGATGTCCTCTTATGGGACACAGAGGAAACGCAGAACATCGCAGGTTTTTCCTTGCTCTGCGGAATTTCAGCGCACGGTTGATGAGCAATGGCGCAATTTAAAGAAGCCTTTTGATGTACCGAGTAGGTTCAAACTGTGTTATCCCTTTACACCAGCTACTGATGAGCGTTGGTGTGTGCCGCCTCAGGTGGATCACGCGGTGGCGATTTTGAATAAATCTACTGCGATCCCTGCTGAGGATACCCCGGTGTTCCGGGACCCGACGGACAGGAGATTGGAATCTCTGGCCCGTCATGCCTATACGGTTGCTGGCTCTATGCTGAAGCCTATTTTTGCTTCCATTATGGCAGCCCAGGCTATTGCGGATTGGACACAGGTGCTCAGGCGCACTCTGGTGGCTGACTCTGCCCCGCCGACAACTTTGGCTATGGTGGATCAGATTCATCAGGGTGTCATGTATTTGTGTAATGCGGACTTGGATTTAGTCCCTTTGGCTGCGCGTCTTTCTAGTGTGGCGGTCTTGAACTGTCGCCTGATATGGCTAAAATGTTGGTGGGTTGACCAATCTTCTCGCAAGACTTTGGCTAATTTGCCCTACGCGGGATCTCGCCTTTTTGGCGAATATTTGGATACTCTGATAAAGGGTATTTCTGGGGGTAAGAGCACTCTCTTGCCCCAATCTCACAAGAATAAGTTTGTTCGTGGTAAGAAGAATGCTTCGTTTAGGCCCTCTCAGGGGTCCTTTCGTGCCTTTCGGTCGCACTATAAGGGCAAGCCCTTCAAAGGCCAAGGCTCCCAGAAGAAGCCGTGGGCGGGTAAGCAGAAGTCCGGCCAGTCCGGATCCGCTGCCCATAATAATGCGGCCTGAAGGGGCGCCCTCACCCGTTTCTGGGGTGGGGGGACGTTTGCTCGGTTTTCTTCAACCCTGGCTGGACCGCGTTCGGGACAGGTGGGTTCAGGAAATCGTTCGATCTGGATACAAGATCGAGTTTCTCGCCCGGCGGGCAGATTTTTCCCCTCAAACCTTCAGCTGACTCCGGAGCGCTTGCAGGATCTGCACCTGGCGGTGCGGGACCTGCGGGCCCAGGGAGTGGTGGTTCCGGTGCCTCATCGGGACAGATTTCGGGGGTTCTATTCCAATCTGTTCACTGTGCCCAGAAAGGAGGGCAAGGTACGTCCGATTCTGGACTTGAAAGCTCTGAACCGCTTTGTGCGGGTTCGCAAGTTCCGCATGGAATCCCTGCGCTCGGTGGTGGCTGCCCTGGTTCCGGGGGAATTCATGGCCTCCATCGACTTGAAGGATGCGTACCTTCACATTCCCATTTTCGAGGGTCACCAGAGGTACCTTCGATTTGCCATTGCGGAGGATCATTATCAATTCGTGGCGTTGCCCTTTGGTCTCGCCTTCGGCTCCGCGGGTTTTCACCAAGGTGCTTGCGCCGGTTCTGGCCTTGCTGAGGGCCCAGGGCATTTCTGTCCTGGGGTATCTGGACGATATCCTGATTCGGTCCGTGACCAGTCAGGGCCTGGTGAACGACCTGTCCATCACGATGCAGACTCTGCAGGAATTCAGCTGGACGATAAATTTTCCAAAATCTACGTTGTCCGTCGGTTCGTCTTCCCTACCTGGGGATGATCCTGGACTCTGTTCAAGAGAAGGTCTTCCTACCGGAAGACAAGCTTCGGACACTTCAGTGCGAAGTCAGGTCCCTCAGGGACAAACAGTGCTCGTCCCTCCGGACGTGTATGAGGTGTCTGGGATTGATGGTTTCGGCCTTCGAGGCGATTCCCTTCGCCCAGTTTCACACACGGGAGCTTCAGGCGGAGGTCCTGGCCATGTGGGACGGGCGTCCGCAATCTCTGGATCTGCAGCTGTCGTTGAGCCATCTCACCCGGAGGGGTCTTTTGTGGTGGCTCCAGTCCCCGGCGGTGTCGGGGGGCAAGTCCTTTCGTCCTTTGTCGTGGACGGTGATCACCACGGATGCCAGCCTGTCGGGCTGGGGTGGTGTTCTGGGCGTTCTGTCCGCCCAGGGAACTTGGTCAGAAGAAGAATCCTCCCTTTCCGATCAACATTCTGGAATTGCGAGCGATAAATCTCTGTCTTCTGCGTTGGACGGACAGGCTTCAGGGCCGTCCAGTTCGGGTACAAACGGACAATGCCACAGCGGTGGCCTACATCAACCACCAAGGGGGCACCAGGAGTGCCCGAGCGGCTCGGGAAGTAGCCGACATTCTGTCTTGGGCCGAGACGCACGTCCCGGTGATCTCTGCAGTTCACATTCCGGGGGTGGAAAACTGGCAGGCGGATTATCTGAGCCGCCAGACCCTGGACCAGGGGGAATGGTCCCTTCACCTGGATATCTTCCAGATGTTGTGCGCGAAGTGGGGGTCCCCAGATGTGGACCTGTTCGCGTCTTGTCTAAACAACAAGGTGGAAAGGTTCGTGGCAAGGACGCGCGATCCTCGGGCAGACGCCTCGGACGCGTTAGTGACGCCCTGGCATCATTATCGCCTGATGTATGTCTTTCCACCGATTCAGCTGCTGTCCAGGTTCCTTCGCAGGTTGGCCTCGGAACCAAAAACAGTGATTCTGGACTGGCCTCGCCGGTCTTGGTACGCAGACCTCGTGAATCTGGCGGTCGACGCTCTGTGGCGTCTGCCACTTCGAGAAGATCTCCTGTCTCAAGGACCGATATTCCATCCTGCTTTACAGTCGCTGGCTTTAACGGCCTGGCTGTTGAAAGCCAGGTCCTGAAGGATAGGGGTCTTTCCCCTGAGGTCATTCCCACTTTGATCAAGGCTAGGAAGGCCTCTTCGGGGAAGATTTACTACCATACTTGGAAGGCTTACTTTGCCTGGTGTGAGTCCAGGGGGTATTCTCCTCGCTCATACTCGGTGTCGAGAGTGTTGGCTTTCCTTCAAGCGGGCGTGGACCAGCGTTTGGCGTTGGCCACGATTAAGGGTCAGATTTCTACGCTGGCCGTTCTCTTTCAACGTCCTGTGGCGTCTAACTCTTTGGTTAGCACCTTTTGTTCAAGGGGTGCGACATTTGGTCCCTCCTAGGAGGGAGCCTTTGCCTCCATGGGATTTGAACCTTTTTCTGTCCGTGTTGCAACATGCTCCTTTTGAAAATATCAGGGAGATCTCGTTGTCTTTGTTGTCCAAGAAGGTTGCCTTCTTAGTGGCGATCACTTCGGCTCGCAGGGTGTCAGAGCTGGCGGCCTTGTCCGGCAAGTCTCCGTATTTGGTGATTCACTTGGATAAGGTGGTCTTGCGACCTAATCCGTCTTTTCTTCCGAAGAGGATCTCGGACTTTCACCTCAATGAGGACATTGTCTTGCCTTCGCTTTGCGCGAAGCCTAAGCATCCGAAGGAGGTGGCCTTACATTCCTTGGATGTTGTTAGGGCAATCAGGGTTTACAGGTCATCGACTAAATCCTTTCGCAAGTCGGATTCTCTTTGTCCTTCCTGAGGGACCTCGGAAGGGCATGGCGGCGTCGGCTTCTACCATCGCCAAATGGATCAGGCAGACCATTGAGCAGGCCTATGCTTTGAGGGGGAAGGTTCCTCCCGTGCCTGTGAAGGCGCACTCTACCAGATCTCTGAGTACGTCTTGGGCCTGTCATCATCGGGCTTCTGTGGCCCAGGTGTGTAAGGCGGCGACTTGGTCGTCCGTTCACACCTTCTCGAAATTTTACAAAGTGGATTTTCAGGCATCGGCAGATGCTTCTTTTGGCCGTTAAGTTCTAAGTGCGGCGGTGCCTTAGGGTCCCTTGTTTTGGGCCCTTGGCTGTTGGGGTGTTTTTACCCCTAGGTTACTTGTTCTTTCCTGGGTTGTTGCTCCTGTTGAGCACGTTTTCCTGTTGCCCAGTTGGTTCTCTTACTTTGGTAAGGTTCCTTTCTCTGATGTGGGTACTGCGTTGCTTTAGGCGCGGCTGCGTTTTTTCCCACCCCTCATGTCTACACTGCTTTGGGACGTCCCCATTAGTGACGAATATGAAGAGGCGGCGACTGTCGGAGGACGTAAGAGAAAACTGAATTTTTGTAAAATCTTACCTGTAAAATTCCTTTCTCTGAGTCCTCCGACAGTCGCCGCCCCCGCCCCTCTTTTGGGGTTTGTTTTTTTATGTACTCTACTGCTATTCTACTGAAACTGAGTTGGTATGCAGGAAGCAGGGAGGTATTGACTGAGGGGACCACCCCCTGGGGGTGGGATATGTTAAAAGCTTTGATATTAATATATTCTGTTGCCTAGCTACTCCTACGGAGCAAAGGTCAATAACCCCATTAGTGACGAATATGAAGAGGCGGCGACTGTCGGAGGACTCAGAGAAAGGAATTTTACAGGAGGGTTTTACAAAAATTCCGTTTTTTTACATCTGTCACCAGAGCAGGGCAGTGTTACCATAGTGACACTCTGGGGGGTAGTCTGGATTTGTTTTTTGTTTTTCACTCTGGTTATTACATTAATGATCGCTGTAAGGCCTCTTTTACACAGGCCAAATCTGTTTTTTCTCAGCAGGGGACATGTACGCTGCTTCCCTACAGAGCAGGCGGATGACAGATCTGTGTCCGATCCGCTTATGCAGAGTAGATCGAGACACAGCCCTCTCTGCTCTATGGGAAGCCGAATGTGAACAGACTGGCTATCCGTTTACACCCAACTGCCCTCTGATCTGATCAGGCCAGACGGAGGGGAACAACCGTGATTGGCTATGTCCGGTGGACGTAGTGGTTCACTGATCCTGCTGCTGTGCTCTGTAGAGAGCGCACAAACGGGCAATGTGGGAGGATGTACGGGCACGTCCACTCGCATCAACACTGCTCCCTTCTAGCTGTAGCATGGCCAGACAGGAAGCAGTTAAATATTGCAACTTTCAATCCTTTCTGGTAAACCTGCCATGAAGCTCTGCATTATTCCACTTCCTATATTGGGGTGACAACGATGTGACCCGTTTCCTTATTGTGCCCCTGTGCTGTCGCCCTGTCACAAGTTCTTCCAATGGAGACTACAAGTTGCAGATTTTACAGACATGATCCATGGTGGACACCAACAGGAAACCTTCCCTGCAGGGCCGGAACAAGAGATGGGCTGGAGGGGCAGCTCCCCTGTGTGCAGTGAATCAAAGGGGCAAAAAAGAGCCGCAAGGTGATGCACCCATTCTACAACATGTATTAAACACTTCCGGACAGCTCATCATGTATTTATGTTGGTATTTTGACCTTAAATACCGGGGTTATGGCAGCAGCTAGCTGCCATAACCCCAGTATTTTTTTTACATAGCTGGTGCTCTGGAATCTGATAAAAGTGGTCCCAGCAGCAGATTCGCCACGGGAGTGGCGGAAACTATCTGATCTGGTGGAGTGCTGGGCAGGAACTCGAGGGAGGTCAAGATGGCCCCCACACGACTCTATGCCCTTGGAGTATCAGAGCGACATCAGACGGCCTTAAGGGCCCATTTGTTTTATAGGCAAATGTGTAAACGCTTTTTTTTTTTTTTTGGTCTCACAATAAAGAGGACCCGTCATGCTTATTTCTATTACAAGTGATGTTTACATTCCTTGTAATAGGAATAAAAGGAATTAAAAAAAAATGAAAGTGATAGTGTAAAAATAAAAAAATGTAATTAATAAGAAAAAAAAGTAAAGCGCCCGTTCCTTTCAAGCTCGCCCACAGAAGGGAATGCAAGTTGCGCCCATATATGAAACGGTGTTCAAACCACACATGTGAGGTATCGCTGTGATCGTTGGGGAGCGTGCATTAATTCTAGTGCAGGACCTTCTTTGTAACTCTAAACAGTTAACCTGTAAACCTTTAAGGCATCGCTTATGGAGATTTTAAGTACCGAAGTTTGACGCCATTCCACGAGCGTGCGCAATTTTAAAGCATGACATGTTCGGTATAAATTTACTCGGCTTAACATTATCTTTCACATTATAGAAGAAAATTGGGCTAACTTTACTGTTTATTTTTTAATTTTAAAAAGTGTTGGTGTTCGTTCATTGACTGACACAGCTCCTGTCATTCTTGACCATTGGGTTACACTGCCCCCTACAGGAGTAGGACACTAAGCAGAAAAAACTTCTGGCTACACCCATGGGCAGTCCCAGGGGGTATACTCCCCTCTCCCTGCTATAGTCTCTCTTTTTTTTTTTTTTTGCCTAGTCGGGAATAAGGACCTTGCTAGGATCTTTGATCCTGGCAAAAATTTTTAGATGGACTATTTTTTTCTGTGAGATCTACTATCAACTGCCAGGCTGAGCGATGGTTTGGATAATCAAGAACCAATGGTCACCCCAGACTGGCCAGCGAGCGCACAGGCCTCAGCAAGCGCCAAGTCGGCCACGATATAGCCCCACTGAACGAGGGCTGGGGCTATGTATGGAGTTAAGTCTCCCGAGGTCGCATACGACCTGCTTCCTTGTATGTTAAGTAGCTGTCCCCCCTATTACCCCTGGATGGTTTTGGGGTGGACGTGGGCCCCTTCTTGGGACAGTCGGACCCCTCCTTCCCGCAAGCTGCCCCCCCCCTTCCAAGTCCCTCATCCTGCCCCCTCCACGTACGCTGCAGATGTATTTTTTTTGGGGTGGTCTGACCACTTTCCTGGGGTGGGGAGAGGGCGCTAACTGGCGATGGGGGCTAAGGTTGTGCGCCGCCAGGGACCGGATGATCGATTGTGCGGGGGGGGGGTTGTACCTGGTGGGGGCTCCTGCCCTTTTGTTGTATCCTGTGTGTTTCTATACGCGGCGGCCATAATTGTCACTAAAGAGTGGAGACGACCCAAAGCGTCCTCGTGGGGTTCCGAAGTGCTTTACTAGGCGTAAGCCCCATGAGGAGTCCCTTCTTAAGAAATGGACTGTGCCATCGGTGGTGGACCCTCCGGTTTCCAGATTAAAGAAGGCAGCCATGATTGCGGTGGAAGAGTCCCCAGCCTTTAAGGATCAGGCTGACCGAAAGGTGGAGGCTGTGGCACACATTATGTACACCTTGACTGGTTCGGCAATGAGGCCGGTATTTACCATTGCCCTAGTGTCGCAAACTCTGACTGAGTGGGCTAAGCTCCTACCCTGTGACCTGGAGGGAGAACAGCTCCCTCCTGCCTTTTACTGAGCTGGCAGACCAGCTGGTCCAGGGGCTGCAATTTATCTGTGATGCAAGCGGCTCCCCTGATGGCTCGCCTCCCTGTTTTGGCGGTGCTCCTTTGGGTTGTTTTTTTGGCTCAAATGCTGGTCTGCGGACCAGACTTCTATAAAGGCCTTGACTGATCTTCCTTTCAAGGAGATTGCCTGTTTGGAGCTACCCTGGATGAAATCATTAAAGGTCTCAGGGGGAAAGAGTACCTTTCTTCCGCACGCTACTAAGGGAAAGAACCTCGTCGTAGACGTGGTCCTTCTTGGCTCATAAGAAGTTTTTTCGTCCCACAAGGTTTACTGTCAAGGGCTCAAAGCCTTTCAGGGCCTCCTCTGGTGGATCCAAATTAACCTGGTCTGGCAAGCCGAGAGCGGGCTTCTCCAGACCTGTCGACAAGGCTCCTCCTGCATGAAAACTTTGAGATGGTATTGGTGTAGAAACTTCTCCAAAGATAAGGTCCCACAGAGGTGGTGGGGTTACATGAGGGCGCACAGGGGGACATTCCCAACAAAGCTTTTTCTAGTGTCCAATCACCTGAAGGTAGCAGCACCTAACCCATGGTCTAGGATTGCAGATCCTTTGTACAGTACAAGACAATTATAAACTTTTATCCACATGCTTTGAAGGGTTTATATGACCTGACATGCACAAAACTATACAACCACAAATCTGGACAGAGGGTGAATGACCAACACAGAACTAAACCCCCTTCCCCGGGGAACAACACAAGCCTAGTTCACAGTCAAATTCTAGCAATATGTACCTGTACAAATGAGCCACGTATATATTCGCCCGCACACCATGGATTGTCAAATGTCCTCCAAAGCTTTTATTGCAGAACGATCACAAGTGCAATTTTTTCGGAGTGCTACACTACCACTACAGCAAGAAACACAATTTACAAAGAAAGAAGAGCAACAGCTACTTCCCTGTGTTTGTATTAAGAATGTGGATGAAATACTGCCCAGTCCACAACATACTGGCCTACTAAGGATCCACATGCCTGCTTAAAACAAGAGTTTCTGAATTTTCAGGACCCTATTAGCCATTGCAGGCTATGTGATCTTAGCCAAAAACAGACCTACCCAAATTCGGTCATAGCAATACATATACCAATTTGAAACTTGCAGAGCTTTCATTTGAAGTTGTAGTCGTTATTTTTACTGTGCAAATATGCAACGTTACCTCTAATGAAGTGGGCCCCATCTCTGGCTGATGCAGCTTTTGTGAAATCTTTACGTTTATTCAGCCCACAGTCTCCTGTCAAGCACAGAGAATTTCAGTTCTGACTAATACAGAAATCACAGATGGTTGCTCACTTGGCACCTCCTCCATTCAGAAAAGCCACTTCATTCTGTTCACTGACTGCAAGGTGTTATGTGATTGGAGTATGGAGATTGTGACGTTCATACGCCCCTGAGGCATAATGAAAAGGCTATGCTTCCTTGCGATGTGACATTCTCCCAAAAAACCAAAGCAAGGTTCACCCAATACACACAATTCTGATGTCATCTGATACCACTGCAGATTTCAGGAAAAGCACTTTTATGTAGTATTACAGGTCATCACAAGATAGACATGAGGAAGATTGATTGAAAAGACCAAAATTCTCAGCTCTACCAATTTTTTAGGAATATCAGTCTAGTATCAAACAAAGAACAGATATTTCCCAGATAACTATACATCTCAAAATCATCAGAAATCGGTCTTATATAGATGTAAATCTTTATTGAATATTTGTTTTTTTTTTTTTGTTTTTTTAAAAGCAGCATGCACTATACTTATTTGTTATCCTTTGTTGCAGTGTTGGCAATCTCCTGCATCCACTTCATGTACTTGCTCCAGCAACTGCTGCACATCAATTCCCAGGGAAGCAGAACCGGGACAGGGTCGCCCAGTGCGATGATACATAATTGTGCGGTGCCCCTCCCCATAAACACAGTGAACCACTTAAGAACCAGGCATATTCCTGACATTTGTTGTTAAGTTAAAATCAGTATTTTTACCTAGACATTTTATTTTATTACCATCTGCCATTTTATTGTTGCCCATCCCTCAGTTTATTGCTTGGGGGCATCTTTTTTTTTTAATAAAGATCACTGTCCTGTGTACAGAGCCCTGTGTGTTTGTAAACACAGGGCTCTGTGCTATGATTGGCTACAGCTGATCAGCAGATCTCAGCCATAATTCATTGGCCAGGACATGCTGACAAAATCAGGCTGGATGGTGTACATGTATGTTATCCAGCCTGCTCATGGCATCCGCCCGCAGTAAATGTACTATTATAAGGGGGCCGTTGCGCTGCATTTTTAAAACGTTTCACTTTTTTGATGTGTGGGAGCATACCTTTTATAAGTGAAACCCCCCCCCCCCCTCTTAGAGACCAACCGTTGGTCTCAAAGTGAGAGGGAGGGGGGGATCCATCCCCCTCCCCCAGGGACACACTGCTGCTGATTCTGAAAGTAAAAGACAGCCTGGCACTTTCATTCCACAACCTCCTCTAACATGGGAGAGACCAGCTAGGCCAGGCTCCCCGGAAGGACAGGGGAGCCTGCAGAAACTACAGTAGCATAGAGCAGTGGTCCTCAACCCTGGTCCTCAGGGCCCACTAATAGGCCAGGTTTGCAAGATAACTGAAATACATCACAGGTGATCTCATTTGCTGCTCAGAGATTGCAGTATTCTAGTCTGCATCTCCCCAAGGTAATACCTAAAATCTGGCCTGTTAGTGGGCCCTGAGGACCGGAGTTGAGGACCACTGGCATAGAGGATGGAGAGGAGTTCTGACAGCTGCCCAGATCGGGCATCTCTCCTCACCCTGACAATGAGGAACCTGGGGGAGGAGGAGGAGGGGGGGGGGTTAGGTGAGGGAAGTGCTAAATGGAGCCTACACTGCGCACACCTCTCCCTGTGATGGTGCATCTCACACAGCACCAAGTAACCGGCACAGGAAGACACAACTGCCGCCAACACCGGCCACAGACAGGGCTCCGAACCGCTGCCATCCGGACCTGCCAAGCCAAAGGCTGAGGCAATTAGAGATGCAGGTAGTCTAGCCACCTTGACTTGACTGACAGCCCCTGAGGCCAATCACAGGTGAGAAGCCCGCGGCCCATCCAACCAGCACTCGTAATACAGGGACAGGCCTTGCTTGTGAGAGAAAAGGGAAAAAAAAAAGACCACAAGGAGACTGCCAATAGGGTTGAAGGAGGAGGGACTTGACAGGAGATTCCCAGCTTTTAGCAACCTATACTCATGCCTGGAGCAAACAGTGAATGGGCTGACAAAAGCCCAGGTGCCAGGACGCAATTTCTAGTTGCAACCTGCGACCTGGTGCCTGGGATTTGTCAAGCCCTGGTATGATGAGACACGATTTGTTGTCTATGGTCCTTTTTGGGTAAACCAATACATATTTTTCATTTGTGGGTGGAATGTGGAACAAGGTAACTCCCAGCTTATTTACAGTATCCCACAAAAATGAGTACACCCCTCACATTTTTGTAAATATTTTTTATATCTTTTAATGTGACAACACTGAAGAAATGACACTTTGCTACAATGTCAAGTAGTGAGTGTATAACAGTTTAAATTTGCTGTCCCCTCAAAATAACTCAACACACAGCCATTATTGTCTAAACCGCTGGCAACAAAAGTGAGCACACTCCTAAGTCAAAATGTCCACATTGGGCCCAAAGTGTCAGTATTTTGTGTGACCACCATTATTTTCCAGCACTGCCTTAACCCTCTTGAGCATGGAGTTCACCAGAGCTTCACAGGTTGCCACTGGAGTCCTCTTCTACTCCATGACGACATCACAAAGCTGGTGGATGTTAGAGACCTTGCGCTCCTCCTTTTCGTTGCCCCACAGATGCTCAATAGGGTTTAGATCTGGAGACATTCTTGGCCAGTCCATCACCTTTACCCTCAGCTTCTTTAGCAAGGCACTGGTTGTCTTGGAGGTGTATTTGGGGTCGTTCTCATGTTGGAATACTGCCCTGCGGCCCAGTCTCCGAAGGGAGGGGGATCATGCTCTGCTTAATAAGTCACCAGTACATGTTGGCATTCATTGTCCCTCAATGAACTGTAGCTCCCCAGTGCCAGAAGCACTCTTGCAGCCACAGACCATGACACCGCCACCACCATGCTTGACTGTAGGCAAAACACACTTGTCTTTGTACTCCTCACCTGCTTGCTGCCACACACGCTTGATGCCATCTGAACCAAATAAGTTTATCTTTATCTCATCAGACCACAGGACATGGTTCCAGTAATCCATGTCCTAAAGCCCCGTACACACGTACCGATGGTCGGCTTACAAATGTTCCTCTTTTCTCCCCGGGATGTCGGTGTCTGCTGAAAAGTGCAAAGACAGCACAAGGACAGCACAAGAATTTTGTCCGCCGACTGCAGAAGTGATGTCATGTAATGGTTAACTTTCCCTGTGTTTTCTATTTTCTGAGCATGCCCAGTCTTGCAAATCTGCGGTCTGTCGGCCGAATTGTGTACTGACAGGCGAACAATCGTCCGTTCTGGTGTCGGCATACAAATATTTTCATGTTTGCACGAAAGACTTTTGTCCGCGGATTGTGCGCAGACATCTGTCGGAGGCACCATACTAACACGCGTACAATCGGCAGATCCTTCGTCCACCGACGTTTGTATGCCGACGATCGGTACGTGTGTACGGGCCTTTAGTTTGCTTATCTTTAGCAAACGGTTTGCGGGCTTTCTTGTGCATCATCTTTAGAAGAGGCTTCCTTCTGGGACGACAGCCATGCAGACCAATTTGATGCGGTGTATGGTCTGAGCACTGACAGGCTGACACCCCACCCCATCAACCTCTGAAGCAATGCTGGCAGCACTCATACGTCTATTTCCCAAAGACAACCTCTGGATAGACGCTGAGCACCATGCACTAAACTTCTTTGGTTAACCAGAACGGGGCCTGTTCTGAATGGAACCTGTCCTGCTAAACCACTGTATGGGCTTGGCCACCGTTCTGCAACTCAGTTTTGGCAATCTTCTTACAGCCTAGGCAATCTTTATGTAGAGCAACAATTATTTTTTAGATCCTCAGGGAGTTCTTTGCCATGAGGTGCCATTTGAAATTCCAGTGACCAGTATGAGAGAGTGAGAGCGATAATACCAAATTTAACACACCTGCTCTCCATTCACACCTGCGACTTTGTAACACAGAGTCACATGACTAGGGGAGGGAAAATGGCTAATTGGGCCCAATTTGGACATTGTCACTTAGGGGTGTACTCGCTTTTGTTTCCAGCAGTTTAGACATTAATGGCTGTGTGTTGTTATTTTGAGGGGACAGCAAATTTATGCCCAGTACACACGATCCGAAAATCGGGCGACGTTCCATCCGTTATTTTTCGTATTCTAGCAGCTCTTAATAATATTCGCTTAAAGGGAGAGGTTACTCACGATACGAATTTTCTCGGACGATAATTCTTAGCTTCCGGTATGCGTAACCACGCTGTAGCGTGTGAGGGGAAAATGATGTCTACTGCTCATGCGCTGTCTACTGCTCACCATTTTTTTCGGACGAACAACATACTGATAATACGATTATCGTACGATGTGTTATAATACGATCAAAATATTTATGCTTGCACGACCGGATAATATCGGGTGAACTGTCGTGATCGCCTCTCGTAAGCTGTGTACTAACGATCCGATTATCGTCCGATCCTTTCACAAGCGTTAATTTTCGTCCGATTTTCGGATCGTGTGTACGGGCCATTACACTGTTATACAAGCTGTACACTCACTACTTTACATTGTAGCAAAGTGTCATTTCTTCAGTGTTGTCACTTGAAAAGATATAATAAAATATTTACAAAAATGTGAGGGGTGTACTCACTTTTGTGAGATACTGTATATATGGTATGTGGTTGGGGGATGGTATCAGTGATCATTGTCTGAATGTCTGGCTCATCCCATGCAATCTAGAATATTTTTCTATAAAGTATAACTCCTGACGAATATTCGGCTCCTTTCAGTACAGGATTGGATTAAAGACAATTGAGTACTTACTGTCCGTGATACTTTTTTTATTTGCACTAACATACAATATTTCAGGACAAGCTTTCGGGGTATGTCACCTTCATCAAGATCCAAGCAGTACTCCCAAGTGCACTAATACGGCTACAATTACCTCAAGCAGGATTGGATTAAGAAATTGTAATGTGTTGTTTAAATACTTGGGCTATGAAATGCTTGCAGAAAGGCATCCAACCTACCTGTTCAGCAGGGCTCTGTGGTAATCCTGGGCCCGGGGGTTGCAGGTAATGGGTTTAGACCACTAAGCTGTGGTTTTATAAAAGTCTTTTGATTGAATTCACAAAGGGGGAAGGAGGTGCAGGGGGTGTTGAGAAGGGTCATAAGACACTACAGTTCAAAATAACTCCACACCACCTCTTTTATTGGTGACCTGTATAGCTAAAAAGGTCATGCTGCATATAAAGCAGAATGTCAGTCTTTCATCTGTGCATTGCTGTCAATCACTCCCTGTTGTTGCTCTGTGAACTGCTGTCGCTTACCTGTTAGATGAGGGGGGGGGGGGGAAGGGTGAATTCCTTATGTGAGCCTGGATGGTGTAAAGCCAATCGGACACAGGTATTGCAAATACTGTATGTGATGTATGTTCTGGCACTGACAAAAGGCATGATTTCTTCCAAGGCCTCACCCCTCTCCTGGACACCTGCCTATGCTCCAGGGGAGGAAAAAGCAGTGCTAAAAACGTGCCTAAAGCCGTGTTTTGCAAACTCGCTTAGGTGCATCAAGTGTTTGGCCATTTGTTTATTGAAATGGTCAGAATAAATATATATATATTATAATTTTTTTTTTTTTTATTTGGAATGAATGAGCACCCAAGTGCTCAATGGGCCTAAGGCTAAAAGCATGTTTACACATGTTTTTGTGAGTCTGGCTTTTTTTTTTTTAAGCAAAATATGTGTGCAAGGAGATATAGACGGTCATTTAAAAGCAGGGAAAAAACACCTCTAAAAGTGGCATATTTAACTCCGTGTGCACGGGGTCTTATATTCACAAATGCTTCGCTTTTTCATTTGCTTTCTAACCTTTGACCTTTTCCATGCATTGTTTGTGGAAGAATTGTGGTGGATCAGATGACGGCAATCAGTGACCTCATCGATATCTGAGATGAACTGTGGATGCTGTAAATTTGGATGGCTCGTCTGTGGTTTTTCCTCATTAATATTCATGAGATACTAGTCCAGACAGCCTACATTTTCTACAGGACTACAAGGCCCAGCATCCCCTGCCATCCAATGGGATGGAAAAATTTGTGTGACATTTTACTCTTTTATATGTGAAATTGTTTAGCATCAAATGGTCCAGGCAGTCCCAGAATTCCATGTCACTGTAGCAGTAATTGTTTTCTTTCGTTCATTGACAGATATAGCTCTTGACTATTGGGTTATGCTGCCCCCCACAGGAGTAGGACACTAGGCAGGGAAAAACTTTACCACGCCTATGAGGTAGTCCCAGGGGATATACTCCTACTTCCTGCTATAGACACTCAGGTTTTTTTTCTGCCTAGTCAGGAGTAAGGACCTAGTTCCTTACTGGGATCTCTGGTCCTACCATTTTTCTCTTTTTAAACTGAATTTTTTTTCCTCTTATTTTCTCTTCCTGTGAGAACTACAATAAACTGTCAGACTGGATATCCTAGATCTCAGTCTGGCCAGCGAGCGCAACCTGACCTCAGCTCCGCCGTGACATAGCCCCACTGGACGGGGGCTGCCCAATGAGTTAAATGTCTCACAAGGATGCACAGACCTGATCACGGCCTGTGTCGCAGCGTGCCTCTGGCATCCCCATTATGATGGTGTGGTGGTCTGCCTGGAGTGGTCAACACCCGGTTTCCATGGTTGGGTAAGTAGTCTTCCCCCTGGTGGCCTTTTGGGGTGGGCCTCCTCCCTGGGATGGTCAGGCCCCTCCTTCCCACAAAGCATCCCCCCTCATTTACCCCCTGGGACCACCCCCCATTTACCCACAGCTAGCTTCCCCCCAGGGATGGGCATACGTGTAATGTCAGTATGGGGGTGTTAAGCGGGTGATGGGGGGGCGCACCGCCGGCTGCAAACCCGCATTTTTTTGGTGCGGGGATGGTTCTGGTGAGGGCCCCTCCTTACTGCCCATTAGTTTCTGGGAGACCCAGGAGCCACGTGGGCCCACCATTTTGTCATGGATAGCTGCTGTATGTCGGCGGCCATTTTCTTGTAGTTTCCCATTGCTATAAAGCGGCGGCCATGTTTTTGGAGCCTATGGCGTGGTGATTCGGTGAGTCAGTGGTGGTGAGTCCCTGTGGGTACAAACGGCTCTCCTGCTTTCTGCTATAACAGCAACTTTGTGCTCTGGGACTTGTGGTGCTGCTTGTACAGCAATTGGGGGTCGTTTAGCGGTGTATTTTCTGTTTTTTGCTAGTGTGGTACCTTGGTTAATCATGGAGTCCGTGGAGCATGTTTCACCATCTGACCCCCCCTCTCAGTGGTTGCGAGGCCCTCCGGGTCCCAGTTTGCTCTGTCTGCTATGACGGCAGTCCTAGAGTCATTAGTGTCCTAGGTAGATCTGGTCCCACAAAACAGGACGAATAAAAAGCGCCCCCCGCCTTCACCTGTATCCTCTGTCCCCTTAGATTCTGAGGTTGATCTGGCCGCCACAGACGTGAGTATCCCTACTGCGTTTGTTAGTGAGAATGATTTCTCTTCCACTACGGCCGTGCACGAAGAGGCGCTAGTGGATGCACTGATTGTATCCATGCAGGAAACTTTAAAACTGGAGGACGCAGCTGCTGCTCCTGCTTCGGAGACACCGGTACATTTCGGTACCCGCAGATCCTCAAAGGCGACAAAGATATTTCCCTTTCCTGCCTTTTTTGACAAAATAGTCAGTGGGGTTTCCCTAAACGCACTGTCGGGGTCCCTAAGCATTTCGCTAGGAGATATCCCTTTGAAGAGTCCCTGTTGAAAAGCTGACCGTACCACCTGTGGTGGATTCTCAGGTTTCCAGGTTAAATATTAAGCCATCCTTCCTCCCAGTGGAGGACTCCCCATCTTTTAAAGACCCTTTTGATAAGAGCGCTGAATCTCTGGTCAGACATCTTTTTACCATGCCCGGTTCCATCTCTGGACCGGTGTTTACCATAACTTTGGTTTCCCAGACCTTAACGGAATGGGCAAAACTTTTGCGCCAGAATTTGGAAGGGGAACAGATTCCCCATAACCTCGCAGAGCTGGCGGACCAGTTGGTCCAGGGGTTGCAGTTCATCTGTAAAGCCTCTTTGAATGTGGCTCCCTTAGTCTGCAGGGTATCTGTAACAGCGGTGATCCTTTGGCTCAAGTACTGGTCTGCGGTAGTAGTTTCCAAGAAGGTCCTGTCGGATCTCCCTTTTGTAGGTGATCGCCTGTTCGAAGCTTCCATGGATGAGATCATTAAGGGTCTTACAGGGGGGGGGGAAGAGTACTCTTCTCCTGCAGGCTACCTGGAGCAAGGAGTCTCATTGCAAACGTGGGCTTTTCTTCTCTGCCCACAAGCGGCCTTTTCATTCTAAAGGATCTCGGGACAAAGGATCAAAATCCGTTCTAACCCCCTCCGGAGGTTCCAAGAGGCCCTGGTCTGGTAAGCTGAGAGCGGTCTCTCCAGACCCTAAGTCAAAGCCCTCTTATGCCTGAAGGGGCACCCTCACCCGTATCTGGGGTGGGGGGGGCATCTTCACTTCTTTTCGGGCCTGTGGACCTCCTTGATTCAAGATTGGTGGGTACACGAGCTGATTCAGTCCGGTTACAAGATTGAGTTTCGGTCTTCGCCTCCAGCAAGGTTCTTTCCTTCCAACCTGCGTTTGTCCCCAGATCGCCTGCGAGGTCTACTCGGGGCTCTGTACAAGGGGTCATTGTACCAGTTCTGGAATCGGAACGCTTTCAGGGGTTTTATTCAAACCTATTTACTGTTCCCAGGAAGGAAGGCAAAGTTTGTCCAATCCTGGACTTCAAATACCTGTTTTGTGCGAGTACAAAAATTCCGGATGAAGTTCCATTCGCACAGTAGTGGCATCCCTTCATCAATGGGATCTTCTGGCCTCTATCGATATCAATGACGCTTACCCTTATATTCCAATATATGTCGGGCATCAGTGTTTCTCTGTCGCTCATTGACAGACGCAGTCCTCTTGATTAATATCAAATTGGGTTATACTGCCCTCTACAGGAGTAGGACTAGGCAGAAGGAAAAACATTCTGGCCACACCTTAGGGGCAGTCCCAGAGGGTATATCCTCTCTCTCTCTGCTACAGGATGTTAGTTTTTTTTCTGTCTAGTCAGGAGTAAGGACCTAAGTTCCTTGCTGGGATCTTTGGTCCTGGCAAGATTTTTTTTAGGCAACTTTTTTCTCCAGTTGTTCCTGTGAGATCTTCAAGCAATTATGCTGGAGCTGGGCGACGGGCTGGATTTTGAGATCCAGTGGTCACCCCAGCCTACGAGTGCGTGCAGGCCCTAGCTCCGCGCTGGGTCGGCCGCGACATAGTCCCACTGGACGGGGACTGACCCTGCGAATTAAACGTCTCGCCGGGACGCCGACGACCAGTTGGAAACTTGAGTCGTGGCGTCCGTATTGGTCGACAGCCCCCCCTCGGTGGAGAGGGGTTCTGTCAGGAGGGGGTGCCCGCCGGTTCCGGTATGGTAAGTAGTATGTTCCCCCTCTCCCCTGTCGGGTTTTGGGAATAGACACAGGCCCCCCTATGGATGGTCAGACCCTTTTGATCCTGGGTCCCTCCTCTATCCTATAGCATGTGTCACAGATCTCCCTCTTGAGTGTGATTTGGTGAATAAGAACCAGGAGGCTTGGTTTGGGAGCTGACTATCGGAAGTCACTGTATAAGTGAGCACTGTAAAGATGACTGAAGTCAGTGGCTGGCATTACTGTTAGGATGGCCATGTAAGAGGGTGATATGATCCTACCTTATACATAAGGTTGCAGTTGCCTGGACTACCGCCATCCGCCGCCACCATCCTCCCGCAGGCCGCACGATGTAGCAGGCCGCTGCCATCTTTCCACAGGGGCCGCCATCTTGGCGTAGCCTCGTGTCTCCGGCATGGGGGCGGCCATTTTGGAGGCTTTGGCTAATCTCCCTTTTCAAGAGGATCGCCTGTTTGGGGCCACCTTGGATGAGATTATAAAGGATCTCACTGGGGGCAAGAGCACTTTTTTTTGCCACAGACTGCTAAGGGTAAAGGACCTCGTAACAGGCGAGGACCTTCCTTTTCCGTTCATAAAAAGTTTGTTCGTTCCGCTGGGGCGGGCGATAAGGGGAAGCCCTCCAAAGCCCCTTCAGGGGGTTTCAAAGGGCGCTGGTCGGGTAAACAAAAGTCCGGCTCAGCCAAACCTGAAGATAAGACCAATACAGCCTGAAGGTGCGCCCCCACCCATCTCTGGGGTGGGGGGACGTCTTCACTGGTTTCCGGATCCATGGCTTTCCAGAATCCCGGACAGAGGGGTTCGCGGGGTCATATGGTCGGGATACAAGATCGAGTTTCGATCACTTCTACCGGTGCGATTCTTCCCTTCCAACATTCGACTATCCCCGGATCGCTTCAAAGCTTTGCGGGGGGCAGTAATGGACTTGATGCAACAAGGAGTGGTAATTCCCGTTCCTTGAGCAGAACATTTTCAGGGGTTCTATTCTAACCTATTCACAATACCCAGAAAGGAGGGCAAGGTGCGTCCAATTCTGGACTTAAGAGCACTCAATTTTGTCCGGGTACAAGAATTCAAGATGGAGTCCATCTGAACAGGGGTGGCCTCCCTGAATCAGGGGGATTTCCTGGCGTCCAGAGACAGCTTCACAGGACATCAGCGTTTTCTTCACTTTTCCCAAAGATCATTCCTAGTTCCCACCAGGAGATTGAACTATCTGGGCCTAACTTTGGAGACATCCTTGGCAAGGGTGTCTCCTTATGGAGAAGCTCCGGAGGATTCAGTGAACGATTCGGATGTTGCTGTCGGTCAACTGGCCTTCCCTTCGGACTTGCATGAGGATCCCAGGACTGATGGTAGCCTTCTTAGAGGCAGTACCGTATGCCCAGTCTCATACCCGAATTCTCCAAAAGGAGATTCTTTTCTAATGGAATCGGAATCCCGATTCTCTGGACAATCGGATCCGGTTGAGCGAGCGGACCAGGGAGTCTCTGGTCTGGTGGCTTCGGTCTCCGATGCTCAGCCAGGGGAAGTCATTTCTTACGATAGAATCCAGGTTACCGATAAATGTATTGGAACTGAGAGCGATCAGACTTTGTCTGATTTACTGGACCGAGCAGCTCCAGGGCAGCCCGGTTCGGATCCAGCCGGACAATGCCACGGCCGTGGCTTATGTCAATCACCAAGGGGGCACCTAGAGTGTCCTGGCAGCCATTTAAGTGGCCAGCATTCTTCGTTGGGCTGAACGGTTTGTTCCGGCTCTCTCCGCGGTATTCACTCCGGGGGTGGAAGATCGTGAGGCAGATTATCTCAGCCGTCAGATTCTGGATCAAGGGGTATGGCCTCTTCATCCAGAGGTATTTCATCAGCTGTGCCTTCATTGGGGCACCCCGGAGGTGGATCTGTTGGCAGCTCGGCTCAACAGGAAGGTGCGGAGGTTTGTAGCCCGCTCCCGAGATCCTCGAGCGGACGCAGCAGACGCGCTGGTCGCCCCGTGGGGACAGTATCAGCTACTGTATGCCATCCCTCTTCTCAAGTTGCTGCCGAAACTTCTTCGCAGGATAGAGGTGGAGGGAATTCCAGTTATCCTGGTAGCTCCGGACTGGCCTCGTCGGGCCTGGTACGCCGACCTGGTCAGGCTGGTCGTGGACGCTCCTTGGCGACTTCCTCTCAGGGAGGATCTGCTGGCTCAGGGACCGATCTTCCATCCTGCTTTACGATCGCTGGTTTTAACGGCCTGGCTATTGAGACCCAGGTGCTGAAGGACAAGGGATTGTCAACTTCAGTTATTCCTACTCTAATTAAAGCAAGGAAAGCGACTTCCAGAAAAACCTATTATCGCACATGGAAGTCTTATATCGCGTGGTGTGAATCCCTTGGATTTCCTCCACGTGCCTATTCGGTGACCCGAATCTTGGCTTTTCTGCAACAGGGGGTTGAGCAGAAGCTGGCCTTGAGTACTATCAAGGGTCAGGTTTCAGCATTAGCAATCTTCTTTCAGAAGCCTTTGGCTACTCATTCCTTGGTGCGGAAATTCATCCAGGGGGTGCGGCACCTGGCTCCGCCAGTGCGCGCGCCTTTACCGCCCTGGGATCTTAATTTGGTGTTGTCGGTTCTTCAGAAACCTCCCTTTGAAAATATTAGGGAGATTCCCTTGCTTACGTTATCCCAGAAGGTGGCCTTCTTGGTGGCCATCACTTCTGCACGCAGGGTGTCAGAACTGGCCGCATTATCTTGTCGTTCCCCATATCTGGTGGTTCATAGGGATAAGGTGGTTCTTCGTCCGAATCCATCCTTCCTTCCTAAAGTGGTTTCAGAGTTTCATCTGAATGAAGATATTGTGTTACCTTCCCTGTGTCCTAAGCCCAGTCATCCTCTGGAGTTTGCGTTACATTCCTTGGATGTGGTTCGGGCAATCAGGGTATACTTGAAAACTACGGACTCGTTTCGTAAGACGGATTCACTTTTTGTGATCACGGATGGCCCCAAAAAGGGGTTGCCTGCATCTGCCGCGACTATCTCCAAATGGATCAGACAGACGGTGGTACAGGCTTATTCTATTAAGGGTCGGAATCCTCCGTTCCCTGTTAAGGCGCACTCCACTCGGGCGCTTAGTGCTTCCTGGGCCTTCCGCCATCAGGCGTCAGTGGTCCAGGTTTGCAAGGCGGCTACCTGGTCGTCGGTTCATACCTTTACAAAATTTTATAAAGTTTGTGTTGGCACCGGCGGATGCCTCTTTTGGCCGCAAGGTTTTGCAGGCCGCAATTTGAGGAGACCGTTGGTCTACCTCGAGGGTTTTTTTCTGTTGGGTTTTCAGTTGAGTCTCATCCTTTGGTTTGATGAGCCTTTAAGACTTCTAGTCGGCACCGGTTGGGCCTTCTGGATTTACATTTTGATTTCTGTTATCCCACCCCTCATTTGTGGCACTGCTTTGGGACATCCCAATTTGATATTAATCAAGAGGACTGCGTCTGTCAATGAGCGACAGAGAAAAATGGATTTTTGTAAAATCTTACCGTAAAATCCTTTTCTCTTAAGCTCATTGACAGACGCAGTACCCGCCCCTCTATTTTTGAGTTGGGTTGGGTTAAATTCTCTGACACTGCTTTGTGACATAACTAACATCCAGCAGAGAGAGAGGATATACCCTCTGGGACTGCCCCTAAGGTGTGGCCAGAACGTTTTTCCTTCTGCCTAGTCCTACTCCTGTAGAGGGCAGTATAACCCAATTTGATATTAATCAAGAGGACTGCGTCTGTCAATGAGCTTAAGAGAAAAGGATTTTATGGTAAGATTTTACAAAAATCAATTTTTTCTTTGCTTTGCCGTGGGCGAGGGGCATTATCAATTTGTGGAGTTACCCTTTGGTCTAGCCTCCGCTCCTTGGGTGTTCCACAAAAGTTTTGGCCCCATGTTAACATTGCTGCGGCAGGGGGGGATTGCGGTACTGGGGTACGTGGACGATCTCCTTCTGCGAGCAGTCTACGACTGCCTACACAGACAACCTGGACATTTACTGTGCGAACCTTGCAAGAGTTCGGATAGAAACTGAATTTCCAAAACTCTGCTCTGGTTCCGTCCACTAAGCTGGACTACCTGGGCCTGACACTGTTCTCGGCCTTAGCCCTGGTGTTTCTTCCGGGGGGGGGGGGGAGAGAAACTCCAGAAGTTGCAAGATGCGGTTCAGCTCCTGTTGTCCAACAGGCGGTCATCTCTCAGGACTTGTATGCAAGTGCTGGGTCTGATGGTCTCCACTTTCAAGGCAGTTCTATTTGCACAGTTCCACACAAAACATCTGCAAAGGGAGATTCTTGCCAACTGGAACAAGAATCCACAATCTTTAGACAATGTGTTTCTGTTGAGCCGGGGTGGGAGAGGGTCACTGATCTGGTGGCTTCGTTTTCCGGCTCTTCAACAGGGAAAATCCTTTCTTCCCCTGTACTGGACAGTGGTCACCACGGATGCCAGCCTGTCCGAGTGGGGAGGCGTCTTGGGCATGGATTATGCTCAGGGGGTTTAGACTCTGGAGGAGTCCAGACTGCCCATCAATATCCTGGAAATTTGGGCGATCAGGCTTTGCCTAGCCCATTGGACAGATCTTCTTCAGGGGCGTACAATGCCACGGCTGTGGCATATGTCAATTACCAAGGGGGCACAAAAAGTATCCTAGCAGCTCGGGTAGTGGCCGGCTTTCTAAGGTGGGTGGAACGTTTAGTTCAAGCCCTCTCTGATGTGCATATTCCAGGGGTGGAAAATTGGCAGGTGGACTTTTTCAGTCGGCAGGCATTGGACAAGGGAGAATGGTTTCTTCACCCAGAGGTGTTTCATCAACTGTGTCTCTGATGGGGAACTCCCTATGTGGACCTGTTGGCCTCTTGTCTTAATAGGAAGGTACAGAGGTTCGTAGCAAGGTCTCGGGATCCTCTGTGTGATGCCACAGATGCTCTGATGGCCCCTTGGGGTCAGTACTGTCTGATATACGCATTTCCCCCTCTAAAACTTCTGCTGAGACTTCTGCAAAGAATCAGGGCAAAAGGGATTTCAGTGATGCTAGTGGTCTCAGACTGGCCTCGCTGGTCTTGGTACTCAGATCTGGTACGGCTGGTCGCTGACGTCCCTTGGATTCCCTCTCAGAGAAGATCCTCTGGTTTAAGGGCCGATCTTCCATCCTGCTTTACAGTCTCTGGCTTTAACAACTTGGCTATTGAAAGCCAGGTGCTGAAGGATAGAGGGGTGTCTGAATTGGTGATTCCCATGCTGCTAAAAGCTAGAAAATCTACTTCTAAAGATTTATCATCAAGTCTGGAAGGCGTACATTGCGTGGTGTGAGTCTGGGGGGGGGGTTCTTCCCCCATTCTTTTTCGGTGACTCAAATCTTGGAGTTTCTCCAAAAAGGTGTAGATCAGCATTTAGCCTTGGGAACCATCAAGGGCCGGGTTTTGGCTCCCCCCGGTGAGGTCTCCGTTGCCTCAGTGGGACCTCAATTTCGTGCTGTCGGTTTTCCAGAAACTACCTTTTGAAGATTTTCGTGAGCTTCCCCTGCTTACTTTAACACAGAAGGTAGCCTTTTTAGTCGCTATTACTTCTGCACGCAGAGTGTCGGATTTGGCTGCCTTGTCTTGTCATTCACCTTATTTGGTGGTTCACAGAGACAAAGTAGTGCTTCGTCCCTGCCAGTCATTCCTTCCTAAGGTCGTTTTGGTTTCTATTTAAATTAAGACATTGTGTTACCTTCCTTGCGTTCTAAGCCTAAACACCCTAAAGAGATTGCCTGAACCACATCCAAAGAGTGCAAGGCAATCAGGGTGTATCTGGTGGCTACTGGGTCATTTCGGAAATCTTGTCCTCATGGATGGACCTAGTAAAGGGCTGGCCGTGTCTGCTGTGACCATTTCCAGATGGATCAGGTAGATGGTGTGCAGGCCTATTCCATTAAGGGTCAGGATCCTCTTTTCCTTGTTAAGGCGCATTCTAATGAGGGCGCTTAGTGCCTCTCGGGCCTTCCGTCTTCAGGCGTCAGTGGTGCAGGTTTGCAAGGCGGCTACTTGGTCGTCTGTGCACACTTTCACAAAATTTTACAAAGTGGCTGTGTTGGCATCTGCGGATCCTGCTTTGGCCACAAGGTTTTGCAGGCTTCTGTTGAGGACTAGTCCTCTTTGAGGGTGTATTTTTCAGGTGAGCTCCAGTTGTTCCTGGTTGAGCTCTTTTGTTACCTGGTTGGCTAGGTTTAGCCTTTTGGGAATTTTTTTTATGCTGTGTTTTTCCGACCCGTTTGACACTGCTTTGGGATGTCCAATTGGTCAAGAAGATTCTGAAGCTATGTCCGTCAATGAACATAAGAGAAAAGGATTTTACAGTAAAACAAAAATCCCATTTTTTTTTAATGTATGTTATAAAGATGTGTGGTGTTTATATCCCATCACCGTGTACAGATTATGGAGGTTAAGAAAAAACGGTCTGTTTCTATAATGCAATGGGAACTGTTAGGCTAACAGTGTGTGGTTATTACCATGAGCCAGTTTGATGGTTACAGTCACATGAATACTGTATACAGCAGCCTGACTACATTACGGTTTGTTTTGTCTTATTGCTCTCTGTATTCTGGTGATCTGGAAGCACCAATTACTCAGTCATAATTTTAAAGACCAGGAAGGCCATGTCCATTATAAGCACTGTATGTGCAAATCTTCAATAATAATGCAGCAAGATTTTAGATTACTTTTTTTTTCCCCTCAGATTGTCTCAAGGATGAGCACTTTGAAAAGAGTATCCCTCCAGTGGTATGGCAGTGTGTAGTACCGAGAATGTCTCTATCCCCCCAATCCTGCTATAGGCTGTAATTACAGCCAAACTGGTGATGTGTACTGTCAGCAGGATTTTACACTGCATTCATAAAGTATTAAGATATTTCTAAAATTCTTGTCCTTATGGGATGCTGAGTTTAGATTAATGAGAAAAGTTAAAAAAGTTAAACTGTAGTATCAGGCTGCAACATTACAAAATTGAAAAAAAAGTGAAGGGGGTCTGAATACATTATGAATGCACTGTATATGCAAGAAAAAGGGCAGTGGTCCACCTGTAAAGGTATACTCCTCAGTGCGGCAGCATTTAACAATATAATGCTGAGCTGTCCCATGTTGGCTCGAAGACCCAAAACCACATGGCTGCTGATCACTCAGTTTTCACAGTGGAGAGCAGGGACTGTCTGTTACTGCTCTCTGCTCTGCCCCTCCAACACTCTCTAGAGCATTGGGCTGGAGAGGGGGCAGGCGCAGCTGGCTTCAGCTCTCAGCCATGCTGTCAATCAGGAGGCAGCTGAGTGAATCATGACAATACAGTTAGTATCCTTCCAGAGCCTAGAGCAGGGGTCTTCAAACTATGGCCCTCCAGTTGTTCAGGAAGTACAATTCCCATTATGCCTTGTCATGTCTGTTAATGTCAGAGTTTTACATGCCCCATGGGATGTGTAGTTTTGCAACAGCTGGAGGGCCGTAGTTTGAGGATCCTTGGCCTAGAGCGTCTCTTTGATGTCAGGGGATGGCAGGCTTAAGGCCTTGTTCACACCTGAGCGGTTTTAAGCTTGTAAAACGCTCAGCTCTGAAGCTCCAAAACACCAAACAAGCAAAATACCATTTATTTCAATGGCCCCTATTCACATCTGAGCGTTCTGTCGCCTGATGCTCACAAAAGTACATGAGCTTCTTTTTGGCAGAATAAAAGCGTTTTTGACCCCATAGATTTCAATAAAACCACCTGACTTGAGCAGAAAAACGCTTGTAAAACACTCAAATAGCAGCTCTCAACCCCTACTTTACTCTCCCTCTCCTCACTCCTAGTGCTTTCCTTTGGCTCAACAAAAACACCTGAAACTGTAAAACATTTGCAACACACTACTAAAACGCTTTAGAAAAAAAAAGAAGCCTGAAAAACGCCAGTAAATCAATACCCGCAGGTGTGAATGAAGCCTTAGGCTGATTTTGGGTCACAGGAGAGCAAAGGTAAGTGCCCTCCTGTGACCCACAAGGGAAGTTTTAAACATTTTTGGAATAGAAGACTAAAATGTTCAGATCATTTGGTAAAGCCAATCAGAACTGGTTGCCCTATAAAGGGCTACATTTGATAAGATTTTACCGTTATTTTCCTAACTTTGCATCTATCTGGTGTGAACACAATTTTGGGTGAGAGTTGCTGGTGGCAGCTTTTGTTACTGCCAACTAATCGTTTCCCAAAGAGACTCGAGTGAAGAAAATTCTCCCACCGTAGTCCATCTCTACACTATCCAACAAGGTTATACCAAAGTTGTCACTCTGCCACCTGGACTTGGTGGTAGAACTGGGTTTCGGCACTGTAGCCCACCACCCCGCTTGCTTTAGTTCACCTGCAACCTTGCGCCCTTGTAGATTTAGCGCATCATACCTGCTAACAGAGTTAATCATTTATTCCACCCCCACCATAGGTAACAGACTAAATCCCAGAAAACCTGATATTTTGTATTAATAACTTTATTTCCAAATCCACTTTTACAGCAACAGACCGTGTGAACCAGCTGGTCAGACACGACACAGAATATGGACAGCCACAGACACAGAGAAAAGGGGGGGGTTGATTATCAATGACGTTAACAGAGGGGAGAAAGGAAGGCAATACTGAAAATTAGGGAGGGGGTTAGGGCTTGCTGAGATCAGACAACCTGCTTCATTGAAAACTAGCAGCCACTGCAATTTCTTCAATCCCGTAATTTGTTAACGCAGCGAGGTCAGAGATAGACAAAGCTTGGCAGACTTTTGCAGAGATCCTTAGCTTATTCAAAGGCAAAACAGGGTAGATGTGTGGTTATTCATTGGCAGGTTACAATGAAAATGATCAACATGCTTCTACAATAGACTTAACCTGCTTACTGCCAATGTGAAGGCCTTATCCTTCCAGGAAAGAGCTGCAGAGGGTGCTGGGTGTGTTAGATTAGAAATCACCTGCAATGGAAGAGTCTCCGTTTGCACTATTTTGGCAGTACTATGTTCACCACCGGTTTTTTTTTTTTTTGTTTTTTGGTTTGTCCCTAACTACAGCTGGGAGGAGGTTTGAGAGAATAAACTTGGCAAGAGGAAGTGCCATGCGGTCCCAAACAATTATTTTGTGTCTCCATCTGGAAAACATGCAACAGCTTTCAGATCAATCCATAACAATCTTAATTCTAGAAAATAAAAAATAAACAAAAAGGCGTTAAACTGAGCAGATGCTGACTTAAGGAAGCCCTCTTAGCCTGCAAGGTACAAATGACCTTCTAGGTAGGAAACAGAAACTGATGCAGGACATATGTCATAACTTCTGTCCTCTAGTGGTGAGCTTCAGGTACTGTCAAAGGTTGTATGTAGTAATGGGGTAGTGGTATGCTCTAGATCCAAACACTTTGTTCTGTTTCGGCCTATCGGGTACCAGTGCAAGTGGGCACTTAGGAACAACACTCTCCTTCAACACCCCTTTTAATAACGCAAACCAAAATATACATAAACATTGTTTAATACCATCTTTGCCTCCAGAGCAATGAAAAGAATATACACCTATGATTTTCTCCCCTCTGCTACTAAGTGGGTGGAGATGGTCTTCCAAAGGATGGGAAGTGTAATAAATAAGTATACAAGAGGCCCAGTTTAATTATGCAATTGAGTGTGGGATTTTCTTTTTGTTACTTTTTCCCTTTTTTTTTTTTGTTACGTTTAATGTGTCCCTCGCACCCTCCAGCTCCCATCATCATTCCTCCTTGATAAAGGGACATATCACAAGCCTTGTTTGGCAAGGGAGGCAGAGACTTGGTCAGCCAGTGTGGACAGTTGCGGGGAATCGGACATGTTTATGCTGCCAGAAGAGGAGACGTTGCTGAGACGGCGGGGGGAGGTGTCCCCAGATGGGTTGGGAGACTTGTACACGATCTCTGCTCCGTGGTCCGTCTTGGCTTTTGCGTTCTCCCGGAAAGACAGTTTGTGGGACTCAATCTGGGGGGGCAGGAACCAAAAGAAATTAGCGGGAGGCTGTAATGTACCAGTGACACCACCAAAACAGCATGTACATGGGGAAACCCCTGTGCTACAGCCCATAGTGACCACTAGGAAATGGCTTAAACAACTTGCTGTGTGTTACAGAGCATGGCTCTTGCTTTGGTTTGTTAGGAAGTTTAGTATGAGTACATTTTTTTTTTTTTACTTCAGCCATTATAGATCATACATTTTCATGATATATAAGAATCACTGGAACAGCAGCACAGAAATTATGCTTTACTACTTTCTTAAACTCTGAAATTATATTGACAGAGCTCTTAAACTCCAGTGATGAATTAGGACCTCCAGTTCTTATGGGCCAAGACGTGAGTATAATTCTCCACCTTTTAGATGTACATACACTATATTGTCAAAATTATTGGGACGCCTGCCTTTACATGCACATGAACTTTAATGGCTTCCCAGTCTAAAGCCCTGTACACACGCACCGATTGTCGGCCGAACGATCGGCCGTCTCTTGTCCAGTGCTGTCGTGTAGGTTGAAAAATGCTCAAGACTGCACACGAATTTTGTCGGCCAACAACAACCAACTTCAGAAGTGATGTTACCTGATGGTTAACTTTCAATGTGTTTTTTCTTCTTTGAGCATGCCCAGTCTTGCTCATCTGGCTTTTGTTGGCCGCAATCTGTACTGACTGATGAACAATCGGCCGTTCTGGTGTTGGCCAACAAAAATTTTATAGCATGCAGACCAGATTTTGTTCGGCCGAAAAGTCGCAGTCGGTTGTCGGAAGCATCATACTAACAAGCCGACAATCGGCCGATCGGACGTTGGCCGAATATTTACGGCCTACAATCGGTATGTGTGTACGGGCCTTTAGTCTGTAGGGTTCAATATTGGGTTGGCCCACACTCTGCAGCTTTAACAGCTTCAACTCTTCTGGGAAGGCTGTCCACAAGGTTTAGGAGTGTCTATAGGAATATTTGACCATCCTTCTAGAAGTGCATTTGTGATGTCAGGCTGAGAAGGCCTGGCTCACAGTCAGCATACCAAGACATTTTCTGGCAATTTCATGCTCCCAACTTTGTGGGAATAGTTTGGGGTTGGTACTTCCTTTTCCAACATAACTGCAAACCAGTGCACAATGCAAGGTCCATAAAGACAAGAATGAGGGAGTTTGTGCAGGCCAGTCAAGTTCCTGCACCCCAAACTTGCTCATCCATTTCTTTATGGACTTTGCTTTGTGCACTGGTTTGCAGTCACGTTGGCACAGTAAGGGGCCATCCCAAACTGTTCCCACAAAGTTAGGAGCATGAAATTGTCCAAAATGTCTTGGTATGCTGACGCATTAAGAGTTCCCTTCACTGGAACTAAGGAGCCAAGCCAAACCCCTAAAAAAAACAACCCCACACCATAATTCCCCCTCCACCAAATGATTTGGACCAGTGCACCAAGTAAGGTCCATCAAGACATGGATGAGCAAGTTTGGGGTGGAGGAACTTCACTGGCCTGCAGAGTCCTGCCCTCAACCAGATAGAACACCTTTGGAAAGAATTAGAGTGGAGACTGCGAGCCAGGCCTTCTTCCAGAAATGCATTTGTGAGGTGGGGGGGGGGGGGGGGTGCAACTCAATATTGAACCCTCCAGACTAAGACTGGGGTACCATTAAAGTTCAGCTGTGTGTAAAGGCAGGTGTCCCAATAATTTTGACATATTTATGACTTTTTACCTGTTCATCGCTAGAGACAAAAATTCAGATACTGTGGTGTTCTATTTCTACCTGTGGGCAAACAAACAAACAAAGCCCTTCAGTGTTACCGGGTACCCCTCAGCGTCTTCCCTTTTCCAGAGGAACCCTCTGTCCTGCTATGTCATGTTGGGCATCTCCTTTGTGGGATACAGTGACCAGCTAAAGAGAGTAGGCATCATGGATTCTAGCAGACTATATATGCCTCTGCGAGCAGCCTCCGATTTCAGCACTGGAAATGGTAGGGATGGTAATGAACATGGTCTCTCAGTGGAAAGGTTCACAGCATGTTTATCTTCAGGCCCACACCATCATTAGGTATTTACCCCTCTCCACTCTATTGCAGGAGCCTTAGCCATTGATGTACCTACCTTTCTCCCATCCCTTGGTCAACCTCAGCCCCCTTCACCACTGTTGAAGGTCTAGTTCTGTGCAGTCTAGTATGTCTGCCTCTCTGGACCGGGTATTCCCTGGTGTGATCAGTCTCTTCATCAGGCAGCTGATAGGATACTTCTTTCCTCTTTCTGAAAAATCTTTAGCTCTAGGGTTGCATTCTGGTTTTTCAGAACAGGCGATTCCTTCTAAATCGTGGGATCCTGCTTTGGGCAGGTTTCCTAATTGTGTATCTGTTGGACACAATCTAGGTACTGCTATGTCTTCATCTCTGAGAACAAATGTGAGTCTTTTTTTTCCCCCAGAGATAGTCTGGTTCTAGTGCTGGTCAATGCCATGAGTGTGCATCTCACCTGCACTGACCCTATAAGGACAGTCCCCCTGAGAACTGGTTTCTCCTAAATGGTTGCCTCTGGCTGTGGAAGAGAGGTTCACACATCTAGGTGCATTACAGGTGAAGGTCATCTGTGTCTGCTTGGGCTGTGATAGCAGGTGGATATACCTCCAACAAGAACAGGAAATGCCTTAGAATTCCAGGAATGTTAATACATTTTACTCTCACTTCGGGCCAATTTTGCGCTAAAAAATGATTCTGAAGTCACCTCCATGTCCAATATTTGAGTGTTGTAGCTTATGCTGTACACAGGAAACGGTGTCCTCTTTCAGCAGATGCTTCTGTTTCTTTCCTCTTTGCACTAAATATAGATCATCACCTGTTCTGGCACCTTCACCACTCAGAAGAAGGTGTGTGTATGTGTGTGTGCGATTTTTATTTTTTATTTTTTTTTCAATGAATACAATGCTTCTCTCATTGGCTGAATCAGAGATCATGAGATGTCATCGGCTGAATCGGAGATCGTGAGATGTCATCTGCCCACCTCGGTCAATCAGAGGAAGCCTTGTATTCATTGATTTAAAAAAAATAAATACAAAAGACTTCTCCCGACTGGTAGAGGTGCCAGAACAAGCAATGCTATATTTAGTGCGCAGAGAGAAGTCCAAGGAGCACCCACCAGAAGAGGATGCCACTTCCTATGTGTAGCATAGCCTACAACACTAGATTCAAGTTATAATCAGAATCATTTGTTGGAGTCAAACTGGCCCCTAAAGTAAGTTTTATAATGTATTGCCATTCCTGGAGTTCATTGATTTTTAGGGACCTGTCCTGTGGTTAGGTACCCTTCCTCCCCCCCGGCCAGTTGGCAGACTTTTGATTAAAGGTCCTTCAGGCACCTTTCCCCTTTTATGCTTTCACTCAAGTGAAACCTCCCCTTATAATGATGACATTCCTGTTCTTTGCTAATGCTTTGGTGGAATATGGGGGGCAGAGGCCTACCTAAACCTATAGTTTCAGGTCATAAAGAAGTGCAGAATTTGTTCTTCAGTGGGATCTCTCTTGGGTTTGCACCAGTAGTATATTGTATACTAGTGATGGCATGTTAGTTTCATCTCTCTGTTTGCTTCCCATCTCAGTGTTCTGTGGTTAGGTTCTAGCTTAGATCACCTGCCTGCTTTGTGGGGGTGTTTCCTATGGATTACCCTAATCATGGCGACTTTGTGGAATTGAATCCTGGGGTTCTCTGACAGACTCAGGAGTAAATCTAGCCCTTTGTAGGCTGTATCGAAATTTAGGGTTTTCTTTGGCAGGCCTCGCTTTAGTTCTCAGGCCAGACAATCCCTATGACATAGAGTTCCTTCTCATCCTTTGATCCTAGCAGGACAGAGTTGTAAAAGCTTGGTAGGGCCTTCCTCCTTATACAGTAGTCTTTCTGGCCAGGACCTCAGCATCAGGTTGATTCTCAATGTCCTCCATCTGGTCATGTGTTGGCAGGGGAATTTTGCCTCATTTGTGTCAGATTCAGGCATTTGTCCTATAGGCTCTCAGGCTGTAGGTAGTTCAATTTTTTAAAGGCCTGATAGCAGTTGTTGCGTTTGCCCACCTCTCAGCTAGACTTTTAGGCATCCCAACAGTATCTGAATTCTGTGTCCCTTAATTGGCCCTCTGTGTTTTGTTTTGGTACTGCTTGCTACAAACTTGAGGCATGCTGGGTAGAGGTGGAATCAAAAGTAAATCATCTTCTAGGTATAACCCAACAATATCTGAATTCTGTGTCCCTCAATGAACTCACCTTAATTTTTTATTTTTATTTTTCTTCATAGACTGGACTAAATTATTAACCCTGCCACTGCCTCCTAGCCTTTTAAGAATATCTAAATGCCAGGAAACAGAGGCAGGCATTCTGATCATGCAACCGCTGTGATTGGCTGTCACAGCAATCACATGACCGAAAGCTCCCAATCGCAAGTATGTGTCTGGAGCTTTCTGTGACCCGAGGAATGGTTTACTATGCTGTGAAGGAGTTCTCAGGACAATACAGTTTCCCTTTATAGACTCCTAGATGCGACCACTCGGCGTTAAAGCCCACCCACCGAGAGGTTGCATATTTTGCAGCCAGCCAGTGTGCAGTGCTTAAAGTGTAACTAAAGGTAAAACTTTTTGGATACAGGGAGAGAGGGATTAGAAAACTTCTCAAAATTTCCAGTTGACTTCAGTGTCCATATTAACTCTTCCCTCTGACATGCAATACAGTCTGAATAAAGTAACTTGTTCTGTGCACCCCCTATGTAAATACAAAGTTACCTCATTCACTTTCAGACTGTGTTGTATGTCAGGGGAAGGGAGGTGACTTGGATCCTGTAGTCTACGGGAAACCTACCCACACAGACCCAGGATCTGCTTTTTGATTTCCCTACCCAATGGAGCAGAAACTAGAGATTATTAAGCTCTGCAACATTGGACAACCAACAGACACGGAGTGCTTTGAATGTTTGTGGCTACCCAGACTGGGAGTGAATAACAAATTCTATATTGGGTAGATTATTCTCATTCTATAGATGTCAAATTGTATAGGCAGAGCAAGGTTGTTATAGCTATATCTATAATTGTGATGGTGAAAATCAAAAAAGTGCAACTATCGCAAAAAGTGAGTCCATATTTCATATGACATGGTGAATAAATGCTGGAAACCACAAAGTGAAACAGAAGTGTTCTGATATCCAAACTCGGTGAAAAGGAACCCAGCACCAACGTGAAAGGCAAATGCACTCACCAGAAGATATGGACCCAGGTACCTTACAGTAAATGGGTCAAACAGGCCAGATAATCCTCACAAGGGAAAGTGGCTCAATCGTGGATGATGGTCGATCAAATAAATCCATATACTCCTGGGTTATGGTGTCTTGGTCTCCCAGCTGCACCATGCAGTAGAAATGGAGATTGAGCCACTTTCCCTTGTGAGGATTATCTGGCCTGTTTGACCCATTTACTGCAAGGTACCTGGGTCCATATATTCTGGTGAGCGCATTTGCCGAAACGTTGGTGCTGGGTTCTTTTTCACGGAGTTTGGATATAAGAACACTTCAGCTTCACTTAGTGGTTTCCATAATTTTTTCCCCATGTCAAATGAAATATGGACTCACTTTTTTGTGATAAAGTTGCACTTTTTTGATTTTCACCTTCGGTTATATGTATTCATCTTTTTATTTAGCGCTGCACTTTTTTGTTTGTGATTTGTGGACAATTTTATGTCAATTGTAGTGCTGGCAGCTTTTAAGTTCTAGTTAGTGCAGTGTATTTCCATATATATTGTTATAGCTATATGACAGAGGTGGGGATTTTTTCCATGCATGCAACATTCATGAATACAGTATTATAGAGAAGAATTTATTTTTTTTTTTTTTAGCCCCTAAGCCAACCGTATTTTATGACTGTCCCAGTAGGTTTCGCAAGGGTAACTGCTGCATGGTGTAGCTAGTCATATTTAGCTGGACATGTTCTGGAATACTTACTTTATAGTATATACCATGTCCCGTATCCTTCAGACACATGCTCTGCACATTGTGATTTCAGTCCAGGTGCTATTTCATGTATTCTCCTGTATCTTTTTCTAAACAAATTGAACTTTAGTTAGTTTATGGGGACTACTTATGCTCGCCAAAGTCATATCTGGCATGTTTCTGATGTCTTTACCATTAGATTTGTTTAATAGAGTTGTATAAAAGGTATCCCATGAGCTCCCTTAACCACCTGTCTACCGGGCACTTTCACCCCCTTCCTGCCCAGGCCAATTTTCAGCTTTCAGCGCTCTCGCGCTTTGACAATTGCTGGGTTATGCAACACTGTACCCAAACTAAATTTTTTATAATTGTATTGAAACAAATCGAGCGTTTAGTGGAATTTAACCGCTACTTGATTTTTTATTTTTTGCTAAACAAACTAAAAACCGAACATTTTGGGGAAAAAAAGGTTTTCTTAGTTTGTTTTAAGATTTTGTAAATAAGTAGTTTTTCTCATTCACTGATGTGCGCTGATTGGCAGCACTGATGATCAGTGTAGATGTCCCCTGTGTGGATTTTCCAGTTATCAGCTCTCCTCACGCGCTGTCAGTGTGAGGAGAGGAATGCCAATAACCAGCAAATCCTGTTTACCATGTGACCAGCTGTGTCCAATCCAAGTGGAAAGAGTGGCTGTGAATGGCTCTTTACCCCGATCAGTGATAAGGTGTATTCAAAGGACATAGCGATCACAGATCATGCCGATGTGTGCATGCGGGAGGACGTCATGATGCCCTACCAGCTGTAGCGGTCATTTGGCTATAACAGTCATGAAGAGGTTAAACTGGGTATACATGTATAGTTGTTTTTTTTTTTTTTTTTCCTTCAACTAGACAACAGGGAGTCCCCCCTCCCTGTCAGAATACAATAGAGCAACAGGAGAGATTCCTGCATCTACATCACTTGTGTTGATCTGTGTTTTTTTTTTTGTTTTTGTATTTTGACGAGACAGACAAAAAAAAAAAAGACAGAACCCCACATCAACACAAGTGATGTAAATGCAGGATTCTCTCCTGTTGCTCTATTGTATTCTGACAGGGAGGGGGGGACTCCCTGTTGTCTAGTTGAAGGAAGAAAAAAAAAAAACTATACATGTATACCCAGTTTAACCTCTTCACGACTGCGCTATAGCCAAATGACCGCTACAGCGTCATGACGTCCTCCCGTGATCACGCTTCCTGCAAGCCCCCTGCATCACACATCGGCATGATCTGTGATCAATGTCCTTTAAATGCTGTCCTTTAAACGCTGTCCTTTGAACACACACTCCCTATTGTCTAGTTGAAGGGGGACAAACACGAATACATGTATACCCAGTGTAAATGGAGCTCATGGGATACGTTTATACAAATGTAATGGCAAAGAAAACAGAAATCTGCCAGATATGGCTTTATGGAGACAACCCCTTTTACCCATGCACACCTAAACTAACTAGTTAAATTTGTTTAGAAAGAGCATGCATGAAATCGTACCTGGACTGAAATCACCGTGCACAGATGGCATTTCTGAAGGTTCTTGTTAATCCAAGTCATTGGTAAATGGCTTGTAGTATTCCAGAACATTTCCAGGTAAATATGACTAGCTACAACATGCAGAAAATACTGAAAATCTTACTAGGTCAGCCATAAAATGCTGGTGGCTTGAAAAAAAACAAACCTGTTGGCATGGTTAGTGCTATTCTGCATAATGTATGCATGCATGAAAAAATCCCATGTGCTGCAGGCGCTGATTGAATGCTGGTTTTCCAGCAAGAATGTTGGACAGAAGCCGGGTTGTTGGACCAGCTGAACAGACAAGTGGTACACACACGTACTGAAAGTGACTTTTAATACATGTATACTTGGGGCCTTTAGGCTTAGTTCACATAGGTGGTAAAGGGGCAGTAAAATAACAGGTGGTTGATGTGTTTTTATCACCCACCTACAAAATAATATAGGGAGTGCTTAGGTTCATTCACATTTCTGTGGCTTGGCAAATTTAACTTGGCATGTCACATCTTGCAGATGCTGCCGCTTGCCAAATGCACCCATTGAAGTCAATGGACCACAAACCCTTTGCCAACCACTTGGCTGGCACACAATTGCCATGCAGTATTGCAAGACAAAATCCCCCTTAGGATTGGAAAAAAGAAGGCAAGTAAAAGGCTGGGATAGCTCTTCCTGAACGTTACCTCAAAGCCTATGAAAAGCAATAATCAACCACAGATTGCTTTTCAGAGGTGTGGTAACAAGGCTTAAGCCAGTAGTAATAAGAATTGACACCAAACACAATCAACAATGGGATTGCCTTTATGCAACAATCTCCATCCCAAGGACACTTCTTGGGCTATAGTCCCAATTCTTCAGCACAGTGATCTGCCGGGGATTGTACAGCATCTGTTTTAACCAATGGCACTTTATTTCAGTTAAAGCCTTGCAGTACATGTGTTTTGGCTTGACGAAAGGGGCCATGTCTCTGTTGAAGAATTTTAAATTTGATGCCAAAAGCATGGTATTACAAAAGAAGGAAAGAGCTATTGGTTGAAATAGATACTGTACAAACTCCACATCACCTGGAAATGCCATAAACAAGTGTAGTTAAAGTGCTGTGTAAACTGTTGGTGCTATATAAATCCTGTATAATAAAATAGTCGCTCCCTCTGATTTACCCTTTGTAAAGGTTATGCGCTAAACATTCCATCTTCAGGCAAGTGATTCTTTTCTATTGCTGATCTGCAAAGACTGATACCTGATTATTGTTGCTGAAAATAAACAGTCTACTGGATCTCTTGATGCTTGGTTATAACATATTTGCAACTAGATGCTTGACTTACGTGGATAAGTCCTCTACTTACCCCTTTCCAAAGCTAGTAAATCTGGATCCTCAGGAGGGGGGGGTGGTAAATCTGGCTCCTCAGGCAGGGGGGGTGGAGGAATGTTGGGGAACCCGTTTGGGGAAAGGCTTCCCCTTGGCTTGTCTTCGTTCCCTTTCTCTCTCTGGGGGTGAAAAGATGAGTTGGGGTGGATGAAGGGGATGGAATGTACACAGAGGAGGATGGAGAAAGTAAAGTGGAAGCTGCCTAGGGAGAGGGGACCATCAGTGCCATCAGGGTTGTTACAAATGTAGTGAATTAGTTCAGATGTTTCTAATTGCGGCTATACCTTTGTGTCCTCTTTACAATCGCTAGGGAAGCTAAATTCTGAAATATGTCTGAAGTAGTGGAGCACACAAGAAGTGTACACATGCTCCAATGTGGACATGAGTGAGACGCTATGCTGGATTATGGGTATGTATGGGCAAAATGAAACCCAATTTAGCACATTTCTGCAGTGCATGCGCACTTCACTTCCCCCATGGTTTTAGCGCTTTAAAATTACTGCAAGAACAAAACCTAGTTGGTGACTGGGCAGAAATGCACTCAGCTCCTGAAACACAGTGCCTCGGCTGCATTGAAATCTCAATAAGTGTTTATAGCCCTGGCCTACAGAACAACTTCTGTTCTCCATCTCCATACGTGGGAGGGTTCTGTAATCCTTCAGAGGAGAACTGGGGCATGGTTGATAAATGTTTGGAAGTGCAGTGCAGCAGAGGCATGGTGGTGTTAGCTCACTACAGAAAATTAGGGTCACACAGGATTTTTGGCAGATTAATGGGTATTTTTCTGTACTTGGGGAGGTAAACGTATAAAACCGATATGTGAATCTTTATTTTTTAATTTTGCCCAAACCTGCACTTTAGTCTTCAGCAATAGCATCCCTAAAGCCAACATCCATAGGAAATTCCTGTTCTCCCAGCCAATGGCCTTCAGATTTTACAGAGGTGCTGGATTTAGGCTTGAGTGCTTTTGAAAAAGCATCCCAAAAACTCTGGTTGAAATGTGAATTAGACCTTACAGCAGGAGTTGGCATCTGGTCAATTGGGATCTGCCCGTCAACCTCTGGCAGGTCACAAATTTGTCCCAGTCTTGCCAACCCAGAGCTGCAGTGTGGCACAGGTGCCTGCTCAGCCAAGGGATGGAGGCCACCTCTCCATCCCTTGTATATGTGGGGCAGGGAAAACCTCTAGAATAGCTCAGGTGGGTTCAGGCTCTTCCCCCTGAAGCCTGAGTGTAGTTATGGGATGGTCAAGAGTGGATGGCTGGCAGGGATTGGTACACGAACATGTAGATAACCTGATGCAGGGTGGCACATGTGTGATCTTTGATCTCCATGATGTCCAGGTAAATTGTTGCCTACCCCTGGACCTTACAGGGTAGAGGCAGTTAAAGATGCTAATACTTATTGTGGGTCTCCACTGCTACTCTAAGGTAGGTAGATCACACTACCTGACCTGGCTTCTACTATGTGTGACTTTACAATAGAGGAAATTGCATGCTTATATGTGCTAAACCTTTTTCTATTACTGAACCCTGTATATAAAAGATGGCTCTATTATGTTGTCTGTCAACCTTACACTAAATTATAGAGAATTAAAGGATTGTGAATGAGAAATTCTGCTTTCTCTGCTGGCACTGATGACTGCTGGAGAAGGATAGACCAGAAATAATAATGTGAGAAGGAAACAGCACAAAAAAGATGAGAAAATGTGGAAAATATTGAATATGCAAAGAGTTGCTGTGTCCTAGAAGGACGTAAATGGCTTTTTATATGGAGAGGATTAATGCCTCAAGACTTGAATTTTATTTAGTAATGTAGTGCAGTAACCAAGCCAGTTAAAGACATGGTAAGCGGCCTTTTTTTGAGTAAGGCCAGTGAATTGTGGAGTGCAGCTCCTAAGGTCCTACATCATGATGAAACTGGGGTGCAGTCTGCACTTTATCCCCTTTATGTAGCATAGTCCATATAAAAAGCCATTATTTCCCCCTCGTATTACAGCTCAAGAAGGGAAGAAACAAAAAAAGAGAATTTGGTGAGAGAGAAAGGCAACATTTCTGTGAAGCTGGCTGGGCAGAGTGGAGCCCAGGAATTGTTTTGCAGATAGGAGAAAAGGTGCACAGACTGGAGGGAAACCAAACAACAGTTCTGCATAGTCAGGAGAAAAAAGTGAATTTAGAAAGTTCGGAGGCCTACCCTACAGAGTAAAGCGGTTCTCCTGTAGAGGGGCACACAGAATGGAAAAGGTATATTGTAGTTTTGGAACTGCAGAAAAAGTGTGAAGTAAAGCCAGGTTCTGCTCCACACAGCTAGAGAGAAGTGCTTATAAGCGGTTATTAGAAGCATCAGCAGACACAAAATTCATAGAGACCCATTAGTCATACATTGGAAGGAGGCTGCAGTGAGATGTCCACGGCTGCTGCCCTAAGAAATCTGCTTCTACTTCCAGCTACAGGAGAAAACGTCTTTTTTTTTCAAAGGGGATTGGGACAAAAACAAAAAACACTTCCCCAAATGTCCTCAAATCACCAGTCTTCTACACGGGCTGAGTTGGAGGACTGAGTAATTTCCCAGCTCCTTGTTTCCATTCAATAGAAAAACCTTTTAATGGCAATTTTTCCTATTTAAGAATTGCAACTAAAAGAAGACAAGAATCTCCTTTTTATACCATCGATTAAGTGACTTAAAATGGAAGAAAACTTCCAACATTAAGTTGTTACCTATAGGTAAGCCTATAATAAGGCTTACCTATAGGTAGTGTATAATATCTCCTAATGTGCACCATTTAGGAGATATTTACTGTACATGCAGCCAGTGACATCACTAGCGCTCTGAAGGAACAGCCACCCGTGCTGCTCCTGCGCACATACGTGAAGTAACGTCATCGCAGTTTCGCCAGTTACAGAGCTGGAGTCTGCAAACCCAGAAGCAAGACAGGTGAAGATGGAAGTGCCTTCAGCGGTGACATTGCATCTCTGGAATGCTTAGTTTTCAAGTTTCAGATAATGTGCTAATGTAATGCATACTAGCACATTATGGCTTTACCTTGCAGGTAAAAAGGAAAAAAAAAAACGCCCAGCAGTTTAAAACCGCTTTAAAAGATACAAGAGGGCTTTAATTTAATTCTTGACTTCAGCTTTACAGAAACAAAGTCTCCACCACATTTTTTTTTTTCCGTTCAAACTATAACCTACCGCAAGTAAGGGATTCTCTCTAGATTATTCATGCAAACAACCTAGACTGTCCACATTACACATCTTTCAGGTACTGGTGTGGAAGATATTAGCACCCATTAATTGGGAATGCTGCAGGTGCATTTGGAAGGGTCTATTTTTGCATCACAAGAAAAAACAGCCACCTACTGCTGTGGAGTATTGATATATCATAGATACAGGATTCCTGACCCCCTAGACGGAGGAGACTAAAGTGCAGAATCTTAGTAAAGCTAATGGTTTTTACAAGGTAACAAACACCTTGGTAAATGTTTGCCAAATCCTTCACAACCGCATTACAGCCTGGAAGAGGGATCGCATCATGGGACCTCTGCCTATGTTCATGTGATAAAGGAAGCAGCAGTGGACAATCTCATTCTGCAGCTGGCTGGTGGGAAGGGGGGGGGGGGTACACATTACCTTTTTGTTCCCTCCACCAGGTGTATGAGTAATATTGTCCAGTGAGCCAATCTTAGACTGGACCTTTTCCTTAAAATCCAGCTTCTCCGATTTCACCTCTATGTTGCCTCCACCTGTAGTAGGAGAGAAGGACAAGTAATGAGTAAACTGGGAAAGGCTTCTGAAAGGTCTAGCTAATCAGCACTGTCACTTCTATTGTCACACCTACAACAGAAATGTAAAGCCTGTTACACCCAATAGTACAGCAGCTCCGATGGGAGCTGTCATTTTTTTTTCTTTTTTCCCCCACCCACTGGGGTCACGATGTGACGTTAGTACAGTGATCTCCCCCTCACTAAGCTATTGTGTCCTGATGGGAACGGTCCCCCTGCCAGAACGCTCCAGTCAGCACTTTCAGCTGCTGGTGTTCCGGCATGCTTGGCCAGGCTCGGTTGGACTGGCTGACATACATATGGCCGTTTTTTTTTTTAATCGAACCTACTGATGTTGCCCGACATTCGATCTGTGCGTCTTAACAGTTTAACCACTTGCCGACCGCTCGCCGCCTTTTTACTGCGGCAGGGCGGCTCGGCTGCGTCCAGTCACGTGGTAATAAGTGACTGGAGTGCATGTGGTTTTCGGCGGCGCACTGTGTGAGATTGCCGCTGCCCTCCCGCGATCGTCCGAAAAACCGAGAGAAGACCCGCCTGCTTATGTAAACAAAGCAGGCGGATCTTCTGTCAGACAGGCAGGGACAGATCAGCACTTTCAGCTAAGCTGAAACTGCGATCTGTGTGTGCCTGTCACAGAACCACCCCCACAAGCATACAGGCATACATTTAACCCCTTTGATCACCCCCCAGTATTAACCCCTTCCCTGCCAGTGTACAGTACAGTAACAGTGCATATTATTTAGCACTGATCACTGTATTAATGTCACTGGTCCCCAAAAAGTGTCAAAAATGTCAGTTAGGGGTCTGATCTGTCTGCCGCAATGTCGCAGTCCCGCTAAAAATCGCAGATCGCCGCCATTACTAATAAAAAAAAATTAAAATGTCCAAAAATCTATCCCGTAGTTTTTAAACGCTATAACTTTTGCGCAAACCAAATAAACGCTTTTTGGGATTTTTTTTACCAAAAATATGTAGCAGAATACAAATTGGCCTAAACTGAAATTACATTTTTAAATTTTTTTTATTGGAAACATTTTATAGCAGAAAGTAAACAAATATGGCGTTTTTTTCAAAATTGTTGCTTTTTTTGTTTATAGCGCAAAATCTAAAAACCGCAGAGGTGATCAAATACCACCAAAAGAAAGCTCTATTTGTGGGGAAAAAAAGGCCATTAATTTTATTTGGGTACAGCGTCGCACGACCGCGCAATTTTCCATTAAAATAACGCAGTGCAGAAACGCAAAAAAAATGGCCTGGTCATTAACCGCTTGCAGACCGCCGCATGACTATTTACGTCGGCAGTCAGCCCCTCACAGGCAAAGCAACATAGGGCTTGGTCACTAGCCTGTGAGGCTCTAGGGAGCGAGCGAGAGCGCGCACCACTGGAGGCGCGGTCGCCGAACCCCCCCCCCCGCGCGTGTGCACTCGCGATCTTCCGTTACAGTGGAAGAAAGGCAGGCGGCTAATGTAAACAAAGTCGCCTGTCTTTCTTCCCTGTGTAAGAATAGAGATCACACGGTTCTACTATGTAGGACCGTTGATCTCTGTTCTTACACTAGTAGCCACAGCCAATCACAGTTAGAAACACGCCCCTAGGGACACACTTAACCCCTCCCTCTCCAATAAAGTTAACTCCTTCACTGCCAGTGCCATTTTTACAGTAACAGTGCATATGTATAGCACTGATTACTGTAGTAATGTCACTGGTAACCCCAAAAGTGTCAAAAATGTCAGTCAAGGGTCCGATCTGTCCGCCGCAATGTTGCAATCCCGCAAAAAAAATTGCAGATCGCCGCCATTACGCGTTAAAAAAAAAAACCAACAAAAATGACAAAAATCTTTCCCTTTGTTAGTAAACGCAATAACTTTTGCGCAAACCAATCAAAATACGCTTTTTGCAATTTTTTTTACCAAACATATGGTAAAAAAAAAAATTGGCCCAAAATGTTCAATTTTGATTTTTACATTTTTTGGGGGGGGGGGGGGGAATTTCATATAAAAAAATGTGAAAAATATTGTTATTTTTGCAAAATTGACAATCTTTTGTTTATAGCGCATGATCAAAAATTTGCACAGGTGATCAAATACCACCAAAAGAAAGCTCTGTTTGTGGGAAAAAAAGGACGTCAAATTTGTTTAGGTACAGCGTTGGACGACCGCGCAATTGTTCGTTAAAGTCACGCAGTGCCGAATCGCAAAATAGGCCCTGGTCAGGAAGGGAGTAAAATCTTCCAGTGCTTAAGTGGTTAAGGGGGGTAAAAACTTCCAGGGCTGAAGTGGTTAAGTCTAGCTCACTGTTACAACCAAAACTGCCTGCCTCCCCAACACAACAACCAAAACCCCCCAACACAACTGCCTGCCTCCCCAACACAACACCCGAAACCCCCCCAACACACACATATCCCCATTCTATGCTAAACTCTCCCTAAGGACCTACCTACTTGTATACGATGGAAACAGCCTCCAGTGTTTACACCTTGATGCACAGATTTCGTTGCCTACACTGTAACTTTTCATAGATCAGAGTTGGGGATTAATCCCCATGCTGCAAGCATGGCCCATTTTAGGTCTATAAGATGAGCAGGCAGCGTAGACAAGACTTCTAAACCATGTTTCTACAGTTCTATGTGCAGAATAGAAGTTTGGCAAAGCCTGTGCAAAATTCTCTTGCTATTTTTGAAGCAATTAGGCCCATGATACAAATAACTTAGTGACCTGCAGGAAAGGCTAAAAACATATAAGTGAGGTTAAACTCTAGCAGATTTTCCTTGCTGGCTGTGCCACTATAAAGGACAGTTTTGCTCCAACTACCTATGTAGTCAGGAAGTGACATGTCACTAAACAGAACTTCTACCAGGTTTTTGTCATATGTTCTAAACTTTGCTCCTACTATTTCAATATGAAAAAGTTTTGGGCTGGTATTCAACTTTTACTAGTGTTTCCAGTTATGAAAAGAGGGCTGTACCTGGCCTGTGATGAATATTGCCCATAGATCCGCACTTGGATGTAACACGTGAGATATCAACTGGTTTGTGTGTGATCTGCACCTGAGGATTGGAAAAAGACAATATTAATAATAAACGCCAAATTAATAATAGTAATTTAGTGTCTGATCCAGCATCCAAGTGCATCTGCCACCTAAACACCGAAAGCAGCCATTCTGATTTCTAAACACTGTAGAATTGGTGTAACTGCAGCATCCTCAATCCCCTCCAGAGATTAAGTCATAGATCCAACCCATACAATGGCAACATGCATAAACGTGTGTGGGTCACAGGGGCATTTACAGGGGGGAAAAAAGGGATAAAATCGAAGAGTTATAGTACAGGATAAGATTTAAGAATGCATTTGTAAATATTAGAAAGTCCATTAATGCTAACTTGGTTAGAGAAAGCAGCTGTGAAATATAACGAGTGTTAATATTAGGTGGAAATCTCCTCTTGACTTGGATGCTGGTCCCTGTATGGCAGGCATACCTTGGGATCCTTTAATCCTATTCACACTGCAACCATTCATATAAAATACAGTATTTAACCACTTGAAGTCCAGGCGTTTTTCTGGCACTTTTTGTATACATGTGAAAATCTTTTTTTTTCTATTTCGTTCATCGACGAACACAACGCTCCATAAATCATAACTACTGGGTTATATTGCCTCCTCAAGGAGTAGGACTAGGCAGAACAAAAAACACCTGGCTATGCCCATAAGCCATCCTCAGCTTGGTATATAACCCCCCTCTCTGCTCTAGGTAATCAGTTTTAATCTGTGTAGGAAGGAGTAAGGACCTAGGCTCCCAGCTGGGATCTCTGGTTCTAGCATTTTTCTTCTCCTTCCTTACATCTTTTTTTGTTTTTTTTCTCACAGGAGATCTACAGTCAACTGCCGGGCTGGGCGACGGGCTGGATAATCTAGATCCAGTGGTCCCCCCCAGCCCAGCCAGCGAGCGCGTGCAGACCGCAGCCACACGCTAGGTCGGATGCGGCATAGCCTCATGTGCAGAGGCTGGCTCGCGAGTTAAACATCTTGCAGGGTCACATACGACCGGGCTTGGGTCTGAGTCACAGCGGTCCCATGGCCAACAGCTCCCCTACTGAGGTGGCGAGGATTCTGGCTGGAGCGTTACCCACACCATGGAAGGGTAAGTACAGACCCCCCTCTCCCCTTTTGGGATGGACGCAGGTAACCTCCAGGGACGGTCGGACCTGCCTGTAGGTTCCCTCCTCCCATCCTTAAATCCCTCAGTGAGCTGGTCTTCCCCCCCACTCCTTTTCCCCCCTGTCTGGACCTGGAGTATGGTGGGTGTCCAAGGGCAGAGAATGCAGCGGGGGGTCCCAGTGTAGGAGACCTCTAGGTGCATGCCCTACTGTTTGCAAAGTGGGTATAGTGCAGGGGGGTCCCAGTGCAGAGTGTGCAGCGGAGTCTCCCCTAACGTGTCCTACCTTCGGGGGAAGGGGGGGTCCCCTTGCAGAGGGTACAGGTACAGTGTTGCAGAGAGTGCAGGGAAGATCCTGGCAGCATGCTTTAGCGTTTGTAGCTGGTGGTGGTCATTTTCCCTTTAGTCTGGCTGGTCTCCGGTTGGCGGCCATGTTTTTGTAGCCCAATTTCACGGGGCCATTTTCCCTTAGTTCGGGAGACGCTCGAGATGACCGAAGCCACGTGGGGATGCCGAAGCTCTTCCTCTTCCTCCTTAGTTTCCTCTTCCTGTGCCCAGGACATATGAACAGGGATGGTATCCATGATGATGCTGGGTTTGAATTCTTGGCGCTCCTCTGGTCGGTAGGGTGAGTCCTTGGGGGTCCCTGTTATCTCTCTCTCTCTGCTGATAGGTACTCTGAGCCTTGAAGGGATCCTTTAGTGGTGCCAAAAGATCATTTTTGTACTGCAAGGTCTTCCTTTCCTTATGGAGCTCACATCTCCCCCACTGACCCCCTTCATGGAGGTGGCAGGACCCTTGGAAACCCCAGCTTCCCATGGTTGCACTGACGGCGGTCCTGCAGTCCTTAGTATCCCGGCTGGAAGTGGCGTGTGGGCAAAGGCCCAGGAGGAAGCATCCCCCTCCTTTCTCTGCTCAGTCTGTCTCATCTGATGCCGCCATGAACGCATCCCGTCCAGGGGGGCTTAATATCACACTCCCAGATCCATCCAATAGTGAGGATGATGCCTCCATGGTCACAGCAGAAAATGAAAAAGCGCTGGTAGAGGCTCTTATCTCTGCAGTGCGTGAGACTTTAAGATGGCTATGGCTGGTTGGCATTGCGGCCAGTCTTTGCCTCAGCCCTGATGTCTCAGACCCTAACTGAATGGGCCAAGCTTTTGCGCCAGGGCCTAAGGAGTGAGCAGGTCCCCGCTGCTTATGTTGATTTAGTGGACCAGTTGGTACATGGGCTGCAGTTTATTTGTGATGCAGCTTTGGATACAGCTCCTGTGCTGTCCAAACTTTCTGTTTCAGCGGTGGTGATTAGGCACGTGCTACGGCTTAAGAATTGGTCTGCAGACTAAGCCTCTAAGAAAGCTCTCATTGATATGCCCTTTCAAAGCGATCACCTGTTTGGGGCTACCCTGGTTGACATCATTAAAAAGGTATCACAAGGGGAAGAGTACCTTCCTGCCACAGTCAAGTAAATGGGACGGAGAATAAGGGAAATAGATCTTTTAAATCTTCCCCGGGAGGTTCCAAACAACTTTTGTCTGGTAAGCCTAAAGCTAGCTTCTCTGGACCAGCAGAAAAGACCCCTTCAGCATGAAGGTCTGCCCTCACCCGTTATTGGGGTGGGGGGGCATGTTCACTGGTTTCCAGCCCGTGGACTTCTTTTGTGAGCGTCAAGGAGATCCGCACAATGTTTCTTTGGGGGGTACCCAGAAAGGGGGGCAATGTTTTTTCTTTTCAGGTTTTTTTTAGGTCCTAAGTCTCCTTTTGCGGATTTAAATCCTGTTTGCACAGTTCTACATGCAGCTCCTTTAGCAAGTTCGGCTCCACAGGAGGATATCGAAGCGCAAGATGAGGTCACTGGGTCCTCTGACAGTCGCTGCAGGCCACGGTAAGTCCAGTATTCTCCTCGGCTAAGGCTTCTTCCACAGTTCCTGTGAGGAATCAAGAGCGAGGATCTTCCAATCATCCTGGTGGCTGTAAACATCCCTTGGGGGCTTTCTCTCAGAGAAACCAGTTGTCCCTAGGGCTGATCTACCATCCTGCTTTACAGTTGCTGGTTTTAATGGCTTAGCTATTGAAAGCCAGGTACTGAGAGATAGAGGTTTGTCTGGATCAATGATCCCTACTATGGTGAAGGCGATGAAGTCGTCTTCCAGCAAGATATACCATTGTACGTGGAAAGCGTACATTTCCTGGTGTGAGTCGATTGGCGCCCATCCTCGAGCCTGTGGCGCTTGGATCTTACCCTTTCCTCAATAGAGCGTTGATCAGACGTTGCCTTGAGTACCATCAAAGGTTAGGTGTCTGCCCTGGCAATCTTCTTTCAGCGACCCGTCGCCACGCACTCTTTAGTTCGTACCTTCATTCAGGAGGTTTGACATGTGGCTCCACCTATATGGTCTATTTTGCGGCCATGGGATTTAAATGTAGTACATTCAGTTCTCCAGAAACCTCCAGTTGAGAATATTGTAGAGATTTGCTTGCCTACATTATCACAGAAGGTGACATTCTTGGTGGCTATTACCTCGGCCCGCAGGGTATCGGAATTGGTGGCATTATCCTGTCAGTCTCTATTTAGTGGTCCATAGGGATAAAGTGGTTCTCCGTTCCTGACCAAAGTTGTCTCTGACTTCCATTTGAATGAGGACATTGTGTTGCCTTCCTTTTGTCCCAAGCCGGCTCATCCCAAGGAATTGGCTTTGCAAACCCTGGATGTGGTTTGTGCGATTTGGGTGTATCTGGCAGCTACTGAGTCTTTTCGGAGGTAACACTTGCTTTTTGTGGTTACAAACAGACAAAGAAAAGGGCTGGCCGCTTCTTCGGCTACCATCTCCAGATGGATCAGACAGACGGTGACTCAGGCCTATTCCATTAAAGGTCAGGTTCCACCTTTCCCTGTGCTGGCGCATTCTACTCGGGCGCTGAGTGCTTCTTGGGCCTTCCTTCATCAGGCTTCAATATCACAACATTGCAAAGTGGGCACTTGGTCGTCAGCGCATACCTTCACAAAATTCTATAAGGTAGATACTTTGGCATCTGTGAATGCTTCTTTGGGCTGCAAAGTTTTGCAGGCAGCTGTTCCCTCTTGAGAGGTGTTTTTCTTTAAACCTTTATTTTTTTCAGACGGGGCTCCTGTGACACCCAGTTAAGGCTTCTGTGTCCTGGCTAAGGGCTCCTATGTTTAGCCTTGGGTTATTTTCCCCACCCCTCATTTTCCTTTTGGCACTTCTTTTGGACGTCCCAGTAGTTATGATTTATGGAGCGCTGTGTCCGTTGATGAACAAAAGAGAAAATGGGATTTTTGTACTTACCGTTCATCGACGGACACAGCACCCACCCCTCTCTTGAATTCTGATACTTCTAATACTGCTTGCTACTAAACTGATTACCTAGAGCAGAGAGGGGGGTTATATACCAAACTGAGGATGGTCCATGGGTGTAGCCAGGTGGTTTTTGTTCTGCTTAGTCCTACCCCTGGAGGAGGCAATATAAATAACCCAGTAGTTATGATTTATTGAGCACTGTGTCTGTCAAACTTTTTTGCTAAAAAAATATTACTTAGAACTCCAAACATTATATATATATATATATATATATATATTTTGCAGAGGCTCTAGAGAATAAATGGGTGTTTTTTGTCAGCGCTTTCTTTTTTTTTTTAATGCAATTTTTGGGGGGAAAAATACACTTTTTTACATTTTAATGCAAAAAAACACAATACATAACCCAATTTTTTGGGGATACCAAACCTGCCATGCTTTAAAATTTTGCACACCCCACGCAGCAGGACAAACAAGGTAAATTTTATCATCTACAGGTGACGCTTTAAAAGCCTTTTACAGGTTACCACTTTATATCTACAGAGGAGGTCTAGTGCTAGAATTACTGCCTATGATCAGACCTTCTCGCAATACCTCCCATGCGTAGGACGATCACTGTTTGCGTGACTGCAGGACTGACACGCAAGTTCGTCTATGCACGCTAGCACCGGGGCACCTACATTTTTTGAAGTGCCCTCCCGCTGCTTGTAATAGCAACCGAGTGGCTAGTTAGCCGCTCCGGTTGCTTTTACAAGAGAGCCAAGCCGACCCGTCCATTGGCTCTAAAAAAAAAAAAAAAATGGTACCAGGGTGATGCCTTCAGCTGCAAGCATCATCCCAGTGCAACCACTTGAAGTCAAATGACGTACTAGGTATGTGATTTGGCGGCAAGTGGTTAAGAGAGCCTTTGTGTAAGTTATTCTGCAATATCAGATTTTATCAGCAGATGTCACTGCAGCTTAAATCTGTAATGACATTTTCACTCTAGGCAAAACCTGGGAAGTAGGGTGACCATCCTGTATTACTTATGCCTTAAAATCCATCAAAACTGGTTTTGTTTTGAGGACAAAAAGACCCCCTAACATCTAATAGACTGTGAAGCTTTACCAAAATGAGTGAGGGATTCTTCAATGGAGGAATGAGCCTAAAACTCTCTCTTCCTACAACAGCCGGGAAAACAAGAATAGGCTTTGATAGAAAGAGTGGACTTCATCAATGACCTCCCGCAAAAAGAATAAATGAGAGCCCATTAAAGGATTGCAGAGAAAGGGAAGCAGCTGCCAACTAAAGGGGCGGCAGAGCGGTGGCCAAAAATTGTCTAGATAGAAGGGCATTGAGACGGTCACTGCCAATGACTAGATTGCCTTACATCAAAGTTTGCAAATTATGAAATCATAACTAGTTATTATTACTTTTTAATACAATGCAGAATACATCTGCATCTCATGCGGATAGAGCAGTATTGTGCTCTAAAGACAGCATCATTCTATTCATAGTTTTGTAAAAATGTGCTGCATAGACAATGATTTTAAGTGGTATTAGACTGTATTATAATAAATGGTATTTGTTTTTAAATTGCTCTCTCTACACTGTAAACCAAATGCACAATTGCATGCAATGCAGCATACAGAACAAGTACATGTAGTATATAGAAACGTGATGAATTATCTGTTATTCTAAGACACTTGTTAATCTTGCTTTCAGTAGGAAGTTATTACAGTGTGTAAGTGTTATGTGCAGGCAGGCAGAATGAGAAAAATCAAAGTGCAGCAAACAAGCAGAAAGAACGCCATGATGGCGGCTGATTGGTGGTGGTCAGTGTATCTGTACGGAGAGTGTGTGTCACTCACTGCTCCTCCCCCAGGGACATGCTTCAGGTTGTCCTTGGATCCACACTTGGACTGAACAGTACTGACATCAACTTTCTTGTGGACAATCTGCACCTGCGGGAGGAACCAGGTAGGCGCAGGTGGTAAAACAGAGCAGAAAAAGAAACGGGCAGCAGATGGCATGAAGCGGGCGAGAGTGAGTGGCGTGACGCAGAGATAGATGTGGAAATGTGGCAATCAGATGAGATGACAGGAAGAGAAGGTGGACAACAAAAAATATGACAATCAGCATGTCTTTTACAAACTTCCTGACCTCCTCCCTAGTTGTCTGTTATAGCTTTTTCAATTTTCATCATCTGAAAATGTCCAGTATAGTAATAACTGACAGCTTGATGAGTACTAATACCATTGTACTAGTTCATACTAGCACTATAAGGGTAGCCAATGCTACTGAAGTCTCATTGGGCATGGGCCCATGTGGCCTGACCACCAATCCAGGTGGAGAACAAGACAGGACAAAGTGTTGGCAAAAAAAATAAATAAATCTAGTTTTAATTTGTGTATCTGCAAAAGGAAAGCATGTAAACCGAAAGCAAATCTGCTTTAATAAAGAAAAACAATAGGCAGCTGTCTAATTCCTAAAGTAAGCCTTTCCTCAAAGAATTATGAAGGCTGCCATGGCTGAACTTTCTAGTACCCCAGGGTATTACACTAACTCCCTGATTTAAAGTAGAATTCCTGTATATAGCTAACTAATCTTCAAACTGCTCTCACCTACCACCTATATATACAGACTAACTAGGGAAGATCTGTATACATACTTTATTTTCAGACGACTCTGGTCTGGCTACATGATCTTCCCTGTCAGCCAGCGCCGGCTCCAGGGCAGAGGAAGGAGCGCTCGACAATGGCAGGAGTTCCTGCAAGCAGTGACATCACCCCATAGGCTTACTATGGCCCATCCATTGTCGGCACTCCATCCTCTCCCTTGAAGCTGCAGCTAGCAGACACAAGGGAGCCGATCATGTGAACGTATCTGTGCAGCCTGAAAATAGATTAGTATACAGATATTTCTTACAGTTTCGATAATATAGGTGTTAGGAAGGGGAGGAAGCCGTTTTAGGATTAGTTGGGTATATCTCAGAATACTACTTTAAGGCACTGACCTGAAAAAAGTGGGTAGACCAGGAAAGTCAAGACATCCTTATCTGCATACTTGTCCTGGTTCAGCGACTCAAGTATGGAAGCATGATGGCCAGAGGAAAATAAAAATGTATTGAAGAAGGAAGTCCCAAACAGTCCTGCCATCCTTACTCAAGTTCTCCCCTGCTTGACTACTCTCCCCTCAAGCAGAAGACAACCAGACAGGGTTGACAGCACTGCTTGGGATTTCATGGTCAGCTCACTATAGTGTTAGGATCGCACTTGATTTTTTTTTTTTAGATAAACAGGTATTTTTCTGTGCTTGCAGTGTTTTTAAAAGAGTGGGGAATTGTGCATGTATTGCAAGTTCGTAACCTGCCTGACAACTGCCAAGATGGGCTGCAGCTGTAAGCAGGAAACAAATATTACCTGCGTGCTTTTGTCCCTGTCCAAAGAATTATATTTTCCAGAGGGACATTATTTTGGTTGCTGAGGGCCAGGGCAACATTTGCCATCCTTGCATGATCACTCCAATACCAGGAGCTGCTGCCATTTCTAACCAGTATGGCACAATGGTGGTATCTTTGAGCCCAGATTCTTCTACCAAGTACATTGAAGGGGCGCACCGTGCTTGCAGAAGGTGGTGCTTGTTATCACACAGGGAAAACTGCTGATCCATAGCAAGCTGCTCCAAAAGAAGAGTACCCCCCCCCCCCCAATCACAACCAATTCTTAAACTTGGAAATAATTGCTTTAAGAATTAGCAGGTATATTATGCTGCTGGGATTCCTCCCTTTGCCCATCCTATATCCCAGACAGACTTAATATCTAGTGACCTCATATATCTCCAACACTTCTATCTTGATACAGCTCTTTCTACCCAACCCCTCTGTAGTCTGCATCCTTCAATCTGCATAAAATGTTTACCAACAGACCCCTGACAATGCTCAGATACCTTGCCTCCTCCTGGCGTGTGCCGGATATTATCAATGGAGCCAATCTTGGATTTGATGTTCTTAAGGTCTGGTATTGGCGCTGTGCTGGGGACTGGCTGAAGACGGCTTTTGGCAGAAGCAGGAGATTTAGGAGGAGTACGCACAATGGCAACCTTTTTGGGTTCCCGGCTGGATGCCACCTGTGATGAAGATGTGCGGGAACGACCTGTAGGGGTGCTAGGAGATCCAGGGCTGCTATATCCGCTTCTGTCGCCAGACTTCGGGGATTCAGCTGGAGCAAAAGCAAAATTGGAAGTTTTTTTTATTTTTCACAGCTTCTTAATATTTTGAAATATTATAGCACTGTCCTGCCACATTCCCCAGCCACGTAGAAGTGATAAGGTTGGCTTTACGGCTACATGAATCATTTCTACTACATAGCTGGAAGTAAAAAGGTTAACTAATTCCCAGCTGGTATAATGGGCAGGAGTCTGTTGAAATGCCCATGCAGTGAAAGGTTACGGTAACCATGTCGCTTCCAAAAATTTAAAGCAGTGCCTCATAAAGAATTCAGTTATATCCAGTTAATACTTGGCTGTCTCCTTGCCCACCTTCTGATTTTCATCTATGCCATTATAGGACAGGTCACGATAAGGGGCCAGTGAAAGGTGCCCAATCACTCAGTAGGGGATCTGGTATCAGACACTCCTCACCTGGATGTAGGTCAGATGCAGAAGAATCTTTGGTAGTGGTAGAGAGTGAAGATCAGCAGTTGGGCATTAGGACAGTTGCCAATTATGAGTTACATTTTGTTTTACAGGCACTACATTTATTTTTCCCCCAAGAACAATAGAGTTGCTTTAAGCAGTAGTTAACGCACATTATTAGGGGTGGATAGAGTTAGGTAAACTGCTGTCCATTACAATGTATGCATGGGAATGGGCCAAACTACTAATAACTATAACAATCTGGTCTTTCAGTGGCAGCCACTTAAGAAGTTACAACAGACATGGGATGTAAGAGAGCCTAAAAGGTGACAGTCATACACATAGCGATTTATAATTGATTTAGATAAAATGCTTGTTTTCAAATGCTCGTATCAAACGATGCAACTTAATGTGGGGGGGGGGGGGGGGGGTTATAATTCTGCATTTTGCAATCATCATTTAATTAATCCTAATTTCAATTAGTTCTCCTCCACACTCGCAAATCAACATCATTTCATCATGGCCAATCAACTAGGTTGAGAGCTCAATAAATTTGAGGGTCTTTAAACTTGTTATTTTTATTAGGTTTCATTGGTTTATTAGCACTGAATGATAAAGGATCATATCAACGGGTGTGTGTGTGGCCACCAAACATATACTAAATGAGTGTCAATTGAGGAGGAACAGTACAATATAGGAACAAAAGGTGATTGCAATACTTCCATCACAATGACATCCATTCTATTAACCGCTCACCTTTTCCAACGCCGGATGGCGCCTTTCTCTGATCTCTTCCCACACCTGTAATCAGGATACCATTTTTCAAATTAATGTACAATCCACTGAACGCCTGCCACCAGGGTGCAGGACAAATCTGATGCGAGATGCAAAATGATAACTAGCAAGAAAAAAATGTCTGACACAGTACAACAGATATGTGGTTATGAAAGCCTCCTCTAGCTCATAGAAACATTTAGTGACACCATTATTAATGAAATTCGAACATCATGTGCAATTATATTGTTATAATACAATAAGTGAACACAGACACCAAACTTAAATACCCCATAGTTTTTTTTTTCTGCCATAGTGAAAGAAGGTGCTTCAAGGCGGCCAGGGCACTCTCCACCCACTAGGAAGGGGATGGAGCGCACTAACTCTGGGCACTAAAGATGTGCTGTCTTGTAGGGAACATCTAGACATGTTACTAGTGCCTTAGCTGTGCCCTGAACAATCTAGGTTTTGTTTTGAATTTCTTCTGAAAAATATGCAGTGAACCTCAACCAGTTGCCCACTGCCTCCCAGCTGTATATCTGCTGTGTGAGATCATCTAAGGCACTGTGCATCTGACTGCTAGTCTAGGGATATTTGGAGTGAGATTTGGCAAGGTCACTACTATGCTTCTCACTGTTTGCTTCATGAAGAGAAAGTTGTACCTGCAGTGCAAGCATCTCCCCAGCATCTGCTATGCCTTAAAAAATACCCCAGCAGTCATCCGATCACCAGTCATCACAGGGAAGCTCTGACATGGGGCAGCTAAGCCCTGCCTCTACCAAGATGGCTGCCTCCACACCGACACTGTGCAGAACAAGGCATGGTGAGTCAATCACTGGGAAAAGATTAATAGCAGGGGAATACTACTGATTAGTCCTTTGGCCTCCGCCAGGCCTATTTTTGGGCACAGCTTCCATAGCACAGGCCCTCTTTTTAAACAATGCTGAGATTTCCATACTGTAAAGCTATATCTTCCCATACTAATTATATATATATATATATATATATATATATATATATATATATATATATATACATATATATATATCCCCCTCTTCACTAGTTCTTCTGTCATTTGTTGCATAGGAGGCAGCACTTGCTGCATGCATATGAACCTATAAACAACATAGGTTTGAGGGGAGCCCAATTATACAAGCCTTTATGTCTAACCTGTCTCTTCTACAAATGTCCAATACATATTTTCTTGCTAGCACTGTTTCGTGTGGATAGGTAGCTCTAACAAAATACAGATAGTTCCTAAATGAAGCACCTTGCTAAATAAGGCCCAGCCTGTATATACATTGACCATAACCAACTACGCATCCATGCCAAACCAGCCAAAATGGATATGCAAATCCCACAGAAAAGTTCAGACAGTCAAACATCCTTTGAAGAAATCTCCAGTTCTAATAAAGCATCTATAGGCATACAGATAAACAAAATGATGTTACCACTGGAGTACATACACAGCTTCTAGATCATTTATCCTATGAGAAGCCCTCTTGGAATGACTTAAGAACAATGTGCAGAAACCTGTAGCAATCCAGCAGAACTGACTTTACTGAAGCCAAATCCAAAATTGATTTTAATTGGTTGTTAGGGGTGTGTGATCTTGCACAATTTTGCTTTTGAGTAAATACATTTGTAGGCACTAACAAGCTGACTTACCGCCAGGGGGGGTCTTTGGGACTGCTGTGGGTGTCTTTGAAGGGATTCTGGATGTGTTGCTGGGTCCTTTGGGAGCCGGCTTACCCCCTGCACTCTCAACTCCATCCTGTTATTTGTAAAATTCAAAAATTAGCAATCAATAGCAATAAAGAATGTTCGTAGAAAAGGGACACTCAAAACTGCTTTCTGAGATCTGCTATCTACAGCCAATGTCCTAGTGTGAAGCAGTTTGTTCACACAGGGCAAGTAAGTGGGGTGGACATACCCCAGGCTATTCTTGTATGAGACTTGGCACTCTGGATGGACGAAGGTCTCTCTCAATGCAGCCATTTCAAGTGTATAAACTGGCTATACAACCAATCATTTCACCTATGTCACTTTAGATTGGCTGGAGAGGAAAGAATGACATCTATGACTGCCCAGGAGTATAAAATACTCAGCTATAATGACTTCCACCCCAACATGCCTTCCCATAATTCCTTTTATGGGATTATTATTATTCACTGACTTTCCATGGTCTTCCTGAATGCTGCTAGCCTGTCTAGGCCCCTTATATTTGTACAGGCTCTTGAAAACCAGCTCTATTGAAAGTTGATATTTCAGTTATGAATGGGCACCAACAGACTAAAGCATTTGTTAGCTTAGTACATCTGATGGAAACTCCAACAATGACCGTTCCCGTCTGTGTCCTAGCCACAACAATGGTGTCATACACTAGCAGCTGGACCCTCCTACAATTATGTAGGATCCATCCACGGAGCCCAACACGAGCGTCTTGTTTTCTACTGGCTGCAGCAAGTTGGACAGGACAAGGGATACTAATGATGTCTCTGAGAAATAAGCCAGCATCTGACCCAATCTGCCAGAAATCACAGATGGGAAACTGTGGGCAAGTATCTACAGTGTCATCTGGAATTCTCCCCCAAGGTTCCAGTCAATACCATACTTTCTCATTTTATAGGTGTAAATTGGACTCTCAACTTTACACTTGTTTCCCCAGGATTAAGTCTCCTCGCATGTTGATTACTGCACAAGGCCATTTTGGTCAAACAGAAAAGTCAGTAATGAAAGGAAAATAATAAAAAGAAAAAAATGACAGAATGAATGAAAATCAGCAGTGGAGTTAATGGAATGAAAAGGATAGCCCTAGGCAAATCAAGCAGTTGTTATCAGATCTGCCACTCGCTCACGCTGGATCTCTTCTTCTTACCTTTGCCCGTGAAGGGGTGCTCAGCGGGCGGTACGAGGCTGGGGATGCCCTCTGGGTAAGGCTCCTCGTGGGAGGGACTGTTGGGCTGGAAGGTTTTTTCTGGGTGGCTGTGCTAGCGGAAGGGGATCGTTTGGGGATAGTGGAGCTTCGGGCTGCAGAGTGTTTGGCAAGGGATGGAGTTGAGGATGTCTTCAGAATGTAAAACATAACATTACATGAACAGAAAAAAAAATGGTGAAAATAAAAAGGCAAACCAAACCAAAGATTTCTGTGAAGCATGAGAATGTCGATCAGGAATTAAAAGCACGAGTGTCAATACTTTAATAACAGGTTTTGACTGCTCCCCTGCTTGCTGGTGACTGGAAGACACTACAGTTACTTAACTTGATTCTTGGTCTGGCCAGATTTATCTTTAGGCACGCATTACAAGGACTCAAACCGCTCCCACCTCTGATTTCCTATTACTAGTAAGGCATCTACCTGCCTCAAGGTTAATTTACAACAGGCCAGTTGACCTGCATTTATTAACACTGATCAACACAAGGGCACATAGAAAACAACTATTCTCCATGTGCGGTTGCATGTTTTAGTGCAGTCATGGTTTATATTTTGGGATCATAAGAGACAAGAGACCTGAGGGAAGAGTTTAGGATTTAAAGCTTTATTTCAAAAAATTCTAAAGAAATACTTTGCATACTACTATACACCTATACATAAGGGTGTATAGCAGTGTGCAAAGGGTTAAGTCAGAATTTTCTTTGTAATGTGGCCATACCCCTTTAGCACCTGATGGGTTAGATAATGCATATGCAAGGGCCAGGTGATGTTCTTACAACTGCTGAAGTACAGGGTAGCAATTACTAAGGCCAGTTCAGCAGGAATCAGCTGAGATTTTGACCCGTTAATGGGCAGACTGAATGTAACAAGTTGATTGAGCAACTTGGGTACAACCAGCCTGCCAGATTCTCTTGCCATTTTTGCTAGTGGCTCCTATAAGCCACTAGCGATAATCACTGTCTTCTACTAGTGGGGATTGCTTCATCCGCCCCCTCGCCAGGAGAAGACAATGGCCCAGCGTCTGTCTGTGTTTGGGGAATTGAGTTGCAGGAAAGAAATTCGCTCTGTGCGTGGCCGGCCTATGGGTCCTTTCACACTATACTGCACATATAAATGCACAGCAATGCCCTGAAAATTCATGTACAGTAACATGCATTTGCATGCTTTTTTATGTACGAAAACTCTTCTGGAAGAACCCAGAAAAAAAAGAGAGCCTTATGGGGATGAAAAAATTACACAATGGGGTATGAACCAATTGGTTCATACCCCATTGTGTCATTTTTCATCCCCATAAGGCTCTCTCTTTCCTGAGTTTTTCCAGAAGAGTTTTGTGTATCTGGTTCTGAGCCAGGAGATGACTACCTACTAGGTGGCAACCGCTGGGGTATTAATGTAAACCTTCAATAAAGGGCCTTCCTCTCATATATTTTTTTATATGCTTTTTTATGTGTTGCATTGCATTTATGTGTTGATGAGCATTTTGCAGTCCTGTTACCCCCAAACTCCCCCTTTGCACTTGGTATGGTACTTACTGGAGTTTCCTGCATTTGATCAACACCAATCAATGCAAGGGCTTCCTGGGTGTCGGGCAGTGCAGTGCGAAAAATGCATACTGTATGTTTAGAACAGACCAGAGCTAAACTGAGGGTGTGTGCCTTTCTATATCTTTTTTTTGTCTGTCAGTTCAGATGCGTTGTGTTGCATTTACATACGATATTGTGCGTTGCATTAAATCATGTTGCACTGCACATGTACACATTATGGTGTGAATCAGACACCTTAAGGGGTTTTGATCCAGGTTGCTGATTAGATTTTTCTTTCCTTGCCAAAGGAGTTTTAGGAGGTTCAACTTGGTGGACATAGGTCTTTCATCCCTTTTAACAATGCAACTATCTATGCCAGCATTTTAACAAGGATCAGGATGACTACCCTACAACTTGAGATAGACAAAGCTTCACCCCCACACTCATCACAATACGCTTTAATTCATGTTCGACAAATTAAACAAGAAACTGCCAAGAAAATAAAATACAAGCAAAAAATAAAGCATGACATCAAGAAGAAAAGAGGAGCCCTGCATTTCTGGTATGGTTCTGGGTGGAGACGGCTTCACTGACAGCAACATATGTAATAGGCATCAATCTGTGTCTGGCAATTTTCAGCACTCTGGCTGTTGACGAGCCCCCGGGATGCTGTGTTATAAACAGGAAGCTCTGCTTTTTGTAGGAGAGATTCATTTCAAGAGGGGGATGTCATGACTCTGGTCATACTAATTATACATACGTGGCAAGTAGAAAGAGTGGGGGGGGGGCCAATGTGAAATTTATTTCTGAAATTCAAAACAAATACAGTTTATTTCATGTTCACTACAAAGTTGGGCAAAACCAAGTGCATGATGGTTGTGCGCACCCACAAACTTGGGGAGACATTGAGGTCCTGTTTACAGCCAGGAGTTCAAGGGACTCCGTACTGTAGGTCCATATCCACTTTAGCCCCAGCCCTATTTCGGACACTTTTTGTTCACAAGTTAAAACCAGTATTTTTTCCTAGAAAACTACTTAGAACCCCCAAACATTATATATATTTTTTTAGCAAAGACTCTGGAGAATAAAATGTCGGTCATTGCAAAATTTTTTGTCACGCGGTATTTGCGCAGCGGTCTTTAAAACGCCATTTTTTTGGAAAAAATTTGAAAAATCACATTTCACTGCATTTAAAAAATACTAAACAGTAAAGTTAGCCCATTTTTTTTGTATATTGTGAAAGATGATGTCACGCCGAGTAAATAGATACCAAACATGTTACGGTTTAAAATTGCGCCCCCCCGTGGGATGGCGACAAACTACGGTCAATAGAGATCTCAATCTGCGACGCTTTAAATTTATTTAACGGTTACCAGTTTAGAGTTAGAGTGTAGCTCTTTTTTTTTAATTATTGCCCACGCTCTGGCGATCGCGGCGATACCTCACATGTGTGGTTTGAACAGCGATTTCATTTGCGGCTTGACTTGCGTATACGTTTTTTTTTGTGCGCGAGCTAACGGTGACGGGGACGGCTAAATTTTTTTTTTTTTTTTTTTCCTATTTATTTTTTCTTTTTTTTAAACTTTATTACAGGTTTTTAAAAAAAAAAAAAATCTGATCACTTTTATTGCTGTCACAAGCAATGTAAACATCCCTGGTGACAGCAATATGTCGTGACAGGTACACTTTATGGACAGTGGCGTCTCCAGCTTTCATATTTTGGGGGGGCACATGGGGGGACAGGGACAAAAGTAGGGGGGCCGACAATAAAATGCAGTATATATATATATTTTTATTTTTTTTTCCCAAGAATAGAATGCACTCCAGAGGTCTTGTTACAAATTCACCTTTGTTTTGTTCATGCAATATACAATACAATTGAGCGTCAATGTTTCAATCTGACTAGGGACTTTTATCAAGATGCTAAAAAGTCCCCAGGCATACTTCCGAGAAGGAAGCTGGGGAGTCTCTTTAACATGACCTCTAGACAAAAAATTTGCATTATGAAGGGCTATCAAACGCATAAACATGAAATATTCCAAACACTTTGTCACAATTCCTGACAATGAGCATCAAAAAGGCAAAAAGATGAAATATTCGTGACAATGGGCATCAGTGCAAGAAACCATAGGGGGCCACCCTGACCACCCCCACCCATCGGTCCCGGGGGCCTTCCCTGTGTGCATGGTGTGCTTTCCACTGATCCAGGGGGCCTTTATTACTTTCCCACAGCAGGGCTCTTTCATGTTCTACAGTGGGCCTCCTTCCTGACATCTTAGGTCCCCCATGGTGGTGGAAAGCAAGGGATATGTCACCAGCAACCAGGCCCTGGTGTTCCACCACTGTGGAGGTTCCCAATTTCCTCTTGCTGTCCTGCCCCTGCTATTGACAGGGCCAGTCCAGCGTCTGTCTTCATGGCAGCGCATTAGGATCCAGTGCTGGTTACATTATGGGGCTAATGGGCAAATGTGCGGAAGGGCTGGCACTACTGGTTGTAGACAGCTGTGCTCTCCGCCAGTCCCTAGCAGCGATGACACTGCATAGCCTTCTCTGTTGACATGCCATTTGGATGCAATCTGGGCGATTCTCCCAATTGGATCGAATATGTGGACATAAACACAATATTTAATAGAATCAAAAGTACAATCACATATATATCAGCCATATGCTCAGCAACTGTGTGGGCTGCATTCCAATAAGGTGGGGGCTCTAATCAATAAAACCACTATCATATTTATTTTTAGATCTGATCGGGAGCATCACCCAGAACACATCCAGATCACCATGTCAACAGAAAAGGCTATGCAGTGTCACAGCTGCTAGGCGACTGGTGGAGAGCCCAGCCATCTACAACCAGTAGTGCTGCCCCCTCTTCCCCATATGCCCCCATCAGCCCCATAATGTAACCAGTACTGGGTCCTAATATGCTGCAGCTGCTGCCACTGAGACAGAAAACACCAGATTGGCATTGTCAATATCAGGGGCAGGACAGAAAGAGGAGGCTGGAAACCCCCCTGGAGGCTAAACACCAGGACCTGGTCACAAGTGCGACCCTGGTAGTTCTGGCATGGGCTCAGCAGGATGATTCCCCCATCCACCTTGAATGTGTAGATGGGGGAATTTAATATTTTTTTCGTCAACACAATAGTTGAGGTCCGGTTCACACTGATGCGGTGAGGGAACTGCTGCAATTCCTTTCCCGCAATGCATCAGAATTGCAAGCAGTTCACACTGCGCTCTGCAAACCACTGCGGGTGTCAATATTAATGATACCCACAAACTGGTTTGCAGTGCGCACTGTGGAAGCCGATGGAGATGGAATTGGATCATATGGGTCTGAACACCCTTGCGATCCGATTCCAGTGCAGACAAAAAAAAAGGGTCTTGCACCTTTTTGGAGCGGATTCAATGCAAATTGAGCCACACACAATGTATGGTTCAATTTGCATCGCACTGAATTTGCATGTCATTTGTACAGGAATCTTGTGTGATTCCTGGACAAATGACATGCAATGCAGTACACTGCATCAGTGTGAACCCAACCTGAATGAAACAAAATCCGTGCATTGGAAAATAAGTGTAATACAAGGTATTACTCACAGGCACAGCGCGTGTCGTTGAGCAAAATAATAATAAATAATGATGTGCTAAATATGTGATACAGAGTATAAAAATGTATGGTGTGCTCTTGTGATTATAATAAAATAACTTTTGGCTGCTTATAGCTCTATTTAAATGCACCCTATAAAATACTGAACTCGTGCTTATTGTGACTTTGCAGTCCTATGCCAAAATGCATCAAAAAAATAAATTATCAAGTGAAATGTGATATGCAAAACTTAAACCATATAATGCAAAGAAATATTAGTGATAAAAAATTACTGGTGCAGAAAAAATAGTGAAAATTATTAAACTGTGATTGGTGTCCAATATACTGAAATATAGTGTCCAAATAGTCCAGAAAAATTAGTCCAAAAGAAATATTCCAGCTTCAGTGATGGTGTTGGAAATACCAATCAGTGCAATAGTGTTGTCACCCTCCGTGCTCCTGTGCGATAAGGTAGGCAATTCAAACTCACCAGACGGTGTTGACCCACAATGTCTTATGACAAGTGGGTCAGTAGAGCTTTGTGTGGTAGGTATCCAGCGGGGTCCCAGCCATCCGTGTCTGGGTGGTCCTGGATGCTCAGTTTTCAGAAAATTCTGCAGACAGGAAGAAGTGACACAGCAGAGATAAAGAATCACACATGGCTCCCACCGGGTCCCAAACCTTGGGAATGGTTGATAAATTAAAGGAGATCATCCCTTCCACACTGAGCTCAATGTGTACTTCAAGCCTCTCTTTCAGATCGCTCTACTGCAGTGTATTCTTCCCGTTCACGACTACAGACTGCTGGTGGTGAGGAGGACGGTCTATGTGGACATCTTTACCTCAGAAGCCTGCATTCTTAGATGTGCCTCCTTTATCAACCATTCCCAAGGTTTGGGACCCGGTGGGAGCCATGTGTGATTCTTTATCTCTGCTGTGTCACTTCTTCCTGTCTGCAGAATTTTCTGAAAACTGAGCATCCAGGACCACCCAGACACGGATGGCTGGGACCCCGCTGGATACCTACCACACAAAGCTCTACTGACCCACTTGTCATAAGACATTGTGGGTCAACACCGTCTGGTGAGTTTGAATTGCCTACCTTATCGCACAGGAGCACGGAGGGTGACAACACTATTGCACTGATTGGTATTTCCAACACCATCACTGAAGCTGGAATATTTCTTTTGGACTAATTTTTCTGGACTATTTGGACACTATATTTCAGTATATTGGACACCAATCACAGTTTAATAATTTTCACTATTTTTTCTGCACCAGTAATTTTTTATCACTAATATTTCTTTGCATTATATGGTTTAAGTTTTGCATATCACATTTCACTTGATAATTTATTTTTTTGATGCATTTTGGCATAGGACTGCAAAGTCACAATAAGCACGAGTTCAGTATTTTATAGGGTGCATTTAAATAGAGCTATAAGCAGCCAAAAGTTATTTTATTATAATCACAAGAGCACACCATACATTTTTATACTCTGTATCACATATTTAGCACATCATTATTTATTATTATTTTGCTCAACGACACGCGCTGTGAGTAATACCTTGTATTACACTTATTTTCCAATGTTCACTCTTAGGGTCGTCCACAGCACAATCCCATTGTCACATTTATAAAACCAATTGGCCCGAGGAAGTGTTCTTTCACATTTACAAAATCCATGCATTGGCTGCCTAAGTTCTTAATGGAAGTGAAGTTTGTCAAGCTCTAGGAAGAACAGAGAAGGGGGGGGGGGGACAAGGGAGGGAGATGGGGACAGTTCAGCAATCACAATATACTGTATACTGCACAGCTGTACTCACCCAGCAGGTTTAAAGCTCTTCCTCTTCCCTCTCTCACACACCAGACACCACCATATTTCATGTTTCCCGCCCACATCTCCTCTCAGATATATCTGCATGCGGGGAGGAGAGTGGGCGGTCCAGGCAGACACACAAGGAGCTCGTATTGCCTCTCCTCTGCTGTCTGTGAGGGGAGAGGGGAGGGGGAGGAGGGAGGAGGGAGTGTGCTGGCTCGGCTGTGTCATACAGACAAGACACTCGCAGCCTCGTATACACAGTGTGAATCAGGCTTTTTTTTTCAATCCGGACTCTACCATTACAGCCTGGGGGGGGGGATGTATCGCACAGCACCAGAACAGCAGCCTTCTTCAGCCTTTTTTTTTGATTTAGTGCTTTCTCTGCCATATAAAATAGTAACAAAAACGGCATTTTATTTGGGGGGGCACATGAGGGGGCACAGAGTAATATTGGTGGGGCCATGGCCCCCTCTGGCCCCCCCCTAGCGACGCCACTGTTTATGGAGGGATCGAGGGTCTAAAAGACCCTAGACCCCTCCACTACACTTCCCTGTATGCAAAACGCCGAAAACTGCATTTTTGCATACAGCCGTTTTTCAAATCTGCCGCCTTTTGCAGCACAGTAACCCGGACGTGACGTCATGGACGCCGCCTCCGGGTTACGTCATCGGAGACCCGATCGATGCCGTTTCCGGCATTCATCGGGACTCCATCCAGCCGGCGGACGTGCCGGCTGGGTGCTCGGGGCTCCCGGTGGGACGGTAGCCCTGAGCAAAGCCGCGGAAGGCGGCGGGAGAGGGGGGACGTCCCCTCCCGCCCCCCCCGGGTAACGATCGAGCGGCTCCCGAGCCGCATCGATCGTTACCGACGGAAAGCCGACCGTCGGCTTCAAACAACGGTACCGGGATGATGCCTCTAGCTAGAGGCATCATCCCGGTATAACCACTCAAAGTCAGCCGACGTAGAGGTTACGTGACTGGTAGTAAAGTGGATATGAATGTACCTACTGCAGAAATATTGTCACTTTAGGCACTTTTTACACTTAAACTTAACTCTCTTGAGCCTTGCTCAAATAAACTAATTAAAAATTCTATATCCCCAAAACAAAAAAAAAAAAATCATGTTTATCACATACATTCTGTATAGCTTAATGCTTATGGTTTATAATGAAGCAGGTGACACATAGCCTATGAAAGGACTAGAAGCTATACGTGACCTGGAATACACCGCTATGGAATGCTGATCTGAATGGTCAGGAGTCCCCCGTCTACCTTTTACATTAGAAATTCTCTTCTTACCTGTCCTGTTTTTTCCTGGGAATCACGTTCGTGCTTTTCTTGATCGTGGACTGCAAGAATCAAATATATAAAAAGTCAATGAAGGATCTCACAACGTAACAAGTCCGGGAGCAACAATAAAAGGTACCCTGCACCCTGGAGCACAAAGCCATTTTGTGGGCAGTTCAGAAAATAAAATGGAATCCTTTTGTGGTGAAACAGTGATATCACTGGGCATGATGTTTCCAAAACAGATCTAGCTACAATATTAAAGGAACTCTAGCACTATTATGTCAATTTAGTAAAATGCAGGTAATGGTAGAAGTAACTGTGGCGGGGGCATCACACACACAGTATGAGCTCCATACATCCTTTACCATGGGTGTAATCTTAATACAATGTGAAGATACTAGCATTGTGCAGAGATATTTGACCTTATCTTGGAGCCGCAGTCACTGGCCAGGAAATGTGACATGGATAAAATCCCATTCTCCAGCTGAGACTTGTCAGCCAACCTGGTATAAACTCACATCTGAAAGTGTTAACACAAACAGCAATAAAAATGTCTCCAAAAAAATGTACTGCGCATCATGGATCTTCTCTACAAAATAAGGACCCTTAGGTGGATGGAAAAATCGATACGGTTTCTCTTGTTCAGCCCCTGCACCAATGGCTAACCTCAAGCAGGTCATACACGGTTCGAATCTCGGTCGGTTCAGCAGGAACCGGCCGAAATTCGAACCATGTATGGGCACGGTAAATGTACCAAGTTGATTGATTTATTAACTTGGGTACAACCAGCCTGACTGATTCTGTTGAGATTGTTGCTAGTGGCTGCTATAGCCGCTCGCTAGGAGTAACCACTGTCTTCTACCAGCAGGGATGGCTTCAACTCTGTCTGTGTTGATGGGAAAATCGAGCAAACTTTGCCCTGTGTATGGCCAGCCTTAAGCTCCGTACACAGGAGCTGAATGTCTAGAGACATCGGCCTGTTCAAAAAAAAAAAAAAAAAAAACAGCTGACATTCGGTCTGTGTGTCTGCCAGGCGGTCCAACAGAAGCCGGCCGAACAGCTGCATTCTGGAAAACCAGCAGCCAATTGGCTCCCAAACAGCACTCTCAGCCGATGGCTGAGAGCACTGATTGGAGTGTCTTGCCAGGGGGGACGCCTCCCTGTCATAACACAACAGCTCAACGGGGGGGAGATCACTGTACTAACGTTGGCTCGTTAGTACAGTGGCTCCAACCAGATCGAACAGCGAGTTGAACGAATAAAACCCGATAGTGTGTACTAGGCTTTACTCATTTGTTTTTGGTTAACCTGTCCTTTAAAAACACTAATAAATTAGGTCCATCACGATTAGGAAGTGCTTGTTGGCCATTTTTTCCATTGTTGCCCAGTGGGGCTCTCACAGACAACGCATGTCAATGATCATCTCTGCTGCACATCTCGCACAAAGATCAGCTTATCAGTCACCGACTTCTTCTTTGTTACCAATCAAAGGGTGGGGAGGTGACCGAGTTGAACATGTACTAGTTAACTGTAGTGGATTACTGACGTAGTTGGTTCTTCTGACACAGCTTTATAAACCTCAGGACTGGATGGACAGAAATACAAATTCTTTGGCAACTCAAACAACTTCCACGTATGTGTTTTGCTTGTGTATTTAGCAGTTAACTCACCTTTAAATGTCATCTCCTTACCCAGACTGTGAGGACAAAGCTGCATTGTTGCCGGTTCCCAACTAATGGAGTTGGCTCCAGGCCTGGCTAACCGTAAGACAAGTAAAAGATTTATATCAAACCTAACATGCTTTAATAAACAAGGCCCAGAATGGGTTGTTATGTCACTGCATTCTAGTAAACTAAATCTGATGCACATTTAGTCTGCCCACAAAATGGCTCCAATTCAATCATATTTAATAAGGCATAGGGCAATGTGTGACGTGTGCTAACCCCTGATAACAGATTACAGCATCAAAGTTACCAGCATGAATGGTAATGTATTACATTTATGGTCTTTTATTCACCATTGTTACACTATGTCTATAGCCTTATTAAAAATGTTCAGAAAACCACGATTATCTTCTACAGGGTGTTATATTCCAATGCTATACAAATACAATTCCATTTTATAATGATCAGAAAAGCACACTCTTCCATATTATTAGTGCTATGCTTTGTTTACTAGGAAGCCAAAGTGTCTGAAGCCCGGGAACATTCAGTCATGCAAATAATTGTTAGTCACAGGAAGATCGGAGACAAACAAAAGGTCTACAGTTTAATGTTCTGCTTTACACCAAACCAGAATTATAATCCATCTTTACAACTGTTTAAAGGAAACTCAACTAAGCACTATGTATACCTAAACTGACTACATAACACAATGCCGTAAAATCTTAAGGAACCTGAAAAAACAGCCCTTTTGCTTACAAAAAAATAATACAAAAAAAAAATAAAATAAATCTACAGGTCAGGTCAGCCTTTCTCAATTTTTTTACCTCCAGATGAACCCTTGAAATCATGTTCAGGTCTAGGAGAACCCCTGGTAAAACCAATTCATGGGGGACAAGTTGAAAAAGACCTCTACACTGGTGGCCAGTGGGACGAATGTCCTCACTTACACTGGTGGCCAGAGGGACGAATGTCCTCCCTTACACTGGTGGCCAGTGGGACGAATGTCCTCTCTTACACTGCTGGCCAGTGGGACGAATGTCCTCCCTTACACTGGTGGCCAGTGGGACGAATGTCCTCCCTTACACTGGTGGCCAGTGTGACGAATGTCCCCCCCTTACACTGGCGGCCAGGTTATTAAAATCCCAAATGCAATGGCTGAAGTTAAAGCAATATCCGTACTAATGCTGTTGTATGCCCATCACCCCTTGAGTATATATCCGGTAACCAGACAGAGGAACAGAAGCATAAATAGCAGAATGCTCACTGGTGGGTCGACGTATTACCACGATTAAGCTGTTGTGTATTTTTGGATTATGCTGGTGCTATTATATTTGTCTATATAGTCATCGTGTTTTTATGCTGTATGCCTCATGTTTAGAACCAGTGGAATGTTTATTTTCCATCCCGCTAGGATATACACTGCTTCAAATATAGTTTAAAGGCCAAGGCCCCCATACTGGAGAAATTTAACTGGTGACATCATGGCAGATGTCAAGATTAACCCATTCCATGACTTTCACTTCTGCTGGACATTTACTGCAACATTTATACACAACTGTAAATTTACATCACATTTTTGTGATGTTTTTTTATTGACTTATAAATGAAACTGAAGATCAGTCCACCCAAAATGTTCCTTTTTTTATTTATAGAGCCATTGTATTATTTTTTGAGAAATCCCAGAGGAGAGATCTTGAGCTTCCAGCTCCATTCATCTCCATCTATTTTTTTATTTTACCTACTGGAGAATGATGGTGAAGCACTGGACTCCACTGGGGAGGGAAGGTGGCAGTTCTGGGAAGATTAAAAGGGAGATCGTTTTCTACAACCCCCCCCCCCCCTATAAAAAAAAAAAAACTATGCTTGGACACACATCCAGACTTTTCCTGGGTCTACCCTTGTGTTTTCTCCAGGTTGTTTGTATCTAGACCAACCTGACTCCATTTCCTCCCTTCAGGCTACATGACCAGTGATGTATTTAGGTTTTGTGCTGCCCTAGGCCTGAGTAAACTTGTGCACCCCCTAATTTAAAAATGACCGACCTCTTCCTGTAAAGGACACACCCCTTCCTGTTTATGACCTGTCCTGTCATCTGTAATCCACAAACCACAACCGCAGTCTATCAGTGACCACCAGTGTAGCCTCATCAGTACCGCCTTATCAGTGCCCATCAGTGCAGCCTCATTACTGCCCATCAGCCACACTTATTAGCATTGGCGAACATCGGGCTAGTTGTATTAAGTGTGGTTGGCGGCCTGTGGTCTGTCCGAATGTCTTCACCGGCCGGTATTATCATACTGGGAGGTAGCAGTGTGACTGCTTTATGGGGGTGCCAGAGTGATTTTCCTCCTGGACCCTGCCCTCCAGCCCAATTCGACTGGCCCTATACTAAAAGTGTAGCACAAGCCGGTGGGTACCCTTTTCATGTGGGAGCCGGGAGAAGGCTGTTTTTTTTTTTTTTTTGTGCGGGGGTGCAGCTTTTTTGCTGCCCCCCCTGCAAAGTGCTGCCCTAGGCCTGGGCCTTGTTGGCCTAGGCCAAGATACAGCACTGTACATGACTACAAGTATGGAAATAGGCAAATAATCTTGAGGAAATTTTTGTGAGGCTTCCTCAAAGCCCAATTAAACTATAATTGTATTTAGCTAAATACATTCTATGTACATCAAACAAAAAGGTGTGCAAAGACTTACAGTTTATTTTCTTCAGAAAGCAGCCATAGCTTTATGAAAAAACATTTACCAATTATAATGCTGCGAAACAGAGAGCAGGGGTCCTTCTATGCAGCATGCTCTCATGGGACAGGCTTTTATACTCTGGCTGTAGCTGGTTGCTTTTGAATATTAAACCCTTATCACGTGATCACTATGACCAATCACAACAGGTCACATGACAGTTGTAAACAATGGATGGCTTCCTTTCATGCCATTCATTTTGTACAATTGCGTTGCTAGCTATGATAAGTCAAAGTGATCACATGGTACAGACAGGGCCAATCACAGCCCATCTGTACCATGTGATTAGCTGTGGCCAATCAGCTAATCGCAACAAAACACACTAAATGAATCAGTTTCATTCAGTAAAAATACTTGCTTATAACAGTGAAACTCACAGGTATAAACAATCATAATGTGTAAAAAAAAAAAAAAAAAAATCATGATCACTTCCCTAGAGTAGTACAGTGTTACTATGGTAGCACTGTATTGCTCTGGTCACAGTGTGTTAAAAAAAAAAAAAAGAATAGTTAAAAAGGGGAAAACAATTTGAAAAAATTATTATAATAATTTTTTTAATACAGTTACCAGTCAGTGTCCCTGTTTACCGCCAAACCCATTATATGATAACGCTGTACTGCACTGGTGGCAGTATGTAAAAATTAAAACTAAATTGGAAAAAAATATTTTTGTACAATATTTTCATTTTTCAAAATATTGTGACAAAAAATTGCACATTCAAAAAACTTGCCATGCCTCTTACAAAATACCTCGGACTGTCTACTTTCTAAAAAGAGGTAATTTGGGGGATATTTGTACTGTCCTGGCATTTTCAGGCCTCAAGAATTGAGATAGGCCACCAGTACATCAGGATTAATCAAACTTCAGACATACCGTAGTTTGTAGACTATGAATTTTCTACAGACTAAATATACACCGATTTTGGTTATTTTGAAGGAAATGCAGCGGAATACATTTTGGCCTAAATTCATGAAGAAAAATTATTTTTTTACAAAATATTTCTAACAGAAACTAAGATGAACACTTTTTTTTTCTTTCAAAATTTTCTGTAATTTTTTGTTTATTTAGCAATAAATAGAAACACCCAGTGGTGAATATATACCATCAAAAAAAAAAAGCTGTATTTGTGCTCAAAAAAAAAAAAGATAAATATTTCATATGGGTACAGTGTTGCATGACTGCGCAATTGTCATTCAAAGCACGACATCGCTGAAACCTGAAAACTGACCTAAGCGGGAATGGGGTGAAAGTGCCCGGTTTTGAAGCAGTTATTGTCATTCAAAGCACGACATCGCTGAAACCTGAAAACTGACCTAAGCGGGAATGGGGTGAAAGTGCCCGGTTTTGAAGCAGTTAAAGTGAACATGACACGGCCCAAAATATTTAAAATCAACATATTCCCTTAAAAGCAGGCACTAAAAAAGTCTGAACCTATTTTTAGTGGTCACCAAAATACCTTTTATGTATTAATGAAACCAATAGAACTCCAACATGCATTGTATACAGGCCTCAACTCGACCTTCAAGTCATGAATCAGGCTTTCCCCTTTACATGGAATCTTAGAAACCAATGTGGGTTCCATTCTATTGGCTCTTGAGATCACTGCATTGACTTGTGGGCTGCCAATGGGTGAGCAAGAGATTGGACTTGGCATTACCTTACCAGCTTGTGAGCAACATCTAAATGTTTTAGGCGCCACTGAGTTTGGACACACCTTAGTCTATGCTGAGAGCTCCCAGCTATCCAGGGATAATAAGCTACAGAGCTCTATACACAAGCACCAAGCCAGGTATTCGTTGCATGCTATAATGCACCACTGAGTGAAGGTTACAGGCAACACTGTCAATGAAAACTTTGCCATTTTGAATGGCTCTCCCAGATGGAGCACCCTACCAAGAGAACTTCAAAGAGTTTTGCATGAGTACACTGCCTAAAGGTAAGCAATAACACTCAAAAAACATTTTTAATGCGAACAGTAATATTAATAATAGCTACTACACATAAAAATATAAAATGATGAAACCTCTGCTTGATCTTCCATTTATTGGAACTGCATAAGTTAGACCAGCCTTTCTCAACTGGGGTGCCACCAGAGGTCCTCAGAGGGTGGCACGGCATCCTGGTAGTGAAAAGCTGTCAAATGAGATGTACAGTTCGGCTGGGGATCGGGAGCTCGGTCAGACTGTGGAACACACTCAGCAAAGTGAAAGCAAAGGTGAGGGGGATTGTGTGCTCTCTGCCTCCCCCTACAGTGCAGTACCGGCTGTGTAAGGGAAGGTACTGTACTGCAACTTTTTAAAGGAATTTATACGTGTGTGTGTGAATGTATGTTACTTTTAATCCTGACCCCCTATTATACTATCAGAACTGCTTTTTTAGGGCTTGTTTGTAATAGCAGAAAAGACTGTCACTCCTCTGACAAGAAATCCATGTTAAGATCACTTTTCAAAAGCATTTGACAGGTGGTAAAGAGGCAATAGGTTGCCTCCTTACCATCTGTTTTAACCCCCTAAATGCAGCATCACCACACCGCAATCGCCTGCAATGCACACAGTTGCGTGGTGGTTGCAGTGCAGCCCCATTCACCCCAGGTATATTTCCAGCTGCAGCCACATCATATCTACACCCCCAGTTGCTGCCTCTGCTAAACCACATGGTTTTACCAGCCCCCAACCTCACATGTGAACAAGCCCTTGGTTCACATCTGTGTAGCTGCGTGTTGTGTGTAATGAATAGGCTGCCCAACCCGCAGAAATGCTGAGAGAGAAGCCCCCGACCCTTTTTGTAAAATTGTGCCGCACCAAACACAGCCCACTTTTGCCAATGTGTGGGGTGCTGTTAAGAATTAATGACACCTCTAAAGAGCAGAGCATTTTTCTGCATGTCAGGAATTAGTGCGATTTTGTGCGTGTTCTGCAACACGCAGTAAAGTGAACTAAGCCTTGGACGGGTGTGCCTAGAAACTGAAAATACATTTTAAGGGCGCCCCAAACAGAAAAAGGTTAGTGACTGACTTAGACCAACAGGTACTGAACAATTGCTGAGAGGCAGCAGATGGTCACATATAAGATAGCTCTGATCCACATGGCACAGGGAACATTGCTTAAACAGGCGTTTTTCCTTCACATGGTAGATCTGTAGAAAATGTTAACATACCACTGACAACAAGATAATCATATAAATGATTTAGAACATCTAGAAAGTACACTAAAGCAAAAACACAGGCCACTAATCTAGATTAAAGGGCTTGTCAATTTCTATAGATCAAATAATCAACTTCAAGCAAGGAGGATCTAACTCAAACACCAAGTGATTCATCATTGAACAGAGAGAGCACCAAGGTTAATATGAAAACCAGAGAAGGTGAGATTAAACAAAAAAAAAAATTTGTTTTCCTGAATATGCTTTGGTATAGCAGAGCCGTGGTAACCCAATGTCTAAGTGCCTCTCAGTGTTAGATGAGCACACATGATGTGCGCAGTGGGCAGACATGCAGTGAGGTGGGGGTGGACAGAGAACATGCAGTTATGTCATGCTCTATGGGTGACACAAAACCATCTAGAACAATACTGGGGAAGGGTGAAAAGGGAAGGTACAGGGTGTGCACACCTGCAACTGCGTCCTTCAAGCAAGTTAGAAAAGCAGAAGGCAGCCATGGGAGGTCAGTGAAGGCTTTAGTAGATCAGCCACATTAGAAGTCAACTGGAAACACACCTCTGAAAACAGGAACACGGCTGACAGGTATTCCAGACCCATGTGGAGAGATTCTTTTTCTGTGGGGCACCACAGTCTCACTGCTAACTGGAGAAGGCTGTCCTGCGATTTCTTCACTAGGTGTACCTGCAGCTTCAGATGGTTCTAGTTTGTTCTCACCGTCTATGGTTCTGTTGGCATCGACCTCCACTTGGTAAACAGACAGAGAGGGCCGTGGGCGAGGAAGGACCAACTGGTCTTCTGCAGAGAAAGTACCAGCTACTAAGTCAACATATGGCTTCTCTGCTCCATCCTCTTCTTTATGGTTCAGCTCAGTGAAAACAGAACCATGAAGCAGCTTGTTGGCATCCACTGCCGTAAAGCTTTCAATCGCTAGACCATTTGTCTGAGGCTCTAGAACGAGAGGCGACTCTTCCCCAATGCCTCCAGAACAAACAATGTCCTGCTCTAACTCTCCACCTTCATCGCTGGGTTCCTCCCATGAGATGTGGTTGCCTTCATAACCATCTTGATCATATTCTTTGCCGTTAGTTCCCCTGGATAAGTCATGCAGTTTTTCTGGTCTTTCTGAAGGTTCTGTAACCTCACCACTTATGGCCGTCCACCCTGCACTGATATCTTCGTATGTGTCTCCAGTAACAATGCAACAGTCTTCTGGGTGTGTTTCCTTCTCAGTCCAATCTGAAGTTTCAGAAATGTCCGCCATTTCCCGTTGTGATTCTGTTTCTGGAGTGCTGCCAGAAAGCTCCTGTGACTCTGTCTCGCCTGTGGCTGCTGAGGGTTTAATTTCTGGGGTTTGGGTAAAAATGGCAAGTTTGATGCAGTAAAATGAAACTTGTAATGAATGTGTGTCAAATAATCAAAAACGACTAACTTAGGGCAAGCTAAATTCCAAGCAAATGTGCATAAAACATTATACATGGCACCAATTTGTCCAACCCTGATCTATCAAACCCAAATGCGAAGATGAAAATGAAAGAGATTAGGTGCCGGACAAACAATAGATATTATGTTACAGTATGCAATAGATTATACATGTACACTTTACATCTACAGCTTTACAGCCAACTATAAAGCTGCAGATTATCATCAATGTCCATGTATTGATAAATTAAGTGTTTATAAACCCATGAAAGACAATGTAATATATTGCAGCTTTGCCAAGATCTAACTTTTGGTGGTTGCATTCGTTTTCTTTTTTCCTTTTTATTATTAATAGGAAATCCCACCAGTTACATACTTCTTGTCCTAGGGTGGCAAAGCTCATTCCCTGAACCATATATAGGGATAAGCAGCGTTGTCACCCAAGAGAGTAAGTATGTAACACCTCCCACTATGTTGTTAACAAAGGTGAACGGGGCACGGCTGATAAGACTGTTGGGATTTGTGTGCAGCATAGGCACTATGTTTTTGGGTCTCTACAGGTTTTCACCGATCAACTGGCATTTTTTGCTCATATTGAACAGATGCAAGAAAACAATTTCACTGGTATATTGAACAGAACAAAATAGAGAAAATAAGGGATCTTGATTGTTGGGGTTTACATAAATTTTAGGTTTGTGTCTGCATAACAGACTAATGGCCTTTAAGGGGAAGTTTTGGACTAAGTGATACTTCCCAATCTGCGCCCCCTCTTCCAGAAACACAGAGGGGTCCTCACTTGCTACAGTCAACCTCTGGGCATCAGAGCCCTCTCTTCTGTTTACAATGTGTCCTATTCTGATTACACATAGGAGATCCAAGAGGGAGAGGGCTTGTCTGTGTTCCTGTCACCAATTATAGATTCCCATTCGTGACTGGTTCTCTACAAACAGCCTTTGCTAAATAGTGTAAGCACTCAGGAGCCATCCTAACCTTCTTGTTGGCACTATATAAACCCAGAATAATAATAAAATGAATGCAGTCGAAAACAAATATATTAAGAGGAATAGGACTGCGCCCCTTCCAACAACTTTGGTAACAGATAAGTGCTTGTAGTGACTGCAGCCGATGGCACATGCAATTCACAGAGAAAAGAAGAGACCTCCCCAGCACTTCATTGCAAACATTTACACTCTTTTTCTATTACTGCAATGTCACATAATTCAAGTAAGCAAACGTTTTGGGGCCATGCAGTGTCCCTTCCTCAAGTCACCATAATGAAGGGACCATGCATGGCCCCCGAAATGTTGGCTTACATGACTCATGTGACATTGCACTAAAAAAATGTGCATATATGTTTGCAATGGAGTGCTCGCGACATCTCAGCAGTAAGCAAATTGTTGTAATCATGGACACATACTGCTTTTGTGGTCTGTGATTCCTAGCAACCAATCAGAAATCAAAGTTTATCAATCTGCTTACTAAGGGATAAACAAAACTGATGCCTATTTAAAACCAGTCTCATTTTGGTAAAATATAGCCCTATTACATAATATTCAGCAGTATATGTTTTAACACTGCAAAGAGTGCCAACTGTAGTAACCTATCAATATGCACTTTACCCAAGTTACCAGTACTAAGTGGATTCTGGTTGGTTTGTGACCTGGTTACGGACCTGGACCTTGTTCTAATATAAATTGTAGGGGCAACCAATCAGCCTTCAGCTTACTTATGAGATGAACTGCGGTTAGTACTAGTTCGGTGCTTTGCACGCTCTCTCTCCACCATCCTGTATAACATGGTTACACAATTGCATCTGCACAGCCCGTTCACTGAGTGTGTCTCCAACAGAGTCATCCTTGGATGCTCTCCATTGGTGAGAAAAGATGAATATGCCAATTATCACCTAGATGACAATTTGTATTTTAAACACCTCTGTTGAGAGAGATCAGGCCAAGTATAATCCCCCATGAGTAGCTATATAATTAACACATACCAGGGACTGTACCTTTTGCTGCATCCCCTGCAGCCTGGTCCTCGTGGCTGGGGGTGTCTCCAACACCAGCTTCCTCTGTTGAAGGACATAAACAGAACATCAAGTAAATGGTTCTAGGTGCCCACACACACACCAAGATTAAACCAGGCTCTGCTGATAGGGGTCAAACATGTTGAAGAAGCAATGCAGGCTGCAGAGCCCCTTGAAAGGGAGATATCCATTATAAATGATTTCAGCAGAAAGGGAACTGCTGAATGCCATACTTAGCTGGGGCAATTCTGGTGACACAGCACAGTCGTGTGACCAAATCTCAGCAGGAATAGAAATAAAAGTGCAATGGTACCAGAAAAATGCTGCGGGAATCAGTGCAAGGGGGTCAGATTATTAAAGGAGGAATCAAAGAGATAGAAGAGATGCCCATTCCAGAAAGAGGAAAGCTGTAATGCGCAGAGTGCAAAAGAAGCAAGATCAGGCTAAAGGACAAGAGTGGGTAGACAGGACGACTTATAGGCAAAGGCAATAGAAGGTGGCAAAGTGAAACAGTTGCAAGGGGGTTCGATTATTAAAGGAGGAATCAAAGAGACAGAAGAGATGCCCATTCCAGAAAGAGGAAAGCGCTGAAAGCTGTAATGCGCAGAGTGCAAAAGAAGCAATATCAGGCTAAAGGACAAGAGTGGGTAGACAGGACGACTTATCGGCAATAGAAGGTGGCAAAGTGAAGCAGTTCAGGGCTGCAGTAGAAGATCTATGGATAGAAGAAGGCTATGGATCAAGGATAATGTATTTTTATAGTTTTAAATAGGTGCTGGTAGGGAAGAGACTGTTCTAGATTGGAAAATCTGTGTTGTAGTTCCCTAAAAAAGTATATCTAAAGTCAAGACTTTTTTAAGGTTTGGATAGAGTATCCAAACCCCGGATCCCCCCCCCCCCCACAGTGCCATTGTATTCTGACAGCGGAGAGAGTGCCGGCGGCACTGATCGAGCACACATTTTCAAACAGGCTGGTTGTACTGAAGTTGATCAAGAGATAGTCTTCTGTACAGCCAGCCTGCTCATAGATGGATCAAATTTGGCTGGTCCCTGCTGAACCAGTCAAAGTTCAATTCATCTATGAAAAACGTCACTGCAATAAGTGTTAAAAAATATGGAAAATCCCCTATGGATGGGACTTTATTGGCACCAAAGGAATAGTAGATTATATATAGATAAAAGCAATAAATAAAAGGGGATTTTCCATATTGTTCATATCCTAGGGACATGGCACCATTCTGAGGTTCACCCTGACAATATTCCAATAATCCGCAATCAATGTTGGGAGATTTGCACTTTATTTCTGTTTTTTTATTATTTTTTTATTTTTTTACTTACTACTTTTGGTCTCCTTGGCAGTGTTTACCAAGACAAATAGAGAGGGGGAATCTCCCCAGCAAGGACCAATAGAGCCTTACAAGTTTGCCAACCTTTTTACACTCTATCCATAAATGTTTTGACAAAAAAGTTTGGGCTTTGGATTGGCTTTAAATTGTACCTATAATGAAATAAACCAAACTGATCCAAGAATGTAAACACAGGCACCTAGACATACCTGCTCATACCTCAAGCTACACTATATTGTCAAAAGTATTGGGACGCCTGCCTTCACACGCACATGAAGTTTAATGACATCCCAGTCTTAGTCCGTAGGATTCAGTATTGAGTTGGCCCAACCTTTGCAGCTATAACAGCTTCAACTCTTCTGGGAAGGCTGTCCACAAGGTTTAGGAGTGTGTCTATGGGAATGTTTGACCATTCTTCCAGAAGTGCATTTGTGAGGTCAATACTCCCAATACTTTTGACAATATAGTGTATTTTCAAAAACATCCAGGTGCATTCATTTGCAAACATTGACTTTTACATGGAAGCCATCACTTAGATGACCCCCTGTGCCTCACTATTGGTCAGTAAGGTTGTCAATGAAATCATTAACTAGACGCCAAAGATAGAAGGCAAAAATGGTGTGGAGTTTTCACTATCGGTAAGGCACCCCTGCCTGCATTTCAGCTCAGGAATCAGTTTAATAAATAAATTAAAATTGTAAAAATATTTATAAATTTAAAGTCATTGTTAATATTTAAAAATTATATTTAAATAATTCTAATAAAAATGAATTTTAAAAAATTATATATATTATATATATATATATAGATATATATATATATATCTATATATATATATATATTGTGACAGGAAGTCAGCTAAATCTGGGAATGTAGTCACAGGAAGGAGATACATTTCCACCTGATTTAGAAAGTCCATTAATTAATTTAGGGTGTTGGCTACAGAGCTAGCCAGCAGGAAGTTGAAAGGCCTTCACCTGTTCAGAATGAGGGAGTTAAGGCTCTATAATTTGTTCAGAGAAAGTCCTATTGTTTGCTGCCTCCAGAAGCTGTGTCCTGAAGCCATGTGGGCTGGGAGCAGGAGGACAGTCAGCGTGTGCCTCCCGACAGGATGTGTGGGCCTGGGAGAAGACCCCCCGGAGTGATGTGTGCCCGGGACGGTAACCAAGGGTGAATACGTCTCAAAGGTGAGAAGACGAACTGTTGATGTGAAAGAAACAAAAGGACTGTGTTGCCCTGTGAAGCTATTATAAAAGGACTATTGAGTGTCCGCTGTAGGACAAGGAAGTCTGCCCGACGGTAGGTTGGAGACAGACACTTAGGCAGGTTCCAGTTGTGAGAAGGTAGCCGCCCACAGAGGCAAGGATTTATTTTCTGTTTTATTTTATTTTGGATGTTTTGCTGCATACAGCCTAGTGAAGAAAACACCATTTAATAAACCACACTGTTTGTTTGCAAGCACTTGTCGGCTACCTCTCTGGGAAAACGCACCCCCCAAGGGGTCATCCACACCCGCCACCGAGCTAATCCCTTACATATGGTGGAGGTATGCAGTGGGCATAAGCAGAGATCCCTGCAAGGAAGTGCAAATGTTTGATGAACTTTATCTGGTGCATGAGATTGCACAATCTATGTGTGCAGGAGAGAAGATCCTGACAGAAAAAAAAAAAGTGTTTTAAAGAGACAGCGGTCTCAAAATTATTTGATGAACTTTGTTGTGTCTGGTGCAAGTGACTGCACAAACTGTGTGTGCAGGAAAAGAGATCTTGCAAGAGAGAGAAAAACTACATGTGTTAAAGAGACAGTGGTCTGAAAAATTTTTGCTGGACTGTGAAAAATTTGTTTGTGGAGTTATTGAAGATGGGGCGTTCAAAACGCCTGAAGAATGCAAAGATAGATGAAATGAGAGACCGGATTCTATGGATGGAGGGGATGTTGCCGTCTGAACCAGCCCCATCCATGCCTAAAGAGAGTCTACTAAAGAGGAAGGTTGTTGTCCCTAGCAACACTGATGAAACCGCTATGGAGACGCAGTGTGCTCAGATGAAAAGTAAACTCAAAATGGAGGAGATGTTGAAACATCTGATTATATCAAATGCAGCTCAACAGCAAGCAAATGCAGCTCAACAGCAGGCAAATGCGGATTTTCAGCAGAGCTTTGCAGCTCAACAAAAGGCTCATCAAGAGAGCATGGCAGGCTGGAAACAGAGACGCCAGCAGCCAATGGAGGCCATCGGTTTGGAGGAAACCGAGTATGTGTGCAGGGCTGAGTTGGATGCCTTGCAACGGAAAATGGAAGAAAAGGAACAAGCCTTGGAATTGCTTAAAATGGAGCATAGAAACTTGCAGGAAACGAATGAACTACTCAAGTCTCATGTGTCACAGTGGGAAGAATCCACTGCTCTTCTTTTGGTCGAGTTGCAAAAACGCAGAGAGACTATAATGGAGAAAGATACCATCCTCATGGAAAAGGAAAGTGAAATTCAGACTTTGCAGAAGCAAAGTATGGCTGATATGTTGGAGTTGCGTAATCAGCTGGAAAAAAGTCTTCAGTCTTTGGGAGCTACAAAAATAGACCTGCAGGAGTCGCAGGAACAGAATGTTGCTCTGAAAGCGACATTGTCTCTCAGCGACAAAGAGAAAAGTGAAAGAGAGGCTAAATTACTGAGTACTGTGTATGAGCACACTACTTTGAGCAATGTGGTAGATGAATGGCGTGCGGACTGTGAAAGTTGGAAAGGGGAAGCCCAACGTGTCCAGCAGCAGTTAAAGGAGAAAGAAGCCTGTGTGGCAGAATTACATTCTTATTCCCAGATGCTAGCCAATGAGGTGAAGGCTCTTATGCAGGGAAAAGGAGATTGTGAACATAAGAGGGAAAAAGTAGAGGCACGGCTTCTGGAATCGCAAGTCAAGGTGTCAGAAGGTGACCGATTGTGTGCTAAGCTGTCAGAGAAGGCAAACCGACTGCAGGTTGAGTTGGACAATGTTACAAATCAGCTTTCTCAAGCAGACAGCAAATCTAGAGAAATTGCGGAAGATTTTTCTATCTTGGAATCGCAGCTGCAAGACACGCAGGAACTCTTACAGGAAGAGAGGTGTCAAAGGCTGAGTTTTAGCACAAAGCTCAAACAAATGGAAGATGAGAAAAATGGCTTCCTGGAACAATTAAAAGAGGAGGCGGAAGCAAAGAAAAACCTATCAGAGCAAGTCGCAACATTGCAAGCTCAGATAGCGGATATGAAAAAACGCATGGAAGAAAGCGTTGGTTCATTACAGTGTGTTGAAGATGTGAAAAAGAAGTTTGATCAGATGCTTGGTGAAGAGAAGACTGTGTCTGCAAAATATGCAGAAGAACGCGCACGTGCAGAAACGGAGGTGCGTGATAACGAGAGCAAAGCCCTGTTCTTGGCTCGCTCTTTGGAGGAAGCTCTAGAGTGTAAGGCTGGACTAGAAAGTGTTAAACAGCTGCGTACAGAAATGGAAGAATTGGTCAGCTCCAAGGATGATGTTGTGAAAAGCGTTCAGGAGCTAGAAAAGTCTAAGCGAGCCTTAGAACAGCAAGTAGAAGAGATGAAGATTCCGTTGCAGGAACTGGAAGAGGAATTCCAGGCAACAGAGGATCTGTCCCAAAGAGGGGATAGTGTGCCTGATGCAGTTTTTAAAAGGATCAGTGTTTTGGGGTCTGTCCTGAGTGAGCCTCAGAAATGTGACGACATGTGGCTTGAATCACCCCTTTGGAATGAACCGTTCCTTCAAAAACTTCAAGCATTGGAAAATGTATCATTAGAACTTCAGCAAACAAAGGAGCTGAGTAAGAAATGTGGTGATTTCTCAGTTCAGGCTGAAAACCTAGTGGAGAAAACTAAGGCTGTTGGTGAAAACGTGAAGCAAATGAATAAGTGCCTTTCAGGGAGTGTTTCCAAAATGGAACTGGTGAAAGACGGGTGGCAGAAGTTTGATCGTGATCTTGAGATGCATTCCATGTGGAATTCAGATAGAGAAAAAGAACTAGGTGACCTTGAGCGGTCAAATAGTTCAGCAGAAAGTGCATTGAAGAAACCTGTAAAAGAATGTGTTGCAGTTCCATGCTTCTTCACTGATGCAGAGAGGAGGTCTATAATGGATACCACCCAGATCGCTGGGTTCAACTGTGTTGTTGCCTTTGACCCCTATGTTGGTGGAAGGAAAGTTGATGATGTTCTGGTTGGCTTCTTCTGTGAAGAGTTTGGCAAGAAATATAAACTGAATATCAAATCAAATAGTAGGCCTTTACTGCGACTCGCTCAGGAGGGCGAAAAGTTTAAGAAGTTGATGAGTGCAAATGCTTCAGATCTGCCTATGAATATGAAATGTTTGGTGAATGATATTGATATCTCTGGGAAAAGGAACAGGGGTCACTTTGAAGAAATGTGTGACAGCCTGTTGTCTCAATTGGAAAATCCTCTGCACAGCATCTTAGAGCAAGCAAAGCTCAAGAAGGAAGATCATTCCCTTTTACAACAAAAAGTCAATGATTGTGTACAGCTGTATGGAGAGGCAACTCAAGTCACAGAGGGATGTCAAGAGTCCCTACTTGGAACAAAGCTTAGTGAAGCAAAGGTTCTCAAAGTTTTGTGGAAAACATTTATGGATTGCAGAGAGAGGCGTCTTAAGAATGTTGAAGACATTAAGACTAGCCCAATTGAGTTGCCTATGGATCACGGTCCTCCATGGTGGATTGGACAGACGGTTATGAGGGACAAGCTGTCTGACATTTATGAGAAAGCTGTCAATGAAGATGACAGAAACGAGAAGGAGCAAAATGATGCCAAAAATGCAGTTGAAGAATGTGTATATGAGATGAGAGACAAACTGTGTGGCATTTATGAGAAATCCGTCAATGAAGATGACAAAACAGTTTCATCCGGAAGCTTGAGGATAATAGGAGGCTTATCAGTGAGTCAGCAGTGCCTGACACATGCGTGCCTGGAAATATGTGTCCCAACCCTAGGGTTGAAACAAGAGGGGGGGGTATGTGACAGGAAGTCAGCTAAATCTGGGAATGTAGTCACAGGAAGGAGATACATTTCCACCTGATTTAGAAAGTCCATTAATTAATTTAGGGTGTTGGCTACAGAGCTAGCCAGCAGGAAGTTGAAAGGCCTTCACCTGTTCAGAATGAGGGAGTTAAGGCTCTATAATTTGTTCAGAGAAAGTCCTATTGTTTGCTGCCTCCAGAAGCTGTGTCCTGAAGCCATGTGGGCTGGGAGCAGGAGGACAGTCAGCGTGTGCCTCCCGACAGGATGTGTGGGCCTGGGAGAAGACCCCCCGGAGTGATGTGTGCCCGGGACGGTAACCAAGGGTGAATACGTCTCAAAGGTGAGAAGACGAACTGTTGATGTGAAAGAAACAAAAGGACTGTGTTGCCCTGTGAAGCTATTATAAAAGGACTATTGAGTGTCCGCTGTAGGACAAGGAAGTCTGCCCGACGGTAGGTTGGAGACAGACACTTAGGCAGGTTCCAGTTGTGAGAAGGTAGCCGCCCACAGAGGCAAGGATTTATTTTCTGTTTTATTTTATTTTGGATGTTTTGCTGCATACAGCCTAGTGAAGAAAACACCATTTAATAAACCACACTGTTTGTTTGCAAGCACTTGTCGGCTACCTCTCTGGGAAAACGCACCCCCCAAGGGGTCATCCACACCCGCCACCGAGCTAATCCCTTACAATATATATATATCTATATCTATAACCGTGGATATAAAATGGAAAAATATTTTAAAAAAACGTTAAATATTTCAGTCACAAATCATTAAAAAAAAAAAAAAAAGTAAAATGTATAAAAAAAAAACTAATGAAATAAATTAGAAAGATTTAAAAATTAAAAATGTTTTTAAAATTTATAGTCCTTTTTAAAATTGCTGCTTTCCTTAAAAGAATATTTGGTAATCCTGCCATGAAGGATCTTGTTCAGGCACTTCCTGTGATAGGGTGACAATGTTGTGTTCTCAGTCTCCCCACTGCGTCGTCACCCTCTTACATGTGCTTCTGGTGGAGACTATAAGCATCTTTTACAATGTTTATACCGCATGTTCCACCACTGACAGCATCAGGAAGCCCATTGTGAGTGATGACATGCAGCTGTCGCTGGAGCAAATGTATGTAGACAGGAAATGGCTGCAGAGTGCCTGACATAGATCAGCAGCACGACTATACAAAAAAAAATTATGAAATAAGGTTAAAGTATTTTTTTTAAAGAAATGAACATGGGAATTGTGGGGGTTAAATAGAGGTTCACTTGTAAGAGGAATTTCCAAGCAGGAAAAATAGTATGTCATTGTAATTGAGCTTTTTGTTCAACAAATTCATAATCTGCTTTTAACAAATAATTGATCCAAAACCAGCTTTTATTGCATGAATTGGAAGTATGCCCTTTGCAAGGATTTAGAGCAGCAGAGAAAAGCACAGCCACACAAGCCAAGATCAGAGGGACATGGTGCTCCCAAGCACAACCTTGGCAAATTAGCGGTTAACTTGGCCAACTTCTGCCTTACCGGTGGTAGCCTCAGGGATCTCAGTGTGACCCTGTTCTTTTAGTGCTTCTCCATTGGCTAGATCCTCCTCTAGCACTGTGGCCCCGTCTGTAAGAGGATGATAAGACAGCAGGCATTAAGTGTCAGCCGAGCAATAATCCTAAAATATGCGGAACGTCCCGTTATAAGCCCTCGCAAGTCTACGCAGTTATCTTGTCACCAGCTTTCCTAGACGGTCAGACAAGGTTCTAATTTGACAGGATTTGTTCCCAACAATGGGGATTACTTATACACTTACTTATATACAAAGTGTAAAAGTGACAATGCTCACAGTCCTGTAGCACATAATGACACGATAAAGCCTCTTTTTTGATATGTATTATCTGTTAGGCCAGGCATAGGCCATATGCGGTGGTTTGATATCGGGAGATGACCTTACCTTTAAACTATGTTCTTTTCTGCCAAGTGCTCTATACTCTGAGTTGCTTTTATCTCAGAGAAGGAAGGGGATGGCAAGAGGACACTAGCAGATAAAAATCCAACACAGCTTTGTTGATGGGACCTACGCTAGTGTTTGGTACCTCAAAATCAGTCTGAGTACGTTCTGATCCTGCCAGCTAATGTTTATGACACTGATATTTATTCTGTGGGTGCAATTTCACAACAACCTTTTGCATATCATGCCCTTCGTGGGATTTGAACCCAGGACTGAGGGCTGTAAGCATGGCAATTTTTGTACCTGGTTTGTGTATTGATGCCGCACTGCACATTGCCCAGGCTGTACAGTGTTTACTGTATATTCTTAGTACTATACATGGGTACCCATTTGGAGCCAAAAACATGGCAGCAAGGTCTGTGATAGGCTGGCCATTTTTACAAGCCAATCTGACACCGACCTTGTGCTCACCAAAATGTTCTCCTTTATTTGTACTTTTACAAACATTACTGCAAATCTGTATGTCAGAGTGGTCCACTAATGCCTCGTTTCCACTGAGCGGAACGGTTCGGGTCGGTACAGTTTGGGAGGGTTAGAATGGTCCGGTCTATTTAGGTGAGCATTTCCACTGCAAGTCGGGCCACCAGGGACCATGCGGGGTTTACACCAAATGAGGTGTTTGTTTTGCTCTTTCATTTGACATCAGCATTGAGGTTTTCCTGTCCGCCAATCAGTGGAATCTATCGTGTGACGCCAGTAGCTCCACCCTAACCGTACCGTACCATTTCCTATGGCCCTACATCTGAAGCAGGACCAGGAATGGTGCGGTTTGGTTCGGTTGTATGGGCCACTTTCATAATGGAAACACTCAAACTAGCGTACCGTACCGATCCGAACAGATCCGCTCAGTGGAAACGAGGCATTAGTTGTGTCCAGCACCCATCTGACCTAACATCCAGGGAATGAAGAGCTTACTCTACAATGAGAGGTTGTTATATCTTTTTTTTTTTTTATTACAATGAAGACTATTATTATTACTAAAAGACTATATTACTATTAGAAGTGATCATTACTTGGCGCTGAAGACCTGGTACCTTGTGGTGTCTGAAAGTACCTTTATTACCCTTGAAACTGATCCCTATAGACCAAGGTTGTAATTGGGCTGTCACATCATCTTCTAAATTGACATTAAGCCCTTCCTCCTCCAAATGCTAACCCCACTCCCAGTCACTTGACAAATGTTAGGACTTCAGTGGGCATTAGTGTCAAGGCACCATTTTTAACTTGGGCCTAGGCTCCAAGGGGCTCCAACGGGGATATACAGATAGATTTGATGGCCAACACAGATTAGTACCTTAAAAAAACTTGGTTAGGTCGAGTTCACTTTATTATATTTTTAGACTTTTTATTTCGAACACTAATTTAGGAGTGGAAAAATGATTAGCTGGTACAACCCTAGCAATACAGCTGAACGTTAAACTGTAAAAATGGTCTACCCATGTCTGAGCTTAGGTGGTCTTGGCTGCCCAATCCTATCACATGTTCTACTTTACCCAGTAATGGGCAATATGGCAGACAACTATGAAACACAATGCTAGATACAATGTCAAAACCTTCTCTCTATATATATCAGAGAACATTTACAAACATCTTTACTTATGTTATGTGGCTCTCAAGTACAGGAAGCTAAATTTAGCCACCGTGGGTCATTAAAGTGGTTGTAAATCCATACATTTACCCAGTGAAGTGACTATCCTTAGGTGATACACAGAGATGAAACAAATCTTCTGACATAGGTTGTACCTGTTTATCGCAGTCTTCTCTTCTCTACATCTGTTCAAAGTGCAGAATTTTATAAAGCTTGTCTGAGCTGTCAGAAAGAAGTTAAACACTGCAGAGCTCAGTAAGGAGAGCCCAGAGCTAATTGGAGGGAAGGAACACACACCCTTCACACAGCACACAGGAACACGGCTGGAGGTCTCTACCTTGTCACTTTTTTTTCTCTTGGTTTCTGGAAAATTTTTCAGAAGTGACTCATGCAGATAGCAGGGGAATGAGGCAGCAGACAGAAATTATATTTAGTGCTCTTAATTGAGACAAGTGCACACTATAGAAGGATATGCTTTGTTCATATTTCATGTCTGAGGTTTACAACCACTTTAAAGCTGAACTCTAGGAATTCAGTCATTTTGTAAAATGTGCAGGTATACAAAGCATTAAAGTCCAACAAGGTACGTGCCACCTCCTGGACTTATCTCTCTTTAATTTACATCAGTAAGGAGCGCCGGGCGGGAGCTATCACACTATAGGAGCACTTTGTTTTATGTACACTCCTTCACAGAATACAAAGGCTTCTGTGAATGGGCAGCAGAAGGAAGGGCGGGCAGAGATGCAGAGTCTCTCCTGTGAGAGCGCCAAAGTATAGTGAAGGCTATCTTCTCAGAGCTTCATAATACTCTCAGATGTAAATGAAAGAGATAAATCTTAAACATGTAATAACTGGTACCCAAAGTTAATGGTGTTATTGAAACATTTTGCTGAATTCCTTGAGTTCGGCCTTTAAGCCCAACTGAAGTTTTTTTTCCTCATTAAAGCACTGTATTGTATTTTACTGTATGTTTTTGCTTGGATATGCCTAATATACATTTTCCATTTACTAGAAATGTGCTTCCTTCTATGCTGTCAGAGCCCCAACCCTTGTCACAAACGTCCTAAGACAGACAGTTGTACAGAAGAAGAGGGGGGCCGTGTCTGACCAATATCAGATGAGAAGTTGTTAGGTGGGCAGGAAACGTTTGTGGAATCTCCTCTGTTCTCCAGCTTTTGGTTTGCTTCCATGATACATAATACATGGTACATGTTGGAGAAGAAGATCTTTTGGGGTCGGATATTTTACAATTGAATAAATGTGTAATGATTTTCATACAAAAGCTGGTTTGTTGAGTTAAACTAATATTCCTGCAATGAACTGAAGAATATGAGCGCGTTACCTTCTCTCCTCTGGATTTGGCTCAGCCCGAGTAACCGAGAGGGTGAGAATTGCATGGAATGTCAGTGCGTCCGGTCCTGCTCTGAAATGTGACCCCGATTCCCAGGAAGGTCCATGAAGCACATTATTGGGGTATTAAAACTAGCAGACTATAGAGCGACATGACCAAAAAAGCAAGCGAGCTTTGAAGTTGTGCTTGACCTAATAAGTAAGATCATTTTAGACTTTTCGTAGGTTGTCATTTTTAGGGAACAGCCACATATTTGCACCAATTATTCCCCACATGTAAACTGAAGCAGGTTCCCCTAGGTATTAACCCTACAGTAATAGAAGAGCTATAGTATCTCACAAAAGTGAGTACACCCCTCACATTTTTGTAAATAATTTATTATATCCTTTCATGTGACAAACACTGAAAAAATGACACTTTGCTACAATGTAAAGTAGTGAGTGTACAGCATGTATAACAGTGTAAATTTGCTGTCCCCTTAAAAAAACTCAACACACAGCCATTAATGTCTAAACCGCTGGCAACAAAAGTGAGTACACCCCGAAGTAAAAATGTCCAAATTGGGCCCAGTTATCCATTTTCCCTCCCCGGTGTCATGTGACTTTTTAGTGTTAAAAGGTCTCGGGTGTGAATGGTGAGCAGGTGTGTTAAATTTGGTGTTATCGCACTTACTCTCTCATACTGGTCGCTGGAAGTTCAACATGGCACCTCATGGCAAAGAGCTCTCTGAGGATCTGAAAAAAAGAATTGTTGCTCTACAAAAAGATGGCCTAGGCCAGTGATGGCGAACCTTGGCACCCCAGATATTTTGGAACTACATTTCCCATGATGCTCATGCAATCTGCAGTGTAGTCGAGCATCATGGGAAAAGTAGTTCCAAAACATCTGGGGTGCCAAGGTTTGCCATCACTGGCCTAGGCTATAAGGAGATTGCCAAGACCCTGAAACTGAGCTGTAGCATGGTGGCCAAGACCATACAGCGGTTTAACAGGACAGGTTCCACTCAGAACAGGCCTCGCAATGGTAGACCAAAAGGGTTGAGTGCACGTGCTCAGCGTCATATCCAAAGGATGTCTTTGGGAAATAGACATAGGAGTGCTGCCAGCATCACTGCAGAGGTTGAAGGGGTCTGGGGTCAGCCTGTCAGTGCTCAGACCATATGCCGCACACTACATCAAATTGGTCTGCATGGCTGTCATTCCAGAAGGAAGCCTCTTCTAAAGATGAGGTAGTTAAGGCTATTGATAAGCTTGCCATCAGGAAGTCGCTTGGGCCAGATGGATTGACAGCCGAGTTTTACAAGCACTTTAAGGTTACTCTGGCCCCGTATTGAGTGGAGGTTTTTAAGGGCTGTCTGAGAGAAGGTTTACTCTATCCCTCCATGTGACAATCTGTGGTGAATCTTCTGTCAAAGGTTAAAGATTCTTCAAGAACTGAGAACTGGTGGCCCGTTAGCCTTTTCAATGTTGATAGGAAGATACTGGCAAAAATCATTTTGTGGCGTTTATCATCTATAGAGGGCAATCTACTTTCTCACCACCAGCACGTTTGGTTCAGGGTAGAAGCACTTTTTCAGCGGTGTTAGCTGTCTAGGAGGCCCTGGAACGGTGCAGGGCTGCAGGCTGGGGAAAGTACCTGCTGGCATTGGATCAGGCAAAAGCTTTTGATCGTGTCAATCATTAGTACCTATGGCTGCTTCTTGCCAAGTATGGCCTGGAGGGGGGGGGCTTTATCAATTGGCTAAAGACTTTGTACAGAGTGGCTGAAAGCTTCATGCTTGTGAATGGTTGGATCGGACGATCCTTTGAGGTTGACTTGGGTGTGCATCAGGGGTGTCCTTTGCATCCTCTGCTATACGCGTTTGCAATCAATCCCTTCATCAGGAGGTTAGAGAGCGGACCGTTGTGCGGAGTGCCTTTGGGTATTCCTGGTGAGCCTCCTTTGAGGGTTGTGGCCTATGCTGATGATGTGCCTGTTTTCATCTCTGGGACAGAAGAAGCGGAGGAGGTGGTCTCAGTGGGGGAGCAGTATGATGAGGCATAAGGCTCAAAGAGCAATCAGGATAAGAGTGACGTTTTCTGGATGGGAGAGGATGGCGATAGCTTCGAGCTTCTAGACACCTCCCCAGAGCCCCAGCAGGAAATTAAAAGTTAAAATTTGATCCCGGCGAGTACGGTCTTGCAAATTGGGAAAGCAGGCTACTAGATGCCAATGCCAAGGTTGCCAGCTGGAAGGAATGAAAACTCTCTTACAGGGAAAGGATTAACCTGATTAAAACTTACCTGATCCCGATATTTCTGTATGTCAGCTTTGTCTGTGTTTTGCCAGTGTCTCTCTATGCGAAGATCTACACCTGTTTTTTCTAGCGGTTATGGGAGAACAAACTAAACTTCATTAAGAGGTCTGTATCCTACCTTCCCAGGGTGGCCCAGGTATGGTCAACCCCGGGGTATCTTTTTCTCTGATGTTTTTGAAACATAATTTTGGTAACATGCTGGCAGAGGAACCGCCTGGATGGGTTGGTGTTTTTCATTTATGGTTTAGGCCTTTTCTGCGAAGCTGGGAGAATGGTGGGCCAGTGAAAAGCCGGAGGGTCCGACATGGTAAGTTCCCAGCTTACGTTGCCCTGTGCCTAAAAAAATGTTGGCAGTGGCGAGTGACAGCGGAGGAAATGAAGTCTCTTCCTAGAAAGGCCCTGGAGAGGAGGGTCGTTGAATCTGCCTTTAGCGAGCCACTGGCCTTAAAGGATTGCCCAGGCCCTGTTATGAGGGAGGCCTTCCTGTCGAGGTGGTGGTGCACAACATTGTGGGTGAGGTTGGGAAGATTCGGGGTCTTGAGAAGGACAGGTGGCAGCCAGGAACCTGGACAAAGGCGTGGAGGAATGTCAGGTCCCCGTAGCTTCTGTCGGTCAGTCTCTGGGTGTGCGGCTTTCTTTCGGTCCTTTAATGACCCCTAGATTTTTTATAAGATTGGATTTTTGGAAAAAGGCTGCATGCATGGGATACAGGTGTAATCGTTTCTTAGCCTGAGGGTGTGTTTAGGTGGAGGTTAAGGCTTTGTTAAGTTTAATCCTGATAATATTAATATGAAAATGTGTCTTAGTTGATATATTTAGTTTTCTTTATGATTTTTTTTTTCCTTGGAAAAAAAACAATATTCTGTTTCTATGCTGATGTAAACTATTTTTGTTTATATATAATTTTTATTTATTTTGTATATATGTAAATATGTTTTTATGAGGTTTGTAATATTTTTAATAAATAAAAATGTACAATTTATTAATGGACTTACTTGTGGTTTTCTGTTTCATTTGATGTGATAGGCCCCCAAAGATGGATCAGCTGCAGGTGGGATGCTGACAGAACCCATAGCTTCCAATGTGCTAACCATTCCTTGCTTTCAATGGGGCTTCTGCCTGCAGCTAATCACAGGGAACCGCTGCATCTAATTGCAAATGGCCCCATGTGCATGTTTTATCTGTGCGTGTCTATAGGTATCTGTGGGTTGTGGCTTATCTCAATGCAGAAGCAGCTTTTTCCTCAGGTTAAGGGTCCTTTCACACGAGCAGTCTGATCCGAGCTGAGCAGGTGGATGACAGGTCCGTCTCCGCTCACTGTGCAAAGACAAACCTGTCAGAGCACCGCTCTCCTCTATGGGGAGATCAGATGAGAACAGACCGCCTGTACGTTTTAATCCAATCCCATCCTCCAGATGGATGAAAATTAGGGTCGGATAGTGGCCTGTGTCAGCGGATATGTCAAATTCGACATCCGCCGCACCATAGGGGTGAATGGGGGGTCTGATCTGAAAAACTGACAGGCGGACCTTATCAGAAAGCCTGGGTGAAAGGGCCCTAATAAAAAATGATGCTAGGACATGTTCTGGAAGGGGAGCAAAAGGTTTGGGATTTAATTTGGTTGGTCTCTGGACCATAAAAGTGGAAATAGGCCCTGAATATCAATCCAGCCCACAAAACATTGCATCTGTTCAGATAGGGAAGCCTCTGATTTTAATGGTCTATTCACCTATACCTAATTACCATTAAAATAAAATTATAGGCAAACTTTTTTTTTTCTTCATTTTGGATAGTAAGGAAGAGTTAAAACCCCTGTCAGCATAAACCCCCCCCCCCCCTGCCGCTTCAATCTGTGTCCCATTTGGGTTTTGCTGGTACCTTTCTCTTGCAGTGTCCTTTGGACCCACCCTTGCATACAAGAACTAAAGTTGTGTCTCCTTACACTGTGTGCAGCAATAGAAACTCACAGCCCCATAGCTTAGGATGGCAAGGCACTCCCCTGCTCCAAAAAAACAACACAGATCACAAGAGCGCTTGAAGGCAGGCTTGTAGGTGGAATGAAGCCCAATAGTTAATATTCATAGATAAATGTACAAAGACAACCAGGATCTCCATGATGAGTAACATAAAAAGCCAGTGTTTATTGTGTCAACAGCTTGAAAGGTATAATTTAAAAAAATTGGATGGCAGCCTAGATGGAAAGCCTTACTGTGTCACTGTGGCTGCATCTGCATCCTTGTCAATGGTGGAGATGGATGTCCACGGGTGCCGATGGAGGGGCAGGAACCTAGTCGGGGCTCTGGATGGGGGACACACAAAGTCCAAGTGGCCGATGGACCGAAGCCGGAAGACAGATGGGAGGAAGCTGCGTTCCAAGTCCGTGGAACGCACTGGACAGCCGAAAGTTGACAGGGCGCCCGGTGATTACGTCAACCGTCAAAAGGCAGTGTTTATTGGGACAACAGCTTGAAAGGTACAATTAAAAACACTGGATGGCAGCCTAGATGGAAAGTCTTACTGTGTCACTGTGACTGCATCTGCATCCTTGTCAACGGTGGAGATGGATGTCCATGGGTGCCGATGTATATAGAAGTATAATCCATGTATACTTGTATACATTTTATTGCATATTTTTTCTATATAATATCTGATTATCTGCCTATTATATATATATATATATATATACATACACATACACATACACACACACACATACAGTATAAATATATATATAATTTTCTATATATATTTATTATTTTTTTATTTATCCTATTTATTCTGATGTATCTCAATTGTCCTTTCATTCAAATTGTTCCCCATATGGACAGATTCGCTTATAAGAGATGGGTTATAGTCCCTATTCCCTATTGTATTTGTTTTTTGTTCTTGTCCTGTGTCTGAGTCTATATCCTTGCGTGACAGTTCTAGAGATCGATACGGTTTTTAATTTTACTTCCAAGCCCACCCCCCGGGGTGGGGCCATTGTCCCTTCTTCCTCCCACTACTTGCATTTAAGGAGGATTGGTCCGTCCCGTCAAAGGCTTGATAAGGCGCAGGCGCGCAAAACATGTTGCCATAGTAAGGGGACTAAAGAGCCATACACACTATCAGATTTTCTGAAGACTTTTTCCTTCAGATTTACCTTTTCTATGTAGTGCAAGGGCCTGCCAGATTGCATACAAATTGAAAGTGTTTAGGTTTGACCTCATCTTATCTGGTTTTGGTAAGTCTAAAGGAAAAAGTCTTCAGAAAATCTTCTAGTGTGTATGGCCCACAACTCTCTCTGGCTTGTCCTCCACTGCCTTCTGTTCCCTAATGGCATTCTGGCTTCCTGGCGCGGTGGTTGACGTAATCACCGGGCGCCCTGTCAACTTTCAGCTGTCCAGTGCGTTCCACGGACTTGGAATGCGGCTTCCTCCCATCTGGCTTCCGGCTTTGGTCCATCGGCCGCTTGGACTTTGTGTGTCCCCCGTCCAGAGCCCCGACTAGGTTCCTGCCCCTCCATCGGCACCCGTCGACATCCATCTCCACCATTGACAAGGATGCAGATGCAGCCACAGTGACACAGTAAAGCTTTCCATCTAGGCTGCCATCCAATTTTTTTAAATTGTACCTTTCAAGCTGTCACAATAAACACTGGCTTTTTATGTTATTCATCGTGGAGTTCCTGCCTGTCTTTGTACCTTTATCTATGAATATTTACTATTGGGCTCCATTCCACCTACAAGCCTGTCTTCTAGCGCTCTTGTGATCTGTGTTGTTTTTTGGCCATTTACTCTCCTTCTCATGGAGATGCTCCTGACATATTAGGCTGTATTATTCCACCACCATCTTTTCAGCAGGTGCCAGATCTTTTTCCGTGAATTTACTCCCCTGTTCCACCCTCCTCCCTTCTCCAAGCTAACAGACATGTTGCAGACTGACTGTCCCCTGTTAACTCTTTCCTGTAAAGAGTGGAAGTTCAGGGAAGCAGCACAGAGAGTAGGAGCCATCAGCATTGAAAGTTATAAACCCCAAGTGCTAGGTAGGGATGCACCGACACCTGTTTTTTAAGAGCAAGTACGACGAGTACGGATACTTGTGCTCAAGTACTCGCCGATACCAATTACTGAAACCATGCGGTTCGATTTGAGTCCATACAAATGGTGAATGGGCTCAAATTGCACTGTAAAGAATCACTTGTGATATGAACAGGAATGCGGTGCGATTCCTGTCCGAATCCCATGCGGTTTTCTGCATTGCTTCTGTGTGGTGAACCCAGGCCTAAAGCGTTTGTTACCCTAAAAAAAAAAAAAAACAGATCCAGTTTCCTTAAAGCATGTTATACAGCACAGTGCTTGTGCTGTCATTTGGCCCCTTGTATCACCTAAAAAACCCAGCTGATCCTGACAGTTTCTACCCCCCTGTACACTGACCACGGTGTATCATGGCTGCTGAGCCCTGATACCGTGGTCAGTGTACGTGCCTCCATCATCCCGCCCCTCCACTCCTGCTGCTCTTATATTTAATTTAAGATGATATAATCTACTCTGTTATAGAACAATAAGTGTCAATGTGCCTGTGTTATAGAAAAATGATGCAATCGGTACCTACCTCAGAGCGGCTCCCGGCGATCACGTGACCACTAGGCTCTCTCTCTCCTCTCTTCCCCTCCTTCCAGGCTGACATCAGCGGCAGTGCTCGGCCCTGCCCGCTGCAGCTGTTAACCGGGCAGAGAAGAGAGCCGAGGGGTCAACTGAGCACCAGGAGCTGCTCTGATTTAGGTACCGATCTGCATATTTTTTCTATAACACAGGCGCAGGGACACTTATTGTTCTATTACAGAGGGGATTAGATCGTTTTATATAAGTGGCTTGACAACCACTTTAAGTCACTACGACAAGCCTGGGTTCACACGGTGCAACCCTAGTGCTGGGGTAAGAATTTTAACAAATATTTTACTAGGAAATGTTTATTTTATTGTGTAAATTTTAAAAAATAAATACCGCTGAGGGTTTAATACTAGTTTAAAGCAACCAATGTCTCCATGTTCGAAATATCGGTTTTGGGCAGACCAGCTTTTTTAAAACTATCCAAATGGATGTCATTCGAACCCGCACGTTTCATTGCTGTGTTTTAGCACATATACAGTGCCTTGAAAAAGTATTCATGCCCCTTGAAATTTTCCCTATTTTGTCATGTTACATCCAAAAATGTAATTTTTTTTTTTTTATTGGGATTTTATGTGATAGACCAACACAAAGTGGCACCTACAGTATCTCACAAAAGTGAGTACACCCCTCAACATTTTGGAGGGATGTGCTGTCCCCTCCAAAAAACTCAACACACAGCCATTAATGTCTAAACCGCTGGCAACAAAAGTGAGTACACCGGTAAGTAAAAATGTCCAAATTGGGCCCAGTAAGCCATTTTTCCTCCCCGATGTCATGTGACTCGTTAGTGTTACAGGGTATTTTGTGAGATACTGTAATTGTGAAGTGGAAGGAAAATGATAAATGTTTTATAAATAAAAGTCTGAAAAGTGTGGCATGCGTTTGTATTCAGCCCCCTTTACTCTGATACCCCTAATTAAAATCTAGTGGAACCAATTATCTTCATAAGTCACCTAATTAGTAAATAGAGTCCACCTGTGTGTAATTTAACCTCAGCATAAACACAGCTGTTCTGTGAAGTCCTCTGAGGTTTGTTAGAGAACCTTAGTGAACAAAAAGCATAATGAAGGCCAGGGAGCACACCAGACAGGTCAGGGATAAAGTTGTGGAGAAGTTTAACACAGGATTAGGTTATAAAAAAAATGTCCTAAGCATTATTCAGAGACGCAGCCAAGAGGGCCATGGTAACTCTGGAGAAGCTGCAGAAATCCACAGCCCAGGTAGGAGAATCTGTCCACAACACAACTATTATTCTTGAGCTCCACAAATCTGGCCTTTATGGAAGAGTGGCAAGAAGAAAGCCATAAGTCGTCTCGTTTGAGAGAAGCCATATATGGGACACAGCAATATGTGGAAGAAAGTGCTCTGGTCAGATGAGAACAACCCTGAACGCACCATCCCCACTGTGAAACATAATGGTGGCAGCATCATGTTGTGGAGATGCTTTTCTTCAGCAGGGACAGGGAAGCTGGTCAGAATTGATGGGAAGATAGATGGAGCCAAATACAGGGCAATCTTAGAAGAAAACCTCTTATGTCTGCAAAAGACCTGAGACTGGAGCAGAGGTTCACCTTCCAGCAGGACAACAACCCTAAACATACAGCCAGAGCTACAATGGAATGGTTTAGATCAAAGCATATTCATGTGTTAGAATAGCCCAGTCAAAGTCCAGACCTAAATCCAATTGAGAATCTGTGGCTTGAAAGTTGCTGTTCAGACGCTCTCCATCCAATCTGACAGAGCTGGAGTTATTTTGCAAAGAATGGGCAAAAATGTCCTTCTCTAGATGTGCAAAGCTGGTAAAAACATCCCCAAAAAGACTTACAGCTGTAATTGCAGGGAAAGGTGGTTCTACAAAATATTGAGTCAGGGGCTGAATATAAAATGCACGCCACACTTTTCACATATTTGTAAAATGTTTTGAAACCATTTATCATTTTCCTTCCACTTACATTTACGTTTTTGGTTGTAACATAACAAAATGTGAAACATTTCAAGGGGTACGAATACTTTTCAAGGCACTGCACATAGGATGAACCGTGATGCATTGCAGCAATGAAAGCTGCAATGTCACTCTAAACCTAAATCATGCTGACACACAAACTTCAAGGTGTCTGTCACCCCCAGAAAACCATCAATGCAGCAAAAATATTACTTAAAATAAAACTGCACTATAACATTTACCTCCCAGGAGGAACACAACGCTGGAAATAAACAATAAAACCCTCCGGTCAATAACAAATCACAGATGATAAGAACAAACAGTATGAGAAGCTGCTGAAATGGCTTCATGTTCCTGTAAAGAAGAATATGGTTTAATGCTGTGAGAACAAGGAAAGAATTCTATATACTAGAAGAACTCCAGGCAAAGCAAATACACCCCTTCCAGTTTTGAATTAAGTAAAAAATATTAACAGGTGCTTGTGCGAGCAATTCAAGTTTCTGCTAAGGTCTATCACCAGCTCAACACCATAGGAAAAGAAATGGCGTCCTTTAACCTGGTCCAATGAGCATGCTGGGGTGGGGAGGTAACCAAAGAAGCAGATTCTGGCAGATAGGCAAGTACCAGAACTAGGATTTTGGGAACGCCGAGAAGAGGGTGTTAAACAGTGATCAAGGGGGATGTTGGTAGCTGTAAAAGAAGGTAAGCCATCTACATGGGCAGGGCCAGTGCTAGACTATTTTGCACCCTAGGCAAGACCAGCTACGTGCGCACACCACCCCCCCCCCCCCCAAAATAAAAAATAACTGTTCACATTGCCAACTTTCTTGTACATAATGCCCCCTTTTAACACTACACTCTGCTACACCCCCTTCTTGCACACACTGCCCCTCTTTAACCCTACACCCCCCTTCATATACACACTGCCCCCCTTTAACCCCACACACCCTTTTATATACAAAGTGCCCCCCTCTCTAGAGGTGACATCCACCGGGGATGAGGAGGTGACAGGAGAGGAATGTCTCACTGGCCATGGCTGCACCCTAGGTGGTAGTGCGCCCTAGGCGGCCGCCTAGTTTGCCTAGTGGTAGCACAGGCCCTGTACATGGGCTATAGAAAAGGTAACATCCTGAAATTATGTCTTTTGCCTGGAGTCCCGCTTTAATTCCACAAGTACACTCTAGGTCTATCATTAATTCTATTACATACGGGTTCTCTACCACGGCTCTCACCTACTTTTATGCTGAACTCCTTACCTGGCAAACAATAGTCATAAGGTTCCAATAGGCTCACACAATCATACAGTTCCTCAATGCCAGCAAGAGGGGCCATTGGGATTCGGTTATGTGTAGGGGCAGGTTGTGAGCAACAAAGTAGTGCTGCTGCACAAACAACAGGGGGCGCCAGCAAAATGGAAATAAAACAAGACATGTTTAGGTATAGGAAAGCTATTAGAACAGAGGGTGAAAAGGGAAATAAATGTTAAAAGTAGCACCCTAACAAAAGAAGCATGGAACAAGTGGAAAAAAGACAATCCTAACCCCCAAACATATATTTTATGAGTCTCGTTTGAAGAGATAGATAGATAGATAGATAGATAGATAGATAGATAGATAGATAGATAGATAGATAGATAGATAGATAGATAGATAGATAGATAGATAGATAGATAGATAGATAGATAGATAGATAGATAGATAGATCTCGCTTATGTGATTCATACACCCCTGCTACACTGCAGAGCCAGGTGGGCGACACCATTTTCTCTACTACAATGAAGGATTACAGCAGTGTCACCTGCTGCCCCTAGGATGCCAGCTGATAAAATAAGGAGCAATAGCACCCAGATTAGATGACCCCTGTACAATCTCCTGCATCAGTCTACTGTGTTAGACTGATAGCACAAAGCAGTGCAAAAGAGCCCAATTGCAGTTTAACCAGTCACATCCCGCATTACATTAGTTGACTGCAAACAAAAAAAAAAAAAAGGAAAACCACATATTGTCTGAAAGCTTCTACAAGTGTGGATTGTTACACTTATTGTGCTCTAGCCACAAGACGTTAACTCACCATCTCCATGTTGTAGTGCAGATGGCAGCCGGATGACACCCTCCTGGCCATGGGCAGCATCGTCTATGGCAGACCCTCCTGAGCCGACCTCCTGAGGGGACCCATCAACATGATCCCCCACTGCATCGTAGTCCTGGTAGTGATCAGACATCCTGGTGCAAGGTCAACCTGTGAGAAAGATATTTTTATTAATGTAGAGTCACACAACATCAACCAACACAGTGACAGCCATCCAAGCAGTGGTGCCCTACCAGCACAGTCAACCAGGAGGCACTGTGATCATATAAACAATATTCAGAATTTACTTCGGCATTTCTTTGCTTGACAGAAGCTGGCATCAGGAAAATCTCAAAAGATGCTAATGTGCCTTTATGAGCAATGGTTCCTTTCCCCGCAGGGGAACGTCAATTATGGTGCACTGCCAAGGAGCAGAAGGAGTACAATGACTGTGCTAGGATAGACAGCGCAGACAGGAAACACTCGCAGCGTCTGCAAAACCTAACACAGCCATCAGACTTATTAATGTGGACACTCCTGTTAGATTGTTTAATCAGATTGCTGATTGGTTTATAAGCTGCAGATTCGTTCCACAACTCTCTTCAAGGTTAACGAGCCCTGAAACGGACCTAACTAAGAAGAGGGTCACACCTTTAGAGAAGACCAATAACCTGGACCTCCTGGTAGGTAATGTCAGGGGGATGCATATCATCCATTCATGCATGGGAAGCATAAAACAGAGAATCTGACAGCTTTACAGATAGGTTGTCTTTTACAATCAAATTCAATTTCATCACAGGCCGCATCATCAGTATGGTTTTCCTCAAAGAGCCAGTTGTATCTGGGGTACGCTATGTACAGAGTTCAGGATTACACTACGTACAGACTGCAAAGTTTAGGATTTTGCCACGTACAGAGTGCAGAGTTCATGAGTGCATTACGTACAGAGTGAAGAGTTCATGAGTGCATTACGTACAGAGTGCAGAGTTCATGAATGCATTACGTACAGAGTGAAGAGTTCATGAATGCATTACGTACAGAGTGCAGAGTTCATCAGTGCATTACGTACAGAGTGCAGAGTTCATGAGTGAATTACATACAGAGTGCAGAGTTCATGAGTGCATTACATCCAGAGTGCAGAGTTCATGAGTGCATTACGTACAGAGTGCAGAGTTCATGAGTGCATTACGTACAGAGTGCAGGGTTTAGGAGTGCATTACGTACAGAGTGCAGGGTTTAAGAGTGCGCTACATAAAGAGTACAGTGGGGTGTGCAGAGTGCCATAAAGACACTAGAGGCATATTTTAAAAGAACAGTAAATGTGACTTTCACCAAACATTCACTGGTGATGGATCGCTGTAACCTAAACATATGCACCTGGGAAATTCACCTGCAGCGATTCACATTTAGGGTGAATCTGTGCTTTGTCGCCACTCTGTTCAGCCTCTGGAAGTGAAAGGAAAGTCCTGTATAAACTAGGAGTAGCTTGAGTCACAGCCTTTACAGGGCTATGGACTCCCTGAGAGCAATTACTGGCTCAGCCCCATTATACTCCATACCCAGAAGTGCCAGGTACCGCCTATAAATCCCAGCACTGAACTGAGTGGAAAGCTAAGTATGTGCTAGGAAATCATTAACCTGCAACAAGCATGTACATATCAGTGTTCCCAGAGCTCTTCTATGCATGCTTGTTCCAGGACAGCAATTTACCAGGATGTCCCAAAACCAAAAAGTTTTCAGCTGGGATGACTGACCACACAGCTCCACTCTGTATTGGCAGGGGCGTAGATAAGGGGGGGGGGTCGAAACCCTTCCCTTAGAGCCTCTGTCTATGGCACAGCAGCTGAGCTATTGTAGCCTTTCAGCTACTGGACCGAGACCGAGAACTGCACAGTCACACTTTCGCTGAGTAGAATAAATGTGAGTTCCGGCCCGTTAGTTTATTGTGCGGGCAGGCAGGGGCTCAGTATAGTGCAGGATGATGTCATATGGGAGGGACTGAGGCACCTTAAGTTACCCATTGGCTGACGAGGCAGTAGGGGGTGCAGGCTTGCATTCCAACTCCAGGCTGACTTCGTTCCGGCCAGCGCAATTTCCGCGTGGATGACTTCACACTCGGGGCGCCGGCATTTGGATACAGGCTGCATGCTGTCCCTGGTATTGTTCCAGCAGTATTTTTACTTAACCGATCCAGGTCCCCACACCATTGGATTTACCACCACCTGCACCTGGCACAGTTGTACATCACCATCTGCACACCTTGCTTCGGGTTCATCACCATATCCATTTGGCATGGCTTTCTCCCTAAGACCACAGCTCACGTATATCGTATGGCGAACCACATGGCTAAGTAAGCAAGCACTGCATATTAGATGGCAAGAATGGTTTTTATACTACTGACCCCCTGTCTTCCGTCCTGCTGACCCCTGTACCCAGCCCTACTAACCCCTGGCCTTCTGTCCTGCTGACCCCTGTATCCTGCCCTACTCACCCCTGGTCTTCTGTCCTGTTGACCCCTGTACCCTGCCCTACTGATCCCCTATCTTTCATCCTGCTGACCCCTGTTCCCTGCCCTACTGACCCCCTGTCTTCCATACTGCTGACCCCTGTACCCTGCCCTATGGACCCAGTTTTTCTTCCTGCTGACCCCTGTACCCTGCCCTACTGACCCCCTGTCTTCTATCCGGCTGACTCCTTTACACTTCCCTACTGACCCCCTATCCTCGGTCCTGCTGATCCCTGTCCTCTGTCCTTGTGACCCCTCTTCTCTGCCCTGCTAAGCCCCGTAAACTACCCTGCAGACCCTTTTAATCTGCCATGCTTCCTGTCCTCCACCTAGCTGATCATGGTCTTCTGCCCTGATAACTCCCTGTTCTCCACCCAGCTTACTAATGTCTTCTGCCCCGACAACCCCTACCCTCCACCCAGCTGATCCCTGGCTTCTGTCCTGATAACCCCTGCTCTCCACCCAGATGACCCCTGTCCAGGTTTTGTTTAACCACACTCCTTAAGCCCTTGCCACTGTTAGTTTGGTCACACCCACATTTTGCTGCACGCAAATCCCTTTCTCCCTCAAGTGTCCCTCATTCTGAAGTTCAAAAGTTGGGAGGTAGGAGTGTGGAGGGAGAAGAGAACTCTGATTCACTGCATGGGCAGCCACCCACTGACAAGGAGAAAGTGCGGGAGGGGGAGGCAGTTTGAGAAAGTAAAGGTTAATAACAGGCTAGCAGAAACTAGGCCATGTCGCCTGCAGTACAGGGGAAGTTGGGTGGGGAGAGAGGACTGCAGCAGAGAGCGCTGTGTACAAAACCAGGTGAGACATAAGGAGTGTGAGCCAGGGGAAGAGCAGCTGTGCAGGGAAAACACAAACCACCTAGAAGCAGCAGCAGAGCCTTGGGGACACACAGACAAAGGCAAAAACAGCCCAGTCTATACACAGTACAGACATTAGCTGGCAGCCTGCAGCTCAGTCCAAAATATAAGAAAGAACCCCTCTATAAAGAGCCTGACAGACTTTGCAAAATTCCATGTTTTCTACTTGCTTCACCAACAGATGTGCCTGCTGGGGGCGCTATATAAACTGTATGTAGCATCAGCTATTCTGCAATCAGCTGTTCCAGCAGCAGGATGGGGACTTCCCTTCATGCTTTCAGAACAAAACTGAGTCAGGTTGAGCGCTCAGCGATTCACAGGACATCTTGTAATTTATTAACAAATACAAAGCTTCCTCTGATTGACTAAGGTGGGTGGATAATGTCACAATCTCCACCTCATCTAATCAGAGGAAGCTTTGCATATGTTGACAAATTACAACGTGTCTTGTGAATGGCTGAGCGCTCAACCCGACTCAACTTTGTTCTGAGAGCATAAAGGGAATTCCCCATCCTGCTACTGGAACACTGCACAGTACCCTGTATGTAGCTGACTCTACATGCAGTTTACCCAGCTCTGACAGCAAGCACATCTATTGGTTAAGGAAATACTTTCTTTGTGCCACACTCCCAATTTGTTACAGCATGGCAGGTGTGCTAATTATTGTCTTCTTGGTTCCCAAAGCTGACCCCCCCCCCCCCATGAAAATAAATAAATAAAAATGATCCCCTGCCTTGTGTATGGGGGCCAAAGCAGAAATTTGTCTTTGTTTTTAACCACTTAAGCCCCGGAAGATTTTACCCCCTTCCTGACCAGGCCCTATTTTGCGATTCGGCACTGCGTGACTTTAACGGACAATTGCGCGGTCGTGCGACGCTGTACCTAAACGAATTTGACGTCCTTTTTTTCCCACCAACAGAGCTTTCTTTTGGTGGTATTTGATCACCTCTGCGATTTTTTGATAATGCGCTATAAACAAAAAAAGCAAAAACAACAATATTTTTCACATTTTTTTATATGAAATTCCCCCCAAAAAAATGTAAAAATCAAAATTTTTTAACATTTTTGTCCAATTTGTTTTCTGCTACATATGTCTGGTAAAAAAAAAAAAAAAATCGCAATAAGCGTATTTTGATTGGTTTGCGCAAAAGTTATTGCGTTTACTAACTAAGGGAAAGATTTTTGTCATTTTTATTTATTTTTTTTACGAGTAATGGCGGCGATCTGCGATTTTTTTTTTTTTGCGGGACTGCGACATTGCGGCAGACAGATTGGACCCTTGACTGACATTTTTGACACTTTTGGGGGTACCAGTGACATCACTACAGTAATCAGTGCTATAAATATGCACTGTTACTGTAAAAATGACACTGGCAGGGAAGGGGTTAACTTTATTGGGGAAGGAGGGGTTAAGTGTGTCCCTAGGGGCGTGCTTCTTACTGTGCAGGGATGTGGCTGTTTGTGTAACAGCAGAGATCTACGATCCTACATAGCAGGACCGTATGATCTCTGCTGTTACACAGGGGAGAATGACAGGCGGCTTTGTTTACATTAGCCGCCTGCCTTTCTCCCTCTGTAACGGACGATCGCGAGTGACCGGCGGACATCGGATCCGCCGGTCACTCGCGCTGAGGTGTCCGTGAACGAGGGGGGGCGGGTGTGCGCCTCCGGCAGCGCACGCTCGCCCCCTATTGGCTCACAGGCTAGTGACGTACCGGTACGTCACTTTGCCTGCACAGGGCTGCCCGCCGCAGTATATGTACTTGCGGCAGTCGGCAAGCGATTAAGAAACATCAGAAAATTGGAGGCGTTGTCCAAAGCAGCCAATTACATTCTAGCTATCATTTATGCTTCAGGTTAGAATTTAAAAGATTGGATTGGTTTCAACAGGTGAGAACATATTCTGCCAGCCAAACCATATCCATGTACAGATGCATCTCATACCATAGACATTCATGCACAAACAAATCACACTTACATATCTTATATGCATATGTTCTTCCAAAATATTAAGGTCAAGGGAGAACTGTAACCACTACACACCAATACATTAACTGAAGTCCAACTAAAATCCAGGAAGACATCCTGTACATCACAAAAATTGATCAGTTAACAAAAGGTCACTGGTGGAGAGAGAAGCTTTAATAGGTCCCAAGCCTGAGACAGGATGGGTCTGGAAGTACATGCAGTAGGTCCAACGCCTGAGTCCAGATAAACTCAAGACTTGGTGTGAATATGTGTGGAGGAAGCTGAGTCCCATGCCTCAATCTAGATCACACAGAAGGGGCAGTGGGTCCCAAGTCTTACGCCAGATGGGCCTGGGTTAGCTGCAGTGAGTGACCCACCCTTAATCCAGATGGACCTTGGGTAACTGCAGTGGATTCCAAGTTTTTCTCCAGATGGGCTTAGGGTAGCTGCAGTGAGATCCATGCTTACTCCACAGGGGCCTTTAAGTAGTTCCTGCTGGTCCCAAGCCTTACTCAAAATGGGCTTGGAGGTAGTTACAGTAGGTACCAAACCTCAGTCCAGATGGACCCAGAGATATTTGCACAAGGTAACTATTCCAGTGTCTTTAGTACTTGGGTTAGCCGCCAGAATGTCAGTCTTACCAAAGATCTTCCAATAAACACAATACTGTTTTGGTCAAATGTCCTTGCTTACACATTAAAAAAAACTGTGCTGGAAGCATGAAGGAAATGTCTCCAATAGGGATAAACATGTGAAGTGAGAGGCATGACAAAACACGTTGGGGTGGAGCTACGTGACATCATGAAGTGTGGGGCATGACAAAACACGTTGGGGGTGGAGCTACAGGACATCATGCTACAACCAGAAACTAGAGGTATCAGTGTTTTTTCTTTTGATGTGATGCCGAGGATGTCTCTTAAGGGGGCAATGTATTATCAAGGTGGCAAGTTATTCCCAGTGCACAGGATTGAAGTGCACTTTCATTGTGAGTGTAATTTCCGATGTTTTATTGGGTGTCGGTATAAAAAGAGCATTAGCTGTAAATACATACTGCGCGATGTTGGTTTTTTATTTCTCTTTGAGCCATATCAATTGTGGAAGAGGTTTACTAGTGTTATTTGGAGACTGGAGTCAAATTCATTAGGAGAGTTTTTAATACCTCTAGACAACCCTATGGAGCTGTAATGCCCCAATTAAAGGGCAAGGCGTATGCTGACCTATTCATACTATAGGTCAATACTTTAAGGTGAGCAGGTGGTGTGATTGGTGACAGAGCACTTTAGAGGTGGCATTTGGATCAGAAATCACGTTTTTTTTTTTTCTTTTTTATGCACTTTATGAAAACGTGTTTATATTTTGCAACAAAAACACGTTTGATGTTTTTGGTGAAAAATTCGTGCACTTTTGAGCACTAAATATATGACTGAAAATAAACAGACTATATAAATATTATTTTTTTTCTTTTTGATATTGTTTATAGATTTATAATATATATTGAACAATTAGAGTACGTCTTTATATAGTTTGCAAGTTGGGGTATATATGTAATTTATAAATCTTGCGTTTAGTTGGTATTTTTGCACATGGATCATCTCATTTACGTTATTGCGCTGCACTATATAGCAGACATGTTGTAGATTGATGTGGAAACATGACAGTGTATAGCAGCAATAATCAATTATTTTTTTTTGATATTACATAAACTGAATGGTAGCGTGGGGAATGTTTTTTAGTTTTCACTCTGTATATGTCAGAATTTGCATATTTGGGTCCCTGGACTGCCAATATATAGCACTTATGATCGATAGTGACACTCCATGGTGCCGCCATACTTTAGGGAAGAATAGCTATTTAATTTATAACATAATTAAAGACAAAATGGCAGTGAAAAAAAAGGACACGATGATGAGCGTATCTCATAACGGCAGATACATTCCTCTTCAGTCTAGTATTTATAGAGCCCAGAGGATGATATTCATGAGTCATGTCTGTGCTGTAAATAAGATGCCACTTCTTGGTGTGATTCTATTTATTGTCCTCGGTTTTATTATTGTCGTCATGTACTTCAATTAGATGCCACATGCCCATAAAAATCTGATTTGTGATCTGTTTGGAATCAGTTATAGATTTTACAGACGCATAAAAGGGATTCATTCAAAGGGGCAATCATGAGATGCAATAACACACCAATCAGGCTTCAATTTGCTGCAGCCAGACCAGTTAAATGGTTTTTGATAGGTTGCCTTTAAATATTAGATTTTAAACATAATAAAATAAAAGTGCCTTGAAAGCCCAACTCTAGGCAATATTTATTTAAACCTAATCTGTGTTTAAAATAAAGAAAAGCTTTCCAGCTGCAATACTTACCTCCTCTCTGTCACCATCCCTCCACAGTAATCCCATTTCACCACTAGATGTCCTCAGTTTTTTAGGTCCAATGATGTTTAATATCACTTAACCTAAAAGACTGAGGACATACTGTGAGTGTGGTAGATCGCCCTGCCTATTCTAATGATGCAGAAATCAAATCAGCACTACTCTCTGCATTACTGAGAACTTGTCACCACTGAGAAATTATTCCATCAAGTGAACAGCATGTAGATTTTGGAAAAGGGTAAGTAAAAAAAAAAAAGCATAACATTCAGATTGGGGTATTCCCAAAGGGGTGAACTGGAAGTAGGGTTGCCACCTCTTCCCTTTAAACCAGGACACATATGAATTACACAGGTTCTGAGGCTAATATAATGCACATAAGGCACTAAGTAAGTTTAATTACCACCTTAATCAGCCACAAAACCTGTGTAATTAATGTGTGTCCTGGTTTAAAGGGATGAGGTAACAACCCTAACTGGAAGGTGGAAGGGGTTGAACCCAAAGTTGGGCTTTAACCACTTAAGCCCCGGAAGATTTTACCCCCTTCCTGACCAGGGGGTATTTTGTGATTCGGCACTGCGTGACTTTAATGGACGATTGCGCGGTCGTGCGAAGCTGTACCTAAACTAATTTCACGTCCTTTTTTTCCCACAAACAGAGCTTTATTTTGGTGGTATTTGATCACCTGTGCGATTTTTTGATCATGCGCTATAAACAAAAAAAGAGCGTCAATTTTGCAAAAATAACAATATTTTTCACATTTTTTTTATATGAAATTCCCCCCAAAAAAATGTAAAAATCAAAATTTTTTAACATTTTCGGCCAATTTGTTTTATGCTACATATGTTTGGTAAAAAAAAAAAAAAAAAAAAAAAAATCGCAAAAACCGTATTTTGATTGGTTTGCGCAAAAGTTATCGCGTTTACTAACAAAGGGAAAGATTTTTGTCATTTTTGTTGGGTTTTTTTTTAACGCGTAATGGCGGCGATCTGCGATTTTTTTTGCGGTACTGCGACATTGCGGCGGACAGATCGGACCCTTGACTGACATTTTTGACACTTTTGGGGTTACCAGTGACATTTCTACAGTAATCAGTGCTATACATATGCACGGTTACTGTAAAATTACACTGGCAGTGAAGGGGTTAACTTTATTTGAGAGGGAGGGGCTGTGTGTGTCCCTAGGGGCGTGATTCTAACTGTGATTGGCTGTGGCCAATCATTGATCATTGTTTCTACACTGGGGAGAATGACAGGCGGCTTGTTTACACTAGCCGCCTGCCTTTCTCCCTCTCCCCCGAAGATCGCCGAGTGACACATGCGCGGTCTACGTCGCGTGCTCGCTCCCCAGAGCCTCACAGGCTAGCGACGTAGACCTACCATCTGATGCCAGGGCCTTCTTGGTCAAATACAAATGAAAGTAGAACTATGGGTTAATTATATATTTTTTTTATTTTGGATAGAGCAAGGGAGGGTTATAGCCAAACAGGAAGTGAGAGGAAATCCTTGCAAATTAAAAGGAATTTCTTGGGGACCTCCAGGTCACTAGAACTAGCGTCCCCAATGGAAGATTTCCCCTCTATTACTTTTCTGAGGACAACCCAAAATATGGAGTTTTCTTTTACTTTCAATGATAATGGTAAACAGGACAAATCTCACTAACTGGGACAGGGACAGGAATAAAAACTGACAGGGACTTTAATTCATCTCCACTCTATCCAAAACTAAAAAAGACAAATAAAAAAGTTTTGCCCTTCGTTATACTTTAAATTTAACTATTTTAGGTGGGCCCTCTCACTCACTGGTACATCTGAAGCTGTGAGGCCACCTTTACTCTGCATCACTGAATTAGCCATTTTAAAGTGTACCCATCCATACAATCTTACTGTTTTGATTCAGTTTACAAAATAGCTACAAATATGGCGCCTTCTCTACAAGTGGCATTACCACATGCCAGAATGGAATCGTCAAAGGAGTTTAGGAATTAATAAGCCCCAGGAAAAGAGTTGTCCGCCACTGTAACAGGGTGCTGATCGGTGCTCATGGTTGATGACCTGACAAGTGAAGCAGGACTGCTGCAGACTTTTTCAGATTCACTCCATTGGGTTAATATGTTTTACTGTCAGCAACGAGGAAAAATAATTCTAAGCTTGGAGATGTAATCAACCTCATGCCACCACGGGAGACAACATAACAATATGGTGCTGTTCTTCTGCAAAGTGGAAAAGAAACTTAAGTGCTTAGAGGGAAACTCCGCTTCAATTCGTGACCCAGATTCCATTCTGTACAGAGCCGCTTTTATGTGTGAGACAAGCTGTTCTATGAATATTTTAGAGAGGATGGATGGGGTTCAGGGACACTGGCCTTGAGTAAAAAGAACCTATCATAACAAAATACCTGTGGAAAAAGCCTCCGATTAAAGCTGAGATGCTCAGACTTCCAGCAAGATACAGGCCATGAAGTAGTTCGGCCAAGTTTATTTTTCTAAATTATTTGTAATGTGGTCTTGGACTTAGTTTTCAGCATAAAAGTCAGAGGCTGGTAGCTTCTACCTGATGCTTCTTGCAAAGGTATTTTGCTTTGCCTGCAGCTCAGAGGGTATTTGTCATCAAATGTAGCATGACATATGTGTTAAAGTGAAGTTCAGAGACTGCAGGGCTACTTACAGAGAAGGGTCAGAAATTGCAGGGCTGCTACAGCGGAGGATCAGAGACTGCAGGCCTACTACAAAGTATGGTCAGAGACTGCAGGCCTACTACAGAGGATGGTCAGAGTCTGCAGGCCTACTACAGAGGATGGTCAGCGAGACTGCAGGCCTACTACAGAGGAGGGTCAGAGACTGCAGACCTACTACAGAGGAGGGTCAGAGACTGCAGGCCTACTACAGAGGATGATCAGAGTATGCAGGCCTACTATAAAGGATGGTGAGAGAGTGCAGGCCTATTACAGAGGATGGTCATAGGCTGCAGGCCTATTAAAGAGGATGGTCAGAGGCTGCAGGCCTACTACAGAGGATGGCCAGAGGCTGCAGGCCTACTACAGAGGATGGTCGGAGACTGCAGGCCTACTACAGAGGATGGACAAAAAATGCAGGCCTACTACAGAGAATGGCCAGAGTTTGCAGGCCTATTACAGAGGAGGGTCAGAGGCTGCAGGCCTACTACAGAGGATGGTCAGAGACTGCAGGCCTACTACAGAGGATGGTCAAAGACTGCAGGCCTATTACAGAGGAGGGTCAGAGGCTGCAGGCCTACTACAGAGGATGGTCAGAGACTGCAGGCCTACTACAGAGGATGGTCAAAGACTGCAGGCCTACTACAGAGCATGGTCAGAGTGTGCAGGCCTATTACAGAGGATGGTCAGAGGCTGCAGGCCTATTACAGAGGATGGTCAGAGGCTGCAGGCCTATTACAGAGGATGGTCAGAGGCTGCAGACCTACTACAGAGGAGGGTCAGAGACTGCAGACCTACTACAGAGGAGGGTCAGAGACTGCAGACCTACTACAGAATAGGGTCAGAGACTACAGACCTACTACAGAATAGGGTCAGAGACTGCAGACCTACTACAGAATAGGGTCAGAGACTGCAGACCTACTACAGAATAGGGTCAGAGACTGCAGACCTACTACAGAGGAGGGTCAGAGACTGCACACCTACTACAGAGGATGGTCAGAGACTGCAGGCCTACTACAGAGGATGGTCAGAGACTGCAGACCTACTACAGAGAAGAGTCGGAGACTGGAGACATACTACAGTTAATCAGAGACTGGAAAGAGAATAGATAGTAAAAAATAAAATGTGAAAGGAATAGACAAAACTATTTAGCAGATTGCAGTGTAATCCATAGATTGTCTTCACTGGTCTGAGTTCTGGCTCCAGCAGCAGTTAGGTACGGTGGTGTGGTACAGCAGTTTTAGCGGTATATATATGGTGGTATAGACAGAACTTTTTCTGACCTCCTCATTAGCGTGGGACACTGTACAGTGAGCGGATTCGTTTCCAGGCCATCCCTATATAACTGGCCAGAAGTGTCCCATGACACAGACCAAGGCCAGGGACACTTCTCCTACTGTTTCCAGGTCATGGTCTGATCAGGTCTGAGTAACAAGTGTGCAGAGAAAACATCAGCTGCTGGGGCTCGAGGGCGACACAATTACCAAAGGACCGCAGGTAAAGCACTGGAGTCGGAAATTATATATTTGTTTGTGAAATACAAGTTGCTTTTTATGTTTTTGTACAAAGCTGCAGCTTTTAGCGATGTTAGCATATATTTCTCTAAAGGCCGAACATAAAAGCTCACAATCATTCTAAAATCAGAGTCAAACTGCTTTATCAAACCTTTTCCACTAGAGCTGTCATTAAGCAGGCTCTGATGGATAAAGCCATTCTCCGACTCTGCACTGCATATCCCATTTGCCCTCTGATCATTTTACCAGCAACAGTGTGATGTACACTCCATACTTTTCTCACCATACTTTTGAACAACCTAAACTGTCCCCAAAAATTTGCTGCAATTTGGACCAATCCGATGGTGGTATACTCAACCAGTGTGCCGCCAGAGGTCCTCAGGTGTGCTGCGGGATCACAGGAGAGAAGGGCTGTCAGATGAGCCCGATCTCCTGATCCCCTGTTGATCTGTACATCGGTGCTGAAAGAGAGCTCGGTCAGCCTCAAAAGTGAAGCCTGAAGACCTGGAGGGACAGAACTGTCATACATTTAAGATAAAGAACTTTAAGAAGGTGAAGTCATGTAGCGTTTGCAAGCAGGCGATTACCAGGGAGGGGAGTGCTTGCCGAATTTGCCGTCTGTCATGTCACCGCAAATGTGAAGCCAAGGAAGTGGACGTGATCAGTGAGCGAGCCAGTGCAGGATTTGCCAGTGGAGGTTGAAATATGCTGTTTTTGATCTCTGTTATGGGGGTCAAATCATTGCGGTAAGAGGCCAACCTTTACCTTTGGTGGTGGTACTTCCTACACGGGGATATTGATGTTTGGAGTGTCCTTAGGAGCACCTAATTCTATCTTTCTTGGAAGTTTATATACATAGACTTTTTATAAATGGACTGTCTGTATCCAAGGACTGTGTAGTTCTCCTATATTTCATTTAAGCGCTACACCTATATGTTTTTATTACCCCAGTGGAGCAACAGTTAGTGTTTTTTGAGCAGCTCTATTCAAAAGTAGCTAAAGGTCAATGACACTGCATGGACAATGTGAATTACACAATCTACAATTCTCCTTTGCTCAGGCCTGGTCGACCCCAGTGACTCAGGATTGGTACTCTGGTAATAAAAATCCTTGGGGAAAATGTCGTGCTTGGGAATCTTCCTAATACCCAAGCATCTGTAGACAGAAAGTAATTCCCTTTTCCAAATGTTTATATACCCCTGAAGAAGACTATAAAAAGTGAATTTCGAAACACGTCGGATGTTCACCATCTGGAGTGCCCTGTCTGGGGATCTTTAATGAAAATCTGAGTATGCCATGTATACACATACCTTAGAAATATAGCCTATCCTTTTTTAAACATTGTGTAATGTGTTGTATATACTCTATGATGTAAATAAAGTTTTTTTTGTTTTAGACTGTATCATAAGACACAAGTTAATTTTCTACTCCTCATTGCCGTAGAAAGTCCCACATATGAAGGTTCTCTTTTCCTAGATATTCCTGGGATGTTGGCAACTACTGCGTACCGGTTCTATGAAGTGTCTGGGTATGCCCGGCTTGTCTCGTGGGTTACCATTCATATACAAGAAGGAGGAATCTTCCTGCACAATCCCCTCTCTGTGTAGAAGTGCTATTATTATACAATGTCAAATTATCAGAAAAACATGGACAATCCCTTTAAGTGAACATCAGTTAACTAATCTGCAAACCAAAGTATCCTAAATACTGTGCTGAAGAAGGAACACATCTCAAAAGTACTAGCGCCAGTTATCTGGTTGTAGTATTTATAAAGGGCGGCCACTTAGAGTGCACAAAACCATTTCTACAAGTCCCTGTGCCAGAAAGTGCATACAGTCCAATGTCCCTATCAAAGTCACACACATGTACCCTAAGGTAATTTCAGGAATAGCCAACAAATAGGCTTTGGGGTTGTGAGAGTAAACCGGGGAGCTTATGTGTAAGCCACACACGCACATGGAAGACAAACTCCCAAACAGATCGTATCCCCGGTGGGGACAACGCCAGAACTGTGCAAGGTAAAGGCACAGCGTCTGACAGTGTACGTCGGAAGTGTGTCCAGACTATATACAATGTTCATCTCAGCTAATAATATAAAAATGCATGTGCATGCTATAGATAACGCCTTTACAAAAAAGAAATAAGAAAAAGAACGCACCAATGGGAGTAACTAATATGTCTCAGCCCGTGGTAGTTGCCGATACACAACCCTACGGTGGGAATACTACCATCAACATTAACCAAATTAAAAAGACACTACATCTATACAGAAATTAAACAGATGGAAATAATAAACCATGGGAAAAAAAAAGGGAGAACCAGCAAGTTTGATCACAGACCTACCTCTTTATAGAGGCCCCTTGCTACAAGTCACCAGTGTTCCAGCTACCAGAATACGCCTATGTGGCCAGACGAGGTTCAGCAGAGATAAATTCAGAAGGGAGGCCTCTCCGGTTTATCTTGTCCCGCAGGGAATCCTACTGACAGAGCTAAATGCTTTATCTAGAGGCAGCAGGCCCCCTCTCGCTCTCACACTTCGGAGAGTCAGCAGTTTATCTAGGGGAAGTTCTCTCTGGCAGAATGGGCACACTAGCAAATATCATTGGGAATTATATTCAGTTACTGACTGCATACAGGGAAATCAGGAGGGTCATGTGGACACATAACAGCGGGCAGTGTTTGCATTCTTCTGGATCAACACAAGAGATATATGAGCTAGAAGTGCACCCGTAATACAGCAATAAACATCACACTGAAGAAAGAGGTTAGGCCAGGGAGACTTTGTACTTGGTTCCTTACAATGATGGTTTTAGTGTACACAGTAAGTGCCATGTTGGTGGCGAAACTGTCAACCTAAAATGGGAGTGGGTCCATGACAGCCTGGGCTCAAAGTAAGTGGTCCCAAATGATGGTGGCTGTCATTGAACCCTGAAGAGTGAGGACAGGTCCAAGACAGCCTGGGCTCAGAGGAAGTGGTCCGAATTATGCTGGCCGTCATTCAACTCAGAAGACTGAGGACAGATTCAGGACAGCCCGGGCTCAGGGGAAGTTGTCTGAATGATGTTGAGTTGTTGACTGTCATTCAGCTCAATGACAGGTCAGGTCCATGACAGCCTGGGCTCAGGGGAAGCAGTCTGAATGAGGCTGGCTGTCATTGAGCCTGGGCTCAAAGGAAGTGGTCCAAATGATGGTGGCTGTCATTGAACCCTGAAAACCAAGGACAGGTCCAAGAAAGCCTGGGCTCAGAGGAAGTGGACTGAATGAAGCATGCGGTCATTTAATCTGGAAAGCAGAGGACAGGTTCATTACAGACTGGGCTCTGGGGAAGCAGTCTGAATCAGGCTGGATGTCATTCAACTCAGAAGACTGAGCTCAGGCTGTCATAGCCGTATCCTCCCTCTTCTGAGTTGAGCCAGCCTCTGACTGCTTCCCCAGAGCCCAGCCTGTAATGGACCTGTCCTCTGCTTTCCAGATTGAATAATAGCTAGCTTTGTTCAGTCTACTTCCTCTGAGCTCAGGCTGTCATGGACCTGCTCTCAGTCTTCTGAGTTGAATGACATCCAGCCTCAGTCAGACTGCTTCCCCTAAGCCTAGGCTGTCATGGACCCATCCTAGGCGGCAATTTGAACAGGTCCATGACAGCCTGAGCTGAAGTGGACCAAATTATACTGGCTGTCAATCAACCTAAAAAAGCAGAGGACAGGTCCATTACAGCCTAGGTTCAGAGGTAGTGGACCAAAAGATGCTGAAGGTCATGCAACCCCAAAGACTGAGGACATCTAGTGGCAAAAAGGAATTACTGAGGGGGACAGCTCTGGATCAGGCGAGGATGACTGCTTTACAGCACACCTTCCACCAGCTGGATGAAAAGGTTGAAGATAAGCAGAAGTGGTGAAACATTATGGGATAGCTGGATGTGACAGCTATTAACCGTTCATTGTCATCTCAGGACATCAATATACACAGTGCTAAACACTCTCACAACCTAAACCTTCTTAGAACCACCATCATTATATAAATATTTGTATGAAGAAGCTGTATTTAAAAGTATACTTTTATAATGGTCAGCATTTACATTTGCTGTCCTTTTAAATTCCGTTGCATGATAATCCCTCCGAAGAGCACTGCGCTCAGCCTCTCCCTGCCTAACATGGCTGAAATGACAACAATATTTTGCACTCGGATATAAAATGAAATGAAAAATTACAAAAAAAAAAAATATCAAGGACTGCAAAGATGATGAAACGGTTACATATACACTTATGAAAGTTTTATGTACTTCTCTTTTCATAAGATTTTATTTTAGCATTACTGAGTAATATAACCCAAGAAGAGCAGTGTAGTAAAGGTTGTACAACACCAATAATAGTCTACAAAGCTTTCTATCGGCTCTATGCCAGGCAGACCTGTCAGAGCCACTCAGGAGAGGGAACACCAAACACTTACATTCCTCATCTGAAGGAGTACATTAAGTGCCATGAAGGTTTGATAGGTATGAGTAACATGCAGAGAGAACGAATGGTTAGTATTGAGGACTTGAAGCACCAACAAAGGACCAGACTGGTTGCTAAAGTCTGCATGGTCTGTCCCATTGGACCCATTCAATGGTCCCATTGATCCAAGTTAATGGTATACCTAGTCACATTCATCTGGACTTGTTCTGCATTACAATAATTCTTTGCCACACAGTTTCCTTAGTTCTCTACCCTCAATCCAGCATTGAAAAAGCTATTAGTAGCGAAAAGTCTTCAAAAGACAGATCAAGTCCAGTTGAACGTGACAAACTACTACTAGCTATACAGTTTAAACCAGCCTTTTTCAACCAGGGTGCCCAGGCCTGGGGTGCCTTGAGACTTCTTCAGGGGTTTCCTTGGCAAAATGCCTAAAAATTGATCAAAAATTGTATACAAGCCAGCAGGTGGATGAAGCTTGCCTTTTAGTTACAGAATGACATGATGCACCATTACGACTTTCTAAACACTGGAATCCTAACAACCAATGATGTCATCAGTTGATAAAGAGGATGTCTGTTGCCTCCACAGCATTCTTGTTTGACCTTCCTCTGCCCCTCTTCTTCAGCACTGGGATGACATTAGCTGACTGATGGAGAGAAATTGAGGGAGAACAGAAATGTTGGAATACTAGTCAGTTCCAGTGTGCAAAAGTGTATTTGCTTTGGAAGAAAAAAAATCACCTTAACGTTGGGTATCCTAAGTATGGATGTTGCTGCATTACGTAAAACTATCCGTATCATTTTTTACATTTTAGAATGGGGCGCCTCGAGACTGTTAATAATTTTCAAGGGTGCCTTGGCTGACAAAAGGTTGAGAAAAGCTGGTCTAAATTACTGTGAATTAAGCATCTCAATGGGGTTATTTTTATGAGATACAAAAACAACAGTTACGTACCATAGCTCATACATTTGTGAATTGGGGGTTCCGTGCCTCTTTCTTCTTGGAAAAGCTGAGGAGTGAACTAGTAGAGGCATTCATTCCTGCACAAAAGCTTCAAGCTGCTTTTACATTTTACAAGTCAAATGACGGATTTCAAAACTACGATGTTAAACCTCACCAAGGATCGTAATTGTTTTCTGAACATCATATTTCCAGTCTAAGGCTAATGGATGAGATGTGTTCCCATCATTCTGAATCACCATGCAGCTGTCTCGGCACAATATTAAAACACAATGCTAACAAGGCAGCAGGTTATCAGACCTGTCAGGGGGATGTCAAGGAAAGCAACAGTTATCAGCAATGGAAAACAGTAACGTTGCAGGTACAAACCATTAAGCAGTCAGATTTAAGTCTTTACATTGCGCTAATAATGTAAAAAACAGCTGATTGGTCAACAAGGGGCACACCGCCATGATCCATCTTACTGGATGAGCCCCAATGTTCTGTAAAATAACAAGCACCTAGTGAAGAATGAAAGCATAGTATATATAAAAACCAAACTTTTTCTTCTAATTTCGGAGAAGGGAATTGTTAAAACCTTGGTCTAGGTCGTTTTTTTATCATCTGTGTCCAAATGGGGAGATTTCCCTTCACTTCCTGTTCAGTAGAGAGATTTTCCTCTCAATCTCTTCAATGAGAGGAAATTTCTTTTGAACAGTATTAAGAAGTGTGCCTTTTGGAAGATTTCACCTCTATTCCTGTTCTGGGGAACAACTTAAATTTTTGAATTTCTGTTAACAATGGTAACCGGGAAATAAAAGGATGTTGAATTTTTCCAGCAGGCAAACAACAATAAAAACACGACAGAGGTTCTCATCCTTTCCTGTTCTATTCCAAAGCTAAAACAAAGAGTTATGGACCCTTTCAATGTTGAGACCCAACACTGTATACCTAGAACACCCTGTCTTTTCCAGGTAGGTCAAAAGGTGGAATTATAAGTTTGGGGGTATTGGAGAAAACTGGAGCAATCAGGAGAGACAAAAAAGTAGTAATGCCACCAGAGGGTGCCTAGCAAGGGGTTGGTTGGGAATTTTGTTTTCCCAACAGGTTGTTTCAAATGAAACGTGCAGTGCCACTCTAAACTGAGACAGAGATCTCCCCCGCCAGGTTGCAGTGGAGGGAGCTGGCATCCGTGCACCATTTAGAGGTGTAAGAGCATTATCAAAGAGAAGAAAAGGTGCCGCTCACCAAACCAGTGCTTTAGAATATAGGTGAATGTGGCCTCCAGCAACACCTCCTAACACGTTTCTCTTTGACCAAGGCCTGGTGAGTGGGGCGAAACATGTCGGGGGAGTTGCTGGAGCGGCGCCAGTTAATTTATCTACATACGAATGCACCGGGTTTGGTTCTTCTCTTTGATAATTTCCAACAGGTTTGCTTTAAAAGTAAAGAAACAAAGTCCTTCTATGGAAAACTGTAAGAAGCTAGAGTTTCTGGACAAAAAAAAAGCATGCAAAGTCTCCTCTGCCAAAAAATGTGGCTGTAGTCAGTTCTTATGTACGCTGCATGGCCCATGCGTCATATTAATACCACATCTCATTCTTGGCATGCCAAGAACAGAGCTAGGTGCCAGAAATGATGCACATCATCAGTGGCTATCACCGTGAGGAGCGCTGCGGAACCTGGACAAAGCAGTGGGGGGGTAAATGGTGATGGATGGATCAGCAGCTGGAGCCTGGACCAGTCAAAACTAGATTCGGGCACACTTGGAGGTACAGTGGGTACGGAAAGTATTCAGACCCCCTTAAATTTTTCACTCTTTGTTATATTGCAGCCATTTGCTAAAATCATTTAAGTTCATTCTTCTTCCTCATGAATGTACACATAGCACCCCATACTGACAGAAAAACACAGAATTGTTGACATTGTTGCAGATTTATTAAAAAAGAAAAACTGAAATATCACATGGTCCTAAGTATTCAGACCCTTTGCTCAGTATTTAGTAGAAGCCCCCTTTTGATCTAATACAGCCAGGAGTCTTTTTGGGAAAGATGCAACAAGGCTTTCACACCTGGATTTGGGGATCCTCTCCAGTTCTGTCAGGTTGGATGGTAAACGTTGGTGGACAGCCATTTTTAGGTCCCTCCAGAGATGCTCAATTGGGTTTAAGTCAGGGCTCTGGCTGGGCCATTCAAGAACAGTCACGGAGTTGTTGTGAAGCCACTCCTTCGTTATTTTGGCTGTGTGCTTAGGGTCATTGTCTTGTTGGAAGGTAAACCTTCGGCCCAGTCTGAGGTCCAGAGCACTCTGGAGAAGGTTTTTGTCCAGGATATCCCTGTACTTGGCCGCATTCATCTTTCCCTCCATTGCAACCAGTCGTCCTGTCCCTGCAGCTGAAAAACACCCCCACAGCATGATGCTGCCACCACCATGCTTCACTGTTGGGACTGTATTAGACAGGTGATGAGCAGTGCCTGGTTTTCTCCACACATACCGCTTAGAATTAAGGCCAAAAAGTTCTATTTTGGTCTCATCAGACCAGAGAATCTTATTTCTCACCATCTTGGAGTCCTTCAGGTGTTTTTTAGCAAACTCCATGCGGGCTTTCATGTGTCTTACACTGAGGAGAGGCTTCCGTCGGGCCACTCTGCCATAAAGCCCCGACTGATGGAGGGGTGCAGTGATGGTTGACTTTCTACAACTTTCTCCCATCTCCTGACTGCATCTCTGGAGCTCAGCCACAGTGATCTTTGGGTTCTTCTTTACCTCTCTCACCAAGGCTCTTCTCCCCCGATAGCTCAGTTTGGCCGGACGGCCAGCTCTAGGAAGGGTTCTGGTCGTCCCAAACGTCTTCCATTTGAGGATTATGGAGGCCACTGTGCTCTTAGGAACCTTAAGTGCAGCAGAAATCTTTTTGTAACCTTGGCCAGATCTGTGCCTTGCCACAATTCTGTCTCTGAGCTCTTCAGGCAGTTCCTTTGACCTCATGATTCTCATTTGCTCTGACATGCATTGTGATCTGGAAGGTCTTATATAGACAGGTATGTGGCTTTCCTAATCAAGTCCAATCAGTATAATCAAACACAGCTGGACCCAAATGAAGGTGTAGAACCATCTCAAGGATGATCAGAAGAAATGGAAAGCACCTGAGTTAAATATATGAGTGTCACAGCAAAGGGTCTGAATACTTAGGACCATGTGATATTTCAGTTTTTCTTTTTAAATAAATGTGCAACAATGTCAACAATTCTGTGTTTTTCTGTCAGTATGGGGTGCTATGTGTACATTCATGAGGAAGAAGAATGAACCTAAATGATTTTAGCAAATGGCTGCAATATAACAAAGAGTGAAAAATTTAAGGGGGTCTGAATACTTTCCGTACCCACTGTAAGTGCACCATAATGTGCAAGTTTGCTGTGGACAGTATGTGGTAAGATCCCACCCACCCCATGCAGAATTGAGTTCTGCTTTAAATTCTGTAATGCACTTCTTTAGTAATGCTCAAGTGTTTTCATGTTTAAACACCTAAAGAGACAAACCATGCTATATTACAGAAGAAGGGAAATACAGGAGGAGAAGCATAGCCCCATGGTTAGGACCTATTCTGTCTAGAATTATATATATACCTTTAGGGTACTCCTGAAAGATTTAGGGAGTACTTCTGCTAAGTTATTTCACATTCAACAGTCCTATCCTAACAAATGAAAGCTGAATCATTTCTAAAATGTGGAAAGAAAATTCAAGGAAGGATTGCAGTGCAATCACTAAGGGCATAAGCAATAGTAACTTGTGTGCCTGTTCTATGTGTGACCCGCGATTTAATAAGATCAATTCATGCCCTTCATTTATTGGTACTTGTGTAGTGTAACGGGATTTCTAGGTCCCACCAAAGCGAGGCAAGGAGCCAAGTATGCCCCTACCTACCTGTAAGCAGTCTCTGTCTAACCCTTTGTGCTCTGGATGAGTACATTCATTGGTCTCTCCTCTGCATGGATGGTGGCAGAAGGCGCAGGCACTTTCTGTGTGTCATATGTGCAGTTACATGAGCCGGCAGTGGAGCAGCTTGAGTTACATCAATCCTTCCTGTGTCTCCTCTATTAATAGCTCCAGCGCTGGAGGGGGCAAGCTTTATAGACAAACCTACCAAACTGTCACTTCCATGGGAGCACAACACAGGCTGGAAATCACAAATGCCACAAAGGAGAGGGGCACAGCCAAGATAATGAGCACACACATTTGCAGTGGGTAGGATATGAAACTTTCATTGCCTTTTACTAGAACTAGAAGCTACATGAACTTTATGACCTTGTTCTGTGTTTTTAGGCATAGGCTTTCCAGCATGTGCCAAGCACTGAGCAGTCATGCCCCCGAGCACACTGAATGGACAGGAAAGGGGACAAACCAACATACAGACGCTGAACTATACCATACAGTGTCACAGATGAGTTTAAAGCTGAACTCCAGGCAAATGGCTAAATACACCATTGGAAGACACAGATGTGAATTCTCTGATCAGCCAAAAGATTTCTGATTCTGTCCAGCCACTTTTGTAATTGCTACAAACCTACCAGATAGAACAGCTCCAATGGTGACACCACTGAGAGTTAAGAAATACAGTAGTGTCACCTCCCAGTCTCAATCCTGCCAACTGGGTAATGTACAGTGCCTTGAAAAAGTATTCATACCCCTTGAAATTTCTACATTTTCTAATGTTACAACCAAAAACGTAAATGTATTTTATTGGGATTTTATGTGATAAAATGCCTGGTGTGTTCCTTGTTCTTCATGATGCTCTCTGCGATTTAAACGGACCTCTGAGACTATCACAGTGCAGGTGCATTTATACGGAGACTTGATTACACAGAGGTGGATTCTATTTATCATCATTAGTCATTTAGGTCAACATTGGATCATCCAGAGATCCTCACTGAACTTCTGGAGAGAGTTTGCTGCACTAAAAGTAAAAGGGATGAATAATTTTGCACGCCCAATTTTTCAGTTTTTTATTTGTTAAAAAAGTTTGAAATATACAATAAATTTCGTTCCACTTCATGATTGTGTCCCACTTGTTGATTCTTCACAAAAAATTACAGTTTTATATCTTTATGTTTGAAGCCTGAAATGTGGCAAAAGGTCGCAAAGTTCAAGGGGGCCGAATACATTCACAAGGCACTGTATATATATATGTGTGGAAAGTGTGGCGTGCATTTGTGTACATACCACCTTTCGCTGCAGTTACAGCTGCAAGTCTTTTTGGGTGTGTCTCTACCAGCTTTGCACATCTAGAGAGTAAAATATTTGCCCATTCTTCTTTGCATAATAGCTCAAGCTCTGTGAACAGCTAATTTTAAAGTCTTGCCACAGCTTCTCAATTGGATTTGGGTCTGGACTTTGATTGGGCCATTCTAACACATGAATATACTTTGATCTAAACCAGCGATCTCCAAACTACCGCCCTCCAGCTGTTGCAGAATTACACATCCCATGAGGCATTGTAAAACTGACATTCACAGACATAACTAGGCATGATGGGAATTGAAGTTCCTGAACAACTGGGAGGGCCATTCCATTGTAGCTCTGGCTGTAAGTTTAGGGTCATTGTCCTGCCGGAAGATAAACCTCCACTCCAGTCTCAAGTCTTTTGCGGGCTCTATAACAGGTTTTCTTCTAAAATTTCCCTGTATTTGGCTCCATCTATCTTCCCATCAACCCTGAGCAGCTTCCCTGTCCATGCTAAAGAAATCCCCCCCCCACAATGATGCTGCCACCACCATGTGTCACAGTAGGGATGGTGTGTTTGGCGTGATGTGCAGTGTTCGTTTTCCGCCACACATAGCGTTTTGATTTTAGGTCAAAATGTTCAATTTTGGTCTCATCTGACCAGAGCACCTTCTTCCACATGTTTGCTGTGTCCTGTCCCCCTCCCCCCATGGTTTTTCACAACTGGACTTTTTATGGCTTTCCTTCAGCAATGGCTTTCTTCTTGCCACTCTTCCATAAAGGCCAAATTTGTGGAGTGCACCACTAATAGTTGTCCTGTGGACAGATTCTCCTACCCGAGTTATGGATCTCTGCAGCTCCTCCAGAGTTACCATGGACCTCCTGGCTGCTTCTCTGATTAATGCTCTCCTTGCCCAGCCTGTCAGTTTAGGTGGATGGCCATGTCTTGGTAAATTTGCAGTTGGGCCATACTCTCCCATTTTCAGACGATGGACTGAACAGTGCTTCGTGGAGTGTTCAAAGCTTGGGATATTTTTTTATAACCTAACCCTGCTTTAAAAACTTCCCCACAACTTTCTTTGACCTGTCTGGTGTGCTCCTTGGCCTCCATGATGCGATTTGTTCACTAAGATTCTCCAGCAAACCTCTGAGGGCTTCATATAACAGCTGTATTTATTCTGAGATTAAATTACACACATGTGGACTCTTTTTAATAATCAGGTGACTTATGAAGGCAATTGGTTCTACTAGATTTTAGTAAGGGCTATTTCACATGGTCCGCCTCCGTAGGCGGATCCGTGCTGCTCAGCGGGGATCGATCCGTGATCCCCGCTGAGCCGGCGGATGACAGCTCCGTCTCCGCTTGCAGTACGGAGAGGGAGGTGTCACAGCCCCCGCTGCTCTCTATGGGGAATCGGATGAGAGCGGACCGCCTGTCCGCTCTCATCCGATCCCATCCGATCCCCAGGACGGATGGAAAATAGGGTTTCCATCCGTCCGGATTTCACGGACAGGATCGGATGCGGATGGCAGCGGACATGTCACCGTTGACATCCGCTGCTCCATAGGGCTGAATGGGGCATCCGATGAAAAACTGACAGGCGGATCTGATCGGACCGCCCGTGTGAAAGAGCCCTTAGGGGTGTCAGTGTCAGTCCCCATTCACACTAGCGTGACTTGTCAGGCGACTTGGTCGCCTGACAAGTCGCGGTGGGTCGCCCGCCATTGATTAGCACAGGACCCGTTCTAATAGGAGCGACACAAGTCGCTCCGACTTAGAAAAAGGGTCCTGTACTACTTTGGGGCGACCTGGAGGCGACCTGCATTAACTTCAATGATATGAAGTCCGTGCATGTCGCGCCGAGGTCGCGGTGCACGCTCACAGGTCGCCCCAGCAAGTAGCGTCGCCCCTGTCTGAACGGGGTCTAAAGGGGGCTGAATACAAATGCACGCCACACTTTTCATATATTTGTAAACAATTTTGAAAACCATTTATCATTTTCCTTCCACTTTACAATTATGTGCCACTTTGTGTTGGTCTATCACATAAAATCCCAATAAAATACATTTACGGTTTTGCTTGTAACATGACAAAATGTGGACAGTTTCAAGGGGTATGAATACTTTTTCAAGGCACTGTAGGAGCAACAGACACCCTAATATGTCATCAATTCATGCAGAGTCTGATTAGATTCAAGTTTAGCCCTCTCCATATAAAAGTGCCGATGTGCAGGAGATGACCAGAGGTTATTATCAAAAGCAATTCAGGTACTTCTGCTGATTTTATATAGTAATACATTTTGCTATTTTTCGGGGAATACACAAATTAGATGGTGTTCAGCTTTAAAAGGAAGCTTGAGCCAACAGACATATTGAGGTTGCAATTGCATTATTTCCTCCTGGAAACCCCAACTGACTGGCTGTCCAAGGATTCAGTACTTTAGTAGCTGATCAGCAAAAAGCCTGCAGCCTGTGAGCTGGCAAGCTTTAAAACAAAGGTACCGAGTAAGCATGACAACCACCCACTTTTTTTCTCCCCAAATCCTAATGGTTGCCATTGGCAATCTGTTGGCAGATCCATGGCTGTTGACAAAAAGTGGGCTGTATTCACCCTAAATCAGACTGAAAATGCCTTAAAAAAGAAGAAGAATAGCACACACCAGCCTTTGTATACAGGGGGAAGCAGTGATGCTTCACTCCCATTCTGCACCGAGCCTCCATTATACAGTCCTTAATCCCAATTAAGCAGGGTGGGGAAGAGCTGAAAGCCCATACACAGCTTTGAGTGTTGAGGGACATTTAGGTTGTTAGTGAGAGAGTTACTAATGGAAGCTCATTTCCATGATGATTACTCTTCGAATGAACCTGATCCATGAATTATAAAGAAACCTTGCTATGATACGAGGAGCACATAGCAATGAAATATGACAAAACATCTCTAATGCACCCTGAAGAATGACATGCATGCTATGGGGAATAGGATGCACAAAAGAAAAAAAAAATGGAGGGGTGGTTCTCAAAAACCAAATTGGGTTTTTATCTGTCAACATTCTATAGAACAGTGACAATTTCATAGAATAGTAACATTCTAGGATTGCATTGTTTTCCAATGACATGACCCTTCCTGTAAAACTGGCAAAGATGGTATACCACTTAGGGAAGCCTTCAACTCTATTACTGCTGAGTAGAAAACAAACAGGCTAAGCGCCTCTAAGTGCAGTAAGTTTTTAATACAACAGGCACACAAGATATAACAACTCACATGGGGTACAAAATGGTAGGCTCGATCTAAAGCCAATAGATGGTGGTGGAGTCCAAAGTCCAGGGTCCGGGAGAAGAGGTGACCAAAGCCGGTGGATGGAAACGGAGGACAGAACAAGCCGGCTGCTGTCTTCTGGGACCGGCTGATCTCTGCGTGTCAAGCTGGAACGCAGCGTCTGCCGCGTGACATCACCAAGATCAGAGGAATTACACAACGCGTTTCAGAGCATGCGCCAAGCTCTCAGTGAGCATGCGCGCTCTTTTTTCAAGTGTTTTCTTTCCTTCATTACTGCTGAGTAGGTACAAGCTCCAGCAATCCCATGACACCAGGCCATGCTGGGACTGCTTTTAACTTTATGCTGAAGTTGATTGCCATGTTAAACTGATGAAATTACTACCTCATTTTCAGCGGTATCAGTCTACCATACCAACGTTTAAAAAAAAACAAAAAAAAACACATGCTCTATACTAGACAGAGACCATTGTGTTAAACCCTCCACCCAAAACTGGTGCCTTACATCTACATGGAGGTCAAAGGGATGGGACTCTCATTTATTTATTTATTTCAGGTACTTCTCAATTACAGGCACCATCAATTTATGCAGTGCTTTACATATATATTGGACATTCACATCAGTCCCTGCCCTCAAGGAGCTTACAATCTAATGTCCTTCACATTCATACATGCACATACTAGGGCCAGTTTAGACAGGAGCCAATTACCTATCAGCATATCTCTGGAGTGTGGGAGGAAACCCACGCAGGCACAGGGAGAACATGCAAACTCCAGGCAGGTAGTCCTGTGATTCAAACAGACTTATGGCTCTTTATATCTCTCAAGGACTCCAGTAGTCAGATCTTTCTCCTCACCTGCTGCAGCTATTACTAGAAAGTCTTGCTCTTTCCCCTGGATAGAAAATACAGCAGGAAAGGGGTCTGGATATGGTTCCCAAGATGTAAATCAGGGGTAGCTGTTCCAAAAAATCTTGATAAAAGTGTCAACGAAAAGTAGCATTAAAAAAAAATCTTCTCCAAGAGGTCCATCACCTAAAGGGCATTAGCAAAAGATTGGAGCCTCACAGAGTAGATGGGGTTATATGGGTACACTGGGGACAGGTCCCATTAAAACTTTTGCCAGCGTCCAAACACTTGAAGGTAGGGACACAACCCATGGTCTTAGAACTAATCTGTGTCCTGACGTGTACATTGCAAAATGTATCTGGCCCCCACACTGGGGTTTTCAGCATCCTAGCATGCCCTCTCAAGAACACATAGCCACATCACAGCAAAATGTGACGTCACACAGCTACTAGGTTACTGGGACACCACTCTGTACTTGTGAATATTTAGACACAGCCTAGGCTGAGAAGATCCCAATTACTGTGGAGTATCAATTACCTACATTGTGCATTCACCAGCAGAAATACCATAAACGTGTCAAGCGAACGGCCATGATCAGAGCTGCCACTAATACCTATAGGATCACAGGGCATGGATCCCTTATTTAATTTCACAATACAGAGCAGAGACTATGTTGTAAACCACAACAGCTCTGTTTAGGCAGCACCTAAATATGAAGGTGCCAGAACAGCACCTCCAACAAGATCCAAGAGTTTAAAGAACACGAGAGTACTACATTCATGGTTTTAGAGTTTAGAAATATTTATATTATAAAAATCAAGAAAAACTAGCCAGCGCGTTTAGGAGGTCGTGGAGAACCCCCTTGTCAGAACTTAAAATGCTTACTGGGGCGAAAAAGGAAGACTCAAAGGAGTTTTTGAGTTGTGGAATAAAATTGCCCCTTTTCCTAAAGCAGGCTTCAACAGCTGGGTATTTAGAAAAGCAACATATACATGAAGGGATGGTGCTAGCTAAACTTTATTGGAAGGGTTAGAACCTCTAACAGGTGTTTATAATTGTCTATATTCGCCCTCTTCCTCTGTTCTGGTGACCATTGTCACCAGGATAGATGGTGATGGGAAATCAACATTTTATGGTTGACACTGGAACAGGAGGAGTAAAGCTTGTTTACACTTGCTTCAAAACATGGCTTCCGACACACTTTTTTAAAGCTTTCTGAAAAAGCCAGTCAAAGCCCCTGTCACAAAATAAAAAGGTTAGCTTACAGTGCTGTTTGCACCTTGCTTTTTCTTTGTCTTCCCTTCAAAAATTTTACCTCATGTTGCTTTAGTAGTGCTTCAAAGCATCTTCAAAGCCTCCATAAAAGTCTATGACAAAGCTCGCTTGAAGCTTTTGAGAGGCTTTAATTCAGCTTTAGTTTCACTTTGTTTTGGAGGTACTGCAGGTATTAGATATCAACACACAAACACACACAGGGCATCTGCCATGCTTCATTGAAGCTTCAAAAAAGCACCACTGAAGCATTATCGAAGCTGTAGGCAATTTAATGTGTGTTGAAGTCCAAACAAGTGTAAATGAGCCCAAAAAGGTAAAGCAGGAGTTCACCTTCCTTCACCTTAAACTGCTAAAAGCGAAACAACCCTTCAAGTCTGGATAGGAGAAACCTCTTCAATTACATCTACAAGGGTCTACAGAAAGACAGGGTATACAGGGTGTTAAAATGTTCCTAATTCCATCAGCAAACACATACAGAGACGCTTCTAGAAAACCTGCTCAAGACCAGTAAGGACCCCTTTCCGGGATTTAATAGTTGACATCATTACATCTTCCCCTCTCCCACATCTTTGTGTTAATATTTAATATCGGCGGATGGCCCTTGGAGGAATGAAATCACTTCCCAGAGGTGTGTAAACACTCACAGAGCCCTGGGTAATATTCTACTTAATGTGTTATTTGTCAGAGTACTGAAACTGTGCTGAGCCAGCACTGGAAAAGGTGCAGCCTGTGCTCCAGTTACACACTAATGAGCAATGCCGATCACATCCTATCCTGCGCTATTTACAAATGCAGTACACATCGGTGGCATTTAGCTAGAAGCAAAAAAAAAAAAAAGGAAGGCTTTGCTCTTTAGGGGTTTCTACGTTAACCATAGACGCAGCCTATTCCCTCCCAACAGTATTAAGGCTGCAATTTTAGCAACGATTAAGTTTTGCTTCTCGTGAATGGACATGGTTACCCAATGTGTGTATGTTGTCAATTACGGTGAGCTTGGTACAGCACCGACTCCGGTATTCTGTGTCCTTCTGAGTACAAATATGTTTGATAGCAGCTTTGATTGTTAATACATTGTAGGCCAATTACCGGGGAACTTTTGATAATTTGAGATCATGAGCTGGATGGAGGAGGTCATGGGATGGAATGGAGAGCCTACTGTTTTGAGCCCCAACAAAAATAACAGCTTCTAGTGTGTAGTTATTCATATCTCATTACACCTTCATTTAGTTAACAGCATCATAAATATTGCATGTATGAGGAGGCCAGCCAAGACCTACATTGGTACATTGGTGTCACAGTTCTTGGCTTGCTACCCTAGAAACAGGCCCACAAGAATGATTAGTATAGCTCTCGGAGTGAGGTGGGACGCACAGGCATGGCACCAAGAACTGCATAAATGGCTGCTATAGGAAGTGAACTGGAAGAACTGTATATAGGGGCTGCTGTCATGGGGGGGGGGGGATTGGGGGGTGGCAGGGAGTAGGGGTACACCGATCCAACTTTTCTAGTCCCGATACGGATACCTGGCATTGTGTATCTGCCGATATCGATACCAATCCGGAACTACACACATACACAATATGCATGCGGCTGCAGTACAGAGCAAAGCCACTGCTTCGTGTGTCTGGCTCCTCTATTCACAGGCGGAGTGCATCTGATATCACTCCGCCTGTGAGCCGGACCTATACAGGAAGTAGCGGCTCCCATCCCATACTACCATCATACTACTGCAACACCAAGTAAGGGACGGCTGAGCCAGGACTCAGGAAAACCGGATCAGCCCCTGGATTGGTTAATTTTACCGATCCCCCAATCCAGCTATTTAGGCAGTATCGGCGCCGATATCCGATCCTAATATCGGATCGGTGCATCCCTAGAAGGGAGAATATTGTATACATGTCTACTGTATGCATTGTTGCCAAACATCAGTATTTTTACTGACAGCCAGAAAAAGGTCGCCAGTAAAAAATACTGATGGTTGGCAACAATGTATACAGTAGAAATGTATACAATATTCTCCCTACCACCCCTCCAGGTAGCCATATTGCATTGCATTTTCAGAAAATTGCTGAGCTGCAGATTGAAAAGGAAAGGTCATTTTTAATAACATTCAAATTACAGTATGACTTGTATCGCAATTGAATACTCGATATTATTTTTCCTTTATTTGCTATTTTTTTTTTTCCCAACGAAAGTGGAGTTATCTTTTAAATCACATTGCTAAAACGCATATTGTACTTGTTTGGAGCCTAAATACTGACATTTGCACTTAAAACTCATTTTGTAGCTTTTGGAAATGCCAGTAAAAACATGGCTGTTACGGTAAATTTTGGGTGTCGTGTCAGTAAGTTTCCATCAGGTAGGTTGGACATTCACTGTATTTGAAGGGGAAGATGTACTGTCACACTGTTGGTAAGATTTATCCAGACCTGTCCTAACACATTCTAGCTTCCTATTAAATCAAATGTAATGTGCCAAGCGGAATCGTTTATCACAACCAGTCAAAAAAGAAATAGCATTGGGCAACGCAGCTACTTTATTTCTCTTTCAATTTTTTTAGCCCACAATAACACTGCAGCTTTATAAAAAAATAAATAAAAAAAAAATAAAACAAAAAAAGAAGGATTCCAAACCAAAATTCTAGTGCTCGAGGAGTGACGACCCCAGAGCGGGCCAAGAAATAACATCTAAGCTCTTAGAACAAATATAATGAGGAATGGCAGCGTTTATCAACCATAACGCAATGAATGACAAAACCCATACAAAAATATAAATAAAAATGAGTAATGTCCACTAAAAGGTTCTTAATTGTACATTATTCCACATGTCCTCAGTGTTCATAGCATTCCACATTCAGTTTGGTGTAAGAGAAAGAAAGTGTTGGTGAAGATGGTGTTCCCAGGCAGGATTAGCTCCAGACAAAAAGAAGAATCCGGAGGAGAACAACACACCGGACTCACCGGATCATACTAACAAGCGAGTCAATATGATTCTTTATGTCTCCTCCTGGTTAGCTGCTGCTCTTCTTCTTTGGTGGTTCCCCCAAAGATTCACGATTAATATGGAACTCCAGAAAAATTACAAGTGACATATATTAGGCAACAAAAAAAAGAAAGGGCTCCATATAGTGAAAGCACCATTTATTAAAAAATAAAAAAAAAATAAAAAAGTACTCACAGCACAATACAGCTTCGATAGATTAAGGCTGGGTTCACACTGCCGCACGAATCGGCTCACCGTAGGGGTACGGTGCATCCCTGTTCACCGATTCAGGTCCGATTTCAGTACGAATTTTTGGCAGAATTCAGACCTGAAACAGACCAGAAGACGCACAGGACTCCTGTGCAATTTGCACCAGAGCTGTTCCGGAGATATGTGAAGCGGCTCCATAAAGAGCTAGTAACAATCTCCTGACATGGGAAACCCGCATCCAATTCGCAATAGTGTGAACCCAGCCTAAAACATATCTCTGTCTCATCCAAGATGGCCACCAGAATCAATCACCTGAATCAGATGCGACGTCCCTGGAAGTTACTACCCAACGCGTTTCATCATAATTGTGCAAAGTCCTCAGGATCTGGCCTAAGATCTTACACTCAAAGGAAGCTCTCTCTTTGTGTCTGCAGGGGTGTCCCTTAAGGTCCCTGGAGTAGTCTAACAAGCATTAGAAGGATGGGAGCAATGCAAAGCTCAATAAAGACCAGTAATTATTTTATTTCTCACCAAATAGTAAGAAAAAAAAAAAAACACAATGCGTTTCGGGGGCTTGAAACTCCCCCATCATCAGTGCTTGTGCGCTGGCAGCAGATTTTTGTACTGGACAACTGTAAAATGATAATATGAAATCTGGGTCACCAGACTATATAAAAAATTACTATATAATACATTTCTGACAGTTCACCTATTTGTTTCCACTTAATACCAGACCCGGAGTTCCCACACTTGTCATGGAAAGCTGTGATCTTTAAGGGACAGTCTACACTGAGCACCAGCAGAGCTATGAAGGTCAGAGATGTCCATCAGTCACTGGCAGCTACTGACAATGCTTTCAGGATTTTGATTAGTCTAATTATCATGTAATAAACCAATTAATGTTTCTACATAAATCAGCCCGGCCAGGAATTCCCACTGAGGTCTTATCAATGCTTGCTGGGCTGCCTCTGACCTGCTGACGTACTGTTCCTTGTTATGGGAATAAATGGCAATGATTTATAAAAAATAATTGGGTAATTGGTTCTGCTCCAGCTACACTAACAGATGAGAAGTTCAGCGATGAGGGCGAATCAGATAGCTGCAAGTTCACTATCCCAGCATTTAGGGCCGGGGCAAGGATTTTTGCCGCCCTAGGCAAAATAAAAATTGCCGCCCCCCCCTTGCAAACATATTTGTTTTCCTGCACTGCAGGACCCTGTAGTGCCCCTCTCCCACTCCCCATCCCATGTTGCTGAAGGGGTTGAAACCCCTTCAGTGACTTACCTCGATGCTGGGTCAGGCTCCGCCTACTCTCCTCCCCGCCGACATCAGCCGGCGGGGGGGACCTAATGGCCGGGCATGTGCATTAGACCTCCCCGTAGGAAAGCATTATTTAATGCTTTCCTATGGGGATTTCGGCAACGCTGGAGGTCCTCATCCTGATTCCGCAGGATGCCAGCGCCCCTGGCTAAGTTGCGCCCTAGGCGGCTGCCTAGGTCGCATTACAGGTAGCGCCAGCCCTGCCAGCATTTTACCACTGTGGAAAGGGAAACCCTCTGATCCTATGAGATATGCAGAATTTCCTGGGAGAAATAACCTTCATCTGGGACTTCCAATCATCATACCAAACTGAAAATTGACAATCATCAGTTGTCATCTATGAAATAGCTGCAGGAGTTCCAAGTAGGGGAATGCCACCACTGAGTTATATATGCACCTCAATGCAAAGTCAACATTGCTTTAGCAATATTGCTTATGTGCATTTTTTCAAACTTGTCCTTTAAAACGTTCCCCCCCCCCCCCCCCCACACACACACACACACACACACACACTCTCCTCTTGATCCACTCTGTGCACCATATGGCTCACTTGCTGTATAATCTTTCACAGGGCATTTTTTTTTCTTAAACTGACCCTTTTCTCTAGTAAGATGACCACACCAAGCTGCAATATAAACAAAGGTTCATTCTCCTAAATATGGATCCCTCTATGCATACGTTCACATTGTTCCACTATGTTACGGTGCATTACCACATACGAGTCCATGTGCGTTATGCTAAAGCAGCCCATTCCTTTTACATGAATTCCAGGATGAAATATTTATGAGGCGCTGGGATTTCTATGCTTATTCAAAGAATAAATGGAGGAATTTTCAATTAATCTCACTAGCTTGGTGAATGCAGCTTCCGAGGAATACAGATCTTCCTTAAAGGGTAACTCCACTTTCGTGGGGGAAAAAAAAAATCAGCAAATAGAGAAAAAACAATATAGCGTATACAATTGCCAGACAAATCATATTGTGATTAAATGTTATTAAAAATTACGTTTCCTTTTCAATCTGCAGCTGTTGTTTTTTCTGTAAATGCAATGCAATGCAATATGGCTACCTGGGGGTGCTCTGTACACAGAATGTATACTGACCACACCCCCAGAAATATTTCCTGCTTGTGTGATTGGCTCACCAATTTTCCCAGAAGTCTGCCTAAGATACAAGTCAGATTTCTGGCATCTCCTGCAACAAAAATTTCATTTTTGGTGAGATACTCCCAATAGGAACACGTCTAAAGGGATGAAGGCCCAGCAGATTTCCTCATTAGAGCCCTGCAGCTGCACAGCTGATTGATAATTGTGAAACCACTCCCATTTGACCCACTCAGCACAGAGGAACAAATAATGATTTCTTCAGAATAGCAAAAGTAGGAATCTGCAACAAAGTTTGTTAAAATCCTTGTAATGTACAGAGATCACCCAGAGGGGAATGTGTTTTTCTCAACAAAAGTGGAGTTACGCTTTAACTGTGCCAGAAGAGGTATACAGAAAACATATCTGCATTGGGACTTTACAGGCATCCAGCTTAAGAATTCAAAAATATACACTTGTTTTGTCACAAATTATAAAACACATCAATTAAAAATGGCAAGAGACAAATTTTAAAATAAGTGATCAAAGCAACAGCTTGGGTATAGTAATTTCATATTCCTATGCGTTTCAAGACACTCTTCAAGAGGAGAGAGTCTCGAAATGCGACAGTTTATGAGAATATTTTACTCATTCTCTGCATTAAGGTAAAAAAAAAAAAAAAACATCTTTCCTAGCCCCTACAAACTTACCACTTAACACGGAGGAGACACTGAGCCATGGAGCCATAGGCTACTGCTGCGGTCAGTCAAACTATAGGGTGAGAAGGGACCAGGGCATGGAATGCCAATGCTTTACGCGCAATAGCATTGCACAGAGCAGGTAAGTATGACCTTTTTTTTTATTTTTTTTTATTAGACTTCAGCATCACTTTAATAGTTCACAATTCAACAATAAAAGATAGCCAACACATTTTGGGGGCAACACTCTCCTTTTATTAGGGCTTGGGGGCAACACTCTCCTTTTATCAGGGCTTGGGGGGCAACACTCTCCTTTTATCAGGGCTTGGAATAAAAACAATGAAGACTTGAAAGGACTCAAAACTGAACCTAGGAATCTAGATTATGAATCTATATTCACTGATAATTATTCTGACGCGTTTCAGTCAGCAGCAGTGAGACCACTGTGAGCATTGTGTACGTCCAGAGTTCAGAAGGAGTTTCAGAGTACATATAGTTTTCTATTACAGGTCCTTCTGGTCCAGTGAAAGTCTTCATTTCTTTATTCCAAGCCCAGATAAAGGGGGAGTGTTGTTGCCCCCAGAAATGTGTAGGCTGTCCTATGGCTGAATTGAAAAATGCAGACAGTACAAATCAGGGTGGATTTGATACAAGTCTACGTTTCTACTAGTGCAACTTCTCATGCGAGTTTGGGCACATAAAGTCGCATGACAAGTCACAGCCTATTGATTTCAATGGCACCGTTTCCAATCTATGCGACTTTTAAAAAGATGCCTGCACTACTTTGATGCAACGTTTGATGCCAATTCAATCCAGAGAGTGCAAAGTTGGATCAAAGCTGCACTCAGTCGCATCAAAGTCGCACTCTAAATTGCGCGACTTTGGGGTCGCAATAGCGGAAACGTAGACCTAATCAGGTTGATTTAAATCACAATAAAAAAAGGCTTGATTTAAATCAACTCGATTTGATTCAGATCATAATTTTTAAAGAGCAACTGTCATCTCTGTCCCGCAGCGGCTCCTCCTCTGTTGACTAATCGCCAGTCCCATTCACTTTAATGGGACGGCTGGTGATGCGGCAGTGACATAACAAGGCGAGGGACGTGGCGGCAGCAGGTGAGTGGATGCCCGCTAACAGGCGCTGCCATGATGGATCTGAAATGACAGGTGCTCTTTAAATGTAAGGACTCATTCTTGCTGGTAGCTAGAATTTTTAATATCTGCAAAAAAAATGAAGGTTTCCTATTTAGAATAATAATCTGTCAGGTTAGTAAAACAGCGATATCAGAATCAATTCATTCATACAGTTTGTAGTGTACATAGATTTGCAAAACAATGGGATAAAGGAATATTCCTGAACTTTGTTTTATCCTATGGTTACTGTGAAACTGTGTGAATGCATCAATGCAGTGCATGTTATCTTAGCTTGCAGAGCTTGGATTCATTGAATGAGTTTACCAAAAATTTAAATATCGCAGAATATACAGCCTCATGCTACATAACTAAGCTCCATTTGCGGAAAGAACTAAAATGATTAATGTATCTTAAATAAAACTCTCTTTAGATAGATTTACTCCAAAAAGCATTTTATTAAAATAAATTTGATGAAAATAAAAATCTGATTCAATTTTAAATATCCAGAAAAAAAAATGATATATATATATATATATATATATATATATATATATTTTTTTTTTTTTTTTGGATTAAAAAAAAATCATTGATTTTTATCCACCCTGGTACAAATGGTTTTTCACCCAATCGTGTGTGTTTTCATGAATTGTGTATAGGCTACCAATGCTCCACAGCTCAGTTTTAGCACACATGCAGCATTTTGTCAACACCCTACACCAAAAAGCATGAATAGTTCACATGTGTACATTACAGCACACTAAAACGCACGTGTGACGCTGTGTGCTGGCTAGGTGCGTTGGTGTGCCATTCAAATTGATGTGCATGGATTAACATGTATCATTCAGTCATTACTGCAATGCATCAGTGTGAATGGGTCCTTAAATATTTAAACATACAGCTAATAAAACCGCAACATATCCAGGGTGGCTTAAAGCGAGGCAACATGACATTCTAATGTGGTAAGGTCTGCAATAAAGGACAAAGGAAGAAAATCAATACCTTATGCTCTACAGCTGCTGTTCTGCAGTTTAGAAAAAAAAAATATTTAAAAGGATACGTACTGTGTGGAGGTAATTATGTCCTGCTCTGAAAAGTCAGTGCCAACCGGCTTATTTTACAAGCCAACGCAAAGAGCAATGAGGATGTATAAAGCCCAATAAATCACAGCGGCAACATTTCACCTCCCAGGTTCAACTGGAGACATTTTCCAGTTGAAGTCCACACAGCCAACTTCATCACTGATACTTACCATTTGCCGAGCTTCCTTACCGCTTCTGTGCTCCCTCACCATTACGTATGCATGTCAGAACTCTTGGAGATACACATTACTTCCAGGTATGGGGGAGCATGTGACCTGCTCTCCTTCCTCTAATGATTCAGGACTTAAGCTACGTTCACATGTGGGCGTAGCGAATCACAGGCAGAATCACCGCGATTCTGCCCGCGATCCGGAAATCATTGCAAATCGTGGGACGCCTGTGCGATACCCGTGATTTGCAATGGCACCCCAAACGCTGTGCGATGTTGCCGCGATTTCCACCTGCTGACTTGCGGTAAAATCGTGCAAACAGAATTGTGGGACGCATGACGCACAAAAGAAGCTCTTGTACCTTTCTTGGGCGTCATGCGTCCCGCGATTCTGTTTGCGCGATGTTACCGCGATTCGGCAGGCGGAAATCGCCATTGCAAATCACGGATATCGCACAGGCGTCCCACGATTTGCAATGATTTCTGGATCGCGGGCAGAATCGCAGTGATTCTGCCCATGATCCGCTGCGCCCACATGTGAACGTAGCTTTATTGCCTAAGAAACCAAATGCCAGGCCCAAGAACAGTCACATGTGGCCAGGAGGGAAGGTAGTCTTCGTACTTTGGGTTAGGGCAGAAGATGAAGGCAAGTACCACTAGCAGAGGAGATGGACAATTAAAGGGATTGTAAAGGCAGAAGGTGCATTCTATGCATTAAAGTGATTGTAAAGTCTTTTTTTTTTGCTTTTTTTAACCACCCAACTTTCACCCCCCTTCCTTCCCAGACCAAATTTTCAGCTTTCAGTGCTCTCGCACTTTGAATGACAATTACTCAGTCATGCTACACTGTACCCAAATTGCATTTTAATCATTTTGTTCACACAAATAGAGCTTTCTTCTGGTGGTCTTTATTCACCACTGGGTTTTTATTTTTGAAAATTAGAAAAAAAAAAAAAAAAAAAACACAATAGATTTTCTACTTTCGGTTTTAAAAAAATCCAACGAAATCAAATTTCGTCATAAATTTAGGCCAGAATGTATTCTGCTACATGTCTTTGGTAAAAAAAATCCTAATAAGTGTATGATAATAGGTTTGTGTGAAAGTTATAGAGTCTACAAGCTAGGCTACGTATCACTGGAAACTGATCAATCCTGATGTACTGTTCTTGAGGCCCTAAAATGTCAGGACAGTACAAATACCCCCCAAATGACCCCTTTTTTGTAAATATGACAGTCCAAGGTATTTAGTAAGAAGCATAGTGAGTTTTTTTTGAAGTTGCAATGTTTTGCCCACAATAGTTTGGGTAATGAAGAATTTTTTTTTTTCCCCACAAAATTGTCATATTAACAAATTATATCTTACACATGGCATAGATAAACTTGCAATTACACTCCAAAATATTTTTTGCTACTCCTCCTAAGTATGGCGATACCACGTGTGAGACTTTTTTACAGCCAGGCCACATACAGAGGCCCAACATCCAAGGAGCACCTTCAGGCCTTCTAAAGGCATAAATTACACATTTCATTTCCTGAGTACCTATCACATTTTGGAAGGCCCTGGAGCACCAGGACAATGGAATTACCCACAAAATGACCCCATTTTGTAAAGAAAACACCCCAATGTATATTCTAAGAGGCATAATGAGCCTTTTGAACATTAAATTTTTTTCCACAAGTTTTTGGACTATGTGGAAATAACTTTACAATCACTTTAAGAGAAATGGTTACTTGGCTCTGAGTGGGCAATGTGACAAATCCACTTTAACCACTTGCTGATCAGCCGCCGCACATATACTGCGGCAGGTCGACTCTATTACGCAAAATGACGTAGCCAGAGGGGGAGCCAATCAGCGAGTCCAGGGGAAGCGATGCCTGCCAGCCACCTGCGATCGTTCCCCTTAAAGAAAGAACAGCGATCTGGCAATGTAAACAAGGCAGACCACCATTCTGTCACAGATGAACACAGGGATCTTGTGTTCCTGCTATTCAGGGACACAGATCTCTGTGTTCATCTAGTGAGTCCATCCCCCACACAGTTAGAAAGCATCTCCTAGGGACACACATTGTGGCCATTTCACCTCATTAAAGGCTGCCTAGTATTGTGACTGTTTTTCCTCATTACAGAATGTAGAATATGTGCCGTTTTTCATCAGACACACCCTGTCTGGTAGACTTTCAGTGTGATAAGGGGATCAGCAGGGCACCACAGATAAACTAAGCAGGAAGCACAACCTGACTATGTACTGAACAAACATGGCTGCCACTAACTACATATAAAGTTGATCACTAAAAATATCTTCTCTTTTTAAAGCAGAGTTCCACCCAAAAGTAGAACCTCCACTTAACTGATTTCTCCCCCAAGGTGCCACATTTGGCACCTTTCAGGCGGGAGGGGGGGAACTGGTACCTGTTTGACAGGTACCCAGTCCCCACTTCCGTTGGACCTCACTGCGGCAAGGTACGTCACCAGTTCAGCCCTCCTCCTCCTTCCCCTGCTGCCGGGCCAGTAACAGAGCGCAGCGCAGTAGAGAACCAGCTGTGAAGCCGAAAAGCTTCATTGCCAGGTACCCTTACCGGCAACGACGGCAGCATCCGACAGTTGATGTAAACATCGCCTGGGGTGCCGAGAACGCTGGATTCCAGGACAGGTAAGTGTCCTAATATTAAAAGTCAGCAACTATAGCAGGTGCAGCTGCTGACTTTCAATTTATTTATTTTTTTTTTGGGGGGGGGGGGAGGTACACACTATATATATATATATATATATATATATATATATATATATATATATATATATATATATATATATATATATATATATATATATATATATATATATATATATAAATCTGGTTTATGCAACTCCCTCCTTCAAGAAACAGCTTGTACTAGTTCAGTTTCTCTCTTCAATCTTGATCCTGACTCATACTAGGCCTCAGGTTACCTGTGATTGTCATTGGTACTCTTTACTACTTACTTTAGTAACACTTAAAAAGTGTTACTAAACCCCGGACCCTGCATTCATTATAGCTGGTCTTCCACAATACACAACATGGAAATGCAATTTATTTAGTAAATATAAACTGCTAAATACCTTTTCTCATCAGCAGTATATAGCAGTCTTGTGACTTCTATCAGTGTCTGGTTAAAGCTTCTCCTCCGACTGTCCTATGAGGCTGCAGGACCCCTGACCCTCTGTCTGGACAGTGCTGATTGGCCCTGTGGCGATCATATGCACCCTCCCAATAAAAATAAAAAAAAACCTCTAGCAATACACACCAAACTGAGCATGTGCAGAGTGCCCCCAAGGCTCTGGTCGATCCGGAGAGGGATTGGGGAAAGTGGAAGGAGGGGAGGATAAGGGAAGACAGGATCAACCAGCCCTAATACACAATGCAGAAGGTTAACCCCTTAGGTTCCACAGTGAGTATAACAAGCATGCTTTACTGCATATACAGACTGATTTTGGGTTCAGTAACACTTTAATCTACAATATACCATTTATATTATCTAACCTGGGAGACCCGATCACAAGAACCTGTACCTTTACCATACCTCCCAGTTGCATGGCTACCAGGAAATTACTTGCGAATTTATCATAACCTGTGCTATTTCTTGTCAAATTGTGTATCCCAAGGTAAACCTTTAAATAAAGAATTAAAAAAAATAAAAAAAACGCAGACACACAACATACACACTAAGAGGTTTTCTCCTGCATAACCTAAAATAAAACTGCAGTTATCCTAGAGAATTTGGCAGTGACATACCACCCATGATCATTAGGATCCCCATTAGTATACCCGTCACAACACACTGGAAATAGAAGGCCTTTTCACATGGGATGAGATCTGTCCCTGTTTTGGGCTGCGCTCCCAGCAACAACGCCTGTGAAGCAGACTGCTTTAAGCACTGGATTACAGCGACATTTGTAATCCAGAGTGTCCCCAGGGTACCTCTCTATGTAAAAGGCAGATGAATGCCCTACATGTTCAGGGTAGAGAGACAAATGACAGCACTGCAACATGCCAATGCCTTAAAGGAGCACTCTACTCTAAAGAATAAGTGCATGCTCCGCTGTTGTTCCTCATATCTGGTTAATTGAATTTCACACAACACCGACCTACACTGCCTGATCATCAGAGGCTATTTTCTGCCATTTACAGAACACATGTCCAGGCTGGCTAGCGCACACAAGTACTTGCACAGCAGTGCCAATGTGCCCCTGTACACCAAATGAAGCCCCCACAACAGTGTGCACATAACAGGGGCGTCTTATAAAATCACTGGGTCTGTGTGCAAGATCATATGTTTGGCCCCATTGTTTCTTATAAAAAAAGGGCAGTGCGCTTTGGGAACCTTTAGGAACAGCAAGCAGAAGAGTAATGTGGCCGTAGTGCTTTGTGAACAGTGGGTGTGGCCAAATTGTGCTAATGGTGGGAGGGGCTTAAGGAGCATGTTTAAAAAAAAAAAAAAAAACAATTCCCCCCAGGTCAGTCTGTCCCCCAGTATAATCCCCCCCAAGGGAGTCTACCACCCTTCACCCAGTATAATCCTTACCCCCAGGTCAGTCTGCCTCCCAGTATAATCCCCTCCAAGGGAGTCTACCACCCTTCACCCAGTATAATCCTTACCCCCAGGTCAGTCTGCCTCCCAGTATAATCCCCCCCAAGGGAGTCTACCACCCTTCACCCAGTATAATCCTTACCCCCAGGTCAGTCTGCCTCCCAGTATAATCCCCCCCAAGGGAGTCTACCACCCTTCACCCAGTATAATCCTTACCCCCAGGTCAGTCTGTCTCCCAGTATAATCCCCCCCAAGGGTGTCTACCACCCTTCACCCAGTATAATCCTTACCCCCAGGTCAGTCTGCCTCCTAGTATAATCCCCCCCAATGGAGTCTACCACCCTTTACCCAGTATAATCCTTACCCCCAGGTCAGTCTGCCTCCTAGTATAATCCCCCCCAATGGAGTCTACCACCCTTTACCCAGTATAATCCTTACCCCCAGGTCAGTCTGTCCCCCAATATAATCCCCCCCCCCCCAGGCCAGTATGTCCCCAAGTACAATCCCCCATTATAATCCCCCAGGTTACTCTGTCCCCCAGTACAATCCCCCCATTATAATCCGCTAGGTTACTCTGTCCCCCAGTACAATCCCCCCATTATAATCCGCTAGGTTACTCAGTCCCCCAGTACAATCCCACAATTATAATCCCCCCCCCATGTCCCCTACTACAATCCCCCTAAACTCAATCTGTTCCCAAGTATAATCCCCCCCCCCAGGTCAACCTGTCCCCCAGTACAATCCCCCCAGGTTAGTCAGAGGGGCACAGACTGACCCCTAGTACAATCTCTGCAATAGTTGATTTTTTAGGCCCCGTAATAGTTTAATCAAAAGTTTATCATATCACTGTTTTCACATTGGTCCATAAAGACATGGATGAGTGAGTGTGAAGTGGAGGAACTTGACTGGCCTGCACAGAGTCCTGACCTCAACCCAATAGAACACCTTTGGGATAAATTAGAGCGGAGTGAGTCAGGCCTTCTCTCCAACATCAGTGCCTGACCTCACAAATGCACTTCTGGAAGAATGGTGAAACATTCCCATAGACACTCCTAAACCTTGTGGACAGCCTTTCCAGAAGAGTTGAAGCTGTTATAGCTGCAAAGGGTGGGCCAACTCAATATTGAACCCTACGGACTAAGACTGGGATGTCATTAAAGTTCATGTGCGTGCAAAGGCAGGCGTCCCAATACTTTTGGTAACAGTGTATCGGGAAAGCAAATCTGGATTGGCAGACTCCGTAGGCCCCTTTCACACATACGGTCCGTTCAGTTCATCAGTTCAGTCACATCAAAATGTATCCGTTTTCCACCCGTTTTTCATCCATTTTTCATCCATTTTTTTTACATCCACTACCAATGCAAAAACGGATGAAAAACAGACCGTTTGTCCGTTTACATCCGTTTTTCATCCAATCCGTTTTTTTGACGGATGAAAAATAAGGCATTCATCCGTTCCAAGAAACGGACATTCGCGGAAGCGGATGAAAACGGATGTTAACGGATGATCATCCGTTTTTACATAGAGATGCATTGATGTCCGTTTTTCATCCGTCAACGGATGGATGAAAAACGGACAAACGGACCGTATGTGTGAAAGGGGCCTTAATGAGTCTCCAAGAACAGCAGAACAAAGGGAAACAATAAAAGGTTTATTTGCAAACTTGCGTGTGTGCCTGCATATGATAAAGGAGCTATGCTCTTTGAAAATTGCAAATGTCAAATAAATGAACGTACCTGGGGGGAAGAAGGGGTCAGTAGTTTTCATCTGAGTCACCATCAGTGATGGAAGAGACGTACACTTAGCACGTCTTCCTGAACATTCCGCTGCCTCTGGCTGCCTATTCAAGTGTCTAAAGCTGGATACACACTATACAATTTTCTTTGGATTTTTTCCTTTAGATTTACCAAAACCATAGAATTTGAGGTCATACCTAAACACTTTAAAGTGGTTGTAAACCCACTTTGTTGACAATTACCTATAGGTAAGCCTATATTAAGGCTTACCTATAGGTGCTATAAATATGTCCTAAACTTGCACCGTTTAGGAGATATTTACAGTTTGTGCACTCGATGATGTCATCAGCGCATGCGCTCCGAAGGAACGGCTACCCGTGCCGTTCCTTCAGAGCCCTGTGCCGTGAACGGCGGCTCCCGCGCACGTGCGCGGGAGTGATGTGATCGCGCCTCCAGCCAATCAGATGTGTATGCAATCAGGCAGGCCCTTTCACTACACGGTTAAAGGTAAATCTAAGGCTACGTTCACATGTTAGCGTAGCGGACCGCGGGCAGAATCACCAGCAATTCTGATCAGCGATCCGGAAATCATTGCAAATCGCAGGACGCCTGTGCGTTGCCGTTGATTTGCAATGGCACCCCAAACGCTGTGCAATGTTGCCCGCGATTTCCGCCGGCCGAATCGCGGTAACATAGCGCAAACAAAATCGCGGGTTGCATGACGCCCAAAAAAGGTACAAGAGCTTATTTCGTGCGTCATGCGACCCGTGATTTTGTTTGCGCGATGTTACCGTGATTCGGCAGGCGGAAATCGCGGCAACATCGCACAGTGTTTGGGGTGCCATTGCAAATCAACGGCAACGCACAGGCGTCCCGCGATTTGCAATGATTTCCAGATCGCGGGCAGAATCGCAGTGATTCTGCCCGTGGTCCGCTACGCTAACATGTGAACGTAGCCTAAAGGAAATCAAAACAACAAAAGTTGTACAGTGTGTATCCAGCTTTATGCCTCGTACACACGTTCAGATAATCAGACGACTTATCGTTCGCATTTTGTTGCATGACACTAATATCGAATTCAACAATGCGTACAAACTGCATGATTTTTTTTTCGTACTATTCCGGAAAAGCTTCCTGGTTGCTTAGCTACGTATCAGATGGTGCAAAACAAAAACAATGGAAGCCAGGCTTTCCCGTGCCATTTTAGTGTTTCTGATCATGCGCGGTCTTTGTCGGTCGATTTTTAGTGGACGCATACTGTACTGATTAAACGATTGTCGTTCACTAGGTTATCGTATGACAGAAGTTTTCCTGTTTGTCCCTTCGGCTTTTGTTGGACGAACTGTAATGATCGGCTGTCATAAAAGCTGTGTACTAACCATCAGATTATCGTGCGATCAAGTCGAAAGCAATTATTTTCGTACGATTATCTGAACGTGTGTACGAGGCATCAGACAGGTGATTTCCCCATAGACACACATTATCAGAGCTGACAGCAATCAGCAGCAGGACTTGAAGGTTTGAATGGCAGTTGTGAGACGCCCGACCCCCTCAACCCCTCTTTAACCACTTCAGCCCCGGAAAGTTTTGCCCTCTTAATGACCAGGCCCTTTTTTGCGATATAGCACTGCGTTACTTTAACCTACAATTGCGCGGTGGAGCGACGCTGTACCCAAATAAAATTGATGTCCTTTTTTTCCCCACAAATAGAGCTTTGTTGTGGTGGTATTTGATCACCTGTGTGATTATCATTTATTGCGCTATAAACAAAAAAAGAGCGACAATTCAGAAAAATAAATAAATATTTTCCATTTTTTGCTACATAACATTCCCCCCAAAAAAAAAAAAAAAAAAACAGTAAAAAATCAAATTTTTCATAATGTTACGCCAATTTGTAATCCGCTACATATTTCTGGTAAAAAAAAAAATCCCAATATGTGTATATTGATTGGTTTGCGCAAACGTTATCGTGTCTACATATTAGGGGAAAGATTTATGTCTTTTTATTTTTTTAACTAGTAATGGCGGCGATCTGCGATTTTTAGGGGGACTGCAACATTGCGGTGGACAGATCGGACCCCTAACTGACATTTTTGACACTTTTGGGGGGGGGGGGGAACCAGTGACATTACTACAGTAATCAGTACTAAAAATATGCACTGTTTCTATACTAATGATACTGGCAGGGAAGGGGTTAACACCAGGGGGCGATCCAAGGGTGAAGTGTGAGCCTATGGTGTGTTTTCTAACTGTATGGGTGAGGGACTTGTGAAATGAATACAGAGACCTGTGATCCTAAATGGGAGGATCACAGGCGCTCTGTGTTCATTCCAGAGAGAACAACAGTCTGCCGTGTTTACAACAGCTGACCGCCGTTCTCTCTCCACGGGGAGCGATCGTGAGTGACCGGCGTCCCCGTGGATCAGCTTCCCCGCTGCCTAATGGAGGCAGGCGCGTGCCCCCAGGAGCACTGCCGCGAACCGCCGTACGGTACAGTGGGTCACGCAGCCGAGCTAGCCTGCCGCAGTATATCTGCGGCGGCAAGTGGTTAAACACATGGATTGACTATGGTTCATGAGCTCCAGCCATAACTTTACTGGACACAGCATGGAAGGTTAGAGTCTCTATCTGGTTTTAAGTTTGGTCTTTGTCCCGCTTTGCCCTCACCTCCTGTATCAGCGATATACAGTAGTCATTGGGACAGGAGGGGAGGAGAGATCTCCAACAGGGGCACAGGTAGAGCGCCCTTTGATCCGGTCTTGTGTGTGAAGAAAGCGCCATCTCGTGCAGTCTAGGTTTCACGAAACTAGATGCTCCAATACATCCTCTAATATTACATTAGTAGAAGGGAACGATGAATGTGATTGCTATGAGCAGCAAAGGACCAACAGTCACTTGTTATGAAACATTTAACTCCCAAAATTGATGAGTCTGCATTAATTTCATAACCAGCTCCATTCTCTAGAAGTGTAAAGTGCTGTAACCCATACAGAAGAACTGGGGCCAGCATTGCTCAGCAAACTTTTCCACATTAGACTGTCATTTTATAAGCATTTGATAACAGGCATCCCAGAGAACAACAGTCCACCGTAGTTGTATGGCTTATTTTTAAACATAGCTGATCTGTTTATGGCAAATTACGGCCACCCCCTATTCCTACACCTTTACACCTCAGATCAGCCCCAATTCCTGCACCTTCACACCTCCGACCAACCACATTTCCTGCACCTTCACACCTCAAATCATCCCCAATTCCTGCACCTTCACACCTGAGATCACCCCAATTCCTGCACCTTCACACCTCAGATCACCCCAATTCCTGCACCTTCACACCTCAGATCACCCCCAATTCCTGCACCTTCACACCTCAGATCACCCCCAATTCCTGCACCTTCACACCTCAGATCATCCCCAATTCCTGCACCTTCAGACCTGAGATCATCCCCAATTCCTGCACCTTCAGACCTCAAATCATCCCCAATTCCTGCACCTTCACACCTCAGATCAGTCCCAATTCCTGCACCTTCAGACCTGAGATCATCCCCAATTCCTGCACCTTCACACCTCAAATCATCCCCAATTCCTGCACCTTCACACCTGAGATCATCCCCAATTCCTGCACCTTCAGACCATCCCCAATTCCTGCACCTTCAGACCTCAAATCATCCCCAATTCCTGCACCTTCACACCTCAGATCATCCCCAATTCCTACACCTTTACACCTCAGATCACCCCAATTCCTGCACCTTCACACCTCAGATCACCCCAATTCCTGCACCTTCACACCTCAGATCACCCCAATTCCTGCACCTTCACACCTCAGATCATCCCCAATTCCTGCACCTTCACACCTCAGATCACCCCCAATTCCTGCACCTTCACACCTCAGATCACCCCAATTCCTGCACCTTCACACCTCAGATCACCCCAATTCCTGCACCTTCACACCTCAGATCATCCCCAATTCCTGCACCTTCACACCTCAGATCACCCCCAATTCCTGCACCTTCACACCTCAGATCATCCCCAATTCCTGCACCTTCAGACCTGAGATCATCCCCAATTCCTGCACCTTCACACCTCAGATCACCCCAATTCCTGCACCTTCACACCTCAGATCATCCCCAATTCCTGCACCTTCACACCTCAGATCACCCCAATTCCTGCACCTTCACACCTCAGATCATCCCCAATTCCTGCACCTTCAGACCTGAGATCATCCCCAATTCCTGCACCTTCACACCTCAGATCACCCCCAATTCCTGCACCTTCACACCTCAGATCATCCCCAATTCCTGCACCTTCAGACCTGAGATCATCCCCAATTCCTGCACCTTCATACCTCAGATCAGCCCCAATTCCTGCTCCTTAAGGCCTCGGATCATCCCCAATTCCTGCACCTTCATACCTCAGATCAGCCCCAATTCCTGCACCTTCATACTTCAGATCAGCCCCAATTCCTGCACCTTCATACCTCAGATCAGCCCCAATTCCTACACCTTCAGACCTCAGATCATCCCCAATTCCTGCACCTTCAGACCTCAGATCATCCCCAATTCCTGCACCTTCATACCTCAGATCACCCCAATTCCTTCACCTTCACACCTCAGATCAGCCCCAATTCCTGCACCTTCATACCTCAGATCACCCCAATTCCTGCACCTTCATACCTCAGATCAGCCCCAATTCCTGAACCTTCAGACCTCAAATCATCCCCAATTCCTGCACCTTCAGACCTCAAATCATCCCCAAGTCCTGCACCTTCAGACCTCAGATCATCCCCAATTCCTGCACCTTCAGACCTCAGATCATCCCCAATTCCTGCTTCTTCAAGCCTCGGATCAACCACAATTCCTGCTCCTTAAGGCGTTAGATCATCCCCAATTCCTGCACCTTCACACATCAGATCAGCCCCAATTCCTGCACCTTAAGGTCTCAGATCATCCCCAATTCCTGCACCTTCAGACCTCAGATCATCCCCAATTCCTGCACCTTCATACCTCAGATCATCCCCAATTCCTGCACCTTCATACCTCAGATCACCCCAATTCCTTCACCTTCACACCTCGGATCATCCCCAATTCCTGCACCTTCAGACCTCAGATCATCCCCAATTCCTGCACCTTCATACCTCAGATCAGCCCCAATTCCTACACCTTCACACCTCAGATCAGCCCCAATTCCTGCACCTTCATACCTCAGATCACCCCAATTCCTGCACCTTCATACCTCAGATCAGCCCCAATTCCTGCACCTTCAGACCTCAAATCATCCCCAATTCCTGCACCTTCAGACCTCAAATCATCCCCAAGTCCTGCACCTTCAGACCTCAGATCATCCCCAATTCCTGCACCTTCAGACCTCAGATCATCCCCAATTCCTGCTTCTTCAAGCCTCGGATCAACCACAATTCCTGCTCCTTAAGGCGTTAGATCATCCCCAATTCCTGCACCTTCACACATCAGATCAGCCCCAATTCCTGCACCTTAAGGTCTCAGATCATCCCCAATTCCTGCACCTTCAGACCTCAGATCATCCCCAATTCCTGCACCTTCACACCTCAGATCACCCCCAATTCCTGCACCTTCACACCTCAGATCACCCCCAATTCCTGCACCTTCACACCTCAAATCATCCCCAATTCCTGCACCTTCACACCTGAGATCATCCCCAATTCCTGCACCTTCAGACCATCCCCAATTCCTGCACCTTCAGACCTCAAATCATCCCCAATTCCTGCACCTTCACACCTCAGATCATCCCCAATTCCTACACCTTTACACCTCAGATCACCCCAATTCCTGCACCTTCACACCTCAGATCACCCCAATTCCTGCACCTTCACACCTCAGATCACCCCAATTCCTGCACCTTCACACCTCAGATCATCCCCAATTCCTGCACCTTCACACCTCAGATCACCCCCAATTCCTGCACCTTCACACCTCAGATCACCCCAATTCCTGCACCTTCACACCTCAGATCACCCCAATTCCTGCACCTTCACACCTCAGATCATCCCCAATTCCTGCACCTTCACACCTCAGATCACCCCCAATTCCTGCACCTTCACACCTCAGATCATCCCCAATTCCTGCACCTTCAGACCTGAGATCATCCCCAATTCCTGCACCTTCACACCTCAGATCACCCCAATTCCTGCACCTTCACACCTCAGATCATCCCCAATTCCTGCACCTTCACACCTCAGATCACCCCAATTCCTGCACCTTCACACCTCAGATCATCCCCAATTCCTGCACCTTCAGACCTGAGATCATCCCCAATTCCTGCACCTTCACACCTCAGATCACCCCCAATTCCTGCACCTTCACACCTCAGATCATCCCCAATTCCTGCACCTTCAGACCTGAGATCATCCCCAATTCCTGCACCTTCATACCTCAGATCAGCCCCAATTCCTGCTCCTTAAGGCCTCGGATCATCCCCAATTCCTGCACCTTCATACCTCAGATCAGCCCCAATTCCTGCACCTTCATACTTCAGATCAGCCCCAATTCCTGCACCTTCATACCTCAGATCAGCCCCAATTCCTACACCTTCAGACCTCAGATCATCCCCAATTCCTGCACCTTCAGACCTCAGATCATCCCCAATTCCTGCACCTTCATACCTCAGATCACCCCAATTCCTTCACCTTCACACCTCAGATCAGCCCCAATTCCTGCACCTTCATACCTCAGATCACCCCAATTCCTGCACCTTCATACCTCAGATCAGCCCCAATTCCTGAACCTTCAGACCTCAAATCATCCCCAATTCCTGCACCTTCAGACCTCAAATCATCCCCAAGTCCTGCACCTTCAGACCTCAGATCATCCCCAATTCCTGCACCTTCAGACCTCAGATCATCCCCAATTCCTGCTTCTTCAAGCCTCGGATCAACCACAATTCCTGCTCCTTAAGGCGTTAGATCATCCCCAATTCCTGCACCTTCACACATCAGATCAGCCCCAATTCCTGCACCTTAAGGTCTCAGATCATCCCCAATTCCTGCACCTTCAGACCTCAGATCATCCCCAATTCCTGCACCTTCATACCTCAGATCATCCCCAATTCCTGCACCTTCATACCTCAGATCACCCCAATTCCTTCACCTTCACACCTCGGATCATCCCCAATTCCTGCACCTTCAGACCTCAGATCATCCCCAATTCCTGCACCTTCATACCTCAGATCAGCCCCAATTCCTACACCTTCACACCTCAGATCAGCCCCAATTCCTGCACCTTCATACCTCAGATCACCCCAATTCCTGCACCTTCATACCTCAGATCAGCCCCAATTCCTGCACCTTCAGACCTCAAATCATCCCCAATTCCTGCACCTTCAGACCTCAAATCATCCCCAAGTCCTGCACCTTCAGACCTCAGATCATCCCCAATTCCTGCACCTTCAGACCTCAGATCATCCCCAATTCCTGCTTCTTCAAGCCTCGGATCAACCACAATTCCTGCTCCTTAAGGCGTTAGATCATCCCCAATTCCTGCACCTTCACACATCAGATCAGCCCCAATTCCTGCACCTTAAGGTCTCAGATCATCCCCAATTCCTGCACCTTCAGACCTCAGATCATCCCCAATTCCTGCACCTTCACACCTCAGATCAGCCCCAATTCCTGCTCTGTAAGGCCTCAGATCAGCCCCAATTCCTGCTCCTTCACACCTCAGATCAGCCCCAATTCCTGCAACTTCAAACCTCAGATCACCCCAATTCCTGCACCTTCACACCTCAGATCATCCCCAATTCCTGCACCTTCACACCTCAGATCAGCCCCAATTCCTGCTCTGTAAGGCCTCAGATCAGCCCCAATTCCTGCTCCTTCACACCTCAGATCAGCCCCAATTCCTGCACCTTCACACCTCAGATCACCCCCAATTCCTGCACCTTCACACCTCAGATCAGCCCCAATTCCTGCAACTTCAAACCTCAGATCAGCCCCAATTCCTGCACCTTCACACCTCAGATCATCCCCAATTCCTGCAACTTCAAACCTCAGATCAGCCCCAATTCCTGCTCCTTGAGGCCTCAGATCAGCCCCAATTCCTGCCCATTCACACCTCCGATCAGCCCCAAATCCTGCTCCTTCACACCTTAGATCATCCCCAATTCCTGCACCTTCACACCTCAGATCAGCCCCAATTCCTGCTCCTTGAGGCTTCAGATTAGCCCCAATTCCTGCACCTTCACACCTCCGATCAGCCTCAAATCCTTTACTATCAGTAACACTGGGGTTTTACATGCATACCTGCTGCAGCTAGCAGTTCCACTTGTAGGAGGAGAAGGATAGAGGGGCTGACTTCAACACATCCTACACCAGCATCCGTAGCCACTGCTAGGCCCATGCCGGTACAGGGAGAAGGGCCAGTACATGATCAGGGAGGAGGATGGGCAACGGGTACAGAGTGGCAAGCCAGGCTTTTTAAATGCCAGTCTGGTGGGTTAAAGAGGAAGTAAACCCTCCTCTGACACTTACCTATAGGTAAGCCTATGATAAGGCTTACCTATAGGTACTGTAAATATCTCCTAAACATGTACCGTTTAGGAGATATTTACCCTACATGCAGCCAGTGACGTCACTGGCGCGTGCGCTCTGAAGGAACGGCCGCTGGTGCCGTTTCTTCAGAGCCCCGTGCAGTGACCATCGGCTCCCGTGCGCGTGCGCGGGAGTAACGTCACCACGGCTCCGGCCAATCAGATGGCCGGATGCCGCGATCCCAGAAGATGGGCGACTGGACATGTCGCCCGTCATACAGGTAAGCGGACGGCACGGCGGGGGCTCGTTCTAAGGTAAGTATTTCATAATGAGCTAGTATGCGATGCATACTAGCTCATTATGTGTTTCTCTTTCAGGTCAAAAAAAATAAAAAATAAATCTTCGTATGGGTTTACAACCTCTTTAACAATTACAGCAATACCTCTGGAAGAGACCGTAGTGAGGGAAATCTATTTAAACTGGAGCAGACAGAATCTGGAGCGGCTGTCCATGTTTCTATCTGCAGCTTGTTGGGTTACGCTTTGAAAATGAAAGATAAAAGCTGATTGGTTGCTATGCACAGCTGCTCCAGTTACGATTCCTTCCTCTCATCATGTGCCCGCTTGCCGTAGGTTGGGGACCCCTGCTGTAGAGAGTTAACAACATTTGGGCCCAGCACTTTGTTTCCATGGAGATGAGGCCTTGTCCTAAAGGAATCCTGCGGACTTCAAGATTCTATAGACAACAGCGCTAAAACCAATCGCCAATCCCCTATTTTGAAGTAAAAATATCCAGTGAGGCAACCAGTGACACCATTCCTGCCGTGTCACGGAGGATAAAGTGAGACAATCCATTGGACAAGCATTCCTGCTAAAAAAGGATATTTATCCCCGACAGACAAAGCTGGTGCTTCAGCAGAGACATAAAATGCTCCCGTCTATACTAAGCGAGACAAATGGCTTCCACCTCACAGCCGACACACAAGGGCAGCCAGACAAAACCGTGCATGGACAGGTGGAGGATGGGAAATCCACACAAATAGAAAAAAACACGTAAACCTGACTGCCAAAAATTCTCCCAATGTTTTTAAAATTCCAGCATAATAAATCCAATCACCCTACACAATGAACGCTACAGTCTACGGGGCCGCTGTGTTAGAACAGACCAATCAGGTTCCATCCTGATTGGTCCAAAATATAAAAATTAAAGTGTTACTAAACCCACAACAGTAAAATCAGTGTGTAGATGCAGACTTGTCATACTCGCTGTGGAACCTAAGGGGATAATCATCTGCAATGTGTAAAATGGCTGTTTGACCCCATCGCTCTGATCCTCCCCTTTCTCCACTGTCTCCAATCCATTTCCTGATAGAACAGAGCATTAGGAGTTAGACTGCACATGCTCAGTTTGGTGTCTATTGCTAGCTTTTTTTTTTTTTTTTCTAGGGAGAGTGCATGTTATCCGCACAGAGCCAATCAGCATTGTCCAGACAGAGGGTCAGAGTAGAATGAAAACTCCTCCTACAAGCTTTAACCAGACACTAATAGAAGTCATAAGACTGCTATATACTGCTGAATCATATCATCGTATATATATGTTGTATGATTCGGATACATACTTGACACGATTCGGATTTTACTATTATTGATCTATTTATTGAAGACAGATACACCAGTGGTTTTAGGATTTGGATACATACCATTTTATAACTTTTATCAGAAATATTTCTGTTTGTAAGAGTTGGACACATATTTTAGGATTCAGAATTTTATCTGTATATTTATATTGAAGATAAATACACCATTTGTTTTAGGATCCGGATACTAAGCCTTTATGATTCGGAATTTACTAGACTTTTTCACAGTCGGATTTACTTGGTCATTTTAGCAGTTTTTATATATTCTCACAATTTTTACAGAATTGTGTAAATGATAATTCCCACCATATTTTATCAGAAGAAGATTGTACTACACGTATGCGAATAGGGAACTCACTTTTGAGCCCCTTCTGAGATTGTTTTTCCACCAGCGCCGACTCACTTTTGCGATCAGATATAGTGAATGCAGAGCCCGGGGTTTCGTAACACTTTAAGCAAAAACAGCAATGTGCGGTCATCTGGCACCTCCTAGCTCCAGTAAACTGGATCCTGGTTGCTATGGGTTACTGCATTCTACCCTGCCTGAGGAAGCCAGCATTTTCTGAGTGGTTGCTATAGGCAACAGTTCTTCTACACCAGCCTGCATGCTAAAACAATACAGGCTGGTGTATGTTGTGTGGGGGGTGGTGCTTTGAGTTGTTACAACGCAAGCCACTGTTTACCTTTTCTTTTTTTTTACTTTATTGAAATGTTGCAGTTTAACATTTTATTTACGCCCCTCACTGAAAAGAAGAGGTCACCTCATAACATACCTTAGCTCCCCTCCCCCTTCCAGGGAGTTGGGACCCCAAACAGGTAACAGGGATGGACTGAGTCGGTGGACTGTGCAACTCCTTTGTGAAGCAGTGATATGCAATAAATAGGGGGTCGACCGATTATCGGAGCAGCCAATTATTATGGCCGATATTCGAGAATTTTTCAAAGTATCAGTATCAGGCAGATACTTTACCGATATTGCTTCAAGTTGTTGTACCGGGGTAAGGACTGTCAGCTTTCTTGTATCAACAACTGATGCGGCTAAGCAGCTGTTCGGCTGTTATTACAAGCAGTGGGAGGGGACATCCCCCTCCCGCCACCTTCCCGCCGATCCGCCTGGGTCTCCCGTCCAACCAGGAGGTCCAAGCGACCAGCCGCCACATCCGTCGGCTGGCCGGTCACCTGAGCAAAGCTGGAATAGGCTTTGATTGGGTCTCAGATCTAGTATCCGAGAAGCGACATCACTTCCAGTTTACCGGCTTCCTAAAGGCACCAGTTTTAAAAATAGAAAGTCGTTCTTGGCGTTTTGAATACTTTCTAGTGCAGAGGAGTTTGGGGTCTTATAAATATTGTAAATGGTCAAAGAAAATTACATGGTACAGATGGGCTGCGATTGACCATGTCTGTACCATGATCAAATTGACCAATCACAGCTAGCAACATAATTTTTGGCATGAAAGGAAGCTATTCATTGTGTACAACTGTCCTGTGACCTGCTGTGATTGGTCACGACCGTCACATGGTACCGACAGCTAGCCGATACTCTGATCAGTCATTGGCTGTGTTCCGTGGCCGCGTTATCGGCACTTCCTGACAGGACTTCATATGACATCCAGTAAGGATAGGAAAGCCACCAACCAACCGCCATACTGCTGCCGCAATGTTATAAGTAAAGTATCCCATAGATTACTTGATTTTCTTTCCTTCCACCATGGGAGGAAAGAAAAAAAAATAGTTTGATTCCCCCATGCCTTCGGCAAAGCTATTGTGTTGTGCCAATGGGAAATCTTCATGGCCAGTAGAACACAAAGATTACTGCTAGTGGCTATAGCTGCTAGCAGTAATCGCATTTAAAAAAAATCCAACGGGCTGGTTATAGCAAAGTGGATCGATGGATCAACTTGGGTATAATCAGTCTGCCCCATAGAAGGATTGACTCTTGGCCGGTGATTGCTGAACTGGCCAAACTTTGATCCATGTATGGCCAGCTTTACATGGCATGCCACCATTGGATGGGGATACAACAGCAAAAATGTTTCCCATTCAAGTGAATAGGCCAGCACCACTGCCGCCCTGCAACCATTTTGAGGGTTTAAGGCCCAGGGGTGTCAAACTCAATTTCATCACGGGCCGCATCAGTATTATGGTTACCCTCAAAGGGCCGGTTACATCTGTAGGATTAGATGTCCAGAGCTCCCCATATCCTGGGGGGCAAAGAGGAGCCTTTCTACAGCTGCACAGAGGAGTGCAGGATCTTGCAAATGAGTTCTGTCCTCTCTGCTGTGGACTACAGAGACAAGGTGGGGTGTCACGATCTGGAGTCAGGCTCGAAGACCAATAGCTATAGCATCTTACACAGGAACCAGCTGGATAGGAACACAGGCAGGTCACACTGGCAGATGACGCAGGCTCACGTGAGGTGCGGAATCTAAGTACTAACCGGTGTTCACCAGCGCTCCTGATGGTGGAGATATATTTTGGTGCGTGTTAGTACCAGGTCGCGGTCCTCAGGATCGCCCCACCAGGAGGTGAGCAAGCCAGGGTCCAGTAGCAGATATAGCAGGTCAGGATCAAGCAGAAGGGTAGTCTAGGAATAGCCAAAGGTCGGTAACAAGTAGTTGCAGGTCGGGATTAGGCAAAAGCGTAGTCGAGAAACAAGCCAAGTGTCGATAACGAACGGTAGCAAAGATAGGGACGGCAGCAGGAGAGACAAGCGAGATATTGGCTGGTGAAGGCACAATATTCTGGCGACCAGGAAGTGCAGAGACATGGCTTAAATCAGGAAGTTCATGGGAGGAGCAAAGAGTTCAAGGTTCAAGGCAATCAAGATTCACGGCAAGATCATTCAAGGATTTGTCCAAGGAGCTGTCCAGCATTCCAGGTGGCTCAGCAAGTAGAGTCATTGCCAGACACACTGGCGGTCCCAGGTACAAGTCCGGGTCCTGACATGGGGGCAGAGACAAGGGGGGTGCCGCAGGTGCAGGAGAGGAGTGGGGGGGCCGCATTCGGCCCGCGGGCCTTGTGTTTGACACCTGTGGTTTAAGCAAACAGTGAGGAGGCGACATCTCGCCGCTGTTAAATGCCCTCTAAAAGGCAGTCCATCACAGAATGCTTTTCAGAGGGGCAACTGTCTAGTCAACCACGTGAACAAGCCCTAAGAACAAGTATAACTACCATAATGACCAAGTGGACTCCATAAGGCAGTGGTCCTCAACCTTGGTCCTCAGGGCCCACTAACAGGCCAGGTTTTCAAGATAACTGAAATACATCCCAGGTGATATCATTTGCTGCTCAGTGATTGCAGTACTCTAGTCTGCATCTCCCCAAAGTAATACTTAAAATATGGCCTGTTAGTGGGCCCTGAGGACCGGAGTTGAGGACCACTGCCATAAGGAACCTGAAGCAACCAATCAAAGCTCACTCTGCTGGAGATGGTCCAGTACAAGTTGGAATCTGACAAGCTGCTATAGGTTACTACTAGGAATTCACATTTTACAATAAAAAATATGACTCTGCATCTTCTGGACGCTGGTAGTGGTAAGCCTTCAAGCTTGTATTGTAGTCCATTAATAAAACGCACGCACAGATAATCTGATGGGCTCACAGTCAGGGCTTCTATGGCATACAATATAAATTAATTTATGATCCAATTTAATCCTCCAGCTAAAAAAGAAAATTGTAAAAAAATAAACCTAGTTTATAGAGAGATGGAACTGCACACAAAGAACACCAGCATGGCCAGGCTACAAATACATTCAGCTCTATATAAGATGATAGAACTAGAAAGGTTTCATGTAATAAGAAAAGAAAGGTATTAGAGTATATCTTCCATTACAATATAATCCAAGCTTGCGTTCTCGCAGAGGGATATGGATGACTCGCTCAGGGCTGACTACGAGACAAAAGGATATTATTGGTGAGCTCACAACAAATCTGATGCTTTGATAGCGGGATATAAAACCTAGAATTAAATGCTTTGGCTGTTGTGTAACACAAAGAAAGAGAGAGAGGAGAGGAGAGGGGGAGAGGAGCATTGCCAAAGCCAGGGACAAGAGACACTGTCGGCCCCCTTGTGTATTCCAGAAGGGGGAGGGAAGCAGGAACAAAAAAAAAAAAAACGTGAAATGGATTTTGGAGAGTAAACTACCAACAGATGTGGCGGAGGAGCTGTGAAGGACCGAGCGTTTGGGGCTGGGAGAGAGACAAAAGCCGGGATTGATACAGCCAGGGAGGGCGCAGCATGGACTGCTGTGCGAGAGAGATAGACCAACATCTGCAAAGTGGAGCGACATTGTGCTGCAAGGGGTGTGTCCACGCACAATATAAAAAAAAAAAAAAAAATGTCCAAAAAAAAAAAAAAACTGTTGTCGCTGCATAGGGTATTGTATGCAAATTTTATTATTAAAAAAAAAACAAAAAAAAAAAAAACGTGCTCAGCTTTGCCGTGGCACTGCAGCCGATATTACAGCACTGGAACATCAATTACACATATTGTAATAAATAAAAATTAGGCACTGGATACTAGGAAATTAAATAACGAGAGCACAAGGTGAAATTCCTGCGTCCTACCTACCGCACAGCGAGGGCATGCAATGCCAACGCCCCTCAGGAGCCATGCTTGCTGATGCCAGATGCTAGCAGAGCGCAAATGACCCATCCATATTCAGCATGCTCTGTGTTTAATCAGGATTATGTCACCGTGCCTGCATGATCCACAGCATCTGTCTGCATGTCCACCAGCACAGGAATGAGACCACGTAGGAATGGACGCCAGGCGTTAAATTATACCCAGTGCTGGAGAATGATCCCCACTACCTAGTGCATTACATAGGAATGGACGCTGGGCGTTAAATTATACCCAGTATGGAGAATGATCCCCACTACCCAGTGCATTACATAGGAATGGACATCGGGCGTTAAATTATACCCAGTATGGAGAATGATCCCCACTACCTAGTGCATTACATAGGAATGGACGCCAGGCATTACATTATACCCAGTGCTGGAGAATGATCCCCACTACCTAGTGCATTACATAGGAATGGACGCCGGGCGTTAATTTATACCCAGTGCTGGAGAATGATCCCCACTACCTAGTGCATTACATAGGAATGGACGCCAGGCGTTACATTATACCCAGTGCTGGAGAATGATCCCCACTACCTAGTGCATTACATAGGAATGGGTGCCAGGCGTTATTTTATACCCAGTGCTGGAGAATGATCCCCACTACCTAGTGCATTACATAGGAATGGACGCCAGGCGTTACATTATACCCAGTGCTGGAGAATGATCCCCACTACCTAGTGCATTACATAGGAATGGACGCCAGGCGTTACATTATACCCAGTGCTGGAGAATGATCCCCACTACCTAGTGCATTACATAGGAATGGGTGCCAGGCGTTATTTTATACCCAGTGCTGGAGAATGATCCCCACTACCTAGTGCATTACATAGGAATGGACGCCAGGCGTTACATTATACCCAGTGCTGGAGAATGATCCCCACTACCTAGTGCATTACATAGGAATGGGTGCCAGGCGTTACATTATACCCAGTGCTGGAGAATGATCCCCACTACCTAGTGCATTACATAGGAATGGGTGCCAGGCGTTATTTTATACCCAGTGCTGGAGAATGATCCCCACTACCTAGTGCATTACATAGGAATGGACGCCAGGCGTTACATTATACCCAGTGCTGGAGAATGATCCCCACTACCTAGTGCATTACATAGGAATGGGTGCCAGGCGTTATTTTATACCCAGTGCTGGAGAATGATCCCCACTACCTAGTGCATTACATAGGAATTGATAGCATTTCAAAGAAATGAATGCAAGATATCAAACCATACCCAGTGCTGGAAAATAATCCCCACTTTTTATTGTATTAGAAAATAACAGACACTGGACATTAATCCGTACCCAGCGCTGGCAGATGACCCCCATTTCTATAGCATTTTATAGGAATGGATGAAGGGCATCAACCAATACCAAGTGCTGTAAAATGATCCCCACTTTTTATTATATTACAAAGGAAGGAACACTGGACAATAAACAGTCTCTTCATTTCTAAATTAAATTAAAATTTTATTAAATTTATATATATTCATTTTTTTCTATTATATTATATAGGAATGGACGTAGGGCATCAACCCATGCCTAGCACAGTAAAATGACCCCCACTTTCAATAGTATTATATAGACATGGACACTGGATATTAAATGACACCCTATAGAATTCCATAGGAACGGAGGCAGGACATGGAACCAATCCCATTACATAGGTGAATCATAGAACAATACATGGCATGTCTTTGGATTAAAGAGCCCCTGATCACTCCTGTGTTCACCTCTCCCCTACACACAATGCATGGTGCCGCTACCAGAACACGTATGTGCACAGGAGCATGGAGCAGGGGTGGGGGGGGGGGGTGATGCAGATAAGCAGAATTTAACCCCTTCTATACCCAGAACAGACAGCAGAGCTAGATCTGCCACACCTCGCAGCAGCATGTCACAGCAGCAGCACAATCCACCGCCTCACTTCGTCGCCTTTAACCCATTTAGTGCCGCCACATGCCTCTACATTTCTGGAGGGGGGTTAGATATATCTTAGGATGATTTATTTTTAATAGATATAAAAAGTGGTCATGGTGGGGGATGGGGTGGGGGGCTCCTGGAGATCCCGTTCTTTGTTCTCGCTTTGCAACCGGCAGTCGGTAACGTTGTACAAGGTGATGGTTAAGGGGGAGGGGCATAAAGAACGGTAGTGTGACCATATAGTCATTAGTCATCTATAAATCTATATGTATGGAGATGATAGACAGATACACACAGACATACAATGGAGGGTTCATGTGCCCCATTCTCGCTCAATGTGATGACAGCACCCCCCCCCCCTGTACTATGGAAGGACAGTGCACATCACCCCCCCCCCCCCCAATTCTAGTGCACATGCCCCCCCCCATCCTACGGAAGGCCAGTGCACATCTCCCCCCCCAGTGCTAGAGGAGGGCAGTGCACACCCCCCCCCCCAGTGCTAGGGGAGGGCAGTGCACATTTCCCCCCCAGCGCTAGGGGAAGGCAATGCAAACCCCCCCCCCCAGTAATAGGGTAGGGCAGTGCACATCTCCCCCCCCCCCAGTGCTAGGGGAGGGCAGTGCACATCTCCCCCCCCCCCCCAGTGCTAGGGGAGGACAGTGCAAACCCCCCCTCCCCCCAGTGATAGGGGAGGGCAGTGCAACCCCCCCCCCCCAGTGATAGGGGAGGGCAGTGCACATCTCCCCCCCCAGTGCTAGGGGAGGGCAGTGCACATCTCCCCCCCCCCCCAGTGCTAGGGGAAGGCAATGCAAGCCCCCCCAGTGATAGGGGAGGGCAGTGCACATCTCCCCCCCCCCCCCAGTGCTAGGGGAGGGCAGTGCACATCCCCCCCCCAGTGCTAGGGAAAGGCAATGCAAACCCCCCAGTGATAGGAGAGGGCAGTGCACATCTCCCCCCCAGTGCTAGGGGAGGGCAGTGCACATCTCCCCCCCAGTGCTAGGGGAGGGCAGTGCACATCTCCCCCCCCCCCCAGTGCTAGGGGAAGGCAATGCAAGCCCCCCCAGTGATAGGGGAGGGCAGTGCACATCCCCCCCCCCCAGTGCTAGGGGAGGGCAGTGCACATCCCCCCCCCCCAGTGCTAGGGGAAGGCAATGCAAACCCCCCAGTGATAGGAGAGGGCAGTGCACATCTCCCCCCCCCCCCCAGTGATAGGAGAGGGCAGTGCACATCTCCCCACCCCCCAGGGCTAGGGGAGGGCAGTGCACATCTCCCCCCCCCCAGGGCTAGGGGAGGGCAGTGCACATCTTCCCCCCCCCCCCCCAGGGCTAGGGGAGGGCAGTGCACATCTTCCCCCCCCCCCAGGGCTAGGGGAGGGCAGTGCACATCTTCCCCCCCCCAGGGCTAGGGGAGGGCAGTGCACATCTCCCCCCCCCAGGGCTAGGGGAGGGCAGTGCACATTTCCCCCCCCCCCAGTGCTAGGGGAGGGCAGTGCACATCTCCCCCCCAGTGCTAGGGGAGGGCAGTGCACATCCCCCCCCCAATGCTAGGGGAGGGCAGTGCACATCCCCCCCCCCCCAATGCTAGGGGAGGGCAGTGCACATCTCCCCCCCCCCAAGTGCTAGGGGAGGGCAGTGCACATCTTCCCCCCCCCCCCAAGTGCTAGGGGAGGGCTGTGCACACCCCCCCCCCCCCAGTGCTAGGGGAGGGCAGTGCAAATCCCCCCCCCCCCAGGGCTAGGAGAGGGCAGTGCACATCACCCCCCAAGTGCTAGGGGAGGGCAGTGTACATCATCCCCCTCAGGTGCCACATCACCCCCCTCCCCAGTGCTAGGGGAGGGCAGGGCACATCACCCCCCCCCCTCCAATGCACATCATGCCCCAGTATTATGGAAGGGTGATGCATTTAACACCCCCCCCCAATTGCTAGGGGAGGAGCAGTGCACATCACTCCCCAGTACTATGGAGGGGGAGTGTACATTGCATATCACCCCCCCCCCCGAATATTAGGGAAGGGCAGTGCACATCACCTCCCCCCCAATATAAGGGGAGGGCAGTGCACATCACCCCCCCCCCCCCAATATTAGGAGAGTGCAGTGCTAATCACAACCCCCCCTCCCCAAATATTAGGGGAGGACAGTATACATCACCCCCCCCCCAATATTAGGGGAGGACAGTGCACATCCCCCCCCCCATTTTAGGGAAGGACAGTGCACATCACACCCCCCCCCCCCCAAGAAAAATTAGGGAAGAACAGTGCACATCACACCCCCTAATACTAGGGGAGGGCATTGCACATCACCCCCCCCCCCAATATTAGGGAAGGACAGTGCACATCACACCCCCCCCCCCCCAATATTATGCAAGGACAGTGCACATCACCCCCAATATTAAGGACAGTGCACATCACCCCCAATATTAAGGACAGTGCACATCAACCCCCCCCCAATATTAGGGAAGGACAGTGCACATCACACACCCCCCCCCCCCCCAATATTAGGGAAGAACAGTGCACATCACACCCCCTAATACTAGGGGAGGGTAATTGCACATCACCCCCCCCCCCAATATTAGGGGAGAACAGTGCACATCACACCCCCTAATACTAGGGGAGGGTAATTGCACATCACCCCCCCCCCCCCAATATTAGGGGAGAACAGTGCACGTCCCCCCATCCACAGATCACTGCACAGCATAGACACACACACATGCCCGGTACCTGGCCGCTGCTATCCTGGCGGTGCTGGCCGGTGTCGGTGTCTCCTCGGTCCGCAGAGCTGGAGGAGAAGGAGAGAGGCGGGAGCGAGCGGCGGGGACGCGCAGGGGGAGCTGTCAGAAGAGTAGGGTCACGTGAGGAAAGGGGAGGAGGGGGAGGGGGGATGGATTAGACAGGAGGACACATGGCATGGACAAGGAACGTGCAGTGATCAGCATGTGCCCAGTGTTACAGTTCCCAGCATTGCACTAGTCCCAGTGACAAGGGCGGCACTGTCCCTATTATATTATGACACAATGACAGCTGTATTTCCGGGGTCACATCACTCAACCCCCCTACCCACCCTCTAACCGTGCACTGTATACGGGTGACTCAAAGCTTTGCAGCGCTAACTCACCGTATTGCGCCGTGCAAAGTCAATGGCAAAGGGGCGGAGCCTGCGCGCCCCCGGCCTCTGGAGGAAAACACCACACGGACTTTGTACTGAGCCTGAGAGAGCGCGCGGCCGCTCGTTCTGCTCCCGGAGGGGGCGGGGTAGGTGAGGCGCGCGCTCGCGGGAGCGCAGAGAGCCGCCTGGTCCTGCTGCTGCGGCGGGTTGCCATGGAGACAGGATCAGCAGCAGTCTCTCCCTCCTCCCCCCCTCCATCTTCCTTTGTGTGTGAGGATCCCTCCTTCCCAATGGGAGCTCCTCTTCTCCCTGGGTGTGATAGAGGACTATTCCTCCAATTTCATACACACTCTCATTGTATGCCTCTATGGCAGTGTGACCTTTACAATGAGCAGAGGAGCCCAGACTACAAAACACCTCCCTCCCCACCTCTACATGTATGATATGTACACACAGAACACTCCTATTCTACATCACACTGCATGGTCTACACACCAACCAATCACAAGGTCCATTCGCTCTCCTATACGGTCTCTCTCAATATGTATATATATATATATATATATATACATATATACACAAACAAAGTATATATCTGTATATGTACATACAGTATCTCACAAAAGTGAGTACACCCCTCACATTTTTGTAAATATTTTATTATATCTTTTCATGTGACAACACTGAAGAAATTACACTTTGCTACAATGTAAAGTAGTGAGTGTACAGCTTGTATAACAGTGTAAATTTGCTGTCCCCTCAAAATAACTCAACACACAGCCATTAATGTCTAAACTGATGGTAACAAAAGTGAGTACAACCCTAAGTGAAAATGTCCAAATTGGGCCCAATTAGCAATTTTCCCTCCCCGGTATCATGTGACTCATTAGTGTTACAAGGTCTCAGGTGTGAATGGGGAGCAGGTGTGTTAAATTTGGTGTTATCGCTCTCACTCTCTCATACTGGTCACTGGAAGTTCAACATGGCACCTCATGGCAAAGAACTCTCTGAGGATCTGAAAAAAGAATTGTTGCTCTACATAAAGATGGCCTAGGCTATAAGAAGATTGCCAAGACCCTGAAACTGAGCTGCAGCGCGGTGGCCAAGACCATACAGTGGTTTACCAGGGCAATTTCCACTAAGAACAGGCATCGCCATGGTCAACCAAAGAAGTTGAGTGCACTTGCTCAGCATCATATCCAGAGGTTGTCTTTGGGGAAATAGACGTATGAGTGCTGCCAGCATTGTTGCAGAGGTTGAAGGGGTGGGGGGTCAGCCTGTCAGTGCTCAGACCATACGCTGCACACTGCATCAAATTGGTCTGCATGGCTGTCATCCCAGAAGGAAGCTTCTTCTAAAGATGATGCACAAGAAAGCCCGCAAACAGTTTGCTGAAGACAAGCAGACTAATGCCCGTTCATACGTTCTGATAATCGTACAACAAAACTCGCTTTCGACCTGATCGCACGATAATCTGATCGTTAGTACACAGCTTTCGACAGCCGATCACGACAGTTGGTCCAACTAAATCCGAAGGGACAAACAGGAAAACTTCTGTCGTACGACATCTTCTCGAACGATAATCGTTTCGTCAGTACAGTATGCGTACGCTAAAAGTCGATCGACAAAGTGCATGATCAGAAACACTAAAATAGCCCCGAAAAAGCCTGGCTGCCATTGTTTTGTTTTGCTTTGCACCATTTGATATATAGCTAAGCAACCAGGAAGCTTTTCCAGAATCGTACAACAAAAATCATACGGTTTGTACGCATTGTTGAATTTCGATGTTAGTATCATGCAACAAAATGCGAACGGTAAGTCGTCCGATTATCCGAACGTGTGTACGGTGCATAACAATATGGATTACTGGAACCATGCCCTATAGTCTGCTGAGACCAAGATTAACCTATTTGGTTCAGATGGTGTCAAGCGTGTGTGGAAGAAACCAGGTGAGGAGTACAAAGACAAGTGTGTCTTGCCTACAGTCAAGCATGGTGGTGGGAGTGTCATGGTCTGGGGCTGCATGAGTGCTGCTGGCACTGGGGAGCTACAGTTCATTGAGGGAACCATGAATGCCAACATGTACTGTGACATACTGAAGCAGAGCATGATCCCCTCCCTTCAGAGACTGGGCCGCAGGGCAGTATTCCAACATGATAACGACCCCAAACACCTCCAAGACGACCACTGCCTTGCTAAAGAAGCTGAGGGTAAAGGTGATGGACTGGCCAAGCATGTCTCCAGACCTAAACCCTATTGAGCAAGCCACACGTGCAGTTAGGTTGAGCACCACCCAGAGGAAAGGAGTAGAAGGGCAAAGGGGCCATTTTATCCACTCCAGGACCATGAGATAGTCAAACCAACATCAAGCCAAGTGCAGAGGTAGGGAGGGGACAGGTGGGGGGAGGGGGGGGGCGGCCATAGGAGAGAGGGGTGCTGAGTGGGGGGGGGGGAGAAATTAAGTAGGAAGTTGGGGGGAAGGGAAGGAGGGAGGAAGATGGGTTGGAATCAAAGGAACAATATAGTTGTGCAGACTCCACAGTAATATTTGTTGATGTGACCTCCCCTTCGAAACACAGGTTTAAGTCCTCGCCGAGAACCAATAGAGAATGCCTCTGTCCCCGCGTCCGGCTTAAGTTGGGTGGGAAAAGGAGAGGCAATAAATTTCAGGGGTTGAGAGGGGAAGGAGAGATGAGATGAACTCCCTAAAATTATTGACATATAATGTTAGAGGATTAAATACGCCAACTAAAACACACAAGGTATTGGAAGAGCTTAGACGAAACTTTGCCGGTATAGTATTTCTACAAGAAACATACATCGCACAAGATACAAATGTGAAAATATACTAAAAATATTATCCGGTCTGGTATTCTGGAGCTTTACCAACCAAGAGAGCAAAGGGGGTAGCAATTGGTTTCTCAAAGGATGTGAGGTTCTCCTTGGAGGAAAGATTGGCTGACCCAGAAGGTCGATTTATCTTCTTGAAGGGTCATTCACAGGGTATAGACTGTACTTTGGCAAATGTGTAATGGCCAAAAAAAAAAAAACCTGAGAGGATATTTGAAGAAAATATTAGATAAGCTGACTCTTTTTAAAAAAGAGTGGCTCGGCTCGACAGGAGTTACCTTTGGCAGCCAGTGACAGCAGGTGAGGTTGTTTGCTCCCCTCTACCTATGTTTATCCATTATGTGGTCTATACTACTACTAATTATATTCTATCATTATTAGAATAAGCGCAACCCATTAATCCTCCCGAGGAAGCGGCAAAGACTGCGAAACATGTTGAGGAATGCATACAGGGATACCTATATTCTCTTATTCTCTTCGAAATGGGATAATCCGCTTTGATACACATTGTTGTTTTGCATAACGGTCTTGTTATATTCCCTAAGTAATTTTAACTTTTTTTGAATAAAATACACAAATGTTATTATTTCTGTATCTTCAATCTTTGGTACCCGAAAAATCCAGCTACTACTCCCTTCCTTTTCCCTTCCCTTCCCCCTGGACCTATTTGGGGAGTTTAGGCCCAGTATAACCCTTTTTCTAGTTTTGATATTCTTTTTAACAAAGGAAATTTGTTTTTAGCAAGCGATTTCAATTTCTGCATGGACCCGTTCCGGGATTGTACGTTGCGTGCACGGGCAATGGGAGGACGTTATCTCAGGATTGTAAAGAATAATCTCTTTCACTGCCAATTGGTAGATGTTTGGAGAATCCATCACCCTGTGGAGCAGTGGCGTTGGGAGGGGGGGCTGCCCCGGGCTATAGCCCAAAGTGGGCCCCAAAGAAGCCCCGGGTCTCATGGTGCTGAATTCGAATTGATAGCCCAGAGTTGTGATGTGAGTACAGACCAGGCGGCAGGCTGGCCCAATCCGATCCTCCGATTTGCTCCACTGGCTGGGCCTCTCCTGCACTGGTTGCTAGTATCGCCTGCCGCATGGCGTCTAGCTACCAGTGACGTCACATGACAGCCAGGAGAGAGCGAGGCCCCAGCATTCAGAGCAGAGAAGGATTTAAGAGAATTGGCACCAGCCACCTCCCTTCAATGCCACAATGCTCCATCTTCTCCCGGCAGCAGCGTGGCTCAGAGCAGAGGGAAGGGACAGGGAGCATCAGCATACAGACTGCTGCTGTTTTGTCCATCAGACATCAGGTGAGTGGGCTTGCATTGTGCAGCTGGCAAACATCCACCCCAGTCTTTAAACTTGCAATTGTATTTTTGGTATGTTAATCTTTATTGAGTTTAATTAATGCAGGAATTATTTTTATGTCCAGTTGTGGTTTGTATCTCATTTCCAAAGTATGTTGTGCTGAGCTATTGGTGCTACTGATAGAATAAATAACCCAAAATCTTTCTTTAACCACTTTTTTGCGATATGATATGACTTTTTTGCGATATGACACTGCGTTATTTTTCTGACAATTGCGCAGTTGTTGGACAATGTACCCAAATCAAATTGATGTACTTTTTTCCCCCACTAATAGAGCTTTCTTTTGATGGTATTTCATCCCCACTGTGGTTTTTACCTTTTGAGCTAGAAACAAAAAAAGAGCAACAATTTTGAAAAAAAAAAGAAAAACAATATTTTTTACTTTCTGCTATAAAACATCCAATAAAAAAAAAAAGTAAAAAATCGAATGTCTACATTAATTTATTCCAATATGTATTTTGCTTCATGTTTTTGGTAAAGAAAATTCCCAATACGTGTATATTGATTGGTTTGCACAAAAGCTATAGTGTCTACAAACTATGGGATAGATTGATGGCATTTTAATTTATTTTATTTTTTTACTAGTAATGGCGGCAATCAGTGACTTATAGAAGGACTGCAACATTGCGGCAGACAAATCGGACACTTTGTGGGGCATTGGGTGGAGCTTGGGCGGGACTTACTTTAAAATGTGTAAGGGGTTATCAAATTTACCTTAGGGCTGAAGCCCCTGGTCTTTTTCCCACCTAGCAATGCCGCTGCTGCAGAGAGAGATTATTCCTTTAATCTTCCAGTGCACTCCATGTATTTAAGATTAGAGAAAGACCTGGAACAATATTTTTTTAAACAACGAAACCCCAGATATCTTAGAAGCTACGGTATGGGAGGCTCATAAAACTTATATCAGAGGAGTGCTCATTTCAATAAGCTCCAAGAAAAAAAAAGGAAAGAACTATTAGTATAAATAGAATAATAACAGAGATATATGAGATGAATCATAAAAAGAAGGAAGGGATACAAAAAGCTCTGGTATTAAAAAGAGATAAACTAAGGGAGCTATTGGAAGAAGAGATGAGATGTAGCTTTAATAGAGTCGCTAGGGAAAGATACAAATGGGGAAATAAACCGGGGAAATACCTAGCAAGAATATTTAAGAGTAAAAAGTAAAATATTTATAGCACCCTACAGGGTAGGTGCTAGGTAAAAGCATAATGGGCTTTGGCTGCCTAAGCGCAGAGCCATGATTTTCAGCTGGACTGTCATGCCTCCCAGGTGTGACTGCTGAGAGGGGAGTCTCCCCACTGGCTCCATGAGAGGATTCTCATTGGGCAGTGGAGGAAACCCAATCGGTGGCCCATTCAGGCCTGTATCTACCCCAAAAGGCAGATTCTGCCGCAGAGGATTCTGGGAGTGGATATAAGTTTGAGGGGAGCACATGACGCAGCATCTTTGAACATGAAGCACATGGAGCAGAGTCCAAGGATGGAGAGTACGGCTGTCTCTCCTCCTGTCAGAAGGATCGGGTGTCTTGGGTGGCTGCCTGAGCATCCAGAAGAGAGAGCTGAGCTGCAGAGAGGATCCGGTGGGCCGAGGACAGTAGAGAAAGAGGGGTTCAGTTCCGGGAAAGCCTTCCAAGGTCGCGAGTACTGTGAACTGCCCCTGGGGTCTGCCTAGTGTAGAGGGGACCACTCGGTGAAGGTCCCAGGTATCCTGGAGCCTGCGAGTGTCAAGGGGGTTGCCTAGTGAAAGGACCCTGAAGTGTCAAGGGGGTTGCCTAGTGAAAGGACCCTGAATTGTTAAGGGGGTTGCCTAGAGAGAGGACCCTGGAAATGTAGAGGGGGCGCCAGCGGTTGGGCCCTGAAGAGTTAAGTGTGCAGTGTTAGAGTTACAGCAGTACAAGCAGTTACAAGGAACTACCTCAGTCAGTGAAGGGCTGGAGGGAGTCATACACAGGACTTTTGAGCTAGACAGAGTGTCAAGAGTCAAGGATCATTACAGTCCTGGATCTTCTGAGTTAACCAAGGAGTTAAAATCAAAGTTTCAGCACTTTCAGCAGAACAAGTATTTAAAAGCGCCAGGAAGCGTTGGTCGGCATTCAGCTGACATCAGGACAGCGCTAACCGGCATTTTCTTCAAAGTGTCCCAGTTAAACCAAGTTGAGCCAGAGGAGTATCCCACTCATTACCTTCTCCCATCCCCATTATAAAATAAACAACACAAACCAAAGATGCTGAAATGGTCATTGACTCAGCTCTCACACTTGGGTTTTCAACTTAAATGTGTTGGAAGTGTTTCCGGTAACAATGGCAGACCCACATCAGGCCCAATACCTGGAAATATTGCTTAATAATTTTTGGGGAAAAAAAATAATTATATAGAAAAAATAAAAGATCAAAGGGGGGAATATAATACATTCAACAACAGGTATAGCTAAAGCTTTCCAAAGTTACTATGACGCTCTATATACTGTGCGACAAAGGGAATCATACGAAGCAGAATAAAATAGAAAACAAAGGATAAAAAAATATATATAGGAATCAAATCTGCCAAAATTATCAGTTGACAAACTATTAGCCCTAGAGACTCCAAGATCGCAGAAGGAGATAATGGAGGCATTAAAAAACTCACCGACTGGGAAAAGTCCAGGCCCGGATGGGTATACCACCTGATACTACAGAAGGTTTAAGGGAATATTAGTACCAAAACTTTCCACTTATATAAATGGGATAGGAGAAAGAGGGAAGAGGAGAGTAGAATCATTACAGGTCCATATCACGGTACTACTCAAAGTAGGAAAAGATGCTACCCTATGCTCTAATTACAGACCAACAACATTGTTAAATGCTGATACAAAACTATATGAAAAAGTCCTAGCGACTCGATTGAAAAACCTGATGGTAGAGTGGATCAATCCAGATCAGACAGGATTCATTCCAGGTAGAGAGGGGAAAGATAATGGAATTAGAACATTATTGCGATTACATAAAGATAGAGGCCTTGATACCCCAGCCCTCCTTTCGTCAGTAGATGCTGAGAAAGCATTTGACAGGGTAGACTGGGAGTTTATGCTGGGAATAATAGAGGACTTGGGTATCGGCCGGAGAATGACTCAACGAATTAGGGCATTATATAGGAACCCAACAGCATTGGTAAAAGGTAAATGGTAATTTATCGCCCCAATTTAAAATGTGTAATGTGACGAGACAGGGGCGTCCTCTCTCTCCACTGCTATTCCTCCTGTCGCTGGAACCAATATGAGAGACTCTAAGGAATAATGAAAACATAGGAGGAGTAAAGGTTGAAAAGGAAGAACATAAAGTGGCAGCATACACCGACAAAGTCTTGTTTTATATCACTATCCCCAGAATAACCCTCCCAAATGTAATGAAGGAATTAAAGAAATATGGGGAACTATCAGATTATAAGATCAACCCAATAAAGTCATAAATTCTGAACATCGGGATAAATAAGAAAGAAGGACTGGCATTACAGAGAGAATTTCCATTTACTTGGGCAAAGTCAAAACTAGTATACCTTGGGATAAATTCAACTTCATCATTAGAAAACCTCTATTATGTCAATTATATACCCATGCTAAATGAGATAAAAGCAGATATTAAAAAAAATATACAGTCACCCACTCTCTTGGCTGGGGAGGATAAACTCAATCAAGATGATTATATTACCCAAAATCTTATACAGATTTAAAATGTTAAATCCACCTTCCTCAGACAGGAGAAGAGACAGCCGCACTCTCCTTCCTGGTACTCTGCTCCCACCAAAGACACCTTGCCACGCACTTCCCCCCAAACTTATACCCACTCCCAGAATCCCTTGCAGCATAATCTGCCTTCTGGGGTAGTTACAAGCTGGGATGTGTCCCCTGATTGGGCTTCCCACACTGCCCTATGAGAAGCCTCTCACAGAAGCCAGTGGGGATACTTCTCCCCTCAGCAGGCACATCTGGAAGCCATGACACCCTGACTAGATAAATCACAGCCCTGCTGTTAGGCAGACAAAGCCCACTATGGTTTTACCTAGCACCTATTTGTAGGGTGCTACACTCACCCCACACCAAAATGAGTCAGGTCCCTCTGACTCCGAGGCAGCCGCCTCTTATCAAAAACTCTGCCAAAAAGAACCAGGAGTATCCCACAAACCTGGAAAGGGGGAGAAGGGAAAAACGAATTTACAGAATAAATTAGCGTGAAAAAATATATCTTTACATCTGCTGTACATGTATATAAACGTTTTAAGGTGCATGAAAACTGATGCACCCCCCACCAAATGAACTCACCTGGTGGAGAACAACAAGAAAAAATATAATGCAAAACATCCTGACTGCCTAACTCTAAGGTGGTCCCACCTGTATGAAGAAAGGAAGCAAAAGTTAGTCAATCTCATACATCACATGGAAATCACATCACATTTCTATATAACTGACAGTTGAATAGAAAGACCCTCCTTCAAAATTGCAAGGGCGACCTTTCCTTTCTCTCCCTGACTGCCTCTGCCAACCAGTGTCTTGACACACCGGGGTCCTCCTTTAACTTGGAAGAGCTGATCCCCTGCCACTAGCTGTCTAACAGTCTTTTTTATTGAAGTGAAACACAGCGCCCCCTGCTGTCTCTTTGAGCATTTCAGTAAGGAAACCGGGCAGGCCACAGTCTCTCATGGCCTACAGTCCTGCTGAGTCAGGGAAACATCACAGGGGTCCAGCAAGGCACCCCACACCAAAGCTCTTGGCCCTCACAAACTTTGCAAAAATTTCTTCTTCTGTGTAGACTGTGGGTGAAATCTCACACAGCCATTTGTAATCCACAACAGACCCCGACCCAATGGTCTAAGAAGGTCTAACAATGCAACACTTGACTTTCCCAAAGACCCTGGCCCGATGGTCCAAGGGGTCTATTTCACTTTAACAGATGCAACTTGAATTCAACACTTTATTATTGTATGAACAAAATACTGTATTTCCTTGGTCAGTTGTGGTAGCCGGCCACACAAATTTTCTTGTGGAGTCTCTCCTTTTTCCTCTAGCCACTGTTGGATACTGATAAATTGGGTTTCTCTCAGATATAGTACTCCGGATGAGGTATTTGAACATAGTCCCAGAAAGTTCATCGTACCACCAGTCTCTGTATTTTTCCACTAGTAGCATGTCCTCCCTTGGAGCATATGGGTAGTCATAGCCATACTCCAAGGCAACTTACTTTTGCATCCACCTCTGCATTCTTGACAGTCTGGGGAGGGTTTTCCGGTTACCTCTCCCTGGTAGAGAAAATGGGGTATGCACTTTTCGGATCATCTCCTCATAGGCAGTGTTCTGATCCCTGGCCTGAGCAATATTTCCCGGTGGGGTGAGGTATGGGACCCTTGTAACATAGGCCTCACAGAACCCCAATTGCTGAGCCAGTTCCCCCCTCTCGATAACCTCCTTGTCTTCCTGGTCTAGAGGTGCAACAACTTCGGGACCTGGGGAGCTACTTCCAGTCTCCGATCCCCACTCCCATTCAGTCTCCTCAATGGATCCCCAGTCATCCATACCTTCTTCCACAGAACCATGCTTCAGATAGAAGGATGGGGAGTCCACTCGAACAGGGCAATTCTCACCCTCACTGCTGACGGGGGAGGAAGACACCTGGGCAACTTCTGTCTGGACAGGCTGGGGAATACTTATAGGGGCGGACTCCGTGATGACCCTGACCGTCCGTGTTTCGGACCAGGCCCCTACTGTTTGAGTGGCCACGGATCCCCTCCCTAGGGGGCTCTGCAACCGAACCCCCCTCCCGCAGACTGGAAGCCCACCGACTGCAGGCAGGGCCTCCATCTGCATCATCAGCCTGAAGATGCCTCTCCCTGCTCCGCGGAGGAACTTTAAATTGCTCCCCGCCATCTCCTGAGTGAGGCCTGTCTCCTACATAACTGCAAGCTTCTTGGGACGGCCCTCGCTCTTCTCTGCCCTGAGCAGAAAATCTCTGAATTGCCCACATTGAACCCACGCCTGCACCCTCAGAGTAATAGTGGCACATTGAGGACATACCATTCCCAGGAACTCCCGACCTCCTCCGGTACATAACGTGAGTCAGCCGTCCGGCACCATCCGGCCACCGGTATCCCAGACTAGCGGGGGATCGGGCGGGTAGATCTGCTCTCGGCAGGGTTTTCGGCCACGGTGGTAGCCATAGTGGGAACATTCTTCGCTCCTCTGGTGAACGACATATCTCCTTCTCCTACACGTGTCTCCCGCACGGCCGCGCCCAGAGGAGGGGGTATATTTAGAGTCCCCTGGGGCGCTCCGGATTGGCCAGAAGTTCCCGCTATCTCCACCCATTCTCCATGTTAAGCGGTTACTCCTCCCTTTGGGCAGACCTGTTCGTGGTGTGCTTTCCTGCGCGGTACTGTAACTCTTCCCCTGCCATGCTGCTGCGCTGCAAACACTTGGGAAGTAACTGCAAAGCGGAGTATGTCACTTGCTAGACATACATCCACCCACCTTAATTGCACTAGGGCCTCCAATGCGCTTTTCTTGCCTAAAGCCAGACGCCCTCTCTTGCTCGGTAAGAGCAGCATCCGACTGCACGGTCGATACTCTTCCTTGCCACACACGTGCAATTAACATCTTCCATACTGACTCCGGGACTAGCCCCACGGCCCTCCTCAGCTTGGCTGACTACAATCCCCACAGTATGTGTGCACCAGCCATAAAGAATAAATGTCCCGCTATCAGATGCATACATAGGCAAGATAAAATATGTGTACCCCTTGGAATTAACTTAATTTCTTCAGTAATTTTGATCTGATCCTCATCTAAGTCACAACAATTGAAAAACCCAATGTGCTTCATCTGACAACACACAAACAATTCTAATTTCTTAGGTCTTTATTGACCACACTGCCTCACATAGGAGAAAAACGAGTGGTTCTCCTGTGCTGGATCACGTATCTATTACCTGGTCCAGCACTTCTGGGTGGGGAGAGTGCTGCCGGCATGCTGGCTGTGCTGTGATTAGTCACAGCACAATCCGATCAGCGGGTGCTGGCCAATAATAGACGGCCGGCACCCACTGATCGGTGAAGAGGATAACAGAACAGAGTTCTGTGAATGTAAATACAGAGTTCTGTCCTCTGTCATCAATGTGACGGTTTTTGTTTCCCTGCAGAGGAAGAGGGGGAGGAATGAGGAAGAGGGAGAGTCTGAGCCACTACATGTCTGCAGGAGGGAGAGGAGGGTTCAGCGGCCACATAGAGGGATCGGTTTGCAATGGTGACCCCTGTGACCCCTGTATGCACACCCCTGGCTACATACTAAGTAGGGAATCCAGACATAGCCAGGCATCTAGGATCCTGAAAAAGGGCAGGAGGGACAGCCTACATATTTCGATGAATAAGTCTTGTACAAAACTTAACACAATATAAAACAGCAAAAAAGTCGCTTTCTTTTCTCGACCTTCTAATAACTCATAGGATGTAAAGGTCCATCCTATATCATTACTGATCAGACGGAGGTTACATAGTACCCAGTGATGTATGCAACAAAAGTACTGTCCAGATAATCTGCTCTACTGACAGCGGACTGACACATAGAAGTCATACATTCCAGGAATGTGGGTTTTCTTATCCTGAATGATAAGGAATGGGTGAAAGCCCATTAGGCGGTGTGAGATTGGAGAAGTGAAGGGGGCCTGAACGAATGTCTGCCATCAACAGATAAATGTATCTCTCACTCTCATTCCCATACTGTCAGCACCAGCAAACATCAGATCAATGAAAAGAAGAATGCTTTGTTAGATATGTTTAATGTTCATGTATGTCTCCTATAGTGTATTTGTACTTGATACAATTTGAACTATGATAGCGGCATTTATTTTAAAGTAAACCCTTTTCAGGTTCCAAAAAAATAAGGATAAAAGCTCTGTGCTTTAAGAGGCTATCCTCAGCTCTCCGATGGTCAGTGTGTCTTCAGCATTAGACACTTCTTAGAGAGTGATGCCTGTCCCCCCTCTCCCGCCACTGTGCGCTATTCTCTGACCCCTATGTCACGGCGGAGGGTACAGGTATCCAGGGACACTTATAAGCCAGTACAACCAGCCCTGTTGTACCTGGCCCAGCGTCCTCAGCTCAGCAGGGGGGCCCAGGCAATCTCAAAGACAGAGTGCAGAATAAAAAAAATGCCTTTTTGATTTATCCCCCCAACGCTCCTAACTTGCTGGGTGTATTTTTCCATTTTCTAGGCCCTCTCTCTGATGACGTTCTGGTGGGAGTGGAGGAACTATGTCTTCTGTTTCGGGTACATGTCCATTCCGCACCTGCTCCGCATGTTGTTCTTGTGATTTGGGCTTGGCTCAAGTCCTGGCTGGCCATCTGTCTTCCTATCCCCTTGCCTTCCCTGGAGGAACGATTTATGTTCCTCCACTCAGCTCTGCTCCCCACTAGGCCCCAGACGAAGAGCGAAACTCGAGAGGCTGTGAGGTGAACGGTGGCGGTGGCAGAGGAGGGGCAATTGTGGGGGTGAAGCTTTCAAGTCCTTCAACACAGGTGTGCTAGCTCGGGGGTGGTTCAGATTATAACACATACATTGCACTCTCTCTGCAGCACATTATGACATGGATGGCACTGTCTCTGTCAGCAGCACATTATGGCATAGATGGCACTGTCTCTGTTTGCAGCACATTATGGCATAGATGGCACTGTCTCTGTCTGCAGCACATTATGGCATAGATGGCACTGTCTCTGTCTGCAGCACATTATGGCATAGATGGCACTGTCTCTGTCTGCAGCACATTATGGCATAGATGGCACTGTCTCTGTCTGCAGCACATTATGGCATAGATGGCACTGTCTCTGTCTGCAGCACATTATGGCAGAGATGCTACCATACACACAGGCAGCAGGGACTGTGCTGATGTTGTTAACTTATTGGTAATAAGTTACAAAGATCAGCACCCAACAGCCATGTTATGTCACACTGTGACAGTGCACTGTCAGCCAGAGCCATGATAGAGTGCCTGCTGCCTGTGTCTTATCATAATGCTGAAGATCTTAACCAGTTGCCAACTGCTACAGAGTGCAGTCACGCTGCGCAGGATCACCTATATATACGTGAGCCAGCATTTCCGGGTATCGGAGCCAATTAGCAGATCCGGCGGACAGGGGTGGGGTTGAGGGTGGGGCTGAAGTGGGCCCCATCAGGTAGGCTGTATGGGGCCCCATGATTTATATCAGCGGCCCTGCAGGTATCCGACACTCCCAAAAAAGTGTTGAATTTCAAAGACACTGACAGAGGAAAAGTAGAAGCTACAGCTACCAAGGAGAAGCTTCTGAAAGGCATGGGGTGGGATATATAACCTGGGACTTAAGCTAAAAACTGCTGATCATCTTTCTTTGTTACTGCTGTATTATCCTCCTGCAGCGTGGACAGGGTTAAACTGAATATTCATTAATGCAGATGTGCAGCAGCCAGCTTTAAAGTGGTTCTAAAGGCTTGAGGTCTTTTACCTCTATGCATTCTATGCATGAAGGTAAAAAACCTTCTCCATGCTGAAGCCCCCCCAGCCCCACCTAAAACGTACCTGAGCCCTATTGTGATCCATCGATGTGCACAAGAGACTCGGCTCTTGGGGGATTCTCCCTCCCTATTGGCTGAGACAGCAGCAGGAACCATTGGCCACTGGGGAGAGAAGGGGCGGGGCGAGCCGCAATTCTGTGTGTGAATTGACATGCAGAGGGGGGGGGCTCAGGAGCAAGCCTGCTTGGGTGCCCCCATTGCAAGCTGCTTGCTCTGGGGACATTGGGCAGGAGGGATGGGCCACGAGCACTGGCATTGGACCTAAGAAGAGGAGGATTGGGCAGTTCTGTGCAAAACCATTGCACAGAGCAGGTAAGTATGATGTTTGTTATTTAAAAAAAAAAAAAAAAAAAAAAAAAAAAAACCTTAACTATCACTTAAAGGAGACCGCTTTGCAACGCTCATCTATGGAGTGTCTCCAGTGCAGTGGGCAGCAATCTTGGCTCGGTCTGATGCGATTGTGGAGATGATTGGCTGATGCAATAGAGCAAGGAAAAGGAGTCAGCAGCCTGGTGAGGAAAGGGAAAAGGGATGTCTTGTAGCAAGCAGGTGTGCGTGAAAAAGACTGGACTGAGCTGCAGACTGAACGGAAGCCTGCTATAGCTAGTAACCACAACTGAGTGGGTCCCGAGAGAAGCAAAGAAACTGGGAACCTTCTTCCTGGGAGGGTGTGTGTGATCAGACTGTACTAGACAGCACTCTCACTGCTTGTAAAGAAGGAAAAGAATGAATGTCCGACTTGAACTTGACTTTTACTGAAACAGAGCCTGTGTCCAGGGACATAAAAGAGGGCACCCTGAGTCTGGTAAGAGACAAACATTGCACAAATGAATATGTTGTCTGCTGGCAACTGTTGTGCTTTCTTCAAGGGCCCCAACTTTGCCAGCTAATTTTTCTTTTTCTCATTTATTGGCCACAGTGAAAAAATGGTGGATACTTGTAGCAAGTTTGGACTGTTTTTATATACTGTTACTAGGTAAATGCCGTTCAGTTCTGTTACAGGTATTACTGTTTTTTAGAATTTTGTTGGACGAGAAGGCCTGGCTCGCAGTCTGCACTCTAATTCATCCCAAAGGTGTTCTATTGGGTTTAGGTCAGGACTCTGTGCAGGCCAGTGAAGTTCCTCCACCCCAAACTCGCTTATCCATGTCTTTATGGACCTTGCTTGTCCACTAGTCCAAAGTGCTGGCTAAGCAAGGTTTGTCCTATTCAGGTGTGCAGGGAATTCACAAAACAATTCCCTTGGAGGTAGTGCTACATATACCTGTATATTCAGAAGCAAGTAAACATGTTGTCCCTGAAATTGATGTGAAAAGCAGAATAAAAAAATGGTTAAGCGTATGGATTTGAGAAACTCTGACATGGGTCAATTTGTAATGGCTGGACGACTCCAAAACTGCAGCTCTTGTGGGATTTTCCAGTCTGCAGTGGTCAGGACCAACCAAAAGTGCTCCAAGGAATGAAAACTGGCGACAGTATCATGGATGGCCAAGGATCATTGATGCAAATGGGGAGCAAAGACTGGCCCATGCAGTCTGAACCAATAGAAGAGCTACTGTGCCTTAAATTGCTGAAAAAGGTAATGCTGGCTCTGATAGAAAGGTGTCAGAACACACAGCTCATCTCAGTGTGTTGTGTATGTGGCTGTGTAGCCGCAGACCAGTCAGGGTGTCCATGCTGACCCGTGTCTACAGCCAAAAGTCTCTACAGTGGGCATGTGATCATCAGAACTGAACCACAGGGCAATATAAGAAGGTGGTCTGGTCTGATGAACTCAAAAATAGTTTGAGGAACACAATGAGTTTGAGGTGTTGACTTGGCCTCCAAATTCTCCAGCTCTCAATTCAAGCATCTCTGGGATGTGCTGGAAAAACAAGTCTCCACCTAACAGCATACAGGACTTAAAGGATCTGCTACTGACCACTTGGTGCCAGATACTACAGCATACCTGGTCTAGTAGAGTCCATGCCTCAAAGGGATATAGTGGGCGGTCATAATGTCATAGCTGTTCGGTGTATTTATAAAGGAAATATGACTGCCACCACACGCACATATACCAGAGAACATTACAGTATACAAAGGGCACAACACCCAATCACCTGATCCATACAAATAAAAAGAACAATTATTTTAGAATGACAAAATTCTATATGGGTGACGACAGCAAACTTTCAGCTTGTTCAAAGTTTTTCATTGCTGAAGCATACAATCCAGAGATCTGACATTTGGCAGGAATATACACTGCAGCCACTACAGAAGTTTAGCAATAGATTCCAAAAGTAGAATATTCTCGATTGTGACATCATAGTATATGATAAAGGAAATTATAGCACAGTCATAGTCAGCCAGCTGTGCATTCTTCCCCATCATCCTCAGTGACTGCTCCTTCTCTAACAAGCACAGGCTACTTAAAATGGAAGTTTACTGAAAAGGGTGGGATAGCGAGTACTGCTTTTTATCTGTACCCTCTCCCACTTCCCCAATCCTTGCCTAGGCGAGGATGATGTCTCTTGCCCCGCTCCCTCCCTTTCTGCACTCCCCTGGGATAGATCCCATATCCCAGGAGGATTACATCCTTTGCCCCGCCCCCCCCTTCTGCAGTCCCCTGGGACACATCACATATCCCAGGAGGACTACATCCCTGCCCTGCTCCCTCCCATTCTGCAGCACCCTGGGACACGTCACATATCCCAGGAGGATTACACCCCTGCCCCGCTCCCTCCCCTTCTGCAACACCCTGGGACACGTCACATATCCCAGGAGGATTACACCCCTGCCCCGCTCCCTCCCCTATCACAGCACCCTGGGACACATCACATATCCCAGGAGGATTACATCCTTTGCCCCGCTCCCTCCCCTTCCGCAGCACCCAGGGACACGTCACATATCCCAGGAGGATTACATCCCTGCCCCGCTCCCTCCTCCTCCTGCAGGCCCCTGGGACACATCACATATCCCAGGAGGATTACATCCCTGCCCCCCCCCCTCCGCAGCACCCTGGGACACGTCACACATCCCAGGAGGATTACATCCCTGCCCCCCCCCCTCCGCAGCACCCTGGGACACATCACATATCCCAGGAGGATTACATCCCTGCCCCCCCCCCCCTCCGCAGCACCCTGGGACACATCACATATCCCAGGAGGATTACATCCCTGCCCCCCCCCCTCCGCAGCACCCTGGGACACGTCACACATCCCAGGAGGATTACATCCCTGCCCGCTCCCTCCCCTTCCGCAGTGCCCTGGGACATGTCACATATCCCAGGAGGATTACATCCTTTGCCCTGCTCAGTCATTGCAATATTTTATGTCACGCTTTATTTGCGCAGCGGTCTTTTAAATGCGTTTTTTTGGAACAAAAAAAAAACAGTAATGTTAGCCCAATATTTTTGCATAATGTGAAAGATAATATTACGCCGAGTAAATAGATACCTAACATGTCATGCTTTAAAATTGCGCATGCTAAAAGAATATAGACAAACTACGGTACATAAAAATCTCCTTAGGCAACGTTTTGAAAATTTTTACAGGTTACCCATTTAGATTTACAGAGGGGGTCCTGCACTAGAATTATTGCTCTCACTCTAAAAATCTCAGTGATACCTCACATGTGTGGTTTGAACAGTTTACATATGCGGGCACGACTTATGTATGTGTTCGCTTCTGCGTGCGAGCACGAAGGAATGGGGCACTTTAATTTTATTTATTTTTTTTCCTATTTTTTTTTACTTTTTATTTCACTACCGTTTATTTATTTATTTTATTTATCACTTTTAGACCCCGTTCACACTAGGGCGACGCTACTTGCCGGGGCGACCTCACAGGTGGCGGTGTGCAGCTCGCACCGTGACCTCGGAGCGGCCGGCACGGACTTCATATCATTGAAGTCAATGCAGGTCGCTCCAGGTCGCCCCAAAGAAGCTCCGGACCCTTTTTCTAAGTCGGAGCGACTTGTGTCGCTCCTATTAGAACGGGTCCACAGCTACTCTATGGCAGGCGACCTACGGCGACCTGTCAGGCGACCAGGTCGCCTGACAGGTCGCCCCAGTGTGAACGGAGTCTTATTCCTATTACAAGGAATGTAAACATCCCTTGTAATAGAAATAAGCATAACAGGTGCTCTTTATTAAGAGATCTGGGGTCAAAAAGACCCTTAAAAGCAGAGACGAAAAAAAAACATTTATGACTTGACACTTTGACTTTTAAATAAAAAAGAAGAGAAATCATGTCTTCAAGCCAGAGAACAAGAAGTGACGTCGGAGGTCGCTCCAGTCCTCCAAGGGCATAGAGCCGAGTGGGGGCTGTCTTGCCCTCACTCGGCTCTGGCAAGCTCGGAAATGATTAGTAAATCGACAGGAGGGGGGGCACCTCTCCTGCCCCCTATAAAAGTTATCCTGCGGCAAATCTGCTGCTGGGATCACTTTTATCTGAAAGCCGGCCGACATAGCTGCTGCCATAACCCCGGTATTTAATGTCAAATTCACGATGTACATTCCCAGTTAGGGGGTCAGCATGTGATGAAGCTAAACCCTCTTTTTTTTTTTTGTAGGTTGTTGGTACCTCAGGCCAGTAAGAGGTGGGACTTTTAAGGCAGGTAAGGGTAATCACGAAAAAGTACAAGCAAAATGGGTGATAAATAATAAGTGGTATTTAATCCTTAAAACATATGTACAGTTGAGTACATTAGAGTGATAGGGTTATAGACCCTTGTGAAAGTGTGTAATAGATAGAGGTTTTTGTGACACGTGGTTAATGGTGACTTTAAGAGTTTATCTCTGTCATTCCCTGCTGTTAAGCTTGGGTTTCCCAGATCAGAGATGTCTCCTATGTTCCTACGCGTTTCGGCCCCTTAAGCCATTAACCACTTATTATTTATCACCCATTTTGCTTGTACTTTTTCGTGATCACCCTTACCTGCCTTAAAAGTCCCACCTCTTACTGGCCTGAGGTACCAACAACCTACAAAACTCTTAACCAGGGACGACGGCAAACCCGACTACATATAGGGTCATAGAGATCAAAACCCCTTCACAAGAAACTAAACCTTGTTACCCTTTACAGCTAAGGAAGCCTCCATCTTTGCCTCTGATTTGCCGATATCATGGTGCTGCTCATGTCATCAGCTATGACACCAACCATTTGATGGCTTGACAGCTCAATTGGGAGCACAAGCAACGGTAACTGTTATCCGTCGTAGCATGCCTTGAATGTAACTTTTCTGGGTAAGTGTTAAAATCATAGGGTTTAGTTCCACTTTATTGGCTTACAGAGAGGCAAAATTTGCACATGGCTTTGGATCTTCCTTCCTAACCAGTGCTGACTTTGGTTGTAGGAACAGATCCGCAGTGGTGGCACCTAATAGTGCAGGGCAAAGCCGATACCTCCCTGAGCAGTGATTAGTAGCGAGTCTTTGGGCCCAGTTCAGGACCAGCCCTCAGAAGTGCCCGGAACATATTAGGAACATGCACCAAGTGCCCACTTTGGATGTACAAGGCCCAACCACAACCTGTTCTCCACAGACAGAAAACAAAAAGCAGCAGACGCAAAGAAAAAGGAGATAGATAAATAAGATAGATAGATAAATGAGATAAGATAGATAAATAAGATAGATAGATAAATAAATAAGAGAGATAAGATAAATAGGATAGATAAGATAGATATCTCTCCAGCCATACCGTTCTATCCATACTGAACAAAATTTTAAACGCACCACTTGTTTTTGCCCCTATTTTTCATGAGCTGAACTCAAAGATCTAAGAAAACCGGGATTCATCTGTGAAGAGAACACTTCTCCAAAGTGCCAGACGCCATGGAATGTGAGCATTTGCCCACTCAAGTCGGTTATGGCGGTGAGACCCCAATGAGGACGACGAGCATGCAGATGAGCTTCCCTGAGACGGTTTCTGACAGTTTGTGCAGAAATTCTTTGGTTATGCAAACCAATTGTTGCAGCAGCTGTCCGGGTGGCTGGTCTCAGATGATCTTGGAGGTGAAGATGCTGGATGTGGAGGTCCTGGGCTGGTGTGGTTACACATGGTGTGCGGTTGTGAGGTCGGTTGGATGTACTGTCAAATTCTCTGAAACGCCTTTGGAGACGACTTATGGTAGAGAAATGAACATTCAATTCACGGGCAACAGCTCTGGTGGACATTCCCGCAATCATCATGCCAATTGCACGCTCCCTCAAAACTTGTGACATCTGTGGCATTGTGCTGTGTGATAAAACTGCACATTTTAGAGTGGCCTTTTATTGTGGCCAGCCTAAGGTACCCCTGTGCAATAATCATGCTGTCTAATCAGCATCTTGATATGCCACACCTGTGAGGTGGATGGATTTTCTCGGTAAAGTGCTCACTAAGGCCCCTTTCACACATGCTGTCCGTTTGTCCATTTTACATCCATCCGTTGACGGATGAAAAACGGACATCAATGTATCTCAATGTAAAAACGGATGACAATTAATGGTCATCAGTTAAGATCCGTTTTCATCCGCTTCTGTCAATGTCCGTTTTATTTAACGGATGAATGCCCTATTTTTCATCCGTCAAAAAACCGGATCAGATGAAAAACGGATGACAACGGATGACAATGGATGAAAAACGGATGACAACGGATGACAAACAGATAACAACTGATGAAAACAGATGAAAAACAAATGGAAAACAGATGGAAAACTGATACATTTTGACGTGACTGAACTGATGAAGTGAACGGACCGTATGTGTGAAAGGGAGGCCCCTTTCACACAGGTGGACCGTTCAGATCCGCCTGTCCGTTTTTTTTGGCGGATCTGAACGGTCCCCCCATGCATCTCTATGGGGGATCGGATGTCAGCGGAGACATGTCCGCTGACATCCGATCCATCAAATCTGGACGGATGGAAACCCTATTTTCCATCCGTCCAGCGGATCGGATGGGATCGGATGAGAACGGACCGACGGGCCGTTCCCATCCGATTTCCCCCATAGAGATGCATGGGGAACTGACAGCTGTGTCTCCGCACACAGAGCGGAGACACAGCTGTCATCCTGCTGCTCAGCGGGGGATCGGCGGCTCAATCCCCCGCTGAGAAAAACGGAATCCGTCCGACGGACGGATAGTGTGAAAGGAGCCTAAGGCCCCTTTCACACATACGGTCCGTTCAGTTCAGTCACGTCAAAATGTATCAGTTTTTCATCCGTTGTCATCCGTTTTTCATCCGTTGTCATACGTTTTTCATCCGTTTTTTTGACAGATGAAAAATAGGGCATTCATCCGTTCAAAAAAACGGACATTGACGGAAGCGGATGAAAACCGATGTTAACGGATGATCATCCGTTGTCATCCGTTTTTACATAGAGATACATTGATGTCCGTTTTTCATCCGTCAACGGATGGATGAAAAACGGACAAACAGAAAGCATGTGTGAAAGGGGCCTAACACAGATTTAGGCTGGCCATACATGTTCAATTTTCTTGTACAATTTTCTGTTAGATTTACCAAAAACCACATAATATGAGGTCAAAGCTAAACAACACTTTCAATTGTATCCAATTAGGCAGGACCTTGTACTACATAGTTGAAGGTAAATTTAAAGAAAATTGTACAGAAATTTGTAAGAAAATTGTATAATGTATGGCCGGCCTTGATTTGTGAACAATATTTGAGAGAAATAGGCCTTTTGTGTACATAGAAAAAGGTCTTAGATCTTTGAGTTCAGCTCATGAAAAATGGGGGCAAAACCAAAAGTGTTGCATTTATAATTTTTTTTAGTGTACTATGTACATATCTATCTCTCCATCTCTCTCTTGATCTCTATATCTCTTTATTTATTTATTTTTATTCAAATGTATTTTCCAAACAACATTACTTATTCACGATGTATCTGTACAGTTCCGGGCCCTATAGCAGTCCTATGGTGTTTGGTGGTTCTGGTTCCCTTAGGTAGCTATAATAAAGGAAAACCTTCGCCTAAAGCCCCATACACAAGAGAAGAAATTCGGCTGGGAATTTTCATCCGACGACCGATCTGCCGATTTTGCAGCTTGTTAGTATGGTGCTTCCCACAACCGACTCAGACTTTTCGGCCAAAAAAATTCTGGTGTGCAGGCTATAAAATTTTTGTCGACCATCAAAACACGTCCAATTTTCGTCTCATTAGTACAGATTTCGATGGGAAAAAATCTTATGAGCAAGACTAGGCATGCTCAGAGATGAAAGAACACATACAAAAGCAATCCAACACATGACATCACTTCTGAAGTATAATTCTGTCGTACGGAAAATTCGTGTGCAGTCTAGGCACATTCCAACCAACAGACACCACTCTGGACAAAAGACGGACGACCGGTCGGCGGAAATTCGTTGCGTGTGTACGAGGCTTTAGCAGTCAGTTTGACACAAACCCTGGCAAGGCAGAGAAAGGGAAGTACCTGCAATGAAGTATGACAACATCCTTGCATTAAAGCTTACACCTATTACACTTCCAACAATAAAATTGAAGCTTCCCTTTAATTCCTCACCTAGAATCCTTGCTCATTATTCCCAATTACGTAACATTTTCTGACCTTTCCTTCCATGTTGTCCTCTGCTGTCATGAATACCCCTCTTTGTTTATCAAGCTCCGTACTCCATGTAATGCAGCCAAAATAGTGACATAGCCTTCTCCAAAGCAACCCATTCAATAGCTGAAAGAGCCTAGTGAGAGTATGGAAAGAAAAATCCGCCATCAATCAAGTCACTCCAGTTTGTAAACACGTTCTAATAAAATTAGATGTAAATCCAATTGCTGAAGTCTATTAGAAGCTTGAATACCATTTCAAAAATATCATTTTTTATTCTGCAGCTTAAATTAAAATTATAATAACTGATGCTCCTGCCATGCAACTCCTTATTTAGGTACCTCTTGTTGTAGGGTGACAACACTCTAATTGCTTTCCATTGTTGTCACCCTGTCACGTAGATTTTTAGTGGAGACTACAAGTGACCATTTCAACACAAGTTACACAGACATGGTTGTTATCATTAGGAAACCCATCCTGGGACATGGATGTAGAGGGATCAGTAGCAATAAGATGAAAAAAAAAAAAAACTGCAGAAACATTTCATATTAGATAGCTTCTTGAAGACTGAGAAACAGTGGCGGCTGGTGCTCAAAATTTTTGGGGGGGCGCAAACAGAAAAATGTAACAGGCATTGCTTTGCAGCAAAAAATGCTGTAAAAAATTGCGTGACTTTGAGGTCACAAAAGTGTGAAAGGGGCCTTCAGTAATTAAGGCATAGCGTGCCCCCTTTCAATGCACAGAGACCAGCGTGCCCCCTTTCAATGCACAGATGCCAGCGTGCCCCCATTCAATGCTTAGATGCCAGCATGCCCCCTTTCAATGCAGAGTGAACAGCGTGCCAAGCCCCCCCCCCCAAACCAATGCACTTACCTGTAGTGGCGGCTTCTCTTCAATCCCCCGGCGACTCCTCGAGTCCTCAGTCCTCCCGCCGCCTCCTCGGCCAATGGCATGGGGTTTACCTTTCGGCCAATCAGGAAGCGCGTATCAGACCCGCTTCCTGATTGGCCAGGAGGAGGATCCGTGTGACAATAGCGAATTTTCATTTGCTATTGTCACACAATGGGTGGGCTCGTGGCGCACTGCTCTGCGCCCCGGGTCCACCCTTAGAGCCTCTGGCTCTAATCAGGTGACAAAAACAAAAAAGAAAAGCCCCATTGACCTCCATGCGTCCGGCGCCCCGCATGCAGATTAGGGGGCCAGACACATGGATAGGGGGGGCGGCGCCCCTGCACCCCCAACGCACCGGCCCCCACTGCTGAGAAATTAAGGCAAACCTGCACCTTGACCCTACTAGGTAACATCTATAGGTTCCAAATGGGCATGGCCTGACTGCATCTGAGAGGGATCTAACAACTATGAGCGCGGTTAATATAAATGAGCATTTTTATTGAAGACTATGGTGTCAGTCATTACAGTAGAACTATCCTGATGACATGACTCTGTGTTGGCTTACTGCAATGTAATGATTAGAGACTTTCTTATTGATTGTTCCTGCCGTACGCAAAAAACACTCAGCCAGGACACACTGTCAAGATAATGTGAAAATCTATAGCGGAATAGATGCATTTAATTATCTGGTTAAGCTGATTCCTTTACTTTATGAAGTACTGACAGCTAAATATTTTCCATTATTGCACCAAATACAGGATGCTTCTGAAATGTATCCAGAGTCATGTAATAAGGCAGCGTAAACAGCCTAAAAAAATTCTGCCATGGCAGCCAATCAGAAATGATCTTTCATTAATTTGACAGCAATACAAGAAAATGAGTTTGCTAACGGCTACTGCACTCTACCCAATAGATTGGCTGCTGGCTTGTTGTACTTTTATGGATCAGAAGGGGGCAGCATTGAACCACCTTCAATTCATGTGTATTTTGCACATATGTGCCTTATGACAGCATATACAGTAAAACCTTGGTTTGAGAGTAACTTGGTTTAAGAGCGCTTTGCAAGACAAGCAAAAATTTCAAATAAATTTTGACTTGATATACAAGCGATGTCTTGATATACAAGTAGCGTCATGTCACAGCTGAGTATAAAAGAGAAGAGAGGCGCCTCTAAATGTAGCACTATGGTTAAATTTAATGAAGGTACAACATTTAGCAACTCACATGGCTGATGATGGGAACAGGCACATCTAAGGATGCAGGCATCAGGGGTAAAGCTGTCCACATAGACCATCCTCCGCACCGTCATCTACGTCATCCTTTCCATGCTACCCCTCGCTTTCAGATCGCTTTACTGCAGGGTGGTCTTCCTGGTCAGTATTACAGACTGGCAGCCGGCAGTGCAGAAGATGGTCTATGTGGACAGCTTTACCCCGGATGCCTACATACTTAGATGTGCCTGTTTTATTCATCAACCATGTGAGTTGCTAAATGTTGTACCTTCATTAAATGGAACCATATTGCTACACTTAGAGGCGCCTCTCTTCTCTTTGATACCCTGTAGCTCCTGCTGGATTTTGCTTCCAATCCCCTTGTGGAAGCGGCTATTTGTGGATGGACGTTTTATGGTTACACCACCTATCGCAATGCTATAATCTTTTTATATGGACTATAAATTGAAGGATTTATGAATAAATAGTTTTGAAACGAATCATCTGAGTTTCCATTATTTCTTATGGGGAAATTCGCTTTGATATAAGAGTGCTTTGGATTACAAGCATGCTTCCGGAACGAATTATGCTCGCAATCCAAGGTTTTACTGTATAACTATTTAACAATATGTCACGATGCTACAGGTATGATCCATAGAGGAAAACATGGGAAAATTATGTAAAAATGATATCGAATAATTGTACTGCATTGGACTGCATGGCCTTCGTTGTATTTTCCTTGTGGCTATTTCTATTTTTTTTTTTGTAAACTTGTAAAATCCAAAATTAGGAAAGAAAAAAAAAAATCCTACTGAGCAAATGGCTCGCTCTTTGGGTAAAGGTTGTGTGTTTGTTGTGTTGTACATGCTGGCTCCAGGTCATTGACTTACTAGGTAGCGAAGTCAGCATCAGGAGGGCAGCCCTTGAACCTGCACTTTTATAAAAATGTATTTGAATTACCTTTGCGCACAGGTAAACATTCCTTTTTTCTTTCACCAATGGACACTTAAAGAAATACCTGTACTGAGGAAAAAAGGTAAATGCCACCTCTGCCCAACATCTGAACATGTTTGTTTCCCAACGATCTCCAACTAGTCCTTTCTAATTCACGGATCTGGAACAATCACTGAGCTAGTAAAGTCAATGAAAAGACAGAGCTCTTGAGCAGCTTATTTGTTTCAGTTTAGCGACTCTTCTTTCACATTGAACGCAGCTTTGAAATTGTGTGACTTCATCTGAAATCGACAATTTCAAAGCCGCATCTCAGTGTGACTTTAACCACTTGAGCCCCAGCCCTATTTCGGACACTTTTTGTTTACAAGTTAAAACCAGTATTTTTTCCTAGAAAACTACTTAGAACCCCCAAACATTATATATATTTTTTTAGCAAAGACTCTGGAGAATAAAATGTCGGTCATTGCAATATTTTTTGTCACGCGGTATTTGCGCTGCGGTCTTTAAAACGCCATTTTTTTGGAAAAATTTTGAAAAATCACATTTCACAGCATGATGATGTCACGCCGAGTAAATAGATAGATTCTTCTAAATTTTATCCCTACTATTACCTTCAATATCGACTATACCACATGTCCTTCCTATATTGAACATATACTTTATCACTTATTTATGTGATAATTATATCCAGTATTATACAATATATACTATATTATTTATTTACAGTGTATGACAGAAATGGAAGGTTCAATCTCCTCTTACTATACTCATCCGCCATCTATCTACCATGGGCCCTCGTGTTGGCCTGGTCCAGTTGGACCCTTCAGCTCCCGGGTCAGGCACTTCCCACCGCCGCCCCAGTTAGCCCATTGCGACTCCAGATACATTGGCCTGTAAGTATTTGGCACTCTTTTTGAGTCCCTCATATTTACAGAATATCTTTTCATCGTATTATTTATTATTTTTTCTTCCTTTATTGTTTTCTGTTTTCTGTTTCTCCAATATAAGCATGTCTCTTTCATTTTAGACATAGTTCTCTTGCATTTACTCTGAAGAAGCGAGTGTACAGCCCGCGAAACGCGTCAGTTCAAGATGCACGATATTTATTACTATGATATATGTATTTATGGCTATATTGATGAGACTGTGATATACTGTACCATTACAATATATACTTTTTGGGATACACCACTATGTACTTGATGTATTTCCTATTTTCTGTAATAAAAGCTACTCCTTTATTTATTTTATTTGGTTTCAGCTTCTCCTTTCAGCCACAGGCACACACCTCATATAAAGTCCCACGGGCCATTTTCCCTTTTTCCTTAGTAAATAGATACCCAACATGTTACGGTTTAAAATTGTGCACACCCGTGGGATGGCGACAAACTACGGTCAATAGAGATCTCAATAGGCAACGCTTTAAAATTTTTTAATGGTTACCAGTTTAGAGTTAGAGTGTAGCTCTTTTTTTGAAATTATTGCTCACACTCTGGCGATCGCGGCGATACCTCACATGTGTGGTTTGAACAGCGATTTCATTTGCGGCTCAACTTCCGTATACATTTTTTTTCGTGCGTGAGCTAACGGTGACGGGGGCAGCTAAAAAATTTTTTTTTCCTATTTATTTTATTTTATTTTTAAATTTATTACAGGTTTTTAAAAAAAAATAAAAAATCTGATCACTTTTATTGCTGTCACAAGCAATGACACCAATATGCAGTGACAGGTACTCTTAATGGAGGATCGAGGGTCTAAAAGACCCTAGACCCCTCCACTACACTTTCATGTATGCAAAACGCTGAAAAAGGCGTTTTTGCATACAGCCGTTTTTTAAATATGCAGCCTTTTGCTGCAGAGTAACCCGAAAGTGACGTCATGGACGCCGCCTCCGGGTTACGTCATCGGAGACCCGATCAAAGCCGTTTCTGGCTTCGATCGGGACTCCATCCAGCCGGCGGACGCGCCGGCTGGGTGCTCGGGTCTCCTGGTGGGACGGGAGGCCCGGGCAAAGTCACGGAAGGCGGCGGGAGGGGGGGGACGTCCCCTCCTGCTCACCCGGGTAACGATCGAGCGGCTCCCGAGCTGCATCGGTCGTTACTGACGGAAAGCTGACCGTCGGCTGTAAACCACGGTACCGGGATGGTGTCTCTAGCTAGAGGCATCATCCCGGTATAACCCCGCAAAGTTTGCCGACGTAGTCCTACGTCACTTTGCGGTAAGTGGTTAACCACTTCAGCGCTGGAAGGTTTTACCCCCTTCCTGAACAGGCCATTTTTGGGATACTGCACTGTGTGCCTTAAACCCCCCTCCCCCCCTGCAAGGGCGGGCAGACAGAGAGAGGGCAGGGGGGCAGAGGAGACGCAAAATACCTGACCTGGACATTGGCAGGGAGAGGAGCTGAGGGGAGACTGATCGGCAGGTGACAGAGGAGGGAGGCAGGAGCCTAAGCAAGTGTCAGGCTTAAAGGGACACACACAGGACTGGTGACTGAGGTTGAACACTGAGGCTCAGTGAGTACCTGGTGAGTATCCTTGCGACTGGGAGTGTCCTTGCGACTTGTGAGTATCTTACCACTGGTGAGCATCCTTGCGACTGGTGAGTATCTAGCGACTGGTGAGCATCTTACCACTGGTGAGTATCTATCGACTGGTGAGCATCCTTGCGACTGGTGAGCGTCCCTGCGACTGGTGAGTTTCCTTGCGACTGGTGAGTGTCCTTGCGACTGGTGAGTGTCCTTGCGACTGGTGAGCATCTTGCGACTGGTGAGTGTCCTTGCGACTGGTGAGCATCTTGCGACTGGTGAGCATCTTGCGACTGGTGAGTGTCCTTGCGACTGGTGAGTGTCTTTGCGACTGGTGAGTGTCCTTGCGACTCGTGAGCATCTTGCGACTGGTGAGCGTCTTGCGTCTGGTGAGTGTCCTTGCGTCTGGTGAGTGTCCTTGCGTCTGGTGAGCGTCCTTGCGTCTGGTGAGAGTCCTTGCGACTGGTGAGCGTCCTTGCGACTGGTGAGCGTCCTTGCGACTGGTGAGCATCCGTGCGACTGGTGAGTGTCCTTGCGACTGTGAGTGTGGTGCGACTGACTGGGCTGTGCAACTGAGTGTTGGGCAACTGAGAGTGTTGTGCGACTGACAGGCTGTGCGATTGTGAGTGTGGTGCAACTAAATCGGGCTGTGAGACTGTGAGTGTGTGCGACAGGAGTGTTGTGCGACTGACCGGTTGGTGCGACTGGGAGTGTCGTGAGACTGACCGGGCTGTGAGATTGTGAGTGTTGTGCAACTGAGTGTCAAGTGAGTGTAGCGGAACACCAGAGGGTGAGAAGGTAGCGTTAGGAAGCCAGGAAATAGCCACATAGGATAGACTTAAATGACTGAATCCCCATTAGATTAGATAGTAGGTACAATGCCCGGCGTGTGTGGAGATGCGACTCGGTGTACATCTTGTAATATGTATGCGTTCCTCAGACATGTGATCGAGGGCGAATACAAATGCGCAAAATGTAAGCACGTTGCTTCCCTGGAAGCTCAGGTCCTGAATCTAGGGAAGCAGCTGGCAACACTGAGACGAATGTCCATACCGGAGGAGAGCCAGGATCGTACCAGTCAGGTGCAGGCAGGGGTCTGCACAGAGGTGGGCGGAGTATCGGAGGTGCAGGCATCAGAGCAGAGCAGAGGGGTGACAGTTAGGAGGGGTAGAAGGGGACAAGTCAAGGAGGCTGATCCTGGGCTGGAGCACCCCAATAGATACGCCCAGAAACCAGTCAGGGACCAGCATTGCTGGAGCAGAGCGATGCCCCTAGCTGCCAGGGGAAGAACTTCTCCAGTGAGGCTGGGAGAAAGGGAAAGGAAAGACAGGTGCTGGTGGTAGGGGACTCAATTATTAGAAGGACAGATAGTGTAATCTGTGACAAAGACCGTGTGCGCCGAACAGTCTGTTGTTTGCCGGGCGCTCGGGTTCGGCACATTGCGGATCGGATGGACAGATTATTGGGTGGGGCTGGGGAAGACCCAGCTGTCATGGTACACGTGGGTACCAATGACATAGGCAGAGGAAGACGGAGAGTCCTAAACGATTTCAGGGACTTAGGCGCTAAGTTGAGGACTAGGACCTCCAAGGTAGTATTTTCCGAAATACTACCTGTACCTCGAGCCACACCAGAGAGGCAGCGGGAGATTAGGGAAGTTAACGAGTGGCTGAGGAGCTGGTGTAGTAAGTCGGCCACCGGCTCTTTGGTAGGGACGGACTGCACCTAAATGGGGTGGGTGCAGCCGTACTGGGTGAGAGGATGGCCAAAAAGTTAGAGGGGCTTTTAAACTAAGGAATGGGGGGGTACAGATGTAGAATTAGCCAGTGGAAAGCAAGTTTCAGAGGGCAGAAATGGGGGCATTAGCGGTAGGGTGTTCGGAGCTCCTATACCCAGGGTGGGTATGGGGAAAAATCAAGAGAGCAGCCTAAAAACATCAAATGAGGATAAATGTAACCGATCAAAATTAAGAGGTTTGTATACCAATGCCAGAAGCCTGGCCAACAAGATGGGAGAACTGGAACTGCTGATGTTTGAGGAGGACTTAGATTTTGTGGGGATAACTGAGACTTGGTTTGACAGCTCTCATGATTGGATGGCGACCATTCAGGGGTATTCCCTTTATCGCAGAGATAGAGAAGGTAAAAAAGGGGGAGGGGTATGTCTGTATATTAAGAACAGCATACAGGTAAATATGAGGGATGATATTAATAATGGAGCTATGGATGAGGCAGAATCCCTATGGGTAGAGCTTCAAAGGGATGGCACGGCGGGGAAGTTAATATTGGGCGTATGCTATAGGCCCCCCAACCAGAGGGAGGAGGGTGAGGCGGCCCTCTTTTACAGATAGGATTGGCAGCAAGGATGGGAAATGTCATTATAATGGGGGACTTTAATTATCCAGATATAGACTGGGCAGAAGGAACCGCGCACTCAGCCAAGGCTAGGCAGTTCCTAAATGTTTTGCAGGACAATTTTATGGGTCAGATGGTGAATGCAACGACAAGAAACAATGCGGTACTTGACCTACTGATTACCAACGATACAGACCTGATCACGGATATAGAAATACGGGACAACTTAGGAAACAGTGACCATAGGTCAATAAGTTTCAGTATTAATTACAGTAATAGGAAGCAGAGGGGTAATATAAGGACACTGAATTTCAAAAGAGCCAATTTCCCTAAACTGCGCTCGCTGCTAGAAAATATCAATTGGGATAGAACCCTGGGAACAAAGAACACAGAGGAAAAATGGGAGTGCTTCAAGAGCATACTAAACAGGGGGATTGGCCAGTGCATTCCAAAGGGAAATAAATTTAAAAGAGCAAAAATAAACCCTGGATGGCTAAACTCCAACATAACAATGTATATTAGTGCTAAAGAAAAGGCCTTCAAAAAAATACAAGACTGAGGCGTCATTGGCAGCATTTAAGCATTACAAAGAGTGTAATAAGAAATGTAAAGATGAAATCAGGGCGGCTAAAATAGAACACGAGAGACATATAGCGGAGGAGAGTAAAAAGAACCCCTAGAAGTTCTTTAAGTATATAAACAGTAAGAAAGCGAGGCCAGAACACATTGGCCCCATAAAAGATGATAAAGGTAATATGGCCACTGAGGACAGAGAAAAGGCGGAAGTGTTAAATAATTTCTTCTTTTCAGTCTTCACAAAAGAATCGGGGGGCTACACGAAACCAGCTTGTAAGGCCGATAATACACCTCAGGAAGTGCCGCCATGGTTAACAGAAGATAGACTTAGAGCTAAACTAGAGAAACTTAACATAAATAAATCCCCGGGACCGGATGGCTTGCACCCGAGGGTTCTTAATGAGCTCAGCCAGGTGATTGCCAGACCATTATTCTTGATCTTTAAGGATAGTTTACAGACGGGTATGGTGCCAGCTGATTGGAAAAAAGCCAACGTGGTACCAATATTTAAGAAGGGGCCGAGATATATCCCGGGTAACTATAGGCAGGTCAGCCTAACATCTGTAGTCTGCAAAATTTTGGAGGGGATGTTAAGGGACCACATACAAGACTTTAGTAATAAAAACGGTATTATAAGTAGTAATCAGCATGGATTCATGAAAAGTCGTTTTTGCCAAACCAATCTATTAACCTTCTACGATGAAGTGAGCAGCCACCTAGATAAAGGTAAGCCTGTGGATGTGGTGTATCTGGACTTTGCAAAGGCCTTTGACACCGTTCCCCACAAACGATTACTGTACAAACTAAGGAAGATAGGTATGGACCATAAGGTGAGTACCTGGATAGAGAACTGGCTCCAGGGGAGAGTACAGAGGGTGGTGATTAATGGGGAGTACTCGGATTGGGCGGGTGTGGAAAGTAGGGTCCCCCAGGGTTCTGTCCTGGGACCAATCCTGTTTAATTTGTTCATAAACGATCTAGAGGAGGGGATATCGAGTACAATCTCAGTATTTGCAGATGATACTAAACTAGGCATGCCAATATCTTCTATGCAGGATGTGGAAACCTTGCAAGCAGACCTGAACAAAATAACGGGGTGGGCAACTACATGGCAGATGAGGTTTAATGTTGAAAAATGTAAAGTAATGCACTTGGGGGCCAGAAACCAGAAAGCAAGCTACTCACTAGGGGGGAACCTCTGGGTGAGTCTAGGATGGAAAAGGACTTGGGGGTACTGGTAGACAACAAGCTTGGCAGTGGCATGCAATGCCAAGCCGCCGCAAGCAAAGCCAACAGAATACTGGGTTGTATAAAAAAGGGGATTCACTCCAGAAATAAAGAGATTATTCTCCCACTCTACAAGACTCTGGTCCGGCCAAATCTGGAGTATGCTGTCCAGTTCTGGGCACCGGTCCTCAGGAAGGATGTGCTGGAACTGGAGAAAGTCCAGAGAAGGGCAACAAAAATAATTAGGGGAATGGAGGACATCAGCTATGAGGAAAGACTACAAGCACTGAACCTTTTCTCTCTGGAGAAAAGACGATTGAGGGGGGATATGATATCAATGTACAAATACTGTACTGGTGACCCGAGCATAAGGAACAAACTATTCAGAGAAAGGGAATACAATAAGACACGTGGCCACTCACTAAAACTAGAGGAAAGGCGGTTTAACCTTAAAGTGCGTAAGGGGTTCTTCACTGTAAGAGCAGTAAGGATGTGGAATTCTCTTCCACAAGCAGTCGTATCAGCAGGGAGCATCGATAGTTTCAAAAAACTAGTAGATGGACACCTTAAAGACCACAACATACAGGGGTATACAATGTACGGTTAAAAGCAAACACACACACGCATCATAGGTTGAACTGGATGGACTGATGTCTTTTTTCAACCTTACTAACTATGTAACTATGTAACTGATTGTGTCCTTTTTTCCCCACAAATAGATCTTTCTTTTGGTGGTATTTGATCAACTCTGGGGTTTTTATTTTTTTTGCACTATAAACATAAAAAGACCAATAATTTTGAAAAAAAAAACTATTTTTTTTACCTTCTGCTATGAAACACATTCAATAAAAACATGTAAAAAAATCAAATTTCTTAATAAATTTAGGCCAATTTGTATTCTGCTACATATTTTTGGTATAAAAAAATCCCAATAAGCGTATATAGATTGGTTTGTGCAAAAGTTATCGCGTCTCCAAACTAGGGGATAGATTTATGGACTTTTTATTTTTTAAATTGTTTTTACTAGCAATGGCGGCAACCCACTTCTGGACCGGAAGGTTTTACCCCCTTAACCACTTGCCGACTGCCGCACGACTATTTACTGCGGCGGTCAGCCCCTCACAGGCAAAGTGACGTAGTACTACATCGCTAGCCTGTGAGGCTCTAGGGAGTGAGCACGCGCTCCCGCTCGCTCACGGACCCCCCCGCGCGAGTGAACGGCGGACCCGATGTCCGCCGGTCACTCGCGATCGTCGGTTACACCGACTAATGTAAACAAAGCCGCCTGTCATTCTCCCCTGTGTAAGAACAGAGATCATACGGTCCTGCTATGTAGGACCGTTGATCTCTGCTGTTACACACACAGCCACATCCAATCACAGTTAGAAGCACGCCCCTAGGGACACACCTAACCCCTCCCTCTCAAATAAAGTTAACCCCTTCCCTGCCAGTGTCATTTTTACAGTAACAGTGCATATGTATAGCACTGACTACTGTAGTAATGTCACTGGTACCCCCAAAAGTGTCAAAAATGTCAGTTAAGGGTCCGATCTGTCCGCCGCAATGTGGCAGTCCCGCGAAAAAAAGAAAAATCGCAGATCGCCGCCATTACTCGTAAGAAAAAAACAATAAAAATGACAAAAAGCTTTTCCTTAGTTAGTAAACGCAATAACTTTTGCGCAAACTAATCAAAATACGCATTTTGCGATTTTGTTTACCAAACATATGTAGCAGAAAACAAATTGGCCTAAAATGTTATAAAATTTAGATTTTTTACATTTTTTTGGGTATGGGGGGGGGGGGGATTTCATATAAAAAAATGTGAAAAATATTGTTATTTCTGCAAAATTGTCGCTCTTTTTTTGTTTATAGCGCATGATCAAAAAATCGCACAGGTGATCAAATACCACCAAAAGAAAGCTCTGTTTGTGGGAAAAAAAGGACGTCAAATTCGTTTTGGTACAGCGTTGCACGACCGCGCAATTGTCCGTTAAAGTCACACAGTGCCGAATCGCAAAATAGGCCCTGGTCAGGAAGGGGGTAAAATCTTCCGGGGCTTAAGTGGTTAATAACCAGGCCATTTATTGCAATACGGCACTGCGCTACTTTAACTGACAATTGCGTGGTCGTGCGGCGCTGTACCCAAATAAAATTAATGTCCTTTTTTCCCAAGAATAGAGCTTTCTTTTGGTGGTATTTGATCAGCTGTGCAATTTTTTATTTTTTGCGTTATAAACAAAAAATTAACAACAATTCTGAAAAAAAAAAAGTATTTTTTACTTTCTTTACGTGTATATAAGAGTGATCCTGTGAGCTACTATGTCTTAAAACTGCAGCCTGCTTGAATCATTCCCCAATCAGTTAGTGTGAAAAACAAATGGTAATCATTAAAAGTGCTGCTCAGTAAGTGCTAGACTAATTATAATATGTAGTGATAAATTCATTCATAAGATATATAACAACACACAAATCATAAATCATCATAAACAAAAATAAAAATAGCGATATCAATAAAGATAAATAGTGAATGATTATAAAAAATACAGACCACACCATACCCACCGACCACACCAACTCCAGCCCGCACAGGCATACCACCAGCCCTCCCCCCCTCGCCGGCTCACTCACCCTGGACTGATGTGGAGGGAAGGCAGCGGCGGCAGCGGTGGCGGCTTCCCCTGCGTCTCCTCCCTCCTCCTCCTCCTTGGCCAATGGCATGGCTTCTCCTTTCAACCAATCGGGAAACGGGTCTCAGGACCCGCTTCCTGATTGGCTGGGAGGAGAATCAATGTGATAATAGAGAATATTCATTCGATATTATCACACAATTGGGTGGGCTCAGGGAGCAGTACTCTGCGCCCCGAGCCCACCCATTTTGAAGCCTATTAGAGCCTCTGGCTCTAATCACGTGCTTTGAAAAAAAAAAACCCCTATTGGAATCCATGCATCCGGAGCCCTGCATGAAGATTAGGGGGCCGGATGGATGGATGGGGGGGCAGCCTCCTGCGCCCCCAATGGACGGGCCACCACTGGGGCACCCCCTTTCTCCATGTAGATAAAAGACTCTGTGATCTTACCTTTGATCATAGACAATGGGGCTCCTGACTTGGAACAGCAGAGAATAATCAAACCTTCCTAGGATGCCTCATGCAGAGCAACAGGTGGCAAATAGACCAGCGGAGGAATAATTATTAATAATGGGGCAAATATTTTATCACTGAGAGAAGTGGGGGAGGGGCAGCACTGCCTTGGTGTGCTATGGAAGGACAGGCCGACAGTATTTTCCTCCTGCCAGAACTTAACTAAAAATGTAGTGCCCAGCGCTTTATGTATTATGCAGTCCTGTGCCCAGCGCTCTGTGTATAATACAGTCCTGTGCCCAGTGCTCTGTGTATTATGTAGTCCTGTGCCCAGCGCTCTGTATATTATGTAGTCCTGTGCCCAGCGCTCTGTGTATTATGTAGTCCTGTACCCAGCGCTCTGTGTATTATGTAGTCCTGTGCCCAGCACTCTGTGTATTATGCAGTCCTGTGGCCAGTGCTATGTGTATTATGCAGTCCTGTACCCAGCGCTCTGTGTATTATGCGGTCCTGTGCCCAGTGCTATGTGTATTATGCAGTCCTGTACCCAGCACTCTGTGTATTATGCGGTCCTGTGCCCAGCGCTCTGTGTATTATGTAGTCCTGTGCCCAGCGCTCTCTGTATTATGTAGTCCTGTACCCAGCGCTCTGTGTATTAGCAAGTCCTTTGCCCAGTGCTCTGTGTATTATGTAGTTCTGTGCCCAGCACTCTGTGTATTGTGCAGTCCTGTACTCAGCGCTCTGTGTATTATGCAGTCCTTTACTCAGCGCTCTGTGTATTATGTAGTCCTGTTCCCAGCACTCTGTGTATTATGCAGTCCTGTGCCCAGTGCTCTGTGTATAATGTAGTTCTGTGCCCAGCGCTCTGTGTATTATGCAGTCCGGTACCCAGCGCTCTGTGTATTATGCAGTCCTGTACCCAGCGCTCTGTGTATTATGCAGTCCTGTACACAGCGCTCTGTGTATTATGCAGTCCTGTTCCCAGCGCTCTGTGTATTATGCAGTCCTGCACCCAGCGCTCTGTGTATTATGCAGTCCTGTACATGGCGCTCTGTGTATTATGCAGTCCTGTACCCAGTTCTCTGTGTATTATGCAGTCCTGTGCCCAGCACTCTGTATTATGCAGTCCTGTGCCCAGCGCTTTGTGTATTATGTAGTCCTGTGCCCAGCACTCTGTATTATGCAGTCCTGTGCCCAGCATTCTGTGTATTATGCAGTCCTGTGCCATTTGCCAATAAAAAAAAAATGATGTCCCCGGATTTCTTTTTAAAAATCTGGTCACCTTAACTTATAGGCAGCGCTGATAGGTGGCACTGATGAAGAGACACTAATTTACAGCACTGGTGGGCATCGATAGGTGGCATTGGTGGGCACTGGTAGGTGGCACTGGAGTGCACTGGTAGGTGGCAATGGTGGGCATTGATGAGGCAGCAGTGGCTCTCCGTGTGCGGGAACAATGTCTTGTTCACACAAGCCAGTAATCGCCTTTTTGTTTTTTTCCCTCACGCTGAAAAGAAAAGCCGATTACCGGTGTAACGTTAGAATTCCATACCCCGTGAAGAAACCATACCCTCGTCACTTCCGGTCTGAAACAGCTGAGCAGCGCAGCAGTGCGCATGCTCAGAGCCCCGGATACGCAATTGAACATCAAAGAATCAGAGAAGTGCGCATGCTCGTTGGGCATGAATTTTTTTACGGCACTGTGTCTAATGTTATACTTGCGGCGGGTAAATTAAAACACTTCGGCTGCAACATCAATCATCTCCTCTGCTATCGCTGTCACTTCCCTCATCTCCGGTAATAAATATAAAAGCGGCGGCGGGTGTATGAGATATAAATGACGGCGATCGCGGCTCCGTGATCCACTTTTATATTTATTACCGGAGATGAGGGAAGTGACAGGGGAAGAGCGGAGATGATTTATGTTGCAGAGGAGCTGTTTTAATGTAAGCGCCGCAAGTTTAACTACCATGAGAAATCCATACCCTCCGTAGGTACACCGGAAGTGACGAGGGTATGGATTTCTCACGGGTATGGTTTTTTCATGGAACAGGCTTCTGTTTACATCACAGGATCAGCTGTCATTGGCTGACAGCTGATCACATGGTAAGGAAGCAGGATCGAATGGACTCGTTGATCACAGAGCGCACCGCCTGCATGCCCCGTAGCGGATGTGCAGGGCGCGCAAGCTCAGGAGGGCGTATATGGAAGCTCCATCGCTGTCACTATCAGAAAGCTGCTTCACACCAATGAAGGCCCCTTGAACCTCCTTTCAGGAAAGGGAGCCTTGACTGCTGGAAGCCTGGCATCGCTGTGGGCGTGAACCTAAAAGGTAAGTTAAGTAGCTCCCTTAGGATTGGCTACAAAGAGCTGAGGTGAGTGGGCGGAGCCTGAAGGCTACGCCGGGGCACGTCCAACTGCTCTGAGGAGATTCAGCGGTGACAAGAGTTGCTAGGTGAGTATCCCTCCTCTGTTCCCAGGCCCTTCACTACCAAATTTCACAGGAGTTCCCCTTCCCCCGCGGGGAAGCTGATCCGTGGGGCCAGCGGTTCACCTGCGTTCGCTGGAGAAAGAACGGCGGTCAGCTGTTGTAAACGCAGCAGACCGTTGTTCTCTCAGGAATCAGCACAGAGCTCCTGTGATCCTTCTATTAGGGAACACAGGTCCCTGTATGATTCCGTGAGCCCATCCCCCCACACAGTTAGAAAACACCCACCTAGGGACACATTTAACCCTTTGATCGCCCCCTGGGTTAACCCCCTCCCCTGCCAGTGTCATTATTACAGTGACATATTTTTAGCGCTAATTACTGTAGTAATGTCACTGGTCCCCCCAAAAGTGTAAAAAATGTCAGTTAGGTGTCTGATCTGTCTGATCTGTCCGCTGCAATGTCGCAGTCCTGCTAAAAATCGCAGATCGCCGCCATTTCTAGTAACAAAAAAAAAAGATAAATAAAAATGACATAAATCTTTCCCTTAGTTTGTAGACGCGATAACTTTTGCGCAAACCAATGAAAATACGCTTATTGGGATTTTTTTTACCAAAAATATGTAGCGGAATACAAATTGTAATAAAAGGATGAAAGAATTTAATTTTTATATTTTTTTTTATTGGGAATGTTAAATAGCAGAAAGTGAAAAATATTGTTTTTTTTATTTTTTTTTTTTCCAGAGTTGTCGCATTGCTGTGCAGATTACATGAGATGTCTGTGCGATGCGAATCCGGCCGTACATCTTCTGTGGCTGAACTCCCATTGCATTCGCATGAAAATGCTTTTCTACTTATAGAGCGCAGATCTCTCCGTAAAGAGGACCTGTCATACCTTATTCCTGTTACAAGGGATGTTTACATTCCCTCTAACAGGAAAAAAGTCATCATAAAAATAAAGGAAAAGTGTAAAAATAAAAAAATTAAATAAAAAATTTAAAAAAAAGAAAAGTGCCCCCATTCCCGAACGCATACGTAGGTCGCACCCACATATGTAAATTGCATTCAAACCCTACATGATAGATATCGGAGCAATCGTTAGATCGAGAGCAAGACCTCTGTAACTCTAAACTGGTAACCTGTACAAAATGTTAAAGCTCGGCCTATGGAGATTTCTAAGTACGGAAATTTGGTGCCATTCCACAAGTATGCGTATGATATGCACTGGTAGGTGGCACTGGTGGACAATGGTAGGTGGCACTGGTGGGAACTGCTTAGCAGTACTGATATGCACAGCATTGGTAGGTGGCACTGGTGGGCACTGGTAGGTGGCACTGGTGGCAGCACAGGTGGGCACTGCTTAGCAGCAGTAGGTGTCTGTTTGCAGGAACGATGTCCCATTTACACAAGACGGTAACCGGCTTCTGTTTACATCGCATCATTGGCTGACAGCTGATCACGTGGTAAAGGGCCGGGGTCAGCTCCTTACTCCCATCTGTGATCAGCCGTGTCTCCTGGACTCACTGATCACAGAGCGCGCCCCCCGCGCCCCGCAGGGAGCGTGCAAGCAGCACATACACGGGAGAACGTACATGGACGCTTTCCCGGCAATTTAGGCCCATGTAGCTTTTTTTCGGCTAAAGCGCGGGCAGGAAGAGGTTAAACGCCTTTACAGGTTACCAGTTTAGAGATACACAGGAGGTCTGATGATAGAATTATCGCTCTCACTCTGACGTTCTCCACAATACCTCACATGTGCGGTGCGATCACCGTTTACATATGTGTGCAGGAGTAACGTATGACTTCGCTTTGCACGTAAGCACGAGGGGACGGGCGTGCTTTACATTTTTTTTTTTTTTATTATTCATATTTATTTTATCCAAAACTTTTTCTTGGTAATAACTTTATTGCCATGACAAGGGATGAACATCATGTATTACAGGGAATCGCCAGCTGAAAATTCTCATGCAGGTGCAGGCATTATCCCGGTATAACCAGGGCTCAAGTCCTGCGGGAACACATGGGAACGGAGTTCCTGTACTATTTCTACAGCAGGAACGCCATTCCCGTTAGCAGCCGTGTCTCCCCCCGACTCGATCCCAGCGCCTGGTGCCGACACATTATTCGGCCTGTGGAGTGGATCACTGTGCCTAAGCTGTCTCGCCACGGCCGTGATCAGGGCCACAGTGACAGCTACAGTGTACGGTTTCTTTCCTCCTGCGTCATAATCCCTGCATGGCTGCTGTAGTATGGTAAGCAACGGGTTAAGTTGCTGTCTGCAAAATGTTACAATTATGTATATGTCTGGGAGCTGGGTGTGGCTGAAGTTAGTTGCATGCTGATGTGCAGTGAATAAAGAAGCAACCTGTACAGCCTGTCTGTGTTAATACACTACATTTTGGCGACGAGGATGGCTAGCTTTCTGGATTTACCGGCTATCGGACCGTTTGATGTGTCTGGAGACCACACTAGTCTCTCACAGCGCTGGGACAAGTGGAAGAAGGGATTTCAGCTCTATGTTATAGCCACAGGAGTGACTGCACCTGCTCAGAAGAGGGCCATGCTGCTGCATCTAGCTGGACCTAAAGTTCAGGACATTTTTGAAACCCTGGGAGCAACAGGGGAAGATTCAGACTATGAGACAGCCATGAATAGACTGAGTGAGTACTTTGAGCCAAAGAAAAATATTCCCTATGAAAGATATAAGTTTAGACAGGCTGTGCAAGAACTGGGAGAAACCACAGACAGTTATGTGACTAGGCTGAAATATCTGGCAAAGTCTTGTGATTTTGGGACTGTAACTGAGGAGATAATCAGAGATCAGGTCATAGAGAAATGCACATCTGTGCACCTCAGGAGGAGATTATTGAGAGAACCTAGTCTCACACTTACTAGTCTGCAGGAGATTGCAAGAGCCATTGAACTGTCTGAGCTCCAGGCTCTGCATATTGAAACCAAGAACACTGCATCTGTCAATACAGTCTCCAAACCTACCTATAATAATAGGAATATCTGGAGTAGGAAAGAGAGTTTTCCAAAGAGGACTTTACATATCACCTGCAATAAATGTGGCAGGGCGGGACACACAAGTCAGGACTGCACTGTGGTACAGAATAAAATGTGCTTTGCTTGTGGAAAGACAGGTCATTTTGCAGCTGTGTGTAGAAGTACAACCAGAGATAACAAAACCAAAGGACAATCTGCACAAGTAAATGTTATAGCTGAGGATAAAGAGAGTGCTCCTGACTGTGAATTTATATTCTCCCTGTGTTCTCTGCAAGCCGGGACATTAACCATTAAGATTGGAAATACAGATGTGTCAGTGTTGATTGACTCTGGAGCTACATGCAATGTTATGGACTTGGCTTCTTGGCACAGTCTTAATGGCAGAGAAAATCACCTTAAATTGTGTAACACCACTAAACAGATTTATACTTATGGCTCCAGTACACCACTGCAACTTAAAGGCAAATTTTATACCTCTGTTCAAACACATGAGACTGGTCCTCCATTGCAGACCGAATTCTATGTTGTAGATGGCACAGGGTCGCCTCTGCTTGGTCGTCAAACCGCAATGGCACTAGGGGTGTTACAGATTGGCCGTGATGTAGGCAGCACAAGAGTGAATATGGTGTCTCCTGCTATTTCTGCATTGAAAGAGGAATTTAAAGATTGCTTCTCTGGGTTTGGAAAATTAAAGGATTTTCAGTTGGAGCTTCACATTGATCCACATGTAAAGCCTATTGCACAGCCAGTACGCAGACTTCCTTATAGCCTGAGATCACCTGTTGAGCACAAACTGGCAGAGCTGCTAGACCTTGACATTATTGAACCTGTGGAAGGGCCCACTCCGTGGGTATCGCCGTTAGTTGTTGTACCAAAGGGCACAGATATTCGGATTTGTGTGGACATGAGATGTGCTAACCAAGCTGTGCAGAGAGAGAGACATCCAATTCCCACTATTGAAGATGTTCTGCATGCAATGAATGGGGCAAGTGTCTTCAGTAAACTGGATTTGAAATGGGGTTATCATCAGATTGAATTGACCCCAGCATCTAGAGTCATCACTACATTTGCAAGCCATAAAGGTCTTTTTAGATACAAGAGGTTGATGTTTGGCGTATCGTCCGCACCGGAGGCCTATCAACATGTGATTCAGCAAGTGCTACATGGTTGTGAAGGCACGCATAACATTTCTGATGATATAATTGTGTGGGGAACAAACACACAGGAGCACGACGAACGTCTCCGTGCAGTGCTAAATCGCTTGAAGGAGAAAGGGTTAACATTAAATGAGAAGAAATGCACATTTCAAATGAATAAAATGACTTTTATGGGCCATGTGCTGTCTGACAGGGGCATTGGTCCAGAGGACTGTAAAATTAAAGCTGTGTCTGATGCCAGAAATCCTGAAAGCCCTGCAGAAGTACGCAGTTTTCTTGGGCTAGTGAATTACTGTGCCAAGTTTATTCCAGATATGGCGACTGTCAGTGAACCTTTGAGAGTGTTGACCCGCAAAGCAGTCCCGTGGAAGTGGGGCTTTTTGGAACAAGGTGCATTTGATGAACTTAAGAGACGGCTGACTTGCGCCACAACTTTGGCTTATTTCAATCCTACTGCACACACCCAAGTTATTGTCGATGCTAGCCCTGTGGGGTTAGGCGCCATCTTGGTTCAGAGACAATGCACAGGCGATTACAGGCCTATTCAGTATGCAAGCAGATCCCTCACTGATGTAGAGAGACGTTATTCTCAGACCGAGAAAGAAGCTTTGGCTGTTGTTTGGGGATGTGAAAGGTTTCACACCTATCTCTACGGCCTTGATTTTGAAATCATCACAGACCACAAGCCTCTGGAAGTGATATATTCGCCACGCTCAAAACCATCCGCCAGAATTGAGAGATGGGTTCTCAGATTGTTACCATATCGCTTTACAGTGCGGTACAGACCTGGACCGACTAATGCGGCAGATGCACTTTCCAGATTGCCTCAGTCTTCTGCACCTGTTCATAACCTGGCAGAAGAGTACATTCGTTTTGTGGCTACTAACGCCATGCCTCAGGCATTGACACCGCGGGAGGTTGAAGAATTGTCATCTGTGGATCCGGAAATTGCTCGGTTGAGAAAATGTGTAAGACAAGGGGTTTGGGTGGATTGTGACCCAAGCTATCACAGAATCAAACAAGAGCTGAGTATTGCAGGACAACTAGTTCTACATGGCAATCGTATTGTGATGCCTAAAGATTTACGGAAACGTACATTACATTTAGCCCATGAGGGCCATCAAGGCATTGTACGCACCAAACAAAGATTACGTGAGAAAGTCTGGTGGCCAGGAATTGACAAGGATGTGGAACTTTTGGTTTCTTCATGTCGAGCATGTCAGTTGGTGGGCAGCAAACCTAAACCAGAACCAGTAACTCACACTGTTCTACCTGAGGGACCATGGGAAGATTTAGCCATTGATCTGTGCGACATTCCATCTGGACACCATCTTTTAGTTGTTGTGGACTATTATTCAAGGTGGCAAGAGGTGGTAGTTCTCACTAAAGCTACATCATCAACTGTAATTGAGGGGTTGGAGAGCATTTTTGCCTCTCATGGGTTGCCTAAACAGATTGTGAGTGATAATGGTGCCCAATTTACTTCTCAGGAATTTCAGGATTATCTGAAATCAAATGCTATTGAACATCATCGTACAACTCCATACTGGCCACAGGCTAACGGGGAAGTGGAACGCCAGAATCGAACCTTGCTGAAAGCTTTGCGGATTGCTCATTTAGAGAGAAGAGACTGGAAAAAGGAACTGTGGCGTTTTCTTTTGGCTTATCGCACAACTCCGCATACTGTTACTGGCGTTAGTCCTGCGGAACTTCTTTGTGGTCGCAAATTCAGGACAAAATTGCCAGACATTGGGGGTCCTCCTACAAGTCAGAAACCTTTTCGGCATATTGATGATGGAAGGAAGATCCGGGCTGAACAGTATGCAAACCACCGCCGCCATTGTCAACCTAGTGGCCTTCAACAGGGTGATAAGGTGTTGCTTCAAAGTGATCGGTTTAACAAACTGGCTCCGTCCTTTGAACCTGAGCCTTATGTTGTAAAGGAGAAAAGAGGTACTCAAGTGGTTTTAGAGGATTTAGATGGACACACAAAAGTGCGTAATTCCTCATTTGTGAAGAAATTTATTGAGTCAGAAGGTCAAGTATCGGAAGATGGCGAACAGGCAAAGAGTAGTGATGATACTGCCAGTGATCCAGACTTCAATCCACAACCATCCACATCGGAATGGCCAAGAGAAAAACGAGCAACAAATCCACCGGCCTACCTTAAGGACTATGTGTATAGTCAGGAGTTTATAGGTTAAATTTTTAGTTGTTCATCCATGCATTTTGTTAATCTTATTAATACGTTGTGCATGTTATGTTTTATTCAAAGAGAGGAGGGAATGTAGTATGGTAAGCAACGGGTTAAGTTGCTGTCTGCAAAATGTTACAATTATGTATATGTCTGGGAGCTGGGTGTGGCTGAAGTTAGTTGCATGCTGATGTGCAGTGAATAAAGAAGCAACCTGTACAGCCTGTCTGTGTTAATACACTACAGCTGCTTCACGGTTCTCCCTTCCCTGTCTCCTCTCAGCACTGTGTGTCAGTCGCCTATGCTTCAGACAGGACATGGAGGCTCCGCCTCCATGTTGCAGACAGCTCTGACTGGCTGCAGAAGGGACATTACGGTGGAGCCTTCATCTTGCCCTTGTCCTGATTGGCTGCAAGAGAGACATGGAGGTAGGGGCAGGAGCTCCATGTTACCGGCTTCTATGTTGATCTGTGCAAGGAACAGGATTGCATGCAGCATAGTAAGTTGTTTTTTGTGTGTGTGCCAGGGACTCAACAAGGGGCATTGAGGTGGCTGGGACTCTAGGAGGGTCGGGGGGATCGGGTGGGGGAAATTGAGATCAGGATTCATTTTTGTGAAGGGATAATTTACAGGTGGCTGTTAACCACTTTACCACCGGAGGATTTTGCTGTCTTACGTCTGGGCCACTTTTTGCGATTCGGCACTGTTCGAATTTAACTGACAATTGCGCGGTCATGCGACGCTGTACCCAAACGAAATTTACGTCCTTTTTTTCTCACAAACAGAGCTTTCTTTTGGTGGTATTTGATTACCTGTGCAATTTTTACTTTTTGCGCTATAAACAAAAAAAGAGCGACAATTTTGAAAAAATAACAATATTTTTCACATTTTTTTTTATATGAAATTCCCCCCCAAAAAAATTTAAAAATCAAAATTTTTTATCATTTTAGGCCAATTTATTTTCTGCTACATATTTTTGGTAAAAAAAATCGCAATAAGCGTATTTTGATTGGTTTGCGCAAAAGTTATTGCGTTTACTAACTAAGGGAAAGATTTCTGTCATTTTTGGTGTTTTTTTTTTTAACGAGTAATGGCGGCGATCTGCGATTTTTTTTGCGGGACTGCGACATTGCGGCGGACAGATCGGACCCTTGACTGACATTTTTGACACTTTTGGGGGTACCAGTGACATTACTGCAGTAATCAGTGCTATATATATGCACTGTTACTGTAAAAATGACACTGGCAGGGAAGGGGTTCATTTTATTGGAGAGGGAGGGGTTAATGTATGCCTGGTGCTTACTAACGTGTGTGGGGGGAGGTGACTGAGTGACACAGGGACAGATCTCAGGTTCAGCTATGCTGAACCCTGCAATCTGACCCTGCCTGTCACTTCGGAGATCTGCCCGCTCTGTTTACACAAGCGGGCGGATCTCCAGACTCGATTCCCCGACGATCCGGGAAGAGCAGCGGCGACCGCCGCTGCTCCTCCCCTGGCCCGACTCCCGCTGTGACTGAATACAGCGGGAGCAAGCCTCCGGTGGTGCGTGCGCGCCGCCGAGAAGGGGGAGTGTCTGCCGTCGTAGGTCTACGTCGTCAGACCTACAAGAGCCACTTTGCCGCAGTAGAGCTCTAGTGAGCAGCGGCAAAGTGGTTAAACTAGTGCTGATGCAGTTGCTCTGTGCATGCCACTATCCAGTGACCCCTACAGTGAATTGAAGCTCATTTACACTAGTGGTTGGGGGAGGGGGAGGGGGGGGGGTAAAACTGTACAAACCCAAATCCAAAAAAGTTGGGACACTGCACAAATTGTGAGTAAAAAAGGAATGGACTAATTTACAAATCTCATAATTTTATATTGTATTCACAATATAATATAGATAACATATCAAATGTTGAAAGTGAGACATTTTGAAATGTCATGCCAAATATTGGCTAATTTTTTTTATGAGAGCTACACATTCCAAAAAAGTTGGGACAGGTAGCAATAAGAGGCCGAAAAAGTTAAATGTACATATAAGGAACAGCTGGAGGACCAATTTGCAACTTATTAGGTCAATTGGCAACATGATTGGGTATAAAAAGAGCCTCTCAAGATGGGCAGAGGATCATCAATTCCCCCAATGCTGCGGCGAAAAATAGTGGAGCAATATCAGAAAGGAGTTTCTCAGAGAAAAATTTGAAAGAGTTTGGAGTTATCATCATCTACAGTGCATAATATCATCCAAAGATTCAGAGAATCTGGAATAATCTCTGTGCGTAAGGGTCAAGGCCGGAAAACTATACTGGATGGCGTTGATCTTCAGGCCCTTTAGACGGCACTGCATCACATACAGGAATGCTACTGTAATGGAAATCACAACATGGGCTCAGAAATACTTCCAGAAAACATTGTCGGTGAACACAATCCACCATGCCATTCGCCCTTGCCGTCTAAAACTCGATAGGCCAAAAAAGAAGCCATATCTAAACATGATCCAGAAGCCCTGGCGTTTTCTCTGGGGCAAGGCACATTTAAAATGGACTGTGGCGAAGTGGAAAACTCTTCTGTGGTCAGACGAATCAAAATTTGAAGTTCTTTGTGGAAAACTGGGACGCCATGTCATTCAGACTAAAGAGGACAAGGACAACCCAAGTTGCTATCAGCGCTCAGTTCAGAAGCCTGCATCTCTGATGGTATGGGGTTGCATGCGTGCGTGTGGCATGGGCAGCTTACACATCTGGAAAGGCACCAACAATGCTGAAAGGTATATCCAAGTACTAGAACAACATATACTCCCATCCAGACGTCGTCTCTTTCAGGGAAGACCTTGCATTTTCCAACATGACAATGCCAGACCACATACTGCATCAATTACAACATCATGGCTACGTAGAAGAAGGATCCAGGTACTGAAATGGCCAGCCTGCAGTCCAGATCTTTCACCCATAGATAATATTTGGCGCATCATAAAGAGGAAGAAGTGACAAAGAAGACCTAAGATAGTTGAGCAACTAGAAGCCTGTATTAGACAAGAATGGGACAACATTCCTATTCCTAAATTTCAGCAACTTGTCTCCTCAGTCCCCAGACGTTTGCAGACTGTTATGAAAAGAAGAGGGGAGGCCACACAGTGGTAAACATGGCCGTGTCCCAACTTTTTGATGCCATGAAATTTAATATCAACTTATTTTTCCCTTAAAATGATAAATTTTCTCAGTTTAAACATTTGATATGTCATCTATGTTGTATTCTGAATAAAATATTGAAATTCGAAACTTCCACATCATTGTATTCTGTTTTTATTCACAATTTGTACAGTATCCCAACTTTTTTGGAATCGGGTTTGTATGTTTGAGTCACACTTTACCACCCCTGCCTCCAACCACTACTTCAGAGGGAACATCCAAGGGTGTACGCTTGCTTTCGCCGCATGGTAAGAATTATAGCCCCTGCCATTTTTTAGCACCTGACAAATCTGAGCTGTTCAAGTGAATACTGCATTGCAACCATAGGGATCAAGGGGATAAGGCAAGCAGTGTGGAGGCAATAAAATGCCCTCGAAAGAGAGATCCAAACACAGATTGCTCTTCAGACACCAGCACTAATGTGAATGAGCCCTTTAACCACGTTTCGGCACTGCGTTATTTTAACGGACTATTGCGCGGTCGTGCGACGCTGTACCCAAATAAAATTGATGTCCTTTTTTTCCACAAATAGAGCTTTCTTTTGGTGGTATTTGATCACCTGTGCAATTTTAATTTTTTGCGCTATGAACAAAAAAGAGCGACAATTTTGAAATAAAAAAACAATATTTTTCACATTCTGCTATATCACATTCTCAAAAAAAAAATTTAAAAGTCAACATTTTTTAAAATATTAGGCTTATTTGTTTTCTGCTACATATTTTTGGTAAAAAAATCTCAATAAGCGGATTTTTGATTGGTTTGCGCAAAAGTTATTGCGTTTACTAACTACGAGAAAGTTTTATGTCATTTTTATTGTTTTTTTTTTTTACTAGTAATGGCGGCAATCTGCGATTTTTTGCGTGACTGGGACATTGTGGCGGACACAGATCGGACCCCTGACTGACATTTTTTACACTTTTGGGGGGGAAAAGACTAAGAAAGAAAGGGTGGAAAGAAAGGGGGGGACTAAGAAAGAAAGGGGGGACCAGTGACATTACTATAGTAATCAGCTAAAAATATGCACTGTTATTGTAATAATGACACCGGCAGGGAAGGGGTTAACATTATGGGTGATCAAGGGGTTATATGTGAGCCTAGGGGAGTGATTCTAACTGTGGGGGGGGGGCGTGGCTTCTGAAATGACCATAGAGACATGTGATCCAATATACAGTCAGGTCCATAAATATTGGGACATCGCCACAATTCTAAACTTTTTGCCTCAATACACCACCACAATGGATTTGAAATGAAACAAACATGATGTGCTTTAACTGCAGACTTTCAGCTTTAATTTGAGGGTATTTACATCCAAATCAGGTGAACGGTGTAGGAATTACAGCAGTTTGTATATGTGCCTCACACTTTTTAAGGGACCAAAAGTAATGGGACAGATTAACAATCATAAATCAAACTTTCACTTTTTAATACTTGGTTTCAAATCCTTTGCAGTCAATTACAGCCTGAAGTCTGGAACACATAGACATCACCAGACGCTGGGTTTCATCCCTGGTGATGCTCTGCCAGTCCTCTACTGCAACTGTCTTCAGTTCCTGCTTGTTCTTGGGGCATTTTCCCTTCAGTTTTGTCTTCAGCAAGTGAAATGCATGCTCAATCGGATTCAGGTCAGGTGATTGACTTGGCCATTGCAAAACATTCCACTTCTTTCCCTTAAAAAACTCTTTGGTTGCTTTCGCAGTATGATCCGGGTCATTGTCCATTTACACTGTGAAGCGCCGTCCAATAAGTTCTGAAGCATTTGGCTGAATATGAACAGATATTATTGCCCGAATCACTTCAGAATTCATCCTGCTGCTTTTGTCAGCAGTCACATCATCAATAAATACAAGAGAACCAGTTCCATTGGCAGCCATACATGCCCACGCCATGACACTACCACCACCATGCTTCACTGATGAGGTTGTATGCTTTGGATCATGAGCAGTTCCTTTCCTTCTCCATACTCTTCTCTAAGTTGATCTTGGTCTCATCTGTGCATAGGATGTTGTTCCAGAACTGTGAAGGCTGAGGGGCCTTCTCATAGTGTATACTACAAAACAAGTTCCCATGAGCCACTAAAGTGTTTGGCTTGAAGAAAAGGTGGCAACTCTACGCCTGGACAGAGTGGTGGGATTAGTAATGGGTGCTGGGCGGGCAGTCCTAATGAAATCCCAGTAGTTTGCTTTTGTAGTTTTAGCCGTGCACGGCTGCACTGCGCCTTTCCACCTCACCCCAGGGCACGCTGTGCACTCTGGTACAGGGCTCCTATGGGAGGCCTCAAGCTTGTGAAGTATTGAGACTGCGTGGCTGTACCCTTTAACCTCAGGGCACATGTTGACCCACAGCCCTTACAGAAGCCTGAAAAAGCAAATGCCAGGCATCCTGTCCGTTACACCATTTTAAGTTTGGACGCACACAACACAGGCTCTTGGAAATGCAGGAGGGTGTCCAGTAAGTAGGAGACCTGGGATATGACTTTACCCACGACATATCGTCATATCCCTGCCACTCCTAAATCTGCTCCACTGCCGCCAGCACCAGGCCCATGATGCTCTAAATCCAGCCTCCGCTGCACCGCAGGCATGCCTAAACTAAAGGCGTTCTGGTGAAGCTGAGTAAAAAGTCTCCGCCAGCGTCCAATCAAGTGTGGGATGAGGACAAGGACAGAGCACAGGAGGCCCCCATGGATGGTATATGCAGTGTCCGAGCAAAGGCCAGCTCCCCGCCATACCAGAGGCTCTTCTCTCTCGCCCAGCCCCGACAGAGCCGCCCCGAATCCTGCCGGCTAGTTTGGGACCTCAGAGTCAGTGCAGCAGGCTCTGTCCAGCCCGACCCAGCCAGTGAACAGAGAGTACCTGGAGCAGAGCTTTAGCCTGGGATGGGGGTCAGGAGGAGGTACGGAAGTGGGAGAGGGGGCCAAGTCGCTGCACCATGTGCCTCTGAGTTGCACTTGCCCCCTGGGCCAAAAGTTGCCAGTCTGCCCCTGGGTAGAAGGAGAGAGAGGTAAAAGAGAGAGATGAGAAAGAGAGAGGAAGGAAAGAGAGATAGGAAGGGAGATGAGAAAGATATATATAGAGAGAGATAGATAGATAGATAGATAGATAGATAGATAGATAGATAGATAGATAGATAGATAGATAGATAGATAGATAGATAGATAGATAGATAGATAGATAGATAGATAGATAGATAGATAGATAGATAGATAGATAGATAGAGAGATATAGATAGAGAGATAAATATATATATATATATATATATATAGAGAGAGAGAGAGAGAGAGAGAGAGAGAGATAAAGAGAGAGATAGATAGATAGATAGATAGATAGATAGATAGATAGATAGATAGATAGATAGATAGATAGATAGATAGATAGATAGATAGATAGATAGATAGATAGATAGATAGATAGATAGATAGATAGATAGATAGAGAGATATAGATAGAGAGATAAATATATATATATATATATATAGAGAGAGAGAGAGAGAGAGAGAGCTAAAGAGAGAGAGATGGAAATAGAGCGATATAAAGAGACAGATGGAATAAGAGCGAGGGATAGGGGGTAGAAAATAACAAGTGAGAGAGAGAAGAAAGAAAGAATAAAGAGGGGTGAGAGATAGAGGAGAAATGGAAAGGGAAATTTGCAACTCAAAGTATACGTAAGCCACCATAGTACCCACTAGCAATACCCGCCAGCAGTAGCCACCACCAGTACCAGCCAGCAGTAACCGCCAGCAATGCAAGCTAGCAGTAGCCACTACCAGTACCCACCAGCAGTACCAGTCATCAGTAGCCACCACCAGTCACCGCCAGAATTACCCGCTAGCATTACCAGCCAGCAGTACCAGCCAGCAGTACCCGCCAGCAGTACCGGCCAGCAGTACGCACCAGCAGTACTGGCCAGCAATACCCACTAGCAGTACCAGTCAGCAGTACCCACCAGCTGTACCAGCCAGCAGTAACCACCACCAGTACCAGCCAACAGTACCCACTAGCAGTACCAGCCAGCAGTACCAGGCAGCAGTAGCCACCAGCATTAGCAGGCAGAAGTAGCCACCCAGCAGCACCAGCCAGCAGTACCCACCAACAGTACCCATCAGCAGTAGCCACCACCAGTACCCCGTCAGCAGTACCAGACAGCAGTATCCATCAGCATTACCCGGCAGCATTACCCACCAGCAGTACCCGCCAGTAGTACCAGCCAGCAGTACCAGCCCTGGAGGACAGCCAGTTAGCAGCCACCAGCCATACCCGCCTGGGGGACAGCAGCAGCCAGCGATACCTGCAGGAACCCAATTCAATCCACTTAAAAAAACAGAAGGGGTTCTGTCCCCTTCTGTCTGGGCAGTTTAGATTTTAGGGCCCATAGAGTGGAGCGGGCTAAGTCAGTGTCTGCTCTGTGTATGCTGACATGGACCTGTCATCTGATCTGCCCGCTCAACTCATTGTGGCCCGCGACCGGTTACCAAGTCGCTAAAGTGGCCCTCGCTCCTCAAAGGGTATATATACACGAACACACACTTTTTTTAATTTATGAGGTGGGGGTGGTAATCTTGGGTGAGTTCCCACAATTTTTTTCCCAGGAATTGACCCCTGGGTATAACCGCTGCAAACCGAGGATGTCCTATGGTCGGCAAGGGGTTAATGGGCCATTAATTTTTTACCTTTTTATTGGTGGGGGTTTTGCTTTTTGTCTGTCTTGAATGTATGATAGAGAAGAGCCTGACAGCTTGTACACTTGGCAGCCGTCTGTGTCCTGAGTTTACTTTCCCCAGCGATGACAGTCTCCTGTCCAAAATGCTTTTCACTGTGTGGCCAGACGGTGTCACTACATGTCTTTACTTGTTAATGCAGTCTTGGTGTCACTGAAATGTATGTAGTGTTTCTGTAAACTACAAGGCTATCCTGTTATTATTTTTTCAGTGAGTACTTAAACCGGCCATAGATGGTTCAAATCTCGGCCGGTGTTCTGCCGAAAACTCCAACTCACCAAAATCTCCAACCACGTCACTTCCGGTGACTCTACAGTAAGGTGACCAGATTTTTAAAATGAAATCTGGGGACATATTTTTTTATTTATTTTTTGGCAAATGGTAAACTAATTTATAATCATATTTTCTTGAAATAATATATGCAGTGTATGTGGAATGCGTTTATGGAATGATTGGATGATTTATACGTTATTTCTCACATTTCCTCCATGCGATAGAAAACAAAAAGATAGAGATACTTTTTAGAATTTTTTGGGATAGGACTACCGAATGTTAAGAAGATAAGATAGAGGAAAAACTTGGAGGGAGGGATGGGGCGGCTAAATTCAAATCCAATCCGGGCAGGAGTGATGGTGTCACCCTCTCTGCAAAAGGTAAGAAATACTGCTGCAATGTGCAAATAGTGGTGAAACACCCTATGTATAATCATAATAAAATGTAAAATATGCACACCAATTGTACATTTTATTATGATTAGATATGGGGGGGTTCACCACTATTTGCACATTGCAGCTCTGCGATATGTCTTACCTTTTGCAGAGGGTGACACCATCACTACTATATTGCAATACATTGGTTGATTTGCACTAGATATTCATTTTTAGGTTTTACCATTGCACTTATAAGTCCATTTGTACAATTTTATAGATGAAGTGTAGGGCAGTGCTGCATTTTTTAATTTTTTTTATTGTTGCACGTGAGGGAACCAGCCAACAAGATTCTCTTATTGCTTTTGAGATTTTTTTAGTATGGTAGTTGTTTTACTTGATTTCTTATGTCCCCTGTGGACTGGTAACCAGTGGCCCTGCATATTGGTGGTCAGTGTGCCCCCTGTTTGCTGGTGAGCAATGTGCCCCCTGTATGCTGGTGGTCAGTGTGCCCCCTGTATGCTGGTGATCAATGTGCCCCCTGTATGCTGGTGGTCAGTGTGCCCCCTGTATGCTGGTGGTCAGTGTGCCCCCTGTATGCTGGTGGTCAGTATGCCCACTGTATGCTGGTGGTCAGTGTGCCTCCTGTATGCTTATGATCAATGTGCCCCCTGTATGCTGGTGGTCAGTGTGCCCCCTGTATGCTGGGGGGTCAGTGTGTCTCCTGTATGCTGGGGGTCAGTGTGCCCCCTGTGTATGCTGGTGATCAATGTGCCTCCTGTATGCTGGTGATCAATGTGCCCCCTGTATTCTGGTGGTCAGTGTGCCCCCTGTATTCTGGTGGTCAGTGTGCCCCCTGTATGCTGGTGGTCAGTGTGCCCCCCGTATGCTGGTGGTCAGTGTGCCCCCTGTATGCTGGTGGTCAGTGTGCCCCCTGTATGCTGGTGTTCAGTATGCCCACTGTATGCTGGTGGTCAGTGTGCCTCCTGTATTCTGATTATCAATGTGCCCCCTGTATGCTGGTGGTCAGTGTGCCCCCTGTATGCTGGGGGTCAGTGTGTCCCATGTATGCTGGTGGTCAGTGTGCCCCTGTATGCTGGTGGACAATGTGCCCTCTGTATGCTGGTGATCAATGTGCCTCCTGTATGCTGGTGATCAATGTGCCCCCTGTATGCTGGTGATCAATGTGCCCCCTGTATGCTGGTGGTCAGTGTGCCCCCTGTATGCTGGTGGTCAGTGTGCCCCCTGTATGCTGGTGCTACGTGCAGGGTGGAGGAGGATTCTATGTACAGAGGGCAGGGCTATTACCTATTTTTTTTTCTTCTGTATGTAATCACAGTATACATGTAATTTTTTTGTGTGTGTATGTTTTGTCAGTATATGTGAGAATATATGTTTTTCTGTGTTTGGGTGTGTCTGTGTACACAGCCTGTATAAAACATATACACCTCACTTCACTCACACACCAGAGAGACACTACAGGAGATGGTCAAAGACTGCAGACTCATTATTACAGGATATGGTGAGAGACCGCAGATATGAATCAGGAGATGGTCAGAGACTGCAGACATATTACAGGAAATGGTCAGAGACTGTAGACATGGTACAGGAGATGGTCAGAGACTGCAGACATGGTACAGGAGATGGTCGAAGACTGCAGATATGATACAGGAGATGGACAGAGACCGCAGACATGGTACAGGAGATGGTCAGGGACTGCAGACATGGTACAGGAGATGGTCAGAGACTGTAGACATGGTACAGGAGATGGGCGAAGACTGCAGATATGATACAGGAGATGGTCAGAGACCGCAGACATGGTACAGGAGATGGTTAGAGACTGCAGACATGGTACAGGAGATGGTCAGAGACTTTAGACATGGAAAAGGAGATGGTCAGAGACTGCAGACATGGTACAGGAGATGGTCAGAGACTGCAGACATGGTACAGGAGATGGTCGAAGACTGCAGATATGATACAGGAGATGGCCAGGGACCGCAGACATGGTACAGGAGATGGTCAGAGACTGTAGACATGGTACAGGAGATGGGCGAAGACTGCAGATATGATACAGGAGATGGTCAGAGACCGCAGACATGATACAGGAGATGGTTAGAGACTGCAGACATGGTACAGGAGATAGTCAGAGACTTTAGACATGGAAAAGGAGATGGTCAGAGACTGCAGACATGATACAGGAGATGGTCAGAGACTGCAGACATGATACAGGAGATGGTCAGAGACTGCAGATATGATACAGGGAATGGTCAGAGACTGCAGACAGGATACGAGAGATGGTCAGAGATTGCAGACATGATTGATTCAAGAGCTGATCAGGGACTGAGTTTACGGCTGAACCCAGTGTAAAAGTGTATAGTATCGCAGGGCTGCTCCACTCTATATAAACCAGCTCTGAAAGATCAAGTCAGTAATCCTCCTTTGAAAGTACAACCAAATGACAAAAGACAGCAGCACATCCAATTTCAAAATAAAAATTGTCTTACAAACAGTTAACTGCTCAAGATTAGTGGAGGGCAGTAAACAGTTAATAGGTCTGTGAAGCTTCTAGCCTGAACCAACAGTAAATGCCCCAAAAAATACATAAAAAGACCCATGCACCACACACAGAGCTCTGGCCAAATAGCTGAATAGAAGCTCAAATGGTTAACAGCCATGTGTCCCTGGTTTTAGAGAATGCAGCTGCAGTGTCTTCTTACCAGTGTATCAGGCAATGTACAGCTCATGTTAGGCAGATAAAAAATGTAAGGAGTGAGGGGAGAGGAGGCTGATTGGTAACTTCACACTGCCTGAACACACAGATATCTGGAAGACACTGCAGCCGACCAGCATTACATGTAACAGTGCTTGCTCTAATTGTAGCCTTCTTGCATCTCCCTTCTGGTGTCCCCATTCATCCCTGCTCAGTCAAATGTGGTGGGCTGGAGAGGGGCTGGGGGAGGAGTGTTATACTGCCTGCTGACTGGCTGTGGATGGAAGGGAGGAGGAGTTCCACATTTCAGCCCGCCCATCCCCGACATCAGAGCTTTGATTTGACAGCTCTGCTCCACTCACTGTTACTGACACTGTGCTGGCTGGATGGTCACACTGCTGAATGTACTGCTAGGCAGTCAGCAATAGGTACACCGTCCCTGAATCCAGGGAGAGAACCGGGGGGCACGCTTGGTCCGGGGACAGTGTCCTCATTCCGGGGACTGACCCCAGAAACCGGCGATGTCTGATCACCCTACCCTAAAGCAAGCATTATTGGAGATTTTGACGAGTTGGGAGTTTTCACAGAACACCACCAGCATATACACTACGGTCAGGGGCTGACTGCCAACTTTTAGCACAGGGGGCAAATACAAACCAGAGGCCCATGGTGCAGCGACTCGGCCCCCCTTCCACTCTCCCTCTTCCCGGCCACTCTCCCTCTTCCCGGCCTCCTTCTGACCCCCATTCCAGGCTGAAGCTCCACTCCAGGTACTCTCTACTCACTGGCCAAATCTGGGTTCCCACCCTGGCCAGCAGGGGTTGGTTGGGGGGAGCTAGGACAGGTCAGCTGTGGCTGGCCGGGGGAGGAGAGTGTCCAGTGGGGCATGGAACCAGCATCTGCTCAGACACAGTTTACACCATCCATGCTGGAGGGAGGGGGAGGCCTGCGCTCTGTTCTTATCTTTAACCCGCACTTAGTAGGTCAGCGACAGGGACTTTTTACTTCTTTTCACCAGGAATCCTTTAGGCATGTCTTGGCAGAAGGCGGTGCAGCCTTTTTATGGGGCATCAGAGCGCCCCGGGGGCAATTGCCCCCCTACCTCCTGGCCCAGTCCTCCCCTGACTACGGTACACTACGGTACATAATATAATGAGTGGACATTGTTAGTCTGCCCGATTCTAACCAAAAACATGGCCGTCTCTAAGGCGGCGTCAACTTTTTTTCCTACTTACCCGGTGTTCTGTCAAAACATTCAACTTGTCCTGTTCCGTAGTGGATAGGCTGCCGTTTTTTTGTGAAAATAGCAAATCTCCAATTATTGCTGCTGTAGAGTCACCGGAAGTGACGTGGTTGGAGATTTTGGCAAGTTGGAGTTTCCGGTAGAACACCAGTTCAGTAGGGACCGGCCGAGATTCGAGCCATGCATGGACAGGCTGATTGTACCCATGTTGATCAATTGATCAACTTGGTACAACCAGCCTGTCAGATTTTTCATGTGATTGTTGCACGCAGCTGCAGCCACTAGCAATAATTACTTCGTGTTCTCCTGGCCGGGACGGCTCCCCCCGACTCCCCCCGCTGGGAGAAGATAATAGCTTTGTTGGAGGGATTCCCCCATCAACACTGACTCTGTTAATGGGGGAATTGAGCGATTTTCTTATGCTCTCTGCACTACTCCCAGCACATCCCTCTGAGTTCACAGGAGTCTGAACTACAGAGTTGGCATTGGGTATCAATGCGTGCTGACAGGATTTAGCTTTAGCTGGTTTGTAGGGGATGATGGGGACTCAGTCTAAAAGAGGGTGCAGCTTATTACGCATGGGGCACAGCGGGGATGTAGTGTCTACAGACACCAGCATCTTCTATTTCCAGAGAGGGGGAGGGGTGAGTGCTCAAAAAGTTATTTTGAGGGTCATTTTAACCCTTTACTGCTGGACATTTTTATTAATTTTATTCCATTTTCCATTTTTTTCCAATGTGCTAATTGCTAATTTCTGCCCTCAAAGCATTCCATAGTTTGTGAAATGATGAAGGCCCCAGTCATACCTCTGACATACACCTGTATGGGAAGCACCCATTTTTTCAAGCTTTTTTTTTTTTTTTTGGCCCAACAAGCATAGAGCAGTTTATTGATTTCCTTGGGCTGTACTATGCGAGACAAACGTGGCAAAGTAGCGAATGGCATGTTTCGGTTAGTATGGTTTTATTTATCATGCATTTTGCCACATTTGTTGCGAGTTTTTGCGTGTTGCAAAGCATGCATTATCTTCTGGCATTTGGGGTGCCATTTACATGCATGATGCACATTTTTTTGCACATTCCGGGATTGTGTGGAAATGTGCATTTCTGTGCGCATTATCCGAACGTGCAAATGTGAACGCAGACTAACTGATATGGTGAAATTTTATCACAGCGGCATGCGATGTTCCACCGTATTTCTTTTTTTTCCCTTTGTTTCCTGTTCCAATTTTCACTTTTTCAGCAAGTATTGGGCATGAGTGATTGTACATACAGAGAAGCAGATCTATGGACTGGGTGAAGTATGTTCAGTAGATCAGGGGTGGGGAAACTATGGCCAGCATTTCCCACAGCAGTACCAGCCTGAGCCAGCAGTACCCACAGCAGTACCAGCCTGAGCCAGCAGTACCAGCCTGAGCCAGCAGTACCAACCAGCAGTACCTGCCAGCAGTACCAGCCAGCAGTACTCGCCAGCAGTGCCAGCCCGCTGTACCCACCAGCAGTACCAGCCAGCAGTACCCACCAGCAGTTCTTTTCAAAACTTACCATAGCAAAGAGTCAACTGTGCTCCAGACTGTCAGACGCCCCTGCTCCTATCACCTCCTCCACAACACTACAGTAGAGGAATTACATCATACTCCTCCACCCCTCCTCCAACTATTCTGCTCCACCCACTCCTCAGTCTAAATTCTCCTATCTTCTTTCATATGCCAAGAGATTAGAGGAGTTTCCTCCCACATAAACTCCCTTGCTCCACCTCCTGCACAGGCTCATAGGTTCACAAAGCCTTCACTAACATGGTGGACCACCACAGGTCCTGGTCCTGTGAGCAGCAGTCATTGGTTGCTAGGGATGCCGGCATCCCTAGCAACCAATGACTTCACATGCATGCTGTGTGCACGTTTCTCCTGCTAGTTCCTACCTCCTTCCTGTCAGGCTATAGGGATTTCTCCTACAGTTACACTAAGCACTGTGATGGGGCAACTGATCTATGGGGGTACTTGGATGGGGGCAACTAATTCATCGGGACACAGTGATGGGGGGGCAACTCATCTATGGGGGTACTCTGATGGGCGACAACTGATCTACAGGGACACTATGATGAGGCAACTAATCAATGGGGACACTGTGATGGGGGGCAACTAATCTATGGGGGAAACTTTGATGGGGCATTATGATAGGGCAACTGATCTATGGGGACATTGTGATGAGGGCAACTACTCTATGGGGGCAATGTGATTGGGGCAAGTAATCTATGGGGAGACTGTGATGGGGCAACTAATGTATATATGTACTCTGATGGGGCAACAAATTGATGGGGGTACTGTGATGGGGCAACTGATTTGTCAGTACAACCTATCTTATTGGGGCACTGTGATGAGGGCAACTAATCTATATATACTATATTGTCAAACGTTTTGGGACACATGACTTTACACACATATGAACTTTAATTTCATCCCAGTCTTTAGATGACCGAGTTTGGGGTGGAGGAACTTGACTGGTCGGCACAGAGTCCTGACCTCAACCCGATAGAACACCTTTTGGATGAATTGAAGCGGAAACTGGGAGCCAGGCCTTTTCATTCAACATCAGTGCCTGACCTCACAAATGCTCTTGTGGAAGAATGGTCAAACATTCCCATAGGCACACTCCTAAACCCTGTGGACAGCCTTCCCAGAAGAGCTGAAGCTGTAATAGCTGCAAAGGGTGGGCCAACTCGATATTGTACCCTATGGACTAAGACTGGGATGCCATTAAATTTCATGTGCGTGTTAAGGCAGGTGTCCCAATACTTTTGACAATATAGTGTATGTACTCTGATGGATAATCTAAGGCTGCAACTAATCTAAGGGGACATTCTGATGGGATAACTGATCTATGGGAGCACTGTGATGGAGCAAGTGATTTGTGAAGGCACTCTGATGAGGGAAACTGATCTATGGGAGTATTCTGATGGGGCAACTGATCTATGGGGGTACTCTGATTGGGGTTCCTGATATAAGGGGGCACTGTGAAGAAGAACACCTGATGTAAGGGGGCACAGTGATGGGGGTAACTGATCTATGGGGATGCTCTCTTTGGGATAAACAATGTATGAAGATATTCTGATGAGGCTCCTGCTTTACGGGTGTACATAAGATGGGAACACCTTAAATAATGGGACAGCTAGTCTATGGGGAGGCTGTATTACGGGGGTACCCCTATGGGGTATTGATATATGGGGGGCACATTGAAGGGGGCAATTGATAAATGAAGATATTTTCTGATTGGGGTATGGATTTCTAGGGGTACTTTGATGGGGACATCTGATGTAAGAGGGCACTGTTATGGGAACACTTGATGTAAGGGGGCACTGGTATGGGGACAGCTGATGTGTGGGGGCACTGGTATGGGGACAACTGATGTAAGGGGGCACCAGATGTAAGATGGCACTGTTATGGGAACACCTAATGTAAGGGGGCACTGTTATGGGAACACCTGATGTAAGGGGGCACTGTCATGGGGACACCTGATGTAAGAGGGCACTGTTATGGGGACACCTGACTTAAGAGGACACTTTTATGGGGACACCTGATGTAAGGGGGCACTGTTATGGGGACACCTGATGTAAGGGGGCACTGTTATGGGGACACCTGATGCAAGAGGGCACTGTTATGGGAACACCTGATGTAAGAGGGCACTGTTATGGGGACACCTGATGTAAGAGGGCACTGTTATGGGGACACCTGATGTAAGGGGGCACTGTTATGGGGACACCTGATGTAAGGGGGCACTGTTATGGGGACACCTGATGCAAGAGGGCACTGTTATGGGAACACCTGATGTAAGAGGGCACTGTTATGGGGACACCTGATGTAAAGGAAAAGGGGCACTGTTATTGGGACACCTGATGTAAGAGGGCACTGTTATGGGGATACCTGATGTAAGGGGGCACTGTTATGGGGACACCTGATGTAAAAGAAAAGAGGCACTGTTATGGAGACACCTGATGTAAGAGGGCACTGTTATGGGGACACCTCATATAAGGTAGCACTGTTATGGGGACGCTGGATGTAAGGGGACAGTCTTAAGGGGACACCTGTAATAAAGGGGTACCTTGATTGGGGTAACTGATCTAAGGTAATATTCTGATGGGGGCATCTAATATGTGGTGGCAACTGATATGTGAAGGTATTCTGATTGGGGTTCCCGATTTATGGGGAACACAAATGGAGGCACCTGATGTGAAGTGGTTCTATTTTCTTTAACTTGAAAAATGGATATTATTGGCCTACTTTTATGTTTTATAACAGAGTTATTTCTTTGTCTTACATCTTGTTTCTGGTAAGGATAGTTGTTGGTGGAAGGCCAGAATAAAAGGGCACAGCCAGTGAAGGTGCAAGAATAGGAATGATCACAGGAAGGAGAAGCGGAGTGCCCAAAAGGCAGAATCCGGGGCTCAGAAAAGACTGGTCACCATGAACAGATCCAAGGCAAAGGCACCACTGGAAGCTCTGAGGATCAATACTAATCAGCTGCACTTCTCGGAGGTAAAGTCTTATCTATTAACAATGTCTTTGCTACAAGTCAACCCCAGTTATCTGCTGATACTCCAGACCACCCCTCAATTTCGCCCATTTACACTTCAGTTCATTTTCCAGTATATATGGACAATATTACAGGTCATCCTCCATTCTACCAATACTCCAGGCCACCCTCTGGCCCAGTCTGCAAATACTATAGATCACCTGTTGTCAGGACCATCAATAGGGGGTACACGCAGAACTTCCCATTTGGTCAGCAGGGGGCGCCAACAGCGGCTGCCTGTGGATACGTGGGGCTGTCTGGTCAGCTCTCCAGTGCCCCATCATTTCTAATGGCAGCCCTGTCATCTGTAGTCAGCCATTTTCTCCCTTTCACATCATTGGCTCAACACAGACACGAGCCAGCTGTGCAGAGACAGCGACCTGACAACTCTGGTTGTGATAAGGATATGAGAATATCTGAATCTTTCATAGGGTGGTCCATTCCTCCTCCAAGTGGGGGGTCTGCACACCTGGAGGACTGTAGGTTTCACTCATAATTTCTGATAAGCCTACATTTCTGGAATGTGGACAGGTGGAGATTGTATTGATACAAGGGAAACATCGGACACACTTCTATAGAGATGTAGCGATGAGACCTGAATGTATCCGAACACTCGCCATTATTCCAAATCATTTGGTGGAGAGGGGATTATGCTGTGTTTTTTTTTTTCTCTGGGGTTGGGCTTGGTCCCTTAGTTACAGTGAAGGGAACTCTTAAAGCTTTAGCATACCTAGACATTTCAGACACTTTTTTATGCTCCCAACTTTGTGGGAACAGTTTGGGGATTGCCCTTTCTGTTCCAACATGACTGCTCACCAGTGCACACAGCAAGGTCCATAAAGACATGGATAAGCCAGTTTAGAGGGAAGGAACTTGACTGGCCTGCACAGAGTCCTGACCTCAACCTGATAGAACACCTTTGGGATGAATTAAAGAGCAGACTGCGAGCCAGGCCTTCTCTCCAACATCAGTACCTGACCTCACAAATGCTCTTGTGGAAGAATGGTGAAACATTCCCATAGACACACTCCTAAACCTTGTGGACAGCTTTCCCAGAAATGCTGCAGCTGTTATAGCTGCAAAGGGGGGCCAACTCAATATTACACCCTACGGACTAAGACTGGGATACCATTAAAGTTCATGTGCGTGTAAAGGCAGGCGTCCCAATGCTTTTGGCAGGATAGTGTGTGTGTGTGTATAGATATATACACACACACTCTCTATACCTTCCTGTACATCCATATACATCTCTTATATACCATCATATTCATCCATATACCTCTCTTATATATCATCCTGTATATCCATATACCATCCATATACCATGTCATAAGTAATTTTTCTTCTTCTCTGACGTGTGCTGATGAGGCTGCACTGATATGCTGTACTGATGGGCACTGATGAGGCTGTACTGATGGGCACTGATGAGGCTGCACTGAGGGGCGCTGATGAGGCTGCACTGAGGGGTGCTGATGGGGCTGCATAGATAATCATGGCACTGACCTTGATTCTCAGTGTAAACAATGTACTTACAGCCTTGCTGGTTATCAGGTCTCCTTTTCTAACACAGACACAGCGCGTGAGCAAAGGAGAGCTGATTACCGGTAAACCTGTTTTTGTGTAATCAGCTGTGATTGGACATAACAGATCCCATGCTCCTTTACTCTGATCTGGGATGAGCTGTGTCCAAAGGACACATCGGTCGCAGAGCGTGCCTGATGTATGCCCCAGAGGGCAGGGTTCTGGGATGACATCCATGGACCCCCATAAAGAACCGGACATCTGCGCTATAGCCGTGTTTTGGCTGTAGCGCGGTCGGAAGTGCTTAAACTAGATGATGATATGGTAATCCCGCGCAATTAGGAAAAATGCTAAAAGAAAGATATAATCCTGAAGTTTGCAGCCTCCTAGAATACTTCTCACCCAAGTGAGAAGTATAAAATTGAAATATTGATAGTAAAGGGTATGGGCGCTACTTCTGATATATGTTGGTATATTTAACACTGGTATGTGATGATGTATCTGTTATAGTGTTATTGGTGTGATATATGGTAAACATATAACAACACACTTATACATACACGGCATACAATATGATATAGCAGTAAAGCAGTGCCACAAAATTATGATATGTAAATAAATTATGTGATAATAAATCCTGTGAAAAGGTGAAATCCTTCTGTGGTATAAGAATATAATAAATAAATAAATAAATACATAAAGTGCTGCAGTGTCAAACCTGTAAAAAGGTGAATACCTACTGTATAGGTACAAAGTATGATAAATAAATATAGTGCTACAGTATTAGCTGTGCAGAGCTTGCTACCCCTTTACAGGGTAAAGCATTGCTGTGAGTGCAATTCTTACAGGGGCACTGCATCACCGCACAGAGCACAGCCAAGTAAGAGATAAGCACAGTACCACCGTCTCACCTATTCTTTTGGCTTCTCATATACTTGGGATATGACAAACACCTAAAAAGGATCACAAACTGTTAATACTTAGATTTATTCTTTGGATTGGTTTGGCACTACAGCACCTTCAAAGAGTAATGTGGCTGACAACCCATCTCAGCACATAATATTGGGACTTTGGACATATTTGATCTGGAGATATTTATATATTTATATATATTTATTTAAATATCTATTTTTTACCTATAATACTGTAGCACTATATTTATTTTTCATACTTTGTACCTATACAGTAGGTATTCACCTTTTCACAGGTTTGACACTGCAGCACTTTATTTATTTATTTATATATTTATTACATTGTTATACCACAGAAGGATTTCACCTTTTCGCAGGATTTGTTATTCAGCCGCATCAGAATCGGAGCGCAGTGGTTCACACCTGTGCGATCCGATTCTGTGCGAACTGTCAGATCGCACTGCGATATGCGATCAAACTGGGGGTGTCGTTAACATTTAATTGACACCCCCTGCGTATCGCATATGGCAGTGGGAACTGCCAGATGTGCGGATGCGATGCGGGATCACGCTGCATATTCGCAGCGTTCCCGCATCGCACAAGTGTGAACCGGCACATATTAGAAGTAGCGCCCATACCCTTTACTATCAATATTTCTTAAACTAGATGGGCCTGTTTCTCTTTCCAAACTATGTAACAAAGTTTTTGTTTTTCCCCATTCTCCGTTTGCACTGTTGTCACCCTGTGGACAGGGTAGTCTTAGATGAACATTTAATTTTAAATGGATGGTTAGTGAGAGATAAAAGATGAAAGCCCATCTCCAGCTAAAACTTGTAGCCCTCATTTTTTTATTTTAATGTAAGAGAAATTGATTTAGGAAATACAAACTATAGTCTTCCCTAGTCACCTTGGTAAATGTCTTTAAAAACATTTATAATTGCCCAAAAAAATAGACATCCAATAAATGTTAAAATGTTAACCAATAAAATTTATAATAACAGTGATGATAATAACAATCAATAAAAATGGAATAAATGTTAATCAATACCATTACTAAAGAAATAGAATTGAAAGATCGTGTTGAAAACAAAGTTGCAAATAAACATCCCTCCTATTTATGTTGTGTTTTTTTGAAAGGTTCCTCAACCGCCAACCATAATCCAGCAGCTTTCAAAACACTTTATCTCCCACCAGCAGGGGACGCGCTCTGCATGCCCCTAAACTGGAGCAGGCAGAATGGTGTAGATGTACTTGATTTTGCCTGCACGTGCTGCCCAGCCGCAGCACATGTACTGTGGTTGGTCAGCAAGTGGTTAAAACAGTCAATGTTGATTGAGAGAGTCCAGTTCAACTTTAATGTTTTTCTGTTGCCGGAGTTGCACCCCCTCTGATCAATTTATTACTAGCTACAAGACTGGATTCACAGCTGTTTATTCTGGAGCATTGTGTTCAATTGAACAGACTGCCAACACACCTAAAGAGACAAAAAATCAGAGTTGCCATTATCTCCGAGTGCAACACGCTGCTCTGCAATGCATGTGTGTCAGAGGTGCGTTGGGTTAATGTGTTCGGTTACCATAGACAATGGATGGCACTCCAACATGCTAATGCATGGAATGTGTGTCCACCTACATTGCAGTAATGCACATTACCACAACACTAAAATGTGATGCTTAACCTCTTGCCGACCGCCCACCACATTGTTACTGTGGCAGGGCGGCTCGGCTGCGCAAAATCGCCTAGACCTACGTGATTTTGTGCACGAGGTCTCAGTGGCGAATGCGCTCCGCCGGAGCCGTGCTCCCGCTGTGTTTCGACTACAGCGGGAGGCGGGCCATGGGAGGAGTGGCGGCGATTACTGCTGGTCTCTCGCGATCATCAGAGAAACTGACAGAAGAGCCACCTGCTTATGTAAACAAAGCAGGCGAGTCTTCTGTCAGACAGGCAGGGAGAGATCAGGAGTTTCAGCTAAGCTGAAACTCCGATCTTTCTGTGCCTGTCACAGAACCTTCCCCCACACAGTTAGTAATCACATTTAGGCATACATTAACCCCTTTGATCACCCCCGGTGTTAACTCCTTCTTTGCCAGTCTCATTTATACAGTAACAGTGTATATTATTTAGCACTGATTACTGTACTAATGTCACTGGTCCCCAAAAAGTGTCAAAAATGTCAGCAAGGGGCCCGATCTGTCCGCTGCAATGTCGCAGTCCCGCTAAAAAACGATGATCGCTGCCATTACTAAGAAAAACAAAAAAATAAAAAAAAATTCCAAAAATCTATCCAGTAGTTTGTAAACGCTATAACTAACAAACCAATTAAAATAGACTTTTTGGGATTTGTTTTTTACCAAAAATATTTAGCAGAATACAAATTGGCCTAAACTGATAAAAAAATTTGATTTTTTTAATTTTTTTTATTGGGAATGTTTTATAGCAGAAAGTAATATGTTGTTTGTTTTCAAAATTGTTGCTTTTTTCTTGTTTATAGCGCAAAATCTTAAAACCGTAGAGGTGATCAAATACCACCAAAGAAAGCTCTATTTGTGGGGGAAAAATGACATAATTTGTATTTGGGTACAGCGTCGCACAACCGCGCAATTTTTCATCAAAGTAACGCAGTGCCAAATCGCAAAATATGGCCTGGTCATTAAGGGGGTTACAACCTTCCAGGGCTGAAGTGGTTAAAGTAAGGTGCGCATGGGCAGCCAGCCAGCAAAATAAGAAAAAGTCTAAAATGTTTCAGTAATTTGTATTGGATTTATGTATGCAAATATATGTGAAGCCGCACTGCCACGTCAAGGCCCCTCTGAAAAGTGCGGTCCTTAACTCTACTCTATTGTCATTTTCAAATTGTGACATACAGAGTAAAAAAAACATTCCGAGTCTAAACTAGTTCAATCATTAAATTTAAAACAGAGGTTTTGGTTACATAGATTTGCAATCATATGTGAAATTACCTTCCATTACAGGCTGTATCAAACCTGTCTGAGAAAAATACCAGCCTCCAACCTCCCCTTATAGCTGGTCCAACACACACCTGAAAAAATACCGGCCTCCAACCTCCCCTCATAGCCGGTCCAACACACACCTGAAAAAATACCAGCCTCCAACCTCCCCTTATAGCTGGTCCAACACACACCTGAAAAAATACCAGCCTCCAACCTCCCCTTATAGCTGGTCCAACACACACCTGAAAAAATACCAGCCTCCAACCTCCTCTCAAAGCCGGTCCAACACACACCTGACAAAATACCAGCCTCCAACCTCCCCTTATAGCTGGTCCAACACACACCTGAAAAAATACCAGCCTCCAACCTCCCCTTATAGCTGGTCCAACACACACCTGAAAAAAAGTACCGGCCTCCAACCTCCCCTCATAGCCGGTCCAACACACACCTGAAAAATTACCAGCCTCCAACCTCCCCTTATAGCTGGTCCAACACACACCTGAAAAAATACCAGCCTCCAACCTCCCCTTATAGCTGGTCCAACACACACCTGAAAAAATACCGGCCTCCAACCTCCCCTCATAGCCGGTCCAACACACACCTGAAAAAATACCAGCCTCCAACCTCCCCTTATAGCTGGTCCAACACACACCTGAAAAAATACCAGCCTCCAACCTCCCCTTATAGCTGGTCTAACACACACCTGAAAAGAAAGTACCGGCCTCCAACCTCCCCTTATAGCCGGTCCAACACACACCTGAAAAACAAACGGCTTCCAACCTCCCCTCATAGCTGGTCCAACACACGTTTGCAATAATAAATTATACCACACAACACACCACTAAACTAATCACACAGCACACCACTAAACTAATCACACAGCACACCACTAAACTAATCACACAGCACACCACTAAACTTACCACACACACACACACACACACACACACACACACATACATTTGCTATTGCGGTCTCCATTTTTTGAGCCAGATTATTCTGACACAATCACAGGTCAGGCTCTGAGACCAGTAGCTATAGCAGTAGTTGGACTCCCACCATACAGCAGGATAGGTATAGAAGCAGGTCACCCTGGCAGATGACATGGGTTCACCTGAGGTACGAAGTCTAAGTACTAACTGGTGTTCACCAGAGCTCCTGATGGTGGAGATGGGGTTTGCTGCATTTTAGTACCAGGTCGCAGTCCACAGGATTGCCCCACCAGGAGGTGAGCAAGCCAGGGTCCAGTAGCATATATAGCATATATAGAAGGTAATGATTAAACAGAGCTGTAGTTGGTAAACAAGCTCAGCGAGAATAGTCGTTTTCCAGATACAACAAAGGTCCCAGGTTCAAGTTCAGGCCCTGACACCTAGTTTAAAATTTCTTCCAATGTTTTGGCCATCTTCACTCCCAAAAAAGCTGCACCCCTCCCATTTAAGTGCATTCCATCGATGCCATAGAGATGGTAATTGACTGAAAAGTCAGCCCAGTTCTCCATGAAGCCAAACCCCTCCTCCCTGCACCAGTTCCTCAGCCACTTATTAAGCTCTATAAGCTCCTGCTGCCTCTCTGGTGTGGTTCGAGGTACAGGCAGTATTTCTGAAAATACTGCCTTGGAGATCCTTTTCTTCAATATAGCTCCTAAGTCTCTGAAATCACTTGTTAGGGCGTTCCATCTTCCTCTAACTTTGTCATTAGTACCAATATGTACCATGACAGCTGGGTCCTCCCCAGCCCCATCCAACAATCTGTCCATGCAGTCTACAATGTCCCGAACTCGAGCGCCTGGTAAACAACATACTGTTCGGCGAGAACGGTCGTTGTGACAGATTGCCCTCTCAGTTCCTCTAATAATTGAATCCCCTACCACCAAAATCTGCCTATTCTTTCCTGTATCCTTGCCCCCATCTTTACTGGAGGAGTTGTTCCCATGGTTCCTCTGGTATTTTGGTGGAGTCCCAACTTGAAGTTCTTCCAGCTTTTTGGTCATCTTCTCTCCCAATAGAGCAGCACCTTCCTCATTTAAGTGCAGTCCATCCCTGGTATAGAGCCAGTAACGGTATGAAAAGTCAGCCCAGTTTTCCAGAAACCCAAATCCTTCTTTCCTGCACCAGTTCCTCAGCCACTTGTTAAGTGCCCCAAGCTCTTGCTGCCTCTCTGGTGTGGCTCCAGGTACAGGCAGCATTTCTGAAAATACTGCCTTGGAGGTCCTTTTTTTCAATATAGTCCCTAAGTCTCTGAAATCATTTTGTAGGGCGTTCCATCTTCCTCTAACATTGTCGTTAGTACCAATATGTACCATGACAGCTGGGTCCTCCCCAGCCCCATCCAACAATCTGTCCATGCAATCTACAATGTCCCGAACCCTAGCGCCCGGTAAACAACATACTGTTCGGCGATAGCGGTCTTTGTGACAGATTGCCCTTTCTATTCTTCTAATGATTGAGTCCCCTACCACAAGTATTTGCCGATCCTTTATTGTAACTGTGGCCCCAACTTCACTTGAGGAGATGTTCCCCTGGCATTTTGGTGAAGTCTCAACATGAACATCACATTCTGGTGAAGTCGCAATGTGAATGTCGCATGCAGGTGAAGTCACAATGTGAACATCGGATTGTGGTAGAGTCTCATTGAGAAAGTCGCATTCTTTTGGAGTCTCAACGGGAACTTCACATTCTGTCTGCGTCTCAACAGGAACATCACAATTTGTCGTAGTCTCAGTGGGAACGTCACAATCTACCGGATTCACATTGGGAATGTCACAATCTGATGGAGTCTTAGTGGGAACTTCACATTCTTCCGAAATCTCAATGGGAACTTCACATTCTGACGGTGTCTGATTAGGAATGTCGCATTCTTCTGGAGTCTCAGCGGGAATGTCGCATTCTACCAGAGTCTCAGCGGTAATGTCACATACTGTTGAGGTCTCAACGGGAATGTCACATTCTGCTGGAGTCTCAACGAGATCCTCACATACTGCTGCAGTCCTAGTGGGAATGTCACAATCTGCTGGAGTGTCAGCAGGAATGTCACATTCTGCCAGAGCCTCCACGGGACCGTTATATTCTGGAAAAGTATCAACGTGAATAACACATTTTGGTGAATTCAACATTTTTTCCAACTTTTTGACCATTTTCTTTCCTAACAGAGCTGCACCCTGTTCATTTAAGTGAAATCCGTCCCTGCTGTAGAGCAGGTAATAATTAATTGAAAAGTCAGTCCAGTTCTCCATGAAGCCAAAACCCTCCTTCTTGCACCAGTTCTTCAGCCACCTGTTAAGCTCCCTGAGCTCCTGCTGCCTCCTTGTTGTGGCTCGAGGTACAGGCAGTATTTCTGAAAATACTGCCTTGGTGGTCCTTCTCTTCAATATAGCCCCTAAGGCCCTAAAATCATTTTGTAGGACGCTCCATCTTCTAATGTTGTCGTTGGTGCCAATATGTACCATGACAGCTGGGTCCTCCCCAGCCCCATCCAACAATTTGTCCATCTGTTCTGCAATGTCCCCAACCCGTGCACCCGGGAAATAACATACTGTTCGTTGATCACGGTCTTTCTGGCAGATTGCCCTCTCTGTCCCTTTAATAACTGAATCCCCTACCACCAGTATCTGCGTATCCTTTTCTTTAAGCTTGCCCCCATCTTCACTAGGGGAGGTGATCCCATGGCTCCCCTGGTATTTTGGAGGTTTCTCAACATGAACGTCACATTGTGCTACAGCCTCAACGTGAACATCACATTCTGGTGGTGTTTCAAAGTGAATGTCACATTCTGGTGAAGTTTCAATGTGAACATGACATTCTGGTGGATTATTTTCGTGAACATCACATTCTTCCGGAGTGTCAGCGGGAACATCACATTCTTCCGAAGTGTATGCGGGAACATCACATTCTGCCGGGGTCTCAGCGGGAAGGTCACATTCTGCCAAAGTCTCAGCGGGAAGGTCACATTCTGGAGGAGACTCATTGTGAACATCACATTCTAGAGGAATACCATTGTGAACGTCACATTCTGGAGATGTCTCAGTGTAAATGTCACATTGTTTTGGAGTCTCAATGTGATCATCCCATTCTTCCGGAGTGTCAGCGGGAACATCACATTCTTCCGAAGTGTATGCGGGAACATCACATTTTGCCGGAGTCTCAGCGGGAATATCAAATTCTGCCCAAGTCTCAGCGGGAACATCACATTCTGGAGGAGACTCATTGTGATGGTGAAATTCTGGAGAAGTCTCAATCTGAACGTCACATTCTTGAGAAGTCTCATTCTCAACATCACATTCTGGAGGAGTACCATTGTGAATGTCCCATTCTGGAGCTGTCTCAATGTCAATGTCATATTGTGATGAAGTTTCAACATGAACGTCTCTTTCTTCTGGAGTCTCGGGAACGTCACATTCTGTTGAAGTCACAACAGGTATGTCACATTCTGCCTGAGTCTCAGTGGGAATGCCACATTCTGCTAAAGTCTCAACAGGAACGTCACATTCTTTTGGCGTCTCAATGTGTACATCACATTTTGCTTGGCCGTCAATGTGGATGTCACGGTGTTGCTCACTGGGGCAGGCCTGTTGCATGGGCTCTGTCTGCAATAAATTTCCGCCTTCATCTGCAATAGAAAAGAAAAATCAGATTTAGAACCGTTGTCTACATTTCATATATATTTTCTTCATACAACATCAAATTATACAGAGAAAAATTCAGTGCCAGGAACAATAAATAAACCCAAAATGACAGGGACACCAGGATGACTATTGTTGGCCTTCGTATAAAAATGCTGGTTGCTTGGCAGTTATACCAACCCACTAAATTTCAGCGACTCTGGAAGCTGGTAACAAGTATTTTTAGTGGTGTGATAATGCACTTTCATGTTTAAATGAGTCGGTGGGTCACAAAAGAAGTTGCAACAGGAGGTATTGGTGTCACTTGCTTGGCTTTGCATTGTGGCAGGGGTTTGTGAATCATCAGACCAGCTAAGCAGAGGCTTTGTTAACTGTCAGTTTTGCCCAGAAAGCTTATCATTTATCAGCCCTGAGATCAGACAGGAGACGGGTCACTCGCTAAGGGGGTCATACACCAGCCTGACATCAGCTGATATGTTTGCATTGGCCGGGAGAGAAAACAAGTGACTAATGTAGTAGGAATATTAATGTATGGTTTTCCTATATTCTTATCATTGTTTTATAGATTTGCATACTGTACCTTCAATTGCTATATGTTTGTTATGCTTAACCCCCCCCCCCCCCCTTTGACAGAGTCCTTACCCTGGTAGGGGGAAGGCAGGGGGGGACCAGCCAATCACAGGACTGATTCTGTCATATGAGGGGCGGTTTATGAAATCAGTGGGCCTGTGTGCAAAATCATAGGTTGGGCCGGCTGCTTAATTAAAAAAAAAAAAGCAAGTGGTGTCGTTAGTGTGGCACAGTGAAGAGTTTAAGCATGGTGTTCAATGTGCAGGGGTGTTGCTAGGATTGTAAGGGACCTGGGGCACCTTTGGGCACACCAAGTAGAAGAATAATGCGGTTCATGTAGCATGACCTGGTGAACAGTGGGTGTGGCCAATTATGTTAATGGTGGGAGGGACTTAAATGGGTGGTTAAACAAAACAGAACATGCAGCATGAACATGTGAGTCCCACAGACATACAGTATCTCACAAAAGTGAGTACACCCCTCACATTTTCGTAAATATTTTATTATATCTTTTCATGTGACAACACTGAAGAAATGACACTTTGCTACAATATAAAGTAGTGAGTGTACAGCTTGTTTAACAGTGTAAATTTGCGGTCCCCTGAAAATAACTCAACACACAGCCTCTAATGTCTAAACTGCTGGCAACAAAAGTGAGTATACCTCTAAGTGAACATGTCCAATTGGGCCCAAAGTGTCAATATTTTGTGTGGCCACCATTATTTTCCAGTACTGCCTTAACCCTCTTGGGCATGGAGTTCACCAGAGCTTCACAGGTTGCCACTGGAGTCCTTCCACTCCTCCATGACAACATCGCAGAGCTGGTGGATTTTAGAGACCTTGCGCTCCTCCACCTTCCGCTGGAGAATGCCCCACAGATGCTTAATAGGGTTTAGGTCTGGAGACATGCTTGGCCAGTCCATCACCTTTACCCTCAGCTTCTTTAGAAAGGCAGTGGTCGTCTTGGAGGTGTGTTTGAGGTCAATATCATGTTGGAATACTGCCCTGCGGCCCAGTCCCAGAAGGGAGGGGGATCATGCTCTGCTTCAGTATGTCACAGTACATGTTGGCATTCATGGTTCCCTCAATGAACTGTAGCTCCCCAGTGTCAGCAGCACTCATGCAGCCCCAGACCATGACACTCCCACCACCATGCTTGACTGTAGGCACTTGTCTTTGTATTCCTTACCTGGTTGCTTGACACCATCTGAACCAAATACGTTTAACTTGGTCTTATCAGACTATAGGACATGGGTCCAGTAATCCATATCCTTAGTCTGATTGTCCTCAGCAAACCGTTTGCGGGCTTTCTTGTGCATCATCTTTAGAAGAGGCTTCCTTCTGGGATGACAACCATGCAGGCCAATTTGATGCAGTGTACAGCATATGGTCTGAGCACTGACAGGCTGACCCCCCCACCCCTTCAACTTTTTTAGCAATGCTGGCAGCACGTATACGTCTATTTCCCAAAGACAACCTCTGGATATGACACTGAGCATGTGCATTCAACTTCTTTGGTCGACCATGGCGAGGCCTGTTCTGAGTGGAACCTGTCCTGTTAAGCTTCTGTATGGTCTTGGCTACTGTGCTGCAGCTCAGTTTCAGGGTCTTGGCAATCTTCTTATAGCCTAGGCCAGCCGTCATTAAATGGTGGCCCGCCGTCCAAGAACGGACCATGCGAGGCTTCCTCCCGGACCGTCAGGCAACCACTATAGGCAGTCATTGGTTTGCTGGGACAGCGGGTGTCCTAGCAACCAATGAAGTCCCGTGTGTGCGCCCCACCCCCCTGCTTCCTTCTATGGCTCCCGGCTCACTCTCAGCCGGGCCACGAGTTGGGGCGTGACATCACGTGCGCGCCCCACCCCCCTGCTGTTTGCGGCTCCTGCCTCTCGCATTTTCCGCCCCCAAAGGTATGTGGGACACATTTTTAAGGGGGTTTCTTATTTTATAATGGGCAGACTGATGGGCATATTTTGTTAAGGGTCACGCTGATGGGAAATTTTATGATAAGGGACACGCTGATGGGCACATTTTATGTTAAGGGGCACTCTAATGGGCATATTTTATGTTAAGTGCAACGCTGATGGAAACGTTTTGTTTTGCCCATCAACGTTACCCTTAACATAAAAATTGCCCATCAGAGTGCCCCCTAACATTAAATGTGCCCATCAGAGTGCCCCCTAACATAAAATGTGTCCATCAGCGTGCTCCTTATTTTATGTTAAGGGTCACGCTGATGGGCAAATTTTATGCTAAGGGTCACGCTGATGGGCATAATTAATGCTAAGGGTCATGCTGATGCGCATATTTTATGCTAAGGGTCACGCTGATGGGCACATTTTATGCTAAGGGTCACTCTGATGGGCATATTTTATGTTAAGGGTCACGCTAATGGGCAAATTTTATGTTAAGGGGCACGCTAATGGGCATATTTTATGTTAAGAGTAACGCTGATGGACACGTTTTGTTTTACCCATCAGCAGCATTCTCCTTAACATAAAAAGTGCCCATCAGAGTGCCCCTTAACATAAAATGTGCCCATCAGCGTGAACCTTAACATAAAATGTGCCCATCAGAGTGCCCCCTAACATAAAATGTGCCCATCAGAGTGACCCTTAACATAAAATAAGGAGAACACTGATGGGCATATTTTATGTTAAGGGGCACTCTACTGGGCATATTTTATCTTAATAGCAACGCTGATGGACACGTTTTGTTTTGCCCATCAGCAGTGTGCCCCTTAACATATAATGTGCCCATCAGAGTGCCCCCTAACATAAAATGTGCCCATTAGCGTGCCCCTTATTTTATGTTAAGGGTCACGCTCATGGGCATATTCTATGTTAAGGGTCACGCTGATGGGCACATTTTATGTTAAGGGGCACTCTAATGGGAATATTTTATGTTAAGAGCAACGCTGATGGACACATTTTGTTTTGCCCATCTTTCTGAGTCATAGCACAGACTTGAGATTAGGACCTCGGCCCAAAGAAAATTTTAGCGAATGGACCTCCTTATATGAACGGGCATCACTAAATGGCGGCCCACGGTGCGCATCCGGCCCAAGCTACTGTTCTATCTGGAGCGCTGCGACCGCGTCATTTAGCTAATGCTTTTGTTTCCCACCCTCCACCGCTGTCGTTACAGAGCAGAGGGGGACGGTGGGAGGAGGGACAATTCTGAACCGGGGGCGGGACCAGCACTGCCTGGAGAGAGCCAGCTGCCTGAATTAACTTTTCACATTAACCAGGAGATGATTGGCTGCTAGGAGGCGGTCCTAGCAACCAATCACCAGCTTGCTAATATGAAAGGTTAACCCGGCAGCTCCCGCACCCCATCCAGTGCTGTTGGGCCTCTGTCAGGATTGTTCCACCTTTTCCCCTCCTCTGTGTGTAAGGTAGGAGAGTGAAGGGAAGAAATGACATGGCTGTGAACTTGTGAAGGATGGGGAGCAGGGTCATATAAAGGAGGCAGTGCTGTGTGTGGGAGGAGGTGGGGTCATTTAAAGGGGGGATGTGAAGGGGGCAGTGCTGTGGGGGGAATGTAAATGGGGCAGGGGGGGATGTTAAAGGGGCAGTGCTGTGGGGGGGAATGTAAAGGGGGCAGGGGGATGTTAAAGGGGCATTGCTGTGGGGGGAATGTAAAGGGGGCAGGGGGGATGTGAAGAGGGCAGTGCTGTCGGGCAAATGTGAAGGGGCAGTGCTGTGTGGGGATATGAAGAGGGTTTTCCTTTGGGGGGGGATGTGAAGGGGCAGTGCTGTGGGGGCGGGGGGTGAAGGGGGCAGTGCTGTGGGGGGGATATGAAGAGGGTTTTAACTGAGTATCACTAACGAGTCACATGACACCAGGGAGGGAAAATGGCTAATTGGGCCCAATTTGGACATTTTCACCTAGGGGGTGTACTCACTTTTGTTGCCAGCGGTTTAGACAATAATGGCTGTGTGTTGAGTTATTATAAGGGGACAGCAAATTTACACTGTTATACAAGCTGTACACTCACTACTTTACATTGGAGCAAAGTGTCATTTCTTCAGATTTTTTTCATCACATGAAAAGATAGAATAACAGTTTTTACAAAAATGTGAGGGGTGTACTTACTTTTGTGAGATACTGTATAAAACTCATCACAGTTATTTAAAATAAAAATGATAATTATTTAAAAAATAAAAATAAAACTCTTCCATTGTGTCTGATTTTGTGTACATTGAAAATAAATAGAGAGCTAACACTTAATCTGAGCCGACCATAAAGGATTGCTTCACCTTTTAGCTAAGAATAATAAATGGCAATTTTTAGCAGTTAAAAAAATGTATATTTACTTTTTTTTTGTTTTAGGAGCCTGTAAAGCATTGCACCTGAGATTAGCAGATCCCTGGTACCATGCAGGTCTCCTTCACACTGACAGTTTAAAAAAAAAAAAAAAAAATCAGTTGGCAGCTAACAGGTGAAGAGAGAGAGTTGGGGGGGGGGGGGGTGAAAGCTCCAAGATTTACAGTTTGTTTCTCTTGATTAAAAAATCTGCAGATTGCTGTTTACAAGACAAAATCCAGCAATGTTCATGGCAATCCCTATACATGTATACATATGGGGGGGGGAGGGGGGTGACCTGTCATCAATAGGAAAGAAGGATCCAATAAAAGGATGTCAGTTATCTTGTATCTATCAATATCCACAATACTTACCAATCCCAGTGTCTGTATTTCGGTGAGGTCTATTGGCTTTACGGCCGGAACCAATAGATCTAACAACGGCTCTGAAGCAGCCGCGCACAAAAGCCCGAGCCTTCTTCATTTTGGAGGGCTTCTTGGTTGGAGGATCTGCAGGCTGGTCACTGATCCCTCCTTCCATAGCTGATCTTCCTATGGTGGGTTTCTCTTTGGTGTTTTTCAGAGAAACAATTTGTTTACATTTAAATTGGTTCATTATTAAGAATAATGAAACACGCTTTAAACGTACAACAATGAAATCACAATGAAATTGAATTAAAATGAAATCAAATCCAATGAAATCGCAAGAAATATCTCAGCTGAATCAGCAGAGATGTAGACAGGTCTTCACTGGTCAGCAAACACTTGTCTACAGAACATTCTCCCCTGCAGCAGCTCCTTATATAGGCTGAGCTCTGAGGTCTGGTCATGTGACCTTTTTTTGTTTTTGTTTTTTTTTAAGTCTCATGATGACTCAGCAAAAAAAATAACTGACGATTTTTCTTAAAGGAGCCTCGTCCTTGTTTGTGAGCTGTGTGAATTCAGCCTGTTGGCTCAGTATACAGATCTAATAGGCATACGGCTCCTGTAATAACATGTTTTTCTGGAAGTGACAGTTATTTTGATTGAGATTTAACCCTTACAGTCCCATGGCTGAAATAAAGGTCTGTATTCCTATAACAAAGTGAATAGAGCCTTATAAATCCTCCCTAGAATCAAATATTCTCATTTCTTTCCCGCTTCTCCTTTATTTGATCATTCTTACAAACCAATTATTTTCCATTTTAACCCTTTACATGCCAATCCATTTTTTCCCCTTTCAGCTTTTAACCCTTTCACTACCAAACTATATATTTCATTTATTTTTAAACCTTTAACTGTAAAACCAATGCCTTCCCCCTTTTTCGTTTATTAACCCTTTCACTGCCAAATCCTTTTTTTTTTTTTTTTTTTTCTTCATTTCTTGCCCATATGTTAAAATATAAATAAAGGAAAATGTTTTTATTTTTAGTTTTGCATGGAGTGGAGAGGGATTAGAACACCTGTTAGGTTTTTATCGCTGTGTGTGCCCCCTTTAGGGATATTCACCCTATTTGTGTTTCATGTTTACCGTTATCACCCAAAGTGAAAGAAAATTCCAATATTTGGGTTGTCACTAGAAGCAGAATTAGCTGGGAAATCTTCCAATGGGGACACTAGTTCTGGTGACACCCTGGGATTTTGTCATTTTGGGGGATTTCTCTAACTTCTGTTTTTGGCTATGGGACAGGAAGTGAAGGGAAATCTCCCCAATGGGGACACAGATGGCAAAGTAACCCTGACAGAGGTTATATCCCTCCCTTACACTATTCTAAATGGGAAAAAAATTGTCTTTAGTTCTATTTCAACTTTTAACTTGTATGTGGGGGATGATGGGGAGTCTGAAAGAGGGGGCTTACACATGAGGCTCAGCGGGGGTGTAGTGTCTGCAGACGCGAGCATCTGCTACTTTCAGAGAGGGGGAGGGGTGAGTGCTCAGATAGTCATTTTAAGGGTCATTTTAACCCCTTCACTGTTTATGTATTTTCATTTTTGCACGTGTGCTAACTGCTCATTTCTGCCTTCAAAGCATTCCATAGTTTGTGAAATGATGAAGGCCCCAGTCACACCTCTGACATACACCTGTATGGGAAACACCCATTTTTTCAAGCGTTTTTTTTTTTTTTACCCAACAAGCATAGAGCAGTCTACTGATTTCAAAGTGGCTGCCCTATGTGCGACAAACATGGCAAAGTAGCGCATGGCATGTTCCGGGTCACTTTTTTTATTGTTCTCGATGTATTGTTCTCAGCGATACCTCACATGTGTGGTTCGAATTCTCTTCTGCGCGTGAGTACTGAGGGATCCGGGCACTAAAGGATTTTTTTTTCCTTATCTATTTTATTCTTTATTTTACACTGTCCCTTTCATTTTTGTCACTTTTATTCCTATTACAAGGAATGTAGATATCGCTTGTGATAGAATACAAGGATAAGGAGGACAGGTTCTCTTTTTGGGGAGCTCTAGGGTCAAAAAGACCCCAAATCTCTTCTTTACCTTTAACCACTTCCCCCAAATGTACGTACCCGTACGTCCTCGGGTTTATACTGGGATGGTGGGTGCACCTACAGGCATCATCTCTGTATCATTGTTTTCAGTCAGCAAATTCTCTACAAGGTAGAAGTGATCTGAGGGGCCAATTAGCCACTTGAACCTCGATCACTTCTAGGGGTGGCGGAAGGGGGTCCCACTCCTCTCCCCCGCCCCCGTCTCTCCAGTCCCATCGCAGAGGCTGGAAGCGATGCGGCCGGCGGCGATGGCTGTCCTGTACAGAGAGAGAGAAACTGACGTCATTCCCCTCTCTCTGTAACCCTGGAAACCGGGAGCCACGAGTATTCATCACTTCCTGGTTCCGCCCCCTTTGTTTACCTGTCCACCAATGGCCGGAGAAGCAGCTGATCAGACCGATCTCAGTCTGATTGGCTGCATTGGGGGCCAGAGGAGAGATTTGGGGTCTAATAGATCCCAAATCTCTCCATAAAGAGGACCTGTCACAGCCCATTCTGTCACAGGAGATGTTGTTCATCCCTTGTGATAGCAATGAAGTTATTACAAAAAATAAATAAATAAATAAATAAATAAAAAAGTGTAAAAAATATATATAATTTTTAAAATAAAATAAATAATAAAAAAATGAATAAAGCGCCCCTGTCCCACCGTGCTTACACAGAAATGCGAAGTCATACGTTACTCCCGCACACATATGTAAATGGTGATCGCACCACACATGTGGGGTATTGTCGCGAACGTCAGAGTGAAAGCAATAATTCTAGCACCAAATCTCCTGTGCAACTCTAAACTGGTAATCTGTAAAGGAATTTAAAGTGTTGCCTATGGAGAATTTTAAGGTCAGTGGTTTGCTGCCATTCAACGGGCAGGAACAATTTTAAAGTGTGACATGTTAGGTATCTTTTTACTCGGCGTAACGTTATCTTTCACAGTATGTAAATAATTGGGCTAACTTTACTGTTTTTTTTCCAAAAAAATTGCGTTTGACATACCGTGTGACATAAAAAATTGCAACACACACCATTTTATTCTATAGGGTCTCTAGTAAAAAAAAAATATAATGTTTTGGGGTTCTAAGTATTTTTCTAGCAAAAAAAAGTAGATTTTTACATGTAGGAGCGAAGTGTCAGAATAGGCTTGGGAAGGAGGTGGTTAAAAGCAAATGATAACAATAAAATGTTTTTTTTTTTGCTTTAAAAAAAAAAAATGTATTTCCAGCCTGGACTGGAAGTCACGTCATGATGTCGCTCTGGTCCTCCAAGGTTGTAGAGTGGATGAAAGAGTACTGACTCTTTGATGGGTTATGGGAGCAGCTGGCTGCACCGTCAGATCGTTTCTCAGGTGAACTGGCGGAAACCGTAAGCCCGAGAAACACCGGCGAGCTTGGAGCGGTTTCATGAGAAAGCCGGGTACTGGGGTTATGGATGATATTTTCAGCTATAATCCCGGTAAACCACTTGCAGATCACAACGGATATATATGTATTGCGGTTGGCAAGTTGTTAAAATAGATCTCATTTAAGCTTTAAAACGCTAATGTCATGTTATGCAGCTTTTATTAACCCCTTACTTACTGGGCACCTAAACCCCCTTCCTACCCAGGCCAATTTTCAGCTTTGAGGGCTGTCACTCTTTGAATGACAATTGCACGGTCATGCTACACTGTACCCATATGACATTGTTTTTTTTTTTTTTTTTTCACAAAAATACAGCTTTCTTTTGGTGGCATTTAATCACTACTGGGGTTTTTATTTTCTGCTTAACAAACAAAAAAAAAGACCAAAAAAAAAAAACAGTTTGTATAGTTTTCATAAAATTTTTGCAAACAGCCAATTTTTCTCCTTCACTGATGTGTGCTAATGACGCCGCATTGATAGGCTGCACTGATGGGAACTGATGAGGTGGCACTGGCGGGCACTGATCAATAGTGATGTCGCGAACCTAAAATTCGCCGTTCGCGAACGGCGAATGCGAACATCGGCAAATGTTCGCGAACCGGGCGAACCGCCATATACTTTAATAGGCAGGCGAATTTTAAAACCCACAGGGACTCTTTCTGGCCACAATAGTAATGGAAAAGTTGTTTCAAGGGGACTAACGCCTGGACTGTGGCATGCCGGAGAGGGATCACACAAAAAAAAGTTCTTAAAAATTGTAATTTTTTGATAGAGAGCCAATTATTGGAAAAATTAAAAAAAAATAAAAATAAAAAAATTCTTTGGATTTAGCATCTGGGGGGTCTAAAAAGTGTACCTGTGAAGTTTCAGCTCTGCATGTCCGGAACCAGAAAAAAATACGAATTAGGGTTAGGGCTAGGGTTAGGCTTAGGGCTAGGGTTAGGGTTAGGGCTAGGGTTAGGTTTAGGGTTAGGGTTATTTTTATGGCTAGGCTTAGAGGGTTAGGGTTAAGGTTAGAGGGTTAGGGTTATGGTTAGAGGGTTAGGGTTAGGTTTAGTGTTAGGGGCTAGGGTTAGGGTTACGGTGAGATACTTAGGGTTAGAGTTAGTAGCTCTACCCCTACTCCTCTAACTCTAACCCTAAGCACTAAAAATAACCCTAACCTTAGCCCTGACCCTAACCCTAGCCCTAACCCTAACCCTAGCCCTAACCCTAATTCTATTTTTTTTCTGGTTCTGGACATGCTACAGAGCTGAAACTTCACAGGTACACTTATTAGACCCCCCAGACAATAAATCCAAATATTTTTTTTTAAGTTTTCCAATAATTGTCTCTCTATCAAAAATGACAATTTTTAAGAACTTTGTTTGTGTGATTTAGTGTATAGGGGGTCTAAAAAGTGTACCTGTGAAGTTTCAGCTCTGTAGCATGTCCAGAACCAAAAATAAAGATAATTTTTCAGTAGAGCAGGGATGGTGGGAACCCCTTTTACACCTATATGATCTTTTTTTCCTGGTTCTGGACATGCTGCAGAGCTGAAACTTCACAGGTACACTTTTTAGACCCCTCAAACAATAAATCCAAAGAAATGTTTTTTTTGTTAAGTTTTTTTTTTTTTTTAATTTTCCAATAATTGGCTCTCTATCAAAAATGACAATTTTTAAGAACTTTTTTTGTGTGATTTAGTGTATAGGGGGTCTAAAAAGTGTACCTGTGACGTTTCAGCTCTGTAGCATGTCCAGAACCAGAAAAAAAAGCTAATTTTTCAGTAGAGCAGGGATGGTGGGAACCCCTTTTACACCTATATGAATTTTTTTTTCTGGTTCTGGACATGCTACATATACATATATACATATTGTGAGGGATTAGCTCGGTGGTAGGCGTGGATGACTCCTTGGGGAGTGCGTTTTCACAGAGAAATAGCCCAAAAGTGCTTGCAAACAACAGGTTTATGGTTTATTCTAATGGTGTTTTCTTCACCAGGCTGTATGCAGCAAAACATCCAAAATAAAATAAAACAGAAAATAAATCCTTGCCTCTGTGGGCGGCTACCTTCTCACAACTGGAACCTGCCTAGGTGTCTGTCTCCAACCTACCGTCGGGCAGACTTCCTTGTCCTCCAGCGGACACTCAATAGTCCTTTTATAATAGCTTCACAGGGCAACACAGTCCTTTGTTTCTTTCACATCAACAGTTCGTCTTCTCACCTTTGAGACGTATTCACCCTTGGTTACCGTCCCGGGCACACATCACTCCGGGGGGTCTTCTCCCAGGCCCACACATCCTGTCGGGAGGCACACGCTGACTGTCCTCCTGCTCCCAGCCCACATGGCTTCAGGACACAGCTTCTGGAGGCAGCAAACAATAGGAATTTCTCTGAACAAATTATAGAGCCTTAACTCCCTCATTCTGAACAGGTGAAGGCCTTTCAACTTCCTGCTGGCTAGCTCTGTAGCCAACACCCTAAATTAATTAATGGACTTTCTAAATCAGGTAGAAATGTATCTCCTTCCTGTGACTACATTCCCAGATTTAGCTGACTTCCTGTTACATACCCCCCCCTCTTGTTTCAACCCTAGGGTTGGGACACAGATTTCCAGGCACGCATGTGTCAAGCACTGCTGACTCACTGATAAGCCTCCTATTATCCTCAAGCTTCCGGATGAAACTGTTTTGTCATCTTCATTGACGGATTTCTCATAAATGCCACACAGTTTGTCTCTCATCTCATATACACATTCTTCAACTGCATTTTTGGCATCATTTCGCTCCTTCTCGTTTCTGTCATCTTCATTGACAGCTTTCTCATAAATGTCAGACAGCTTGTCCCTCATAACCGTCTGTCCAATCCACCATGGAGGACCGTGATCCATAGGCAACTCAATTGGGCTAGTCTTAATGTCTTCAACATTCTTAAGACGCCTCTCTCTGCAATCCATAAATGTTTTCCACAAAACTTTGAGAACCTTTGCTTCACTAAGCTTTGTTCCAAGTAGGGACTCTTGACATCCCTCTGTGACTTGAGTTGCCTCTCCATACAGCTGTACACAATCATTGACTTTTTGTTGTAAAAGGGAATGATCTTCCTTCTTGAGCTTTGCTTGCTCTAAGATGCTGTGCAGAGGATTTTCCAATTGAGACAACAGGCTGTCACACATTTCTTCAAAGTGACCCCTGTTCCTTTTCCCAGAGATATCAATATCATTCAAACATTTCATATTCATAGGCAGATCTGAAGCATTTGCACTCATCAACTTCTTAAACTTTTCGCCCTCCTGAGCGAGTCGCAGTAAAGGCCTACTACTTGATTTGATATTCAGTTTATATTTCTTGCCAAACTCTTCACAGAAGTAGCCAACCAGAACATCATCAACTTTCCTTCCACCAACATAGGGGTCAAAGGCAACAACACAGTTGAACCCAGCGATCTGGGTGGTATCCATTATAGACCTCCTCTCTGCATCAGTGAAGAAGCATGGAACTGCAACACATTCTTTTACAGGTTTCTTCAATGCACTTTCTGCTGAACTATTTGACCGCTCAAGGTCACCTAGTTCTTTTTCTCTATCTGAATTCCACATGGAATGCATCTCAAGATCACGATCAAACTTCTGCCACCCGTCTTTTACCAGTTTCATTTTAGAAATATTCTCTGAAAGGCACTTGAAATTCATTTGCTTCACGTTTTCACCAACAGCCTTAGTTTTCTCCACTAGGTGGCGTTTGCTTTTTCCTCCCAGATTTATATCACTTGCTTTAGTTTTCTCCGCTTTAGTTTTCTCCACTAGGTTTTCAGCCTGAACTGAGAAATCATCACATTTCTTACACAACTCCTTTATTTGCTGAAGTTCTAATGATACATTTTCCAATGCTTGAAGTTTTTGAAGGAACGGTTTATTCCAAAGGGGTGATTCAAGCCACGTGTCATCACATTTCTGAGGCTCACTCAGGACAGACCCCAAAACACTGATCCTTTTAAAAACTGCATCAGGCACACTATCCCCTCTTTGGGACAGATCCTCTGTTGCCTGGAATTCCTCTTCCAGTTCCTGCAACGGAATCTTCATCTCTTCTACTTGCTGTTCTAAGGCTCGTTTAGACTTTTCTAGCTCCTGAACGCTTTTCACAACATCATCCTTGGAGCTGACCAATTCTTCCATTTCTGTACGCAGCTGTTTGTTAACACTTTCTAGTTCAGCCTTACACTCTAGAACTTCCTCCAAAGAGCGAGCCAAGAACAGGGCTTTGCTCTCGTTATCACGCGCCTCCGTTTTTGCACGGTCGCGTTCTTCTGCATATTTTGCAGACACAGTCTTCTCTTCACCAAGCATCTGATCAAACTTCTTTTTCACATCTTCAACACACTGTAATGAACCAACGCTTTCTTCCATGCGTTTTTTCATATCCGCTATCTGAGCTTGCAATGTTGCGACTTGCTCTGATAGGTTTTTCTTTGCTTCCGCCTCCTCTTTTAATTGTTCCAGGAAGCCATTTTTCTCATCTTCCATTTGTTTGAGCTTTGTGCTAAAACTCAGCCTTTGACACCTCTCTTCCTGTAAGAGTTCCTGCGTGTCTTGCAGCTGCGATTCCAAGATAGAAAAATCTTCCGCAATTTCTCTAGATTTGCTGTCTGCTTGAGAAAGCTGATTTGTAACATTGTCCAACTCAACCTGCAGTCGGTTTGCCTTCTCTGACAGCTTAGCACACAATCGGTCACCTTCTGACACCTTGACTTGCGATTCCAGAAGCTGTGCCTCTACTTTTTCCCTCTTATGTTCACAATCTCCTTTTCCCTGCATAAGAGCCTTCACCTCATTGGCTAGCATCTGGGAATAAGAATGTAATTCTGCCACACAGGCTTCTTTCTCCTTTAACTGCTGCTGGACACGTTGGGCTTCCCCTTTCCAACTTTCACAGTCCGCACGCCATTCATCTACCACATTGCTCAAAGTAGTGAGCTCATACACAGTACTCAGTAATTTAGCCTCTCTTTCACTTTTCTCTTTGTCGCTGAGAGACAATGTCGCTTTCAGAGCAACATTCTGTTCCTGCGACTCCTGCAGGTCTATTTTTGTAGCTCCCAAAGACTGAAGACTTTTTTCCAGCTGATTACGCAACTCCAACATATCAGCCATACTTTGCTTCTGCAAAGTCTGAATTTCACTTTCCTTTTCCATGAGGATGGTATCTTTCTCCATTATAGTCTCTCTGCGTTTTTGCAACTCGACCAAAAGAAGAGCAGTGGATTCTTCCCACTGTAACACATGAGACTTGAGTAGTTCATTCATTTCCTGCAAGTTTCTATGCTCCATTTTAAGCAATTCCAAGGCTTGTTCCTTTTCTTCCATTTTCCGTTGCAAGGCATCCAACTCAGCCCTGCACACATACTCGGTTTCCTCCAAACCGATGGCCTCCATTGGCTGCTGGCGTCTCTGTTTCCAGCCTGCCATGCTCTCTTGATGAGCCTTTTGTTGAGCTGCAAAGCTCTGCTGAAAATCCGCATTTGCCTGCTGTTGAGCTGCATTTGCTTGCTGTTGAGCTGCATTTGATATAATCAGATGTTTCAACATCTCCTCCATTTTGAGTTTACTTTTCATCTGAGCACACGTTTCATCAGTGTTGCTAGGGACAACAACCTTCCTCTTTAGTAGACTCTCTTTAGGCATGGATGGGGCTGGTTCAGACGGCAACATCCCCTCCATCCATAGAATCCGGTCTCTCATTTCATCTATCTTTGCATTTTTCAGGCGTTTGGATCGCCCCATCTTCAATAACTCCACAAACAAATTTTTCACAGTCCAGCAAAAAATTTTCAGACCACTGTCTCTTTAACACATGTAGTTGTTCTCTCTCTTGCAAGATCTCTTTTCCTGCGCACACAGTTTGTGCAGTCACTTGCACCAGACACAACAAAGTTCATCAAATAATTTTGAGACCGCTGTCTCTTTAAAACACTTTTTTTTTTCTGTCAGGATCTTCTCTCCTGCACACATAGATTGTGCAATCTCATGCACCAGACAAAGTTCATCAAACATATGCACTCCATTGCAGGGATCTCTGCTTATGCCCACTGCATACCTCCACCATATGTGAGGGATTAGCTCGGTGGTAGGCGTGGATGACTCCTTGGGGAGTGCGTTTTCACAGAGAAATAGCCCAAAAGTGCTTGCAAACAACAGGTTTATGGTTTATTCTAATGGTGTTTTCTTCACCAGGCTGTATGCAGCAAAACATCCAAAATAAAATAAAACAGAAAATAAATCCTTGCCTCTGTGGGCGGCTACCTTCTCACAACTGGAACCTGCCTAGGTGTCTGTCTCCAACCTACCGTCGGGCAGACTTCCTTGTCCTCCAGCGGACACTCAATAGTCCTTTTATAATAGCTTCACAGGGCAACACAGTCCTTTGTTTCTTTCACATCAACAGTTCGTCTTCTCACCTTTGAGACGTATTCACCCTTGGTTACCGTCCCGGGCACACATCACTCCGGGGGGTCTTCTCCCAGGCCCACACATCCTGTCGGGAGGCACACGCTGACTGTCCTCCTGCTCCCAGCCCACATGGCTTCAGGACACAGCTTCTGGAGGCAGCAAACAATAGGAATTTCTCTGAACAAATTATAGAGCCTTAACTCCCTCATTCTGAACAGGTGAAGGCCTTTCAACTTCCTGCTGGCTAGCTCTGTAGCCAACACCCTAAATTAATTAATGGACTTTCTAAATCAGGTAGAAATGTATCTCCTTCCTGTGACTACATTACCAGATTTAGCTGACTTCCTGTTACAATATATATTAAAAAAATACTCAAATACAAGCCCTCAAAGGGGCTTTTGGGGACAATATATATATATATATATATATATATATATATATCACAGAACAAAAAAAATTACAGAAATACCAGCCATCAAAGGGCTTTTGGGGACAATAGATATATATGTATATATATATCCAAAAAAAACCTCAAATACCAGCCCTAAGAAGGGCTTTTTGGGGTGCTGTCCTTACAGCAGGAGTGTACCAAGAACACAGGCTAACAAGACCGGGAACTGTCCCTAGCTATAACAACAGCAGCAGCACCAGCACTTTCCCTGCTCTCAGTAACACAGAAATGATCTAAAATGGATGCTGCCCTTGCTTATTTATAGGAGGTGGGAGGGAGGTATGCTGATTGGCCTGGAATGTGTCTGCTGACTGTGATGTTCAGGGTCAAAGTTTGCCTCAATGATGATGTATAGGAGGCGGACCGAACATCGCATATGTTCGCCCGCAGCGGCAAACGCGAACATGCGAAGTTCGCCGGGAACTGTTCGCCGGCGAACAGTTCTATACATCTCTACTGATCAAGAGGCACTGATGTGACTGCACTTATAGGCGGCACAGAGATGGGCACTGATGATCACTGATAGGTGGCACCGATGGACACTGGTAGGTGGCACTGATAGGCAGAGCTGAAGGGAACCGATAGGTGGCACTGATGGGCACTGATGATCACCTATAGGTGGCACTGATGGACACTGATGATCACTGATAGGTGGCACTGATAGGCAGAACTGAAGGGGACTGATAGGTGGCACTGATGGGCACTGGTAGGTGGCACTTTTAGGCAGCACTGATATGTAGCACTAATGAGGCTGCACTGAAAGGTGGCACTGATAGGCAGAACTGAAAGGAATTGATAGGTGGCACTGATGGGCACTGATGATCCCTGATAAGTGGCACTGATAGGCACTGGTAGGTGGCACGTAGTGTAGGGTGACCAGACGTCCCCGGTTTCCGGGGACAGTCCCCGGATTGAGGACACTGTCCCCGGTCCAAGTCTGTCCCTGGTTTTGTCCCCGGATTCAGGGCCAGATTAATGTAGACAGGGCATTCCATGCTGGCTGAGAAACAGCCTGGTGGCTCAGATGCAGACGCCCCACTGCCGCTCCTGCTGCTGTTCAGTGGAAGAGAAGCAGAGCCAAAAATTGACTGTGTGGAGGGCTGAGAATGGGAGATGAGTAGATGGGGGGGGGGGTCTGTTTGTACACAGGTGATGGCAGTGGGGGGTGGGGGTCAGAGCTGATACAGGGGCATGGAGAGATGGAGAGTTTAGCTATTGGGGGGGAAGGGCTAACAGGTGGCTGCAGAGATAATCTGTGAGAGAAGGGTGCTATCACGTACCTGGAGGTGAGCCTGAACGGTGAGGAAGGCCTCTCTTACGCCTCTGACTCGGGACCCCTGATAGTGCAGACAGGAGGTGCCGAGTATAGAGTAGCACGAGTGCCTGATGTAGCTGGAAGCAGGCTGATGTCCACAGACAGGGATAGCCGGGTAGGTCCAGAGCAGGTATGCAGGCAACTGGTGCTGGTAGCAGGAGCGTAGTGAGACAAGCCGGGTCAGAAGCCAAACGGTCATACAGGAGCCAGAAGGAACAGACTGGAGCGGAGGTCAAGGGACAAGCCGAGGTCGGTGCAGGCGGAGAGCAGAGGATAGTCAGGACAAGCCGGGTCTGGTACTGGTAAACAGGATACAGGTAGCAGGTTCAAGTCAACAAGGCTGAAGACAAAGCAGCACTGAACCTGTGTGCTGATCCAGCTTAAATAGTGCTCTTCCTTGATGAGAAGGGTGGAGCCAGGATTAGCCTGTGAGTTTAACTCATCTTCTGCCAGAGCCTGTCTGACAAAACCTCTTCTTACATTGCCCCCTCCCAATGGGCAGCCTCCGGATGCCCAAACGGGCTAGTTTCTCAGGGTGATTACGTTTGAATGCTTGGATTAGGTCCTTTGCATGAATATTGGTTACTGGCTCCCAGGAATTATCTTCAGGTCCATAACCTTTCCATTTAATTAAGTATTGGACTAGGTTGCCTCTTTTCCTGCAATCAATAATGGATTCTACTTCGAATTCCTCTTCTCCATCGATTAGCATGGGTTCAGGAGGCCCATTGATCCGTCCAGGGAAAGGGTCTGGAAATGTAGATTTCAGCAATGATACGTGGAAGACAGGGTGGATTTTAAAAGACTCAGGTAACAGTAATTCATAGGTCACATCATTAATTTTCCTTTTAACTGGAAAGGGGCCTATGAACTTGGGCCCAAGTTTTCTTGATGGGCAGGTTAGTTTTAGGTTGGTTGTGGCCAGCCATACCTTGTCACCAGGTTCCAAGATCAGTTCTCCTCTTCTCTTTCTGTCATAGAACCTCTTGTTACATTCTTGAGCTTTGGCCATAGTTTCCTGTAGTAATCTGTTATTGGAAGTAAAAAAATTAACCGTGTCCTGGACAGCAGGAACAGGCCCTTCGGGAACTGTGGTGACCAGGAAGGAAGGATGGTAGCCATAATTGGCAAAGAACGGGGTTTGCTTAATAGCAGAATGTTCGGAATTATTGTAGGCAAACTCGGCCAGTGGTAACAGCGTTACCCAATCATCCTGTGAATAAGAGGAAAAACAGCGTAAATACTGCTCCAAGGTCTGATTAGTCCTTTCTGTCTGGCCATTGGTCTGTGGGTGGTAAGCTGAAGAAAAGGATAGTTGAATTCTCAATTTTTCACAAAGGGATTTCCAAAACTTGGAGGTAAATTGGACCCCACGATCAGACACTATGTTAGTAGGAACTCCATGCAATCTTACAATCTCCTTGATGAACATTTTGGCAGTATCTGCGGCTGATGGTGTACCCTTCATTGGCAGGAAATGTGCCATCTTGGATAGTCGATCTACGACTACAAAGATGGTAGTGTGACCCTCGGATGGGGGCAGTTCCACAATGAAATCCATGGATATCATTTTCCAGGCCCTGTCTGGAATTGGCAAAGGTCTGAGTAGACCCCAAGACTTAGTTCTGGTTGTCTTGTTCCGAATGCAGGGGACACAGGTCTCAACATATTTCCTACAGTCCTTCTCCAGGCTAGGCCACCAGAAGGTACGCTGGAGCAGTTCAGTAGTCTTGTGGATACCAAAGTGACCAGCGAGTGTGTGATCATGGCAGAGGCCCAGAATATTGACCCGGAATCTTTCGGGAATAAAGATTTTATTGTTGTGCCAAAGAAGTCCATCCTTAATTTGTAGAGTAACTCCGGGAAGAGGTGGCATTCCTCTAGACGCCTGTTTGATTTGGGATAGTAAGTCTTCTTGTAGCAACAGGAAGTTCCCCGAAGACAGGATCGTATCTGGAATCACAGATTCTTCCGCCTCACAGAACATGCGGGAGAGCGCATCAGGTTTAGTGTTCTTTGATCCCGGCCTATAGGTAACGTGGAAAGAAAATCTTGAAAAAAAAAGAGCCCACCTGGACTGACGTGGTCTTAAACGTTTCGCAGCTCGCAGGTATTCCAGATTTTTATGGTTTGTGTATACCAGGATTGGATGAGCTGCTCCTTCTAGAAGGTACCTCCATTCTTCTAGAGCTGCTTTAATTGCCAAGAGTTCACGATCACCCACGTCGTAATTCCTCTCTGCAGGAGACAGTTTACGTGAGAAAAAGGCAACAGGATGCAAGAGGGCCTTGGCTCCTTGGCGTTGGGATAATACTGCTCCAACCGCTGACTCGGAAGCGTCTACCTCCATAAGGTAGAGCGGGGTCAGGATGTCGGAGCACAGGTGCGGAGGTAAACAGGGTCTTCAGGGTTTCAAAAGCGGCTTGTGCCTCAGGAGTCCACTGAAACCGAATACCCTGTCTGGTCAACTGGGTGATAGGAGAAATAATTGCAGAAAAGTTCTTGATGAATTTCCGATAAAAGTTTGCAAAACCGACAAACCGCTGTACCCCTTTCTTGTCTGTGGGGGCTGGCCAGTCTAAAATGGCAGACACTTTTTGCGGATCCATCTTGATGCCCTCTGTGGAAAGAACCAGACCCAAGAATTGAATGTCCTGTCGGCTAAACTCACATTTTTCGGGTTTTGCATATAAGCCATGTTGCCTAAGTCGGGCCAAAACACTCCTTACATGCCCATGATGATCCTCCAAGGTAACAGAAAAGATCAGGATATCATCAAGATATACAATGACAAATAAGTCCAGAAAGTCTCGAAAAATGTCATTTATGAAATGCTGGAAGGTGGCCGGGGCATTACAGAGTCCGAAGGGCATTACAAGGTACTCGAAGTGCCCAAAACGAGTGCGAAATGCAGTCTTCCACTCGTCACCTTCCCGGATTCGCACCAGATTATATGCTCCACGTAGATCCAACTTGGTAAACACGGTAGCAGAACGAAGTCTCTGGAATAGTTCTGGTACCAGGGGTAAGGGATAACGGTTTTTGATTGTGATCTTATTTAAGTCCCGATAATCCACACAGGGTCGGAGAGAGTGGTCTTTCTTCTCCACAAAGAAAATCCCTGCTCCTGCCGGGGACGTGGAAGGGCGAATAAAACCTTTCCTTAGGCTGTCATCGATGTACTCCTTTAAAGCTGTGAGTTCAAGCTCTGTGAGGGGAAAAATTCGTCCAAAAGGTATTTCGGCTCCAGGGAGGAGCTCGATTGGACAGTCGTATGGTCTGTGGGGAGGAAGAGTCTCTGCTCCTTTTTTACTGAAGACGTCTAGAAAGTCATGATAGATCACAGGAACAGAGGAACGAACTTCATCATCAGACTCCATGCATAGCAGTGAAGGTGGTTGAAGAGGTTGTTGGAAGAAGCAAAGCTGTCGACAGTAAGGGGATAGGAACTCAATTTCTCCTGTTTTCCAGTTGATACAGGGGTTGTGCGCCTGTAGCCATGGCATTCCCAAAATGATAGGAAATAAGGGGGAAGTGATAACATCCAGGCGTAGAAGTTCCTTGTGGTTGCCAGATATGGTGGCAGGTAAGGGAAGAGTCTCTTGAGTGACAGGCCCAGATTTTATACGTGACCCATCTGCCAAATGGATTGCCATTCCATTAGATCTCAGCTTTAAAGGGACCTTGAGTTGGTTAGCAAACTCTTGGTCGATGAAGCAGCTACAGGCTCCAGAGTCAATAATGGCGGGTACCCGGATAGCCCCTTCTGGAAGCTGTAAGGAGACAAGGACAGTCAGGTGAGAGGAGTTATGGGAACTCGATTCCTGGTTGATAGAAGAGAGAGTTAAGCACTTACGGCTCTTGGCGGGGCAGGATCTCACATAGTGTCCACTCTCTCCGCAGTACAGGCATAGATCGTTCAACCGACGGAGTTGGCGTTCTTCTGGAGAGAGAGAAGGCCGAAGCATGCCGAGCTGCATCGGCTCTGGAGTGTCAGCAGTAGGTGGGGCAGAGACTGAGGGTGTAGGCCCTGAAGGGCGGTAGACTCGCGGCATCATCCACATAGGTCGAAGTTGCTCACCAGCCCTTTCTGAACGGCGTTCTCTTAGGCGCCGATCGATTTGGATAGCCAGATTAATTAGAGCTTCCAGAGAACCTGGCACCCCCACACGGGCCAATTCGTCCTTTAGAGGATTGGAAAGTCCTAATCGGAATTGATAGCGAAGGGCGGCGTCATTCCAATCGGTGTCAGCACTCCAGCGTCTGAAGTCTGACGCATAATCTTCTGCCGTTCTGCGGCCTTGCTGAAGGGTATGAAGGGCCGCTTCGGCAGTATTGGTCTTCTGAGGGTCCTCATACAACTCAGCCATAGCTCCGAAGAATAAGTTCAGATTTGATAGGCAAGGATCCTTATGTTCAAGTAGACGGTGGGCCCAGGACTGGGGTTCTCCTTGCAGAAGAGAAATAACATAGCCTACTTTGGTAGCCTCCAGGGAGAAGGTACGGGGCTGTAGGGCAAAGTATAGCTCACAGGCATTATGGAAGGATCTAAATTTGCTGCGATCGCCTGAAAACCTTTCCGGGGTTGGTACCCGGGGTTCAGGTGGCAAAAACATTACAGCCGGTGAGGCAGAAGATCCTCCAGGAGCAGGAGATGCAGGAGCTGCAGGAGATGACAAGGTTAATGAATGGACACGTCCCTCAAGTCGGTTATAACCCTCTTGCAGGTCCTTGACAGACTGTGTAAGTGCTGCCAGGTGATGGCATAATTCGTCCATTGGAGAGGTTCCTCGTTCAGGCTCTGACATTGGCTGCTTTGTACTATCACGTACCTGGAGGTGAGCCTGAACGGTGAGGAAGGCCTCTCTTACGCCTCTGACTCGGGACCCCTGATAGTGCAGACAGGAGGTGCCGAGTATAGAGTAGCACGAGTGCCTGATGTAGCTGGAAGCAGGCTGATGTCCACAGACAGGGATAGCCGGGTAGGTCCAGAGCAGGTATGCAGGCAACTGGTGCTGGTAGCAGGAGCGTAGTGAGACAAGCCGGGTCAGAAGCCAAACGGTCATACAGGAGCCAGAAGGAACAGACTGGAGCGGAGGTCAAGGGACAAGCCGAGGTCGGTGCAGGCGGAGAGCAGAGGATAGTCAGGACAAGCCGGGTCTGGTACTGGTAAACAGGATACAGGTAGCAGGTTCAAGTCAACAAGGCTGAAGACAAAGCAGCACTGAACCTGTGTGCTGATCCAGCTTAAATAGTGCTCTTCCTTGATGAGAAGGGTGGAGCCAGGATTAGCCTGTGAGTTTAACTCATCTTCTGCCAGAGCCTGTCTGACAAAACCTCTTCTTACAGGTGCAGAGGTGAGCTATGGATGTGGAGGTAGAAGTGTCCTCTGTGCATAGCAAGCCTATGAACCCTGCACTCTATGCCTAACACCCTCCTGTATATTATGTAGTCCTGTGCCCAGCGCTCTGTGTATTATGTAGTCCTGTGCCCACCGCTCTGTGTATTATGTAGCCTGAGTTTTCTGATGTATACAGTATATTTTCTGCACTATGCACCATACTAATATGATAGTAAGTGACTACAGGGCATACAAAGGGTACAACAACTGTTGTCAGGTCCACCGAGGTGACCAGTCATGGCTTCATCCTACTTATCTACCTGGATATATGAATAGGCAGAAACATTTATCAATGTGGGGGAATTTATAAAAAAAAAAAAAAGACACCAGCCTTCTTTAACAACAGCATTTTTTCTGCACATGTGCATGAGACCCTATGGCATAAGGCCCCATTCATGTTTGGGATTAGGGATGTTAGTGATTAGATGCGGAAGATCCAGCGGGACTTCCTGGCTAGATGCAGGCAGAAGCCCCATTGAAATCAATGGGAGGCTAAGTGTGCTAACAAGATCACTTCCTCTTGTCTATAGTGACCAATCAGCTTCCAGGCTTTCTTTCATCCTTTTCTGACTTAGGCTCGGTTCATACTACCGCCACTTGGGATCTAATTTGTGAGACTTCAAGTCGCGTGACATGTGAAATGCCATTTTAGTCAATGAGAGCTGTCTTAATTAGCACTTCTGAAGTTGCTCTGACTTTTAGAGAAGGTTCCTGTACTACTTCAAGGTGACTTCTATTCCGACTTGTGGCCATAGACTTTAATGGAAGTCACCTCTAAGTCGGATCCTCATGTTAACTGATGTGATTTGGTTCTGACATACATGAAGATTACCCAGGTATTCCGTGAAGTTGCTTCAAGTCACTTTAAGTTGCCTGGCAAAGTGGCACTATAAGTCATGCGACTTTCAGGTCACGGCAGTGTAAACCAAGCCTTATATCTGCTATTTAGAGTGGGACTCTGCTCACCTTGACTCCAATTATGTGATGTCCATGAGCACGCTCGTCAGCTGCTGACATCCTTTACCTGTCTTCTTCTGGGTTCAGATCTTCTGCTGTTTTGACTGGTTGAGCGGGGATGACATCAATCCCAGGTGTGCGCTGGTTCAGCATGGGCACCACCTGTGGATCATCCACACTCTGCACTAAAGCCTTTGCAGCCAGTTATAACAACCCACCCATCACCAGGGAACCCGAGACCAAGGATACAGTTGTCTCCACCTCTACATCGACTAATGACATTGGCAAAGTTTATTTTGGTTCCATAACTATGTGCTACACACGGGTCAACTTAACTCACACAAGAATCAAGGAGCCTTCCCACCACTCAACCACTATAGCACAGGAGAGTCCAAGGGCTCAGCAATGTCAGTGATCTCTAATAAAAGGATAGACTACATTCTCAGTGCTGTCAGCAGTCTCTAGTGAATGGATAGGCTGTATTCTCAGTGATATCACCGGTCTCTAGTGAATGGATAGGCTGTATTCTCAGTGATATCACCGGTCTCTAGTGAATGGATAGGCTGTATTCTCAGTGATGTCACTGGTCTCTAGTGAATGGATAGGATATATTCTCAGTGATGTCACTGGTCTCTAGTGAATGGATAGGCTGTATTCTCAGTGATGTCACTGCTCTCTAGTGAATGGATAGGCTGTATTCTCAGTGATGTCACCGGTCTCTAGTGATCGGATAGGCTGTATTCTGAGTGATGCACTGGTCTCTAGTGAATGAATAGGCTCTATTCTCAGTGATGTCACTGGTCTTTCTGAAATTCTGATATTTCAGTGCGTTACGTGCCATTTAGCGCGGCATATTTCTGTGCGTTACATGGCGTTTACCGCAGTATAGTTTTGTGCATTAGTGCACGTTTAACGCAGTATATTTCTGTGCGTTACGTGCTGTTTAATGCAGTATATTTCAGTGCATTACGTGCTGTTTGGCGCAGTATATTTCTGTGCGTTACATGCCGTTTAACGCAGTATATTTCAGTGCGTTACGTGCCATTTAAACGCAGTATATTTCAGTGCCTTACGTGCCGCTTAGCGCAGTATGTTCTGTGCGTTACATGCCATTTAACACAGTATATTTCTGTGCGCTACGTGCTGTTTAATGCAGTATATTTCAATGTGTTATCGCATGTTTACAGCAGTATATTTCTGTGCGTAGTGCACGTTTAACGTAGTATATCTCTGTGCGTTACATGCTGTGTAATGTAGTATATTTCTGTGCGTCACTGCGCATTTACCGCAGTATATTTCTGTGAGTTACTTCTATCCAACGTCTGCGGGAGAGACACCAGAATTTATCCAAAAAATCTCTCAAGCCGTTGCCTGCAAAATAAAGAAAGCTTGCAGGAAAAATGTCATAATTTTTTTGGCTTTATAAATGCAATTATTTCTGCAGCAGCTTCTATACACATTACAGATGCGCCACTTTACAGGTAGACTAAGAGGACCCCCCAGGCATTATATTTAAAGGAATTTTTCATTTTTGTTGTTATTTCTCATTTTGATGCATTCACTTTAGACATCAATAAAACACTGCTCATTTAAAAATGACGTTTTTTACAAACTTTTTTTTCATTGATAGATGTCCCCAAGGGCAGTACCCGGACCCCCATAACAATTGTATGCCCAATTACTTGCATATAAACCTTCAAAATGGGCACTTTTGATTTTTCCAGTTCTGGTCCCATAGACTTCACAGGGGTTTGTTACTCGGTTCCAAACTTTCGCGATGTTCGAAAGTTCTGGTGCAAACCGAACAGGGGGTTGTTCGGCCCATCTCTACTATAGACCTGTAAGAGAAACATCAGATAGAAGTTACCATCCTTTGCCCTGAGATGTGACTTCAGAGCCCTCAAACTCAAATAAAACCTAGCAAGGCATGGCAGCTTCTATCGGAGGCTTCTCTCACAGGTCTAAAACTTTGTGGTAGTTTCACTTAATGCCTTGACAGTCATGATGAAGGCCGGCTGGGGCTTGGTCACTTCCTAGCTTCAGTCAGGTTATAGTACTCTGAAAAGACAATAGGTCATTGTAAATGCTACAGCTCACTGATCTGTTTAAAGGAAGATTTCAGGTTATAAAACATTGCTTTAAAATTGTCTCTCTCCAGCTGAAAATCTGAAATGCAGCAGTACTCATGTATTATAGCTGTGCGTGTAATCTGAGCTCCAGCTATTTAGTTACATAAACAGGCTACAATACACATTCAATTTAAAGTGGACCTTTCACAAAAACATCAAGTTCCCCTAATTTAGTGAGGGGCACCTTCCCCTTGCTGAACACTTCACGCAGTGCTGCATACAGTAGGAGGCAGTGCTGCATACAGTGAGGTGCAGTGCTGCATACAGTAGGAGGCAATATTGCATACAGTAGGGGCAGTGCTGCAAACAGTAAGGCGCAGTGCTGCATACAGTAAGAGGCAATGCTGCATAGAGTAAGGTGCAGTAGGGGATATGGTATACCTGCGCTATGGAGTTATACCAACAATTCATCACCCCTATTTAGTTAGGTGCAGTGCTGCATACAGTTGAGAGCAGTGCTGCATACAGTAAGGCACAGTGCTGCATACAGTATGGGGCAGTGCTGCATACAGTAGGAGGCAGTGCTGCATACAGTAGGAGGCAATATTGCATACAGTAGGGGGCAGTGCTGGATACAGTAAGAGGCAGTGCTGCATATTGTAGTGGGCAATGCTGCATACTGTAAGGTGCAGTGCTGCATACAGTAGGAGGCAGTGCTGCATACAGTAGGAGGCAGTGCTGCATACAGTAGGAGGCAATATTGCATACAGTAGGGGGCAGTGCTGGATACAGTAAGAGGCAGTGCTGCATAGTGTAGTGGGCAATGCTGCATACTGTAAGGTGCAGTGCTGCATACAGTAGGAGGCAGTGCTGCATACAGTAAGGCGCAGTGCTGCATACAGTAGGAGGCAATATTGCATACAGTAGGGGGTAGTGCTGCATACAGTATGGGGCAGTGCTGCATCCAATAGGAGGCAATGCTGCATACAGTAGGATGCAGTGCTGCATACAGTAAGGTGCAGTGCTGCATACAGTAGGGGGCAGTGCTGCATACAGTAAGGCACAGTGCTGCATACAGTAAGAGGCAATGCTGCATACAGTAAGGTGCAGTGCTACATACAGTTGAGAGCAGTGCTGCATACAGTAAGGCACAGTGCTGCATACAGTAGGAGACAGTGCTGCATACAGTAAGGTGAAGTGCTGCATACAGTAGGAGGCCATATTGCATACAATAGGGGGCAGTGCTGCATACAGTAAGAGGCAGTGCTGCATATTGTAGTGGGCAATGCTGCATACTGTAAGTTGCAGTGCTGCATACAGTAGAAGGGCAGTGCTGCATACAGTAGAAGGGCAGTGCTGCATACAGTAAGGCGCATTGCTGCATACAGTAGGGGGCATTGAAAAGTGATGGCAGAAAAAGACAGAGTAGCCCATCGAGTCTGCCCATTTTTTTTTTTCCGTTAACTTTTTTGTATAGATCTATGTTTGTCCCAAGTATGTTTGAAGCCATTTTAGTGTGGACTGTCACGCTACTGCTGGTATTTTATTCCAAGCATCAACTATCATTTGTTCTTGACTTTGGATTCATATTGAAAAAACTGCCCTCCTGAACCTTATTCACCCACTTGATGTATTTAAAGGTTTCAATCAAGTCTCCCCTTTCCCCCTTTCCCTTCTTTCTCCCAGACTGTACATAGAAGTTTCTGAAGTTGTTCTCAATATATTTTATCCATCAGACCTGTCATCATTTTTGTTACCTGTCTCTGGTATTTTATCAATATCTAATGCATACAGTAGGAGGATGTGAGATTCACAGACTGACCAGCAGGGGGTGATATATTCCCAGGCTTGCCAACATTAGAGTAGAACGAGTTATTATTATTTTTTTATTTTTTTTTGGGGGGGGGGGGTCGAGTGATGAGGGGTTGGAACCTCTGTCAGATATCTATTGCTGCTATCTGTGTCCCTTTTAGAAAAATTCTCTCTCTCCTTATCCTGATCACCAAAGTCACCAGGAATGAAAGTAAGAGTAAGGCTGGCCATACATGTTCAATTTTCTTGTACAATTTTCTGTTAGATTTACCAAAAACCACATAATATGAGGTCAAAACCAAACAACACTTTCAGTTGTATCCAATTAGGCAGGACCTTGTACTACATAGTTGAAGGTAAAGCTAAAGAAAATTGTACAGAAATGTGTAAGAAAATTGTGTAATGTATGGCCAGCCTTAGTCTAAAATTTTGATCTGCCACCAGAACAGTAGTATAAACCTTCTGATATCTGTTTAAGGCTAGCCAAACACCATACAACCAGATTGTACAATCTAATATAGATTTACCAAAGCTTTTTAATATGAGGACCTACCTAAACAAACTCAATTTGATTCAAAGCCCTGGATATCCCATCCCCCTCTCCCCCAGCCCAGCCCAGCCCCTCAGTACAAACACACAATACCCCCCCCCCCCCCCAGCCCGCTCCCAGCACAGACCACACCCGTACAAACACCCCCCCTCAATACAGACCACACCAGTACAAACACCCCCCCCCCCCCAGTACAGACACCCCTCAGTACATACCACACCATCACAAACAACCCCCCCCCCCAATACAGTCCACACCAGTACAACCCCCCCAGTACAGACACCCCTCAGTTCAGACTACACCAGCACAAACACCCCCCACCCTAGTCCAGACCACACCAGTACAAACACCCCCCCCCCCCCAGTACAGACACCCCTCAGCACATACCACACCAGCACAAACACCCCCCCCCCATACAGTCCACACCCATACAAACAACCCCCCCAGTAAAGATCACACCAGTGCAAAGATCCTCCCCCCCTAATGCAGTTCACGCCAGTACGAACATCCCCCCCCCCCAAGCACAGACACCCCTCAGTAAAGACCACACCAGTACAACCCCCCTTCCAGTACAGACACCCCTCTGTACAGACCACACCCGTACAAATACCCCCCCCCCCCCAGTACAGACATCCCTCAGAACAGACCACACCAGTACAAACAACCCCCCCAGTACAGACCACAGAAGTACAAAACACCCCCCTCCCCCCCAGTACAGGCCACACCAGTACAAACACCCCCCCCCCCCAGTACAGACACCCCTCAGTACAGACCACACCAGCACAAACGCCCCCGCTAGTACAGACACCCCTCAGTATGGGGACCACACCAGTACAAACACCCCCCCCCTCTGGTAGAGACACCCCCTAGTACAGACCACACAAGTACAAACATCCACCCCAACCTCAGTACAGAGCACACCATTACAGTACAAACACACCCCCAGTGCAGACAACCCCTCAGTGCGGGGACCACACCAGTACAATCACCCCCCCAGTACAGACACCCCCCAGTACAGACCACACCAGTACAAACACCCCCCCCCCCCCCCCAGTACAGATGTAGCACTGCCCCCGTAGGAACTGCCGAGTATAGAACTATCTTGGATTTCCCTCTGATTATCCTGTTGCCAGATACAGGGAATTTTCACATACTGCTAAGTGCACACAAATTCTTTTGCTCGATGTCTCCAATGACCAGTCTAGGGGATTTGTTTTGTTTGTTTATTTGGAGAACTTGGATAGTAGAAGGGATTAGTGCAAGGGTGGGGAACAATACGGCCCATGGGCCTCAAAATCATTTGGTCTACCCCCTCATGCCGCTGAGTCTGTGTCTGTCTCAGATGAGCTGTCAGAATGGAGCCGTTGTTTCCTGCATAGTTCCGACTCCGTCTTAACAGTCTGAGTGAGTCACAGGCGGAGTGATATCAAATGCACTCCACCTGTGAGGAAACTGACCAATACAGGAAGCATCTTCCTCCAGCGAGGCGCCGCTCCTGAGTCTCTAGCCAGAATTTCCCGCCAGCAGTAACCACAGCAGTACCAGCCTGCACTACCAGCCTGAGCCAGCAGTACCCACAGCAGTACCAACCAGCAGTACCAACCTGAGCCAGCAGTACCATCCAGCAGTGTAGCAGCCTGAGCAAGCAGTACCCACAGCAGTGCCCACAGCAGTACCAGCCAGCAGTACCCACAGCAGTACCAGCCAGCAGTACCAGCCTGAGCCAGCAGTATCCACAGCAGTACCAGTCAGCAGTACCATGTATCAGCACCAGCCTGAGGCAGCAGTACCCACAGCAGAACCAGCCAGCAGTACCCACAACAGTACCAGCCAGCAGTACCCACAGCAGTACCAGCCAGCAGTACCAGACTGAGCCAGCAGTACCCACAGCAGTACCAGCCAGCAGTACCAGCTAGCAGTACCCACAGAAGTACCCACAGCACAGTACTAGCCAGCAGTATCAGCCTGAGCCAACAGTACCCACAGCAGTACCAGCCAGCAGTACCCACAGCAGTACCAGCCTGAGCCAGCAGTACCCACAGTAGTACCAACCTGAGCCAGCAGTACCAGCCAGCAGTACCCACAGCAGGACCAGCCAGCAGTACCCACAGCACAGTACCAGCCAGCAGTACCAGCCTGAGCCAGCAGTACCCACAGCAGTAACAACCAGCAGTACCAGCCAGCAATACCCACCAGCAGTACCCGCCAGCAGTAGCAGCCAGCTGTACCCACCAGCAGTACCAGCCAGCAGTACCCACCAGCAGTACCAGCCAGCAGTATCCACCAGCAGTACCCACCAGCAGTTCTTTTCAAAACTTACCACCGCAAAGAGTCGACTGCGCTCCAGACTGACCGACGCAAACCTGGAAAACCAGTTGCGAGTAACAACATCATCAATACCAGCTAACATCACACACCTCACCAAAGAGAAGCAGTTCTAGCCATCACATTAGGGGTGAGTTAATTAAATGTTTGACTAAATATAACAGGCTAATTTTTAAGTTGATCATTTTGTACGGCCTCCAAATGGCCCTTGGCAGAAACAAGGTTGCCCACCCCTGGATTATTGGGATACACCAAACTCAACTATGTACAGGTGAGAATAACTCTCACTTGGCCTCATTAAGTGGAACGGAATAGCAGATCTTCTGCTGAACCATACAGCACTTGCACGGAAGAACGAGTCCTTTGCTTGTGTTAACAGCAGACTCAATGAACTCTGTATCTTCAGGACACTATCAAGTGTCCCTTTTAGCTTACACCCAGCACGCTGATTTTCTAGCACCCAGAGGGGGATTTTAACAGCAACAGTCTCTAGGATCCCTGTGGGAAGTCTGTACTCACAAGGCCCCGTCCGCAGGTCACCTTTTTTTCCGTGATACCAGACGAGATTGATGGACATCCTCCCTCAGTCAGCCCTCAAAAGAGTCCCTGGGTTTCAGCATCTCTGTTTCTGGCCCTTAGTTCAAACACCTGAGGCTGCATGGCAGCCTGTGCTCGGGAGAGGCAGCAGCCCCCTTTCCCACCTGGACTCAGCCCTCCAACCAAAGACCAGGAGCCCCATGTGCACTTCAGGTATAAGTACAGTCACCCAGCATGCACCGGGGCACCTCTCATGCCTATTGGCCAGGAATGTACAGATTTCTCTTGCTCTCAACTGCATGGTTTCCTCCCACTGTCCAATAAACTGTATCACTATTGGATCAGAGTGAAACATCAAGCCAGGATGAGCAGCATCAGAGCACACTGGGCAGGTCATATCTAACAATCACAGCTCGCTGTTAAGCAGACAGCTCCTAGATCTACCTTGCTGTCTCCCTGTTAAGCAGAGAAACCAAAAACTATATACACCTACCTAGCACCTACCTAGGAGGGTGCTACACAAACACCCCTCAGTACAGACCACACCAGTAGAAATACCCCCCCCCCCCAGTACAGACACCCCTCAGTACAGACCAAACCAGAAAAAAACACACCCCCCCCCCTCCAGTACAGATACCCCTTACTACAGACCACACCAGTATAAACACCCCCCCCCCCCAGTACAGGCACCCCTCAGTACAGACCAAACCAGAAAAAACACACTCCCCCCTCCAGTACAGATACCCCTTACTACAGACCACACCAGTATAAACACCCCCCCCCCCCCCAGTACAGACACCCCTCAGTACAGACCAGAAAAAACACACTCCCCCCTCCAGTACAGATACCTCTTACTACAGACCACACCAGTATAAACACCCCCCCCCCCCCAGTACAGACACCCCTCAGTACAAACCACACCAGTATAAACACCCCCCCCCCCAGTACAGACATCCCTCAGTACAGACCACACCAGTACAAACACCCCCCCCCCCAGTACAGGCACCCTTCAGTACAGACCACACCAGTACAAACACCCCCCCCCCCCAGTATAGACACCCCTCAGTACAGACCACACCAATACACCCCCCCCCCCCAGACACCCCTCAGTACAGACCACACCAGTACAAACCCCTGCCCCCCCCCCACAGACACCCCTCAGTACAGTCCACACCAGTCCTCCACTGACACAATTATGTAGTTTTCACCAACCTCAAGGCTGGGTTCACATATATGTAGTGCGGGACACGGCATGTGATTCAGTTAGAAATCGCATAGCATTCCTATTTAAATCAAATGCGATGTCTGTGTGGTGTGATTCGAGCAATTAATTTGTACATGTCAAATCACACCGCATCCGCACAAAAAAAGGTGCAGGACCCTTTTTTTCGCACTGGAATCAGATTGCATGGGTGTTCATACCTATATGTGATCCGAATCTGTCAATCAGTGCATTTTGCAAACCGTTTTTCGGGGGTCGCTAACTTAACCGTGACACCTGCCGTTCGATTTGAATGTGGTGCAGGAAACGCACAGTATTCGCTGTATTTTTGCACTGCATATATGTGAACCAAGCCTAAGTCCTGGTTCACACTATTGCAATGCTGGAAGCCGCATGTGATGCAGACAAGAATCGCACCGCATTCCTGTTCAAATCATATGCTATGCTTTGCAATTTGAGCCATTCAAATCCCACTACATCTGCACAAAAAAAGGTGCAAGCTTGTGTTAACACTGTTAATTCCCACACTGGAATTGGATTGCATGGGTGTTGACCCATGTGAATGTGTTCAGCCATTCACACTGCGTTTTGTGAACCATTTTTGGGGTGCTGTTAACATAAACACCCACAGTAGTTTGCATGAACGGAATACGAATGTAATGCGGTGTGGAAAATGCACAGGAATTTATGTGTATCCGGCACCGCAACAGTGTAAACCAGCACTTAGCTGCACCAGCCATGGCCTGTGTGCTCTGCAGGCTGCAGAGACGGGATGTCCAAGGTGAACCTAATTGGTCTGACAGGGAGAGGTGGATTGGAGGATGCAGAGGTCTCTTGTGGCGCCTCTACGCTCAGATTACTTTTCAGATGGCATTTGACAGATGGCCCCCCCATTACATAAGAATCCCCCTTTCACATCAGAAGCTCTCCCATCACATCAGAGCCCCACTTCAATCAGAGTCAAGATTTTACATCAGAAAACCACCCCCCATTTTACATCAGAAACCTCCAACATCACATCAGAGCCCCCCTTTCCATCATAGTCCCCCTTTTGCATCAGAAACCTCCAACATCTCATCAGAGCCCCCCTTTTCCAACATGGTCCCCCTTTCACATAGAATCACACTATAAGCCCCCCATCACATCAGAGTCACCATTTCACATCAGATCTTCCATTCAAATAGGAACACATAAGAGCCTCCCCTTTCACGTCAGATTCTCCCTTTCACATTAGAAGCCCTCCTTTACATCAAAAGCCCCCATCAGATCAGAGCCCTCCTTTACATCATAAGCCCCCATCAAATCAGAGCCCTCCTTTACATCAGAAGTCCCCATCAGATCAGAGCCCTCCTTTACATCATAAGCCCCCCATCAAATCAGAGCCCTCCTTTACATCATAAGCCCCCATCAGATAAGAGCCCTCCTTTACATCATAAGCCCCCATCAAATCAGAGCCCTTCTTTACATCAGAAGTCCCCATCAGATCAGAGCCCTCCTTTACATCATAAGCCCCCATCAAATCAGAGCCCTCCTTTACATCATAAGCCCCCATCAGATCAGAGCCCTTCTTTACATCAGAAGTCCCCATCAGATCAGAGCCCTCCTTTACATCATAAGCCCCCATCAAATCAGAGCCCTCCTTTACATCAGAAGCCCCCATCAGATCAGAGCCCTCCTTTACATCAAAAGCCCCCATCAGATCAGAGCCCTCCTTTACATCATAAGCCACCATCAGATCAGAGCCCTCCTTTACATCATAAGCCCCCATCAGATCAAAGCCCTCCTTTACATCAGAAGCCCCCATCAAATCAGAGCCCTCCTTTACATCAGAAGCCCCCATCAGATCAGAGCCCTCCTTTACATCAGAAGCCCCCATCAGATCAGAGCCCTCCTTTACATCATAAGCCCCCATCAGATCAAAGCCCTCCTTTACATCAGAAGCCCCCATCAGATCAGAGCCCTCCTTTACATCAGAAGCCCCCATCAGATCAGAGCCCTCCTTTACATCAGAAGTCCCCATCAGATCAGAGCCCTCCTTTACATCAGAAGCCCCCATCAGATCAGAGCCCTCCTTTACATCAGAAGTCCCCATCAGATCAGAGCCCTCCTTTACATCAGAAGCCCCCATCAGACCAGATCCCTCCTTTACATCAGAAGCCCCCATCAGACCAGATCCCTCCTTTACATCAGAAGCCCCCATCAGATCAGAGCCCTCCTTTACATCAGAAGCCCCCATCAGATCAGAGCCCTCCTTTACATCAGAAGTCCCCATCAGATCAGAGCCCTCCTTTACATCAGAAGCCCCCATCAGACCAGATCCCTCCTTTACATCAGAAGCCCCCATCAGACCAGATCCCTCCTTTACATCAGAAGCCCCCATCAGATCAGAGCCCTCCTTTACATCAGAAGCCCCCATCAGATCAGGGTTGCTGAGATCCGGGTAGAATCTTGTAGCTGGCAGGACGTGGCCCTTGGACCATAGTTTGGGGACCCTTGGGCTACACAATCATAGGTTGCACTGAGTTTATTATGAAGGAAAGGCAATAGATCCATCATAGTAATTATTGGTGAAATAAATGACTATTATGTTTTGTTTCCCTTTACACAGAGATAGATGCGTCTAGTGGATTAGAACCCTTGCTAAAATTATCCGTCCTGAAGATAATGTCCTTTTTCTGAAAGTGCGGACCTCTCCCTTGGGTAAGGGGTCTAATCTTGGAGTAGTTATCAGAAGGGACTGGAGGACGATACAGACACCATACCTTCTTTGGTATGAATGCTTTTCTTATCTCAACAAGGAGGAGATGCTCTTCCCTATGTTATAACAATGGAAGGTTATTTTTATCGGGTTCCTGGGGGCCCTGGTGATGTCCCTGAGTATAACTACAGAGTACAAACCACAGATAGACCAGTCTCTTCATAGTGAGGATTCAATGCCTCAGTAAACTGGAGAAACATTCCCAATAAAGTTCTTATTCCTAAAGGACAACTCCATTATGTATCTCTAAATATCAATAAAGAGTATCTAAAGTTTAGCTCCTACCTAAACTATCTGGGTCTGTTTTGGATATGGTAAAAACCAATCACTACTTTTTATTGCTGGGTGGGTTGGAATTACACTTTAGAGATGAACTCCAGGTAGCTGTAAATACACAATTAATGCAGCTATGTATTCATTCTTAAACAATTAAAGGGTAACTCCAGTTATGTGGAAAATAATGTAGCAAATTAAAAAAAAATCTAGCATATACAATTGGTACACAAGCCACGTTGTCATTGAATGTTATTCAAAATGACTTTTCCATGTAATTTGTCAACCTAGAGGCATTCTGTACACCAATGTTGTGCGGAACAACCCCAGAAATGTCAATTCCTGCTTGTGTGATTGGCTGATTTTCACAGAAGTCTGCACTAAGATATCAGTTAAATTTGGGTACCCCCTCTAATAGGTGATCACCCAGAGGGGATTGTTTTTATCTCAACAGAACGGGAGTTACTCTTTGATTACTCTGGGTTACATTTGTGACACCCCTTGCAATAGGTGATTACTCAGAGGAGATTGATAATCACCCAGAGGGAGTTACCTTTTGGATACCCCCTGCAAAAGGGGATCACTCAGAGAGAACTGATGATCACCCAGAGGAGTTTAATTGTGGGCACCCCCTGCAAAAGGGGATCACTCAGAGAGAACTGATGATCACCCAGAGGAGTTTAATTGTGGGCACCCCCTGCAAAAGGGGATCACTCAGAGAGAACTGATGATCACCCAGAGGAGTTTAATTTTGGGCACCCCCTGCAAAAGGGGATCACTCAGAGAGAAATGATGATCACCCAGAGGAGTTTAATTTTGGGCACCCCCTGCAAAAGGGGATCACTCAGAGAGAAATGATGATCACCTAGAGGAGTTTAATTTTGGGCACCCCCTGCAATAAGTGATCTCTCAAAGAGAACTGATGATCACCCAGAGGAGTTTAATTTTTCGCACCCCCTGCAATAGGTTATCACTCAGAGAGAACTGATGATCACCCAGAGGAGTTTAATTTTGGGCACCCCCTGCAATAAGTGATCTCTCAAAGCGAACTGATGATTACCCAGAGGGGGTTACATTTTGGGTACCCCCTGCAATAAGTGATCACTCAAAGACAACTGATGATCACCCAGAGGGGTTACATTTTGGGCACCCCCTGCAATAAGTGATCAGCCAGAAAGAACTGATGATCACCCAGAGGGGTTTAGTTTTGGGCACCCCCTGCAATAGGTGATCACCCAGGGGGAACAGATAGATAATCACCCTGAGGGGGTTACATTTTGGACACCCCCTGCAATAGGTGATAAATCAGAGAGAACTGATAATCACTCAGCGGGGTTTAATTGTGGGCACCCCCTGCTATAGCTGATCACCCAGAAGGGTTTGGTTTTTTTTTTCAACAGAAGTGGAGGTAATTATTTAAATGTAATTTTTTTAATACAGTCAGTAAGTTGACTTGGTATGTTTATGTTGGGTTGGTACCTCATGCCAAGTTAGGTGGGACTTTTGAGGCAAGTGAATTATATACAAGATATAAAAGAGAAATTATTTGTATTTAATACGAAAATAATTTGTTACATCAAACAAAAGAGATGTCTATACATAATCATTGTGATGGGTTATAGACCCAAGTGGATAAGTGCTAGAAGGTTGGAAATATTGTGACATGTGTCATACGGTGACTGTTTGTGGGAATATATGTCTCTGTCCCTCCATGCTGTGTGGCTTAGAAGTTTGATCAGAGATAATTCCTGCGTACCCTACGCGTTTCGGCTTTTAGTAAGCCTTTTTCAAGGAATATTGTCACCATTTCTGTAACAGTAGTGTACAAAAACATATATATTATTACTTTGTTTGTATATACCACGGGTTTAATTGTGTGGTATACAATAAAATAAAGTATACATACATAAATTATTTTCTGTTCCATGTGTGATTCTTTTGCCCTTCACTAAACAGCGAGAACCTATGGGAGCGTCCTGCAATAGTATATAGTTATATATTATGTAAGGTTATGCAGAGAAGATTAAATAACTGAATATAGTTGGAGTAGAATGGAGCACTTACAGTAACGTGCCTTAGGAAACAGTTGTCTGAGCAAACAGGGTGGTTTATGCTCCAATTGGGTCATACTCGGGATATGATAGGTGGTCCCATCTGGGTCTGCAAGTTGTTCTGCAGATATCAGAGGTTTAACAGCGATCTAGCATAAGTGTATATGATATAATACAGTGTTTCTCAACTCCGGTCCTCAGGGCACACTAACAGGCCAGATTTTAAGTATTACCTTGGGGAAATGCAGACTAAAATACTGCAATCACTGAGCAGCAAATGATATCACCTGGGATGTATTTCAATTTTCTTGCAAACCTGGCCTGTTAGTGTGCCCTGAGAACCGGAGTTGAGAAACACTGATCTAATATAATATGCTGAATATATATGGATAAGGTTTTGGTTTACTGACCCAAATTGATACAATCGCGACTTGGTATGTTACTCTTGTTATCCCCTATACAACAGCACTTAGACTAGAAGAGGAAGGACAGGGACCAGGAGCCAAACAGGTGTTCTTCATGGAAATGTGTTGACAAGGAAAATGGTGATTGGAGGAGATGGCAGAAGATGTCCTCATCAGTCTGTCTCCAGTCAACAGGCTGGGGGTGGAAAGAGGACACCACTGTATTCCTTAAGTGGTGTTATCATTTTGGCTGTGCTGTGTGATCAGGCTGTGTAAATCTCAGGACTGGATGAACAGAAATTAAAATTATTCCTCTATATTACATGTATTTAGCTGTTTACCTGGAGTTCAGTTTAAAAATTCTTTATTGCTTGAATCTCTATAATGAAACCATTGTCTCCAAATGTCTGTGATTTCTTGGGACAGCCCCAAGAACTTTGTGTCTAGTTTGTGGCATTGAAGTTTTCCTGGCTTGGTCCCCCATTTAAGTTGAACCGGTTGATCACCGGGCCAGGACTAATAAGAAATGTTGGGCTGATGGCCATAATTGTAGATAAATCACCATTCAGACATCAATCAGCAGTTATTATGGGTGCAGGTGTATGGCCCCAAACAGAGACAGTGTGCATTCAGGGCCACTCACCCACACCAGCACACCTGCCATGTTAGGACCTGGTGCTGTGTTCGTACAGCCGCTGCATTCCCTCCAGTTGCATGAACAATCCACTCATTTACACGCGAGGTTGGGGGTAATAAAAACCCCCACAGTTGAGCTGTGATTTTACTGCCCATCAACCACTACCCATATACACATGCCACAGCCGTGATTATATACTTCACAGCCATGGCAGAAATGATACCCCCATCCAATAAGACTCATTCAAGTGAATAGCACAGCTCTGCAAACACCCAGCAACTGCATGGAAAGCATGCGGTTGCAACACACTTGTGTAGGGTTAAAAGGGGCAACGTGCCTCCTCACCGCCTGTCAAATTGTCTCTGAAGAGCGATCCAAATGCTGAACGCTCTTCAGAGAGCAAAGCACACGTGAAGAAGTCCCTACATTTTTTTTAAATTATTTATTAGAATTTCTACTTTTTTTTTTTTTTTTACACTTTTTTTTTTATAATTGTTATTTATTTACTATTTACTGACCTGTTGGGGGACTTTGGTGAAATATCATATGTCTAAACAGGTCTCACAAATGAGTCTGAGAAAAGGACCGAGAGCATAGATTTACAGCCTCAGCTGTACAGATGAATAAATAAGAAGTGCTCACAGGCTTCCCCTTCATTCACAAACTAAAGCATAGTAAACATAGTTTACTATGCTTAAGTGATGAATGGACACATGAGTGATCCATACTGATCTGTCACTGTGTTCATTCAGGAAATATGAAATATTTTACGCACCCCGCCCCCCACTTCACACCCTAGAACAATCCCCCTATGTGCCCTCAGCAGCTGCCAGCAGGAGAGGTAGAAAATCTGCAGCCCTGAGGGGGAAAGGGCACACAGGGGGGCCAGGACAGCAGTCAGAAGGGGGGCACACAGGGAGGCACAGACAGCAGGGGCAAGAGGGGTTCGGACAGCAGGTGGAAGGGGGGCACACATGGGTCCTGTTCAGCAGGGGGGGTGGGGGGGTCAGATACTATAACCGATCCCCCTGCAGTGCAGCTGGATGGAGAAAGCCCTAGTAGAAGCCGGCAGTGCTGCAGGGGGAGGCCCAAGAGGATCTGTGTCAACAATAAGGCAGTACAGTACAATAAGCCCTCCTGCTTGGAAGGTGCCTGAGCCCACTTTTGAACTGATGGGGCCTGGGCCTGGTACAGGAGGATCAGCTGTACTACCTTATCAGCAGCCCTGGGTCCACCCAGCTAAAAGTCCTCACAGACCTGTCTCCTCATGATTAGCCAAAGCTGACCAACAAGTACTAGGTGAGGGGCTGATAAATGGTGCAGATGATATACAACATACAGGTTACATCCTACTGCCCTGGTACTGAGAATGTTAGAAGACCAGAATGGGCAACGGAGAACTATTTAAACGAAATTAACATTCTAATTTTGGCACAGCCATGGTGTTTTCGTAAAGCCCCGTACACACGAGTCGAAATTCGGCCGAGAATTTTCGTCTGACGACCGATCTGCCGATTTTCGGCTTGTTAGTATGGTGCTTCCGACAACCGACTCCGACTTTTCGGCCGAAAAAATCCTGGTGTGCAGGCTATAAATTTTTTAGACCATCAAAACACGTCCGATTATAGTCTCATTAGTACAGATTTCGATGGGGAAAAATCTTATGAGCAAGACTAGGCATGCTCAGAGATGAAAGAACAAAAAGAAAGCAAACCAACACATGACATCACTTCTGAAGTAGAATTCTGTCGTACGGGAAAATTCGTGTGCAGTCTAGAGCACATTCCAACCAACAGACACCACTCTGGACAAAAGACGGACGACCGGTCGGCGGAAATTAGTTGCGTGTGTACGAGGCTTCATACCATTAGCAAATAAATAATTATTTTCACCTGTTTTATTGATCTGCCCTTGCTCTTAGTGCCTGGGCACCTTAAAGCTGGATACACACTATCCAACTTTTGTGGTTAGATTTCCTTCTGATTTACCTTTTCTATGTAGTGCAAGGGCCTGCCAGATTGCATACAAATTGAAAGTGTTTAGGTTTGACCTCATATTATATGGTTTTGGTAAGTCTAAAGGAAAAAGTCTTCAGAAAATCTTATAGTGTGTATGGCCCTTAATGTCTTAACATGGACTACTAAAAACAAAGAATTAGATGACACAAACTTGTTTTCCTGTGAAATTTATTTGGTGAAAAGTCACCACTGGAGAAAAAAAAAGTCCCAAATAAATTTACAATCTCATATGGCATTTCAACAAAGGATGAGATTATTTACAAGGACTTCAGGACTTCCATATTGGAGAGGCATGTTGCAAACAGCTCAGGTAATACATCTTCTGGCTCTTCTCAGAAGGGTCAGTAGGACAATTGGGACCGTGGGATAATCTGCAGGAACCTAAAACATGAAGAATGTTATTTATTTGGAGTACATGTGATAAATTACCTTTTCATAGATTTACTCTAAACATATAAAGTCTTTTGGGTAAATGCTGGGAGCCTAATATACCTTAAAGCGGAGGTCCACCCAAAAGGGGAAGTTCCGCTTTAAGCACTCTTCTTCCTCAAATATGCCACATTTGGCATGTCATTTTTTTTGGGGGGGGGACGGGGACAGGTACCTAGTGTTGACAGGTACCTGCTCCCACTTCCGCTCGAGCCGCCTAGGATTTTCTCCTCTCCCACTCCCTCCTAGCAATCTTCTGGGACACATCCGAGGTCCCAGAAGATTGCCCAACCACTGGGGAGGCGCTGCGCGGCTTGCGCATGCGTAGTGCACACCCGGCTGTAAAGCCGCAAGCTGTCACAGCCGGGTGTCCACACTTGCAATGCCGTCGCCGTAGAGAGAGAAGCGAGGCTTCGGGCAGGCCGCATTGCTGGACCATCAGACAGGTGACTGTGCGTTTTTTGAAAGTCAACAGCTACACTATTTGTAGCTGCTGATATTTATTAAACACAAAAAATGAATAGAACTCTGCTTTTAAGATGTTTAAACTCTCTGGTATATTATGAGGGACCCAATGCACCCTAGAGATGTTTATAGTACACTGGTGGGAACCTAATGTACCCTACTAATGTTTAGAACTCTAATGTATTCTACAGATGTTTTTAACTCTCTGGTACACTAATGAGACCCTAATGTACCCTACAGATGTTTATACGCAATATTTCCCATGTACACATTCCTCAAAGTGGCTATTTGGTAACACGGGGTGCTGTAATGAACACAAGCTGCAAAACGTATAGACAGTCCAAGTGAAGAAATGTCATCAGCACAACAAAGATACCTCAAAAAGGGTCCAAAGCTTTATTTTCGTGGTCACATGGCAAACATTAGGCAGCATTCCGGAGCCACGCAGGGCTTTTCGTCAGGCCTGAAGAAGGGGCCCTGAGTGGCTCTGAAACGTTGCCTGATGTTTACCATGTGACCACAATATTAAAGCTTTTGACCCTTTTTGAGGTATCCTTGGTGTGCTGATGACATTTCTTCACTACAGATGTTTATAACTCAGCAGTACACTGGAAGAAATCTAATGTACCCTTCAGATGTTTATAGCTCTGTGCTGCACTGCCGGGAACCGAATATACCCTTGAGATGTTTATACCTCTGTCCTACACTGCCGGGAACCGAATATACCCTTCAGATGTTTATACCTCTGTCCTACACTGCCGGGAACCTAATGTACCCATCAGATGTTTATACCTCTGTCCTACACTGCCGGGAACCTAATGTACCCATCAGATGTTTATACCTCTGTCCTACACTGCCGGGAACCTAATGTACCCATCAGATGTTTATACCTCTGTCCTACACTGCCGGGAACCGAATATACCCTTCAGAGGTTTATACCTCTGTGCTACACTGCCGGGAACCTAATGTACCCTTCAGATGTTTATAACTCTGTGCTGCACTGCCGGGAACCTAATGTACCCATCAGATGTTTATACCTCTGTGCTGCACTGCCGGGAACCGAATATACCCTTCAGATGTTTATACCTCTGTGCTGCACTGCCGGGAACCTAATGTACCCTTCAGATGTTTATACCTCTGTCCTACACTGCCGGGAACCTAATGTACCCATCAGATGTTTATACCTCTGTCCTACACTGCCGGGAACCGAATATACCCTTCAGATGTTTATACCTCTGTGCTGCACTGCCGGGAACCTAATGTACCCATCAGATGTTTATACCTCTGTCCTACACTGCCGGGAACCGAATATACCCTTCAGAGGTTTATACCTCTGTGCTACACTGCCGGGAACCTAATGTACCCTTCAGATGTTTATAACTCTGTGCTGCACTGCCGGGAACCTAATGTACCCATCAGATGTTTATACCTCTGTCCTACACTGCCGGGAACCTAATGTACCCATCAGATGTTTATACCTCTGTCCTACACTGCCGGGAACCTAATGTACCCATCAGATGTTTATACCTCTGTCCTACACTGCCGGGAACCTAATGTACCCTTCAGATGTTTATACCTCTGTCCTACACTGCCGGGAACCTAATATACCCTTCAGATATTTATAACTCTGTATTGCACTGCCGTGAACCTAATGTACCCTTCACCTGTGTTTATAACTCCGTGCTGCACTGCCGGGAACCTAATGTACCCTTCAGATGTTTATATCTCTGTGCTACACTGCCGGGAACCTAATGTATCCTTCAGATATTTATGACTCTATAGTACACTGCTGAAACCCTAATGTAACCTACAGAGACTTTTAATTTTTTAGTACACTGGTGGTATTATAATGTATCCTTAAACCATAATGGGAACCCAATGTACCCTACAGATGTTCAGAACTCTATGCTATACTGGTAGGAACCTAATTTACCCTACAGATGTTTATTGCTCTATGCCAGGAGTCTCTACAATCTCTAAACAAAGGGCCAGTTTAATGCCCCAACATCATTGGAAGTTATCAATGCCTCAGGCTTGGTGGTGACTGGAAAAAAAAATCCATAGCACTTGTAGGTAGTAGGAGGAACAGTGCCCCATCATTGTTTTTGGTTGGCGGAATAGTGCATCGTTTGTGTCAGTGGGTGTAATACTGGTGGTCAGTCATTGGTTTCAGTCAAATGAATTGTGCCCCATCATTGGTGTCAGTGGAAGGAATGGGGCCCCAAGGGCCAAAAGAAGGCAAGTAAAGGGCCACAGTTTGGAGACACCTGCTCTGTGCTTTACTGTTGGGAGCCTAATGTACCCTAATGTACCCTATGGATGTATAAAACTGCAGTTGCAGCTCCAATCAGGTGCAGAAGCGCCTCCCCGCTCAGCTGTGCCACTTGTCAAGTAGCAATGAACAGGCCGCACCCTGATGTCATCACTGATGCAAAAACTAGCTTTAATATAATAAATAGATGATTCACAACATATAGTCTCCTCTGTCCCTGCATCAACGCGTTTCACCCCATTAAAGGCTCAATCATGAAACAGGAAAGAAGGGGAATCTTTCTAAACTGGGTGGAATCCTCTTCTTAGAGAGTTGTCACAGAATGGGTGTCCCTATTGGAGGATTTTCCCATAATTCTTGCTCGGACTACTGTTCTACATTTTTGGATTTCTCATCCCAATTGTCACCAGGACAAAGAGAGAGAGAGAGAGAGAGAGAGAGAGAGTGTGTGTGAATCTTTTCTGTGGGGACACAGAAAACAAAAACCCGACAGAAGGTCTGACCCTTTCCTACTTTATCCAAAGTGAAAAAAAATAAAATATTTATAAGGGTAACGTAGAGGGCTTGGTTATTTTCATACCCTGTTGCTACAATCAGAAGGTGGCTTGTTTTTTGAAAAATATCACTGGGCTTAGAAATGGCTTTTTCAGATGTTCTAGGGGTTACAAGTGTCACACATCTTCTGCAATGTTATTTTTAATAGTAGGGAAAATTACTCCAAGTAGGGACTTTGGTAACACATACCGCATTGTCTCTTCATCCTGACATGATGTGCTTAATGAAAGCTAAGAGAAAATAAAAATGAATGTGAGATTAATATATCACTTCTGTTTTTTACAAGTATTAATAAATTTGCTAGAATATCTGGAAATTAATAATCTACAACAGGGCTGGTGCTGGAACAGAATAATCAGTCAAGTTATTAGACTGACCTATATTTTTACTTACTTGTGTCTGACTTTTAAGCTGTGAGTCAAGTGTGAGGGGCCACTTGAGGAATGAGAGTCATTATCAAGTTAATTGCCGGACCTCCTGCTGATAACTTTCAGCTCCTGAGTGCGCATGACAGCCCAACAGTTAAAGAAACATTGTTTATAGGACCAGCAAAAAAAAAATTCTCTACTTTGGTCTAGCATTGGGCTGTAAACATGTGCAGAACGAAAAAAATTGTTTTGTTTCAATTCCTTATTTATATAAATATGTTTAGCTAAATTTGTTTAATAATTCGGAATTAGTTTAGTTTATTTCCAAATTCGATTTGACTGGATTGGGAAAATTTTATTTAAATTGCATTCGAATCGAATTCCATTTCAAAATTGAATATATTCTATTTGAAAATTCAAATTTTGGAAGTTGGTTTTAATTCTTTTATTCTATTGTTTTTTCTATTATATTCTTTTGTTTTCTATTATATTCTATTCTTTTGTATTCTGTTAGAATTAAAATTTCGGAAGATGGTTATATTCTTTCTTTTCTATTCTATTATTTTATTCTATTCTTTTCTATTCTAATCAATTCTATTATTTTATTCTAGTCAATTCTATTAGTTTATATTATTCTATTCTAATCTTTTCTTTTCTATTCTATTCAAATTTTGGGAAACAATTATATTCTTTCTATTTTTTAAATTATTTTCTTTTATTTTCGATTCTATTTTTTCTATTCTATTCTAATTTGAATTTATTCTATTCAAATTTCGGGGGAGGGTTATATTCTTTCTATATTATCATATTCTATTCTTTTTTTCTATTCTCTCCTATTCTATTCTTTTTTCGATTCTTTCCTATCATATTCAAATTTATTTTATTTGAAATTTGATTTTCAGAAGATGGTTATATTTTTTTCTAGTCTATTCTATTTTATTCTATGCTATTTTCTTTTCTATTCTAGTATATTATATTCCTTTATATTCTATTCTATTTTATTCTGTTCTTTTATTTTCTATTATATTTTGTTCTGTTTTACTCTATTCTTTTATTTTCTATTCTATCATCTTTTTTTTTCTATTCTTTTCAATCCTATTAAATTATTTTCTATTCTATTCCTTTATTTTCTATTCTATTTTATTCTCTTCAGAAATTTGAATTCAATTAGAAAACTATTAAAATTTGAATCTCATCCAAAATGTTGTTTTGTTATTTTGGATTTGTTTAATTTTGTTACTATTGTAATTTGTAAATTCAGATACATCTGAATTCTGGAATAACAAAAAATGTGTACAAATTTTTTATTTAGAACAAAACAAACTGCACGTGTCTGTTTGGCTGTATCTGTAGACTTTTTGAGGCTGCTGCAGGCATGTGCCCACACACGTTTCAATTGTTCTTGTTCTACAGACAGAGTTTTTTTAATAGACATCCAAACAACGTTGGGATTCTGTTATATAAGCATGATTTTAGGAAGTTGATCTCCCCACCTCAACTCTTAGCTGAAGAGTAAGACACAAAGTACAGCTAAAAAAGTATTTTTTTTTTCAATTCAGAAACAATAACCAACACTGCAGCAAAACAAAGACTATAAAGATGTCTGTTGGGGCCATGCCTGTATGTGGTGGTTTACCTTCATAGTTAATGCATCCGTTAGTATCTTCTTGCCCTGCTAGGAGCTGCTCCACTTCACTCTCTTGTAGTTTCTCACCTATGTGAGACAGGGAAAAGAAAACTTTTTAGCATGCGTTGCATCTAGTGGGGATACAATGACATGACTGATGTTGGCTGTTATGAGATGACAAACTATAGGCAATGTGGAAAAAAGCAGCACTGGATTCTGATCCTGAGGTCAATTCTGCTAAAGAGTTCTAAAGTCCCAGAAATGGATAAATCTTTAGAAAGGCTGATAACAAAACCAAAGGAATCCATGGTCCAACCAGAAAACCTTGGGTGCAACCATAAAAGGGGAGATACATGGAGCACCATAGAAAAAGTGGTGGGTCAAACCAATATATGGTAAATCCATTTTTATCCAGATACATCAATTTCCAACATGGTTGGTTAATAGTTACAAGCAGTCTGGTGACAAGCTTTTGTTTGATATTGTTAATGTGAATCAGTAATGGAGCGATATTGGATTTTCGTTGCCGATACCGATATTTTGGCCATTGAATATCGGTATTGGCTGATATTGGCCCAATATTTTTGTACATTTAAAAAAAATTTTATTTTTTTATTTTTACACTTGACAGGTACTGTTGTGGAGGGATCTGGGGGTCTAAAAGACCCCAAACCCTATTCTGCACTTAAAAGCATTCAAAACAGCCAAGTTTGGCTGTTTTGAATGCTGTCATTTTTTTTAATCTGGTGCCGAATACCCAGAAGTGATGTCATGACTTCACTTCTGTTTTTTTACATGGAGACCTGATCAGAGCCGAATGTGGCTTTGATTGGGTCTTCTCTTCGGCGGCCGTGCAGGTAGGATGCCTGGGTCTTCCGGTGGGACGGGAGACCTGGGCGAGCCGCGGAAGGCGGTGGGAGGGGGGATACGTCCCCCCCGCTACTTTGTAATGACAGCCGAGCAGCTTCTCAGCCGCATCTGTTGTCATTACAAGACAGCCGACCGTCGACTATGGACGCCGGTACCGGGGTGATGCCTCTAGCTGCAGGCATCACTCCAGTACATGCACTTTCCCGAAATATCGGCAATATCGGTAACCTCAGGGGCCGATTCTGATATATTGGGGAAAGTGCAGATCTGCCCTCCATATATCAGCTTTGCTGATAATCGGTCAATCCCTAATGTGAATAAACACTTGCCACCACATTGCTTACATCTATTATCTGCAAACTGTGGCATTAGAACACACGTTACATGCAAGCAGTGACTTTTCTACAATCAGGAGTCCTAGACCATGTTCCTCTTCATAAGTCCTGAAGAAGGACATGGTTTTAAACCTTTGAAATGCGTTGGCACTTTATATCACAATAAAACTGTGTTTTTCATATACCAGATTGACACACTCCAATTTCTTTGACTGTCCTTTTATTATGAGGAAGCAAGACGCTGTGACTCACCCAAAGTGGCCAGAACGTGACGCAGTTCTGCTCCCATTACAGTGCCATTGCTCTCTTTGTCAAAAACACGAAGTCCTTCCACAAAGTCCTCAAAAGAGCCCTGGTCCTTACTTTTGGAGATGTGCTGGAGCATTGGAAGGAAGGTCTCAAAGTCCAAGAGTTTGGTATTTAATTCTGAAATGCAGGAACAGAAGTCTGATGTTAACTCGATAATAATCACTAGTACCGCCTAACTATAATTAAATACATTTTCAACAATGAGAAAAATATATAGTCCACCCAAAACATATAGTTTGCTGTTGGGTGAATGCTGGTTAAATTAAATCACCCAGTGGCTTACTTTGGTTTAATATTTTTTTGTAGCTTAAAGCATATGTCCAATCAAAACTCTTTCTAAAAAAAATAAAAACAATAGTGGTGAAGAGCTAAAACCTCAAACAGGTTTTTATTTTTGCTGTTTCTGTAGCCATGTGGTTAATGAAACAAGAACTGTGCAATAATGTGCATAGACAGTAATGAAATATATATATTTTTCTAGTGAAGTGGGAAAGTAAAGTGGGAAAGGGTAAGACTGCAATGGCGGGTTTTTATTGCTGTTTGTATTCCCAATAGGAAAATCTCCCTACTTCTTCTTTGGCCACCCGAACAGAAGGCGAGGGATCACAGACAGCAATGGAAACCTTTTCCACAATCGAAATAAAATAAAAAATAAATAAATAATATATGTAGCACCCTCCTAGGTAGGTGCTAGAGAGAAAGTATAGTTTTGGGTCCTGTCTGCTTACCAGAGGGGCTGCAGGTAAATCTATATTGTTCTCTGCTCACCAGAGAGCAGGATCTATTAGTGAGGTTTGCTCGTTGTGCTTGGGTGCAACTCGTTCTGTCTGCAGAGTGTTTCACACTGGTCCAATAGGGAGGCATGTTGGACAGTGGGAAGAAACCTGATAAATGAGTGCAGAGGCTTTTGATACAGTCCTGAGGATTTGGCAGAGGAAAATTGCCTCAGTGCATACTGGGATACCGTATAAAAGCCAGGGGCACATGTGCTTGAGGTCTTTCGGCTGGATGGTGGAGTCCCGGAGGGAGGGGGCGGCTGCCTCCTCTGTAGAGGCGCCATGTGGCTTGGAGAGTGTTAGTGAGGAACTGAACCCAGAGGTCCGGTGAAGCTGACTGAAAGGGGAGACACTGGTTTCTGCAGTACAGTGAGTACAGACCTGTGTCAAGGGGCCAAACCTGAGGGGGGCCACCCCTGTAGTTAGAAGAGTCAGTGGACGGGTGTCAGAAAAGGGGATGCTAGTGAGCGTCTCAAAGATGATGAAGGATCACCAAGTCTATTGCTGGAGAGAAAAGAGCAAGGAGACTTAACCCTTCCCATACGTGTGGCAGTATGGATAAAACAGCGCTGCTGTTTCCACAAGCAACCAACTGAGGCAAGTGAGAGTTGTCCTTATCCACTTATCCATTGTGAATAGTTACAGTTGGAGTATCCCACTATTCCCCTCTCCCATCCAAGTTCCAAAATAAATACTAAAAACCAATACCCCTGGACTGTTTATTGTGTGACAAGCCATCGGGAGTAAGGAGGGATATATGTACTATTCCTTAAGTGACTGTGTGCTGGTAATCAGAGGAGGCTCGAGAAGTCATCTTACAGCAGGCCCTACGAGGACAGTGCTACATATCTTTTGTCTGAAATTGTGCAGTGAAATTTCAGGTTTTCTTTCCCCACTGCATCGGGAGGAGTCTCAATCCCTTTGCTGCACTTTCCATCAAAATAGAAAATAAGGAAGAATAGTGAGATCTTCTTGGCTGTAGTAGGTAAGTAGAGCAGGAAAGCCAGGCTCAGAGATTCCACAAAAGAAATAAAAAGCAAGTAAAAGATTTCAAAAATTGGCATCTACCTGTTGATTTATTATTTTCTGAGCCACTGATCTTGAACAAGTAGAACTTATTTTGAGTCAGTGACAGCCATTGGCATGACAGCCAGGCAATTAGCATTTCCAGAAGGGAACGTCACCAATGGCTGCCACCATGTTTCTCTCATCACAGGTTTGCCTTAAGGCAGTTGTCTTGGCCTTGATCCACCTTTTCTAACAGTCCTTGCTATGATAGATTGATGTAGTCCTTTAAAGTGCTCTGATTTAAGCAGTATTGTATTCTGAATATGCTTTAAAGTATTGTATATCTGACTGGGATCTACAGTGTGACAACTGGCAGACTTTGGGTATTAAGTCACTAAATCTAAAGTCTTAGAAGTGACCATTTGTGACCTCGGCTCCTAAGATTTTTTGTGCCCCGGCATTGATTGCATTCACAGATAATAGCACACATACCACAGCTTACTGAAATGTCACTCGCCCTCCCCTGGGTCCTCATTGGGAATGTAACGCTCTTCATGGTATGGGCCTGGTCTGTACTCTTAATACTGGGAATTTAATTCCCCTGAGTATAGCAATGATTACACCTCCTACAAATAGGTTGAGTGAAATACCCACAATTCTATAAAGGCCTCTCGGCATGGTGCCCACCCTTCCCTCTGTTCTCAGGCCTTGAGGGGCATTAATCCCTGCCGCTTAAATAGAAACAGCCCTAACGCCAGGTGGGCAACGCAGAGTGTTTGTTCAACATGGAACGTATGTCACATTGAGCCAGAAATCCTCGGGACCTGCATATCATTTTACAAAAGCAATACTATTTATATGGTAGATTGTCTAGTGCCATTCCTCACTGCCCATTCTATGGCTGTGATTTATAAAAAACCTAAATCAAGCACAAGGTTTTCTGTTTGATTAAACCTGAATTCCAGGAATGATCTTTTTTTTTTAACTTCCATTGGTCCCACTGGATTACATATAAATCTTCTTATCTCACATCCGAAAGACTGCAGGAATTTAATGTAGTAGCCTTTGCTACATACAATCAGCGTTGGTATCTTCTGGGTATCTTCAAACACAAAGTGATGAACGCACACCAATGTAAGTGAACAGGTGAAGTTTATTCACTACTGTAGATCCAAAACTGGACATCAAAACATCATGGACAACGTCAAAAGGTTGACACGTTTCCCGAGTTTACACTCGCTTACTCACCCGCTTACTGGTTATGAGTAAGCGAGTGTAAATTCGGGAAACGAGTCAACCTTTTGTCCTTGCCCGTGATGTTTTGATGTCCAGCTTTGGATCTACAGTGGTGAATACACTTCACATGTTCACTTACATCGGTGTGCGGTCATCACTTAGTGTTTGAAGATACTGCTGAAGAATATGGATCTGACCTGCACCTGATTATAGATCCTCACCTGAGCGGCTCATCTGCATTTGTCTCTGTCTTCTGGGTTCTGCTCTAGTGACTTGCCATCTGTATACTGAACGTGGTCGCTCACTCGGCAGAGAATGTCCTTTATTTTTCCAATGAATACAAGGAATTCTCTAGTTGGACAAGGTGGAGATTGTGACATCATCCACCCTCCTCTCCACCCAATCCAATCAGAGAACGCCTTGCATTCATTCAAAAAATACCAGACATTCTCTGATTGGTGGTGACCAGGGCCGCTGATAGGGGGGGACCACCAGCCCTCTTGTAGGGGGCCCGAGCACACAGGGGGGCCTACACAGAGAGGGGGATTAGCGATGGACAACAAATACAGAAATCTTCCTCCAGCACCTGAATCTGATCTGTCCCCCTCCCTGCTATCAGCTTGTATCTGTTGAGAAAGAGACAGTCGTTCCTCACTAATCCCCCTCCCTTGTGTGGCCCCCCTCCCAGCACTTATCTCTGCTCAGGAGTTTATTTGTAAATTGTAACTTTGTTTCTCTCTCTCTGTCTCTGATCACGGAGCTCCAACTGCCCAGCCTGTATATTTTTCTCATCTCATCTTTTTTATTTAACATCGTTTTTTTTTTTTTTTTAGATTTAGCAGGAATTATGGGAGTTATGTTATATTTGTGTCTGATAATAGTAATTTTGTTGTAATTTTAGCTAAATATATCTTTAATATTTTCTTGAGGGGGCCCTGCCAGGTAGTCTGTATGGGGCCCCGCAATTTCTAACAGCAGCCCTGGTGGTGACAATTGACCCCCCTATGTTCAGTATACAGAGGACAGGTAGCTCAAAGCATGATGAAAGGACCAGCACCGACTCTATATAGCACAACTACTACAGTGATATTCTCCATCCAAAGGAGCCCTCGGGAAGCAAGAAATTACAATTTGAATTTAACCAAATTGGACCACTTGTAAATAAAAAAAAAACAATTCCTAACAACAGTGCTGATTAATTCAAGGTTATGAAATGGTGTTTTATGATCAGCAAAGAGTATTTTGTTTTTATAACGGTGAACTAACCCTCTTAACTACAAAGTTATTTTACTTCTGGCTAATTTATCTCATGTAATGGTTGCAATTCATATTTTTGTTTTAAACATTTGTAGAGCTAGAGCCATAGTACAAAAAAAGAGAACTTGTGTTAGTTTTTCAGATATGTCACAGAAATGAAAACCAAAGCATTAAAATCCAGTCACTGGATGTCTCAGCTACCGGTATCATTGACATGGATCTACACCCTTTTCAAGAGATACCTTAGCTAATTATTCAGGCGATTATGGAACTGCTTATAGAACCCTTGAACAATAATACTTCTGTCTCAGCCCTTCAATTAATTGGTTGGGTGGAATATTTTTGTTTGTTTGCTATACACCATACATTAAGTCCCCGTTCACATGCAGGCGACGCTACTTCCAGGGGCAACCTCCGAGGTCGCGGTGCGAGCAGCGCGCCGCGACCTCGGAGCGGCCGCCACGGACTTAATAACATTGAAGTCTATGGCGGTCGCCTCCTGGTCGCCCCAAAGAAGCTCCGGACCCTTTTTCTAAGTCGGAGCGACTTGTGTCGCTCCTATTAGAACGGGTTCGCAGCTTCCCTATGGAAGCGACCTGCGACGACCTGTCAGGCGACCAGGTCGCCTGACAGGTCGCCCCAGTGTGAACGGGGCTTTAGTGTAGTAGGCCAACAAAGGTGTGAATGTCTATGCACTGACCCAAAAACGGCACAACAGCTGGATTGTGGATGTTTTTTTCTTCTTGAAAGCCCCCCCATCATCCACAGAAAATGACTGTCTCACCTTCTGGTTTGGGTCTTCCCAGGACCTTCAACACCTCTGCATTGGTGGGATTCTGTCCCAGAGCCCTTAATACATCTCCACACTGTCCATAGGTGATCTTCAGTTCTCCTCCGGGGGTACGATCAAACAGCTGGAAGGCTTCTTTGAATTCTGGAAATGGGGGAAGTGAAATGTTTAACCGCTACTGACAGATCTCAGAACAAGTGCAGTTTTTATATGGAATAGTAACTGTAGGTGGTTACAGCTCTTTGGCCATCAGAGTACCCAAAAGATTTCCTGTGCAAGGTTTGACTTTCTAAAAGTTGAACTTCGATAGAGCTAAGCAAGCTTTTCCCTTCCCTGTTTAACTGAATTTGGGTCTGGGGAATGGATGCTGAGCTGTGAGAGACAACTGGGAGAGGGGTATCTTGGGACTTAGAAGAGCCCAGGTTTCAAAGGTCTGAAGTAGTGGAATGGACAGTGGGACAATATGGACCTAGCAGGACAAGGCTCCCTTATGGTTCCTGCTTCTGAAATGTGGTATGTTTTTGATAGAGAATCTGTCACTTTGCCCATTCAGGCTAAAGGAACAGAGTCTCTTAAAAGCTCCACCAGCTCCTATTACTCATCATTATTGCTCTTCCCTGCTGTTTCATTCATCTGTTAGAGCCGTTGCAAATAGCTAGTGCTTTAAACTATCATTTCCTTCCTTACAGGATGCAGTGCCTAAGCTTTGGATGACCAATCGCCAGGTCTAATTACTGTCAGGTGGGGATGCCATTAGTTCTGTGTAAGCTCTAACACTGTCTGCCATGGAGCTTTCACACTATTTGGACCTATACCATCCCCAGCAAATAAACAGTCCAAGCAAGTTGGTGGAGAATGAACTTCAAGAGCACCTGGTCTATCTCTTTAAAGTACATATCCACTTCAATGCATAGTTTCAGTTCTGCCAAGGACTGTTGTACTCTAGGAAAGTAAGTTCCATTATATCAACACCATGACCTCCATGGAATATCCTAGACAGCTGGGAGGTATCCCTTACCACGGCAATTAGACACTATTGTATCATGTTACTGCAATATACATTATACATGCGTTAGAATTATTCCATGGGGAATTCTCTTCATTCCAGTTTCTTCATTAGCCCCCTAATCCCCAGACAATGCTGGAGATTTGTCTGTCACGGCTGTGCCATTATTCCTGCTACAGTATCTATAATTAACATAGATCTAAAGTCTAACTGGTTGACAATTATTTGCTAAAGCACCATGTGTTATAAACTCCTAAATTAAAATAATTAGATTACATTTTTACCCTTTTTCCTCCTTTTTGGTATCTCAATGCTGCTGATCTCCTCCCGCCATGTCTGTGCAATCTGTACTGGCATGGCAGCTTATAGTCTCTGCCAGGGGTGCATGTGGCACGGTAACAACAAAGCAGACCAACTGAGATGCAGTTGTCACCCTATAACAGGAATTGCCTGAACAAGGAGCTTCAAGGCAGGATCACAATGAAAATTTGCATATTTAAAAAGGTTTAAAAACATTTTTTGGAATATTAAAGCAAGCCAACACACAAAGGAAATGTGCGTTACTGCATTAAAACACACCTGCCTAATTCTGAAAAGTGTACCTCTTTGCACACACATAATAAAGAGATTATTCTCCCACTCTACAAGACTCTGGTCCGGCCACATCTGGAGTATGCTGTCCAGTTCTGGGCACCGGTCCTCAGGAAGGATGTGCTGGAACTGGAGAGAGTCCAGAGAAGGGCAACAAAAATAATTAGGGGAGTGGAGGGCATCGGCTATGAGGAAAGACTACAAGCACTGAACTTATTCTCTCTGGAGAAGAGACGATTGAGGGGGGATATGATATCAATGTACAAATACTGTACTGGTGATGACCCTAGCATAAAGAACAAACTATTCAGAGAAAGGGAATACAATAAGACACGTGGCCACTCACTAAAACTTGAGGAAAAACGGTTTAAGCTTAAAATACGTAAGAGGTTCTTTACTGTCAGAGCAGTAAGGATGTGGAATTCTCTTCCACAAGCAGTCGTATCAGCAGGGAGCATCGATGGTTTAAAAAAACTAATAGATGGGCACCTTAAAGACCACAACATACAGGGGTATACAATGTACGGTTAACAGCAAACACACACATCATAGGTTGAACTGGATGGACTGGTGTCTTTTTTCAACCTCACAAACTATGTAACTATGTAACATAGATCCAATTGGGCACTGAGACATTTTTTTTCTCAAAGGATTGTTCATAAAACAGTTTGGAGGTTACTCGGGGAGCTGTTTTTCTGATGAAGCTCACCACATTGCTATTGCTGTTATGAAGGAGCCCTGTTTCACCTTTGGCCTATTTATCTAATTTTATATAACGGAGAACCTCCTAAAGAGTTATAACATGGATAATGCATTTTTATAACCTAGATCAAGCTTTCTCAACCTTTTCAACACAGAGGAACCCTTGAAATAATTTTCAGGTCTCAGGGAACCCCTGCTAAACATTACTATATTTACAACTCATGATACATTAGTGTTATGGTCAGTGGGATGAACGCTCCTTACACTTGTGGACACTGGGAAGAATTACCTTCTTCCAGATAGCTAAAAAGATTAATAGTGTCAGAGGGAACTTATCTGAGAGGCAGAAACTGGGAACCCCTAGCAACCTCTGGAGGAACCCTAGGGTTCCACAGAACCCGGGTTGAGAAACTCTGACCTAGATTAACCTAAAGCTGGAGGATGCCAAAGGACACAGTTGTAAATTGTGGCAAATGCTTAAACAATTATAAATAAAAAAAAAAGGACTTGCCTTCAATCTGGTCAGCGCTGTACTCGATCTGCCGATAAAAGAAAGTGATGACTGTTAGCTGATTAATATGGTTTGTTTGTCCAAATCAGAGTACACAGGCAATGTACCCACTGATAACATTATACAGGAATACAACATAGCATTCAGTTACATTGGCGTGACATCAGTGAAGAGCAACATACAAAATGCCTGCGAGAGCCTAACCAAATCAGAAATGTGGAAATATTTTAAACCTAAACAGCTAGAAATTTAAAAATTTTAGCGAGAAAGGGATAGGAAAGGAGTGGGGAAGGGGAACTGAATGCTTCAGAGCCAAGGCAGGTTATATCAGACCCTAAGTGGAAATAGTAGGTCAACATCATAGGTCTATCAGGTGACTGTCATCATTATATTTTTAACATTGCTCCCTGTTATCGTCCCCAGTTTCCCTGTGCCCTCTCTTCCTACTCGATATCTATTTATATTATGGAGAATGGACCAAGAGGAGATGAAACACACAAAGTTGGGTGAGGACACCCTAAACTTCTAGGTGGATAGGAGAAAAGTCAGGATTTATGGTAGGGAGCTCCTACGGTTCTCGTATCTAAGACATGGGTGCTCAACCTGTGTCTCTCTCACTGTTGGTGAACTACAAGTCCCATCATGCCTCTGCCTTTGGCAGTCATGCTTTGGACTGTTATGCCCCATACACACGTGCAGATTATCTGAAGACTTTTGTCTGCAGACTTACCTTTTCTATGTAGTGCAAGGGCCTGCCGGATTGCATACAAATTGAAAGTGTTTAGGTTTGACCTCATATTATATGGTTTTGGTAAGTCTGCAGACAAAAGTCTTCAGATAATCTGCACGTGTGTATGGGGCATTAGCCTTGCAATGCCTCATGGGACTTGTAGTTTCGCAACAGCTGGAGGGCCACAGGTTGAGCATCCATGATCTAAGACATATAAGAAGCTTGGGGCTAACTCAGGCCACCAAGCTTGACATATAGCTAAAAAACAATTTTGGGTGGACTTACACTTTAATCACGATTTCTAGAGTTGTACAAGAGAGGGGTTGGCGGCGGTTCCCCATCCGGGGAGGGATCTGTGGATGTTCACACAGGAGCATATGGATGTACCCACTTTATGAAGTTACAGGCTGGATTTGTGCCACATTACCTATGCTTACTATGGCTTATTGATGTCAGCCAGGCATTACCTAACCGTTGGTTGTTACAGTTCCAATGGCTTACTTTTTACCTCATTATATGTTCCATCCACTCCTTCTGTGATCCATGATACCCTCCTTGTTAGCTACATTTGACGCTATTGCGTTTTCTCTTTACAGCAATATACAGAATACTTTACTATAATGCTCCAGACGAAGCTAATTATGGCGAAACATGTCGAGCAATGTGAATGCTAATATTGTGAACAACTCAATACAGCATCAACTTATCTGGTTGGACGACAGTCTCATCTTATGTCACCCTTCGTCAAGATCTCCTTGATGTGAAGTATTTACTTACACTTAATATCAAAACATTTTCTGTTATATATAGTTGGATATTCTGTATCAAGTAAAGATTAACTCCACTGTTACAACAATGTACTTGGGCCTTGTTTAAGGCTAATCTATAGAGTTTATTGTACTCTTTGGCTTTTATAAGAATTTATTAATAAAAATTGATTTTACAATTGTGTGCCAAAAAATCCTTGCCTCCCAATCCTTCCATATTCAAGAGAGGGGTTGGATATAAACAATCATGTTGATTGCTCCTTCTGGGGAAGATTTCTCTCAATATTGTGTCCCAGGGGACACAGCAGGAAGGAAGAGGAGATCTCACTCTCTTCAAGGACAGTTGTCACCAGAACAGTTTTCCCAAATAGAAGATTTCCTTTCACCTCCTGCATCTGTGACAACTCCCCATTCTTGGATTTCCATTACTTTCTTGAAAACAGTGGTCACTTGGACCAAAAAAAGAGTGTTAATCTTCCAGGCTGAGACAGACAGCATCAAAAAAGTATTGACTTTACAAACACTATCATTAGGTTCCTTTGCTGGCAGGGCTGAGATTTGGGGACAAAAATTGCTGAAACACTTGAGTCAATTGCCCTTTCTAAGTGCACCTTCCTTGCTAAATCTGAAGTGATGGGTTACATGGAATTTTCTCTCTTGGTGCAGTAATAGTTTCTTCCTTTCTGGAAGTGTAATTGGCATCAGTCAGCAGCGGGATCAGTGCACACTGTCTATTTAATTGGTTATGTGATGATGTGTTAGTTAGTAAGCACTTTCTGTGTGAACAGTCTTCCATCTCCGTGACATCTTTCTTGACTATAATTTGCTAAGCTCTGTTAGACTGGCCATTTCCAGGACTGTACCAGATTATGTCTAGACATACACGTTAAGATTTCTCTTGTGTGGAATAACTGGCTTTGAGATGACGATTGGAGAGCAAGGGGGCCCTCAATGGTTTTGTTACGGGGATACATCATACATAGTTACAGCTGACCCTTTTATATTGCTGAGCTTCTTGTTGAAAGCCCAACTCCAAGCTCAGCTCTTTGCTAGATAATCACCCTCCAATTTATTCCAAAATTGAGTGTTCAAAGCAGACCAATTTTCGAAGTAATTTTGAACAGCATTCGTAAAGTCATCGAATATACGAATATACTAAGAATTTTTTTACAAATGTTCGTACGAATATTAATACACTTATTTGTTTGAACATTGAGAGGGTAAATCTTCCCAGTGGGAACACAGGCAGCCATGAAAATCTAACAGTGGTTTAAAAATGTCCTTATATATATATATATATATATATATATATATATTTATATATATATTTATTTATTTTTATATAGATATATATTTATTATTATCTAGATAGATAGATAAATAGATCTATATATATTTTTTTTAATTTTTTTATTTTTAAAATATTAGGGATAGCAAAATATTATTATTATTAATAATATTAATAATAATAATGATAATAAAGTTTCGTCTTCAAAAACACTTTAACAAAAATCTGTACAGGTTACGAAAAATAAAATGTTTTCATAGTTACAGGATAGGCTTACATAATTGATTTTTTTTTTTTGCTAAAATAATAATGTAACTAGGGCTAGCATCTGAATATCTCTAGTTATTATATTTCTTCATTTTTCCTACTGATACTTGTAGTATCAAAGCCCACTACCAATTCTATAGATAGTAAAGCAAGTGTTTCTTGATAAGCCTGGAATTTCCTCCCCTTCAATGGCACATTCCTGTATGTCTATATATGCCCCGGTTTTAGCCTCTTATGTATAGGCTCATACTTCTCTAATCTTCAATTGGGACCTTCTGATCCCATCATTCGGGACACTAATGCTGTGTGTGTAGTCACCAGCCTACGACATAAAGAACGGATTGTGAGATCAGTGTAAAAGAATGCATGATGGAAAGACAGAGAGGTCATGTTTCTCTTTTTCCCTTTTTGTTTTGATCTCTTATACACCTAAATGTAAAAATTCACACTTCCACATCGTGGTAATGTCATTACTTTTGAATGGCATCTCAATGCAGTAAGACAATGCACTTGCAAAAAATGGTAATTTTAGGGATGTTAGGGTGGATTGGCAGACCATTAAAACTGAATGCAATCTGCCTTAAAGTACAAGATAACATGCGTTATTGCTAGAGACATAGGACACCCCCCCCCCTTTTCTTTGGTCCTTTTACAGACTTGTGTGTTCCAAGTTTAGCAAACAATCCCCAAGCCACTTTTAAATATTGGTAACTATCAGCCCTCAGTACCTTAATGGATGATGTGAATTGAATGTAACATACAAAAAAATTAAATATTGGTGGTAGAACCAGAGACAGATCTCACACAGCAATGAGAGAAATTGAGAGTTGTCATTTCCCCCGAAATATCTTTAGAAATGCGTAGATTATAGCCAAAGTCGGTATAATGCATTGGAGTCAATAGGCAAAGATGCATTGGAGTCAATAGACAAAGCGAAGGGGGCTTTTGGTATTTTTTAAATAGCTCCTGTAAGTTACAGAAGCTCCATCCAGTTATCCTGGACTTGCTCTTGCGTAAAGAAAAAAAAAAGAGCTCATCATCTCTTCTTTAGCATTGATATTTTACATTTTTGTCACAGAAATAAATACATAAAAAAAGAAAAAAAAAATGACAGTACACAAATAATGATCACATACGCATAAAAAGGAAAAACAAAAATAATAATAACCTAGACTAAATATGCTACCACTCCAAAAAAACACACCCTTTCTCTAAAAAAAAAAAAAAAAAAAAACTAAACTTAACTAGAATAGTTAAATATTAAACAAATAGAAAAGTAAAATGATCACATACATATAAAAAAGGAAAAAAAACACAAATACAAAGAAAATAATAATAATAATAAAATAACCTAGCCTAAATATGCCATGACTCCAAAAAGCACACCCTTTTTCTAAAAAAAAAAAAATAAAAGATAAAAATAAACAACTAAAAAAAAATAACAAAAATGTTTTTTTCCTTTTGCTTTCCAAGCAGATTTTTGCCTAGACAAATGCCTGAGCGAAACTTTGCTGGGAAATCAATTTATCAGAAATCACTTCGCTCATCCTAATCTCTGGAAATCATAAAGTGATAGCAACTATTTCCCAAGTATCCGCATCACCCCTCATTCATCAGTACTCACCGTGATACCCTTGGGGTCAAAGGCAACCTCCTTTGGGGGCTCTGGGGCGGCAGGTGCCGGTGCAGCGGCCGCCTTGGGGGCCTCCTTTTTGGGTTCAGGCTTCTTGGGGGCCATGATGTGTTAGTGAGGACAGCTCGGGGGGTGAGAAGGAGAATAGGACAGGAATGATAGAGCCGGGGTGGTCACTCTGCTCCTTCTTATATGCAAGGAGTGGGAGCTGTGTTACTATAAAAGGAAGCCTGACAGAGTGATGCCCTACGGGACACAAGTATTCATTGTTATCAGCCTCTGGCTCCGCTCACGTATTGACACCAGCCCTGCCACACACTCTCAGCATTGCTGGCAAGCTGTCATTCATTCTCCATACAGTCACAGCTGTGCTTGTTCAGAGGATAATGTACACTGAGAGCGTCAAAGGGTATCATTCTCTGATCTGATTGGATGCTACAGCGTTTTGCACTTTGCATAGTGCAATAACCCATGGTATATAGTACCAGATATTATTATTAATATTATACAGGATTTATAAAGCACCAACAGTTTGCACAATGCTTTACAATATGAGGGCAGACAGTACAGGTACAATACAATTCAATACCAGATATATCTTGGAATTTTGTGAAATTACTGATTTTTTTTATATTTTTCAGTTTTAATCCTTTTTTTATTCGTTTTACAATTTAGTATACATTTTTACATCACATTTTTCCTTTCATCCTTGCTTCAGCCTACACCTTCTTAGGCCTCAGCTTTGCATCCTTAAAATATGTTTGCGGGTATTTTTTACCTGGTTTTTAACCACTTCTGGCCCGGAAAGGATTTGCCCCCCTAATGACCAGTCCCTATTTTGCAATTCGGCACTGCGGTATTTTACCGGACAATTGCGCGGTCGTGCGACTCTGTACCCAAATGAAATTTACGTCCTTTTTTTCCCCAAAAATAGAGATTTCTTTTGGTGGTATTTGATCACCTCTGTGATTTTTATTTTTTGCATTATAAACAAAAAAGGAGCGACAATTTTGAAAAAAAAAAAAAAACAATATTTTCTGCTATACTGTATAACATTCACAAAAAAAAAAAAAAATGTAAAAATCAAAATTTATTAACATTTTAGGCCAACTTGTTTTCTGCTACATATTTGTGGTATAAAAAAAAATCGCAATAAGCGTATCTTGATTGGTTTGCGCAAAAGTTATTACGTCTACTAACTACAGGAAAGATTTATGTCATTTTTATTATTTTTTTTTTTTGTTACTAGTAATGGCGGCGATCTGCGATTTTTAGCGGGATTGCAACATTGCGGCGGACAGATCGGACCCCTAACTGACATTTTTGACACTTTTGCGGGTACCAGTGACATTACTACAGTAATCAGTGCTCAAAATATAAGCACTTTTACTGTAATAATGACACTGGCAGGGAAGGGGTTAACAGTATAGGTGATCAAGGGGTTAAATGTGACCATAGGGGAGTGATTCTAACTGTGTGGGTGCGTGGCTTCTGAGATGACCACAGAGACAAGTGATCCTATATAGAAGGATCACATGATTTCTATGATCATTCCAGGGAGAAGAACGGTCTGCTGGGTTTACAACAGCCGACCATTCTTCTCTCTCAGCAGGGAGCGATCACGGGTGTCAGGCGGCAATTTCAGCCGCCTGGCACAGGCATCGGCTTCCCCCGCTGACGATCGGGGGCGGGAGCGTGCCGGCGCCGGCACGCGCTCGCCCCCTAGCTCCTCCCAGGCGAGCGATGTAGACCTACATAGTTCTGCCTGTACGAGGCAGCCTGCCACAGTAAGTATATCGTAAGTGGTCGGGAACTGGTTAATACTTACGGCTCCTCGGTCCACATGGGTATATAAAGTGGTATGTATGCATAGATTATATGTTTTATGTCTGCTCTCCATGAGATGATGTTTTCAATATAAATTCATACATTATAACTTTGAACCTACATAGGTAAATCTACACTGTTTAAGTGTTTGACGCCCCCGAAGAAGGGCTATCACCTGAAACGCGTCGGCTCTTCCAGCCATACATACCCCATTTGCCATCTTTCAATTCCAAGGACCATGTTCTATGAGCCGTAACATATACAGTAAACCCCCGGTCCATCGCGGTTCAGTTTTTGCGGTCCCGGTATATTGCGTTTTTTTTTGTAATGTTATTTTACTATATAAATCATTAAAAATGAAATATTTTTGTGTTTTCCATAGCTCTTGCTATGTCTCTCAGTATCTTTTATGTGTTTAAATGAGTTTCTATTGTTTTAAAAGTGTGTTTAAAGACCTTAAAATGCTTCTACACGTACAGTGACAGTAAAATAAACATGCCTACAATGCATTTTAATAGGGTTTTTCTATTTCGCGGATTTTCACTTTTCCCGGCTGGGTCCGGAACGTAACCCCCGCAATGGAGGGGGGTTTACTGTATGTCGATTTTATTCTGTATGTCTTTGCTGATTGTAAAATATTTTTACTGTGTATACAATAGACGTTATATTTTTTCACAATTTTGTTTGTCTTTTTGGGTGCACGGTCGCCTACACAGTCCCAACTCCACTGAGGGTAGTTTTCTGTCCAATATATTGGGGACGATGGACACTGGCACCTAGGCAGAGATGTATAGTAACGAAGTAGAACTACTTAAGTACTGTACTTAAGTACCGAAATGCGGTATCTGTACTTTCCTAGAGTAGAATTTTTTTCTCCTACTTCTACTTTTACTTCACTACATTTTTTCGATGATTTCGATACTTCTACTCAAGTATTTTTTTTTTGTGCTGCATAGTTACTCGTTACTTTTAAAAAAATTACCACTGCCAGAACAGTAGATGGCAGGTTGCATAAAGCTCAAAAAAATGTGTATAATGTCATTTGTAAATCAGCACATACGAAAATAAAGGCTGTGTATAATAAAAGCTGCTATACCAAATCTTTCCAATAAAAAGAAAATATGAAACAAACAAATAAATGGTGCTACAGCGCTTAAAGTGCATCAAGAAACTACTAACAAACACAGGTTAATCATTTGAATAAATCATTTGAAATAATAAAAAACAATATGATGTTCAAACTTTTGATTTCTTTCTTTAATAACTACATAACACAGTACTTGTACTTCTACTTTCAGTACTTGAGTATAATTTTTTTTTCAAAACTACTGGTACTTTTTACTTTTAGTACTTAAGTAGCAAATTTTTTGAAAAAACTACTTGCAATACTTAAGTAAAAAAAATGTTGAATACTTTAGTACTTCTACTTAAGTAACTTTTTCTGCGAGCACTTCCACTTCTACTCAAGTCTCTTTTTGATCGAGCACTTGTACTTTTACTCAAGTAGAAATTTCGAGTACTTTATACAAGTCTGCACCTAGGTACTAAGTGATGGGATACCATACAATTTTTACATCACTGAGGCTATCAAGAATGGTAAAGGCATACAGTCGTATCAAGTCAAGGGGACGCCGGTACAGTCCCATGTTTTAGACAGTTAATATTCGCAATCGTTTTTTGATATTTTTAACTTTTTTTATTTCTAGTTTTGAATGCAGTAAAGAAGAATTAGGACCTACATCAGTGTTCTGTGAAGAAGATATCCCTTCACTCCCTTTACATGAGACACATCCAAGGGTAAGAGGAGATCACACCAAAGCAAGGGGAAATCCCTTCTTAGTTGTCACCAGAACAGGTGTCCCCAATAAAACTTTCCCCCTCACCTCCTGTTCCTGTGATAACTCAAGAATGTTGGATTTCCCATCACTTTCTGTACCGCTGACAGACCTATAGAGAGGGACAGGCAGCAATAAAACCCTGACAGGGGTTCTAACACTTGCAATTCCAAAACTAACAAAAAAAAAATTGGGCTTTAGGTATGCTTTAAGTACATCTCTGGGTTTTTGCTCAAATGGAAAGTCCTGCTTCATTGAGAACTTGTACATCCAATTGCATAGACCTTATCTAAATTATTTAAAGTGATATTAAACGCTAAGCGTTTTAAGCATCTTTAGCAGCTGATTGAATCACTTACTGAATATGCAGCTTCTTTATCTTCTAAACCTTGCCTAGCTTCCATTATAACCACTTTAAGACCGGAAGGATTTGCCCCCTTAATGACCAGGCCACTTTTTTCAACTTGGCACTGCGTGACTTTAACTGACAATTGCGCGGTCATGCAATGCTGTACCCAAACTAAATTGGTGTCCTTTTTTTCCCATTCATAGAGCTTTCTTTTGGTGGTATTTGATCACCTGTGCGATTTTTATTTTTTGCGCTATAAACAAAAAAAGAGCGACAATTCTAGAAAAAAAAAAACAATATTTAGTAATGGCGGCAATCTGTGATTTTTTGCGGGACTGCGACATTGCAGGGAACAGATTGGACCCCTAACTGCCTTTTTTGACACTTTTGGGAGGACCAGTGACATTACTACAGTAATGAGTGCTAAAAATATGCACTGTTACTGTAACAATGACACTGGCAGGGAAGGGGTTAACAGTATAGGTGATCAAGGGGTTAAATGTGTACCTAGGGGCGTGTTTCTAACTGTGGGGGGCGTGGCTTGTGGAATGACCATATAGACCTGTATTACTATATAGAAGGATCACATGGGCTTTATGATCATTCCAGGGAGAAGAACGGTCAGCTGTGTTTGTTTACAACAGCTGACCGTTCTTCTCTCTCAGCGGGGAGCGATCGCAGGTGTCAGGTGGCAATCGGAGCCGCCTGCCCGCTGCATTTGCTTCCCCGCTGACGATCGGGAGTGGGAGCGCGCCCCCGCTGGCGCTTGCTTGCTCCCTAGCTGCCACCAAGTGACCAACGTAGACCTACGTCGGTTTGCCTGGGAAAGCCACATTGCCGCAGTAAATATGCAGTAAGCGGTCGGCAAATGATTAAACTGATGCCATGGTTACAGCCCAAGTTTTTCTGTTTCATGGTGGTTCCTTACACTTGCAGCAGCCTAGGGAGACACCCTTACATGCAGGGACTATAGTTGGGTCTCCCCACACTGTGTGCATCAACAGAAACACACAGCCCCAGGTTTCCTATTTCTGGGTGGTTCCTTTCTCCTGCAGCATCCTATGGAGACACCCTTACATGCAGGGACTAGAGTTGGGTCTCCCCACACTGTGTGCATCAATAGAAACACACAGCCCCAGGTTTCCTATTTCTGGGTGGTTCCTTTCTCCTGCAGGATCCTATGGAGACACCCTTACATGCAGGGACTAGAGATGGGTCTCCCTACACTGTGTGCATCGATAGACACACATACCCCCTAAGCCTGGAGTAGCAGTAAGTAAGTAAGTAATAAAAAGGCAAAATAATAATATTATGTAGCACCCTTCTAGGTAGGTGCTAGGGAGAAAGTATATTTTTGAGCCCTGTCGGCTTACCAGAAGGACTGCAGGTAAATCTATATTGTTTTCTGCCTACCAGAGAGCAGGATCTGCTAGTGAGGTCTGTGCATTGTGCTTGGGTGCTTGGGTGCAACTTGTCTGCAGAGTGTTTCACACTGGTCCGATAGGGAGGCATATTAGACAGTGGGAGGAAACCTGACAAATGAGTGCACAGGCGTTTGATAGAGCCCTGGTGATTTGGCAGAGGAAAAGTGCCTCGATGCATGCTGGGATACTGTATAAAAGCCAGGAGCACATGTGCTCTGGGTCTTTTGGCTGGATGGCGGAGTCCCGGAGGGAGGGAGAGGCTGTCTCCTCCTCTGTAGAGGTGCTATGCGGCCTTAGGTAGTTGACCTGAGAGCTTGGAGTGTGCTAGTGAGGAACTGAACCCCGAGGTCCGGTGAAGCTGACTGAAAGGGGAGACACTGGAGGATCTGATTCTGCACTACAGTGAGTACAGACCTGTGTCAAGGGGCCTGACCTGAGGGGGGCCACCCCTGCAGCTAGAAGTGTCAGTGGACGGGTGTCAGAAAAGGGGATGCTAGTGAGTGTCCCGAAGATAATGTAGATTCGCCAAGTCTATTGCTGGAGAGAAAAGAGCAAGGAGACTTAACCCTTTCCATACATGTGGCAATATGGATTAGGCAGTGCAGCTGCTTCCACAAGCAACCTAGTGAGGCCAAGTGAGAGGTGTCCTTATCCATTGTGAATAGTTACAGTTGGAGTATCCCACAATTCCCTTCTCCCATCCAAGTTCCAAAATAAATACAAAAAAACAATACCCCTGGACTTTTATTGTGTAACTAGCCATCAGGAGTAAGGAGGGATGTGTGAAATGTTCCCTAAGTGACTGTGTGCTGGTAATCAGAGGAGGCCCAACAAGTCATCATACAGCGAGCCCTAAAGCGACAGTGCTTCAATTAGAATTATTATTTAATATTATTAGTGTATAATATTTTTAATATATCTTTAATATATATACTTAAAGCGGTGTTCCAGCCTCACCCCCTCCCCCTCCAAAAATTAAAAGTCAGCAGCTACACATACCGTAGCTGCTGACTTTTTATATTAGGACACTTACCCGTCCTGGAGTCCAGCAATGTGTCGGCACCGCAGCCGATGTTTCCATCGGCTGTCGGGTGCTGCCGCCGTCATTGCCGGTGAGGGAACCCGGCAGTGAAGCAAGCTGTGCATTCGGATTGGCTCAGCAGTGGGGGAAGGAGGAGGGGGCCAAACTTCTGAGGGACAACGCCGCGGCACTCCTCCTGGAAGTGGGGAAAGGTACCTGTCAAAAACAGGTACCAGTTCCCCCCTCCCCCTGAAAGGAGCCAAATGTGGCACCGGAGGGGGGGAGGAAGCAAATGAGCAGAAGTTCCACTTTTGGGTGGAACTCCGCTTTATGGGGGGTTTATTTACTAAAACTGGAGAGTGCAAAATCTGGTGCAGTTCTGCATAGAAACCAATCAGCTTCCAGGTTTTTTGGTCAAAGCCTAACTGAATAAGCTGAAGTTAGAAGCAGATTGGCTACCATGCACAGCTGCAGCAGATTTTGTGCTCTCCGGTTGTAGTGGATGCCATGATCATAGCCCCAGGTTTCCTGTTTCAGGCCAGGTTCACATATGTCCGGCTGCGGTATGCAGTCCGGGGTACGGTGCATTCCTGTTCACTAGTTCATGTGCAAATTTTTGCCTGAATTCTCACCTGAACCAGGTCCAAAATGCACAGGATCCTTTTTGAAACCGCATCACGGCCACCCCGGATATGTGTGAACCGGCTTCATTGAGAGCCAGTCACATTCACATGTCATACGAATTGGATGTGGTTTAAAATGCATCCAATTTGCATATATGTGAACCCAGGCTCAGGGTGGTTTCTTTCTCCTGCACTATCCTATGGAGTCATCCTTGCAAGCAGGAACAAAAGTTGGGTCTACTACCTACACTGTGTACATCAATAGATACACACAGCCCCATAGCCTGGGGTAGCAAAGCACTCCCCTTCTCCTCCCATCTCCTTCCCCCTCCCTTCTTCAAGCTATCAGACTAGCTGAAGACTGCACTGTCCACTGTTAATTATTTCCTGTGAAGACCAAAAGTTCAGGGCAGCAGCAATGAGAGAGCAGAAGCCAGCAGCTTTGGAAGTTGTAAACTTTTTTTAAACAAATAGTTTATTGGGGAATGATTATTTTATTGTGCTCTATGGGTTCAAATAAAATAACACTGAGGGAATAATACCACTCCGTCAGAACTATGTGGTATGGTAATGCAGGGAAAAACCGTGTTTTTACTGCATGGTATTGCAGCACACAGTAATGCATGCCACTTTGTTCAGTGCGCTGCAGTAGTATTCATTTAGAATGGCACCCCAATGCACAAGAATAGTGAGACCTGCAGCGCACTACAACGCAAATGGCGTGCTGTGTTAAAAGAAATGCTGCAGGAGCGGATTTTGGTCTGATGTCATGCACTGGAAGCCTTTTTAAAATGTATGGGCTGCCCTAACACAACACACATAAATGTGCAAATATCGTGCGTTCATGTGGGTGAAGCTGAGGATCACAGAAATTGTAAGGGGCCCTGAAGCTACACTCAGTTCAAATAAAAAAAAAATTTAAAATAAATAAAATAAAATGTTTACTGCTGACCTGCTGAGTTTTTCATCCCGGTATTGTGGTAGTGCACCAGTCCACCCCGGTATTGTGGTAGTGCACCAGTCGACCCCGATATTGTGGTAGTGCACCAGTCCACCCCGGTATTGTGGTAGTGCACCAGTCCCCCCCGGTATTGTGGTAGTGCACCAGTCCAACCCGGTATTGTGGTAGTGCACCAATCCACCCCGGTATTGTGGTAGTGCACCAATCCACCACGGTATTGTGGTAGTGCACCAATCCTCCCCGGTATTGTGGTAGTGCACCAGTTCACCCCGGTATTGTGGTAGTGCACCAATCCACCCCGGTATTGTGGTAGTGCACCAATCCACCCTGGTATTGTGGTTCCACCCCGGTATTGTGGTAGTGCACCAGTCCACCATGGTATTGTGGTAGTGCACCAATCCACCACGGTATTGTGGTAGTGCACCAATCCACCACGGTATTGTGGTAGTGCACCAATCCACCCCAGTATTGTGGTATTGCACCAGTCCACCACGGTATTGTGGTAGTGCACCAGTTCACCCTGGTATTGTGGTAGTGCACCAATCCACCCTGGTATTGTGGTAGTGCACCAGTTCACCCTGGTATTGTGGTAGTGCACCAATCCACCCCGGTATTGTGGTAGTGCACCAATCCACCCCGGTATTGTGGTAGTGCACCAGTCCACCCCGGTATTGTGGTAGTGCACCAGTTCACCCCGGTATTGTGGTAGTGCACCAGTCCACCCCGGTATTGTGGTAGTGCACCAGTCTACCCCGGTATTGTGGTAGTGCACCAGTCCATCCCGGTATTGTGGTAGTGCACCAGTCCACCCCGGTATTGTGGTAGTGCACCAGTCCACCCCTGTATTGTGGTAGTGCACCAGTCCACCCCTGTATTGTGGTAGTGCACCAGTTCACCCTGGCATTGTGGTAGTGCACCAATCCACCCCGGTATTGTGGTAGTGCACCAATCCACCCCAGTATTGTGGTAGTGCACCAGTCCACCCCGGTATTGTGGTAGTGCACCAGTCTACCCCGGTATTGTGGTAGTGCACCAGTCCATCCCGGTATTGTGGTAGTGCACCAGTCCACCCCGGTATTGTGGTAGTGCACCAGTCCACCCCTGTATTGTGGTAGTGCACCAGTTCACCCTGGCATTGTTATAGTGCACCAATCCACCCCGGTATTGTGGTAGTGCACCAATCCACCCCGGTATTGTAGTAGTGCACCAGTTCACCCCGGTATTGTGGTAGTGCACCAATTCACCCCGGTATTGTGGTAGTGCACCAGTCCACCAGTCCACCACGGTATTGTGGTAGTGCACCAGTTCACCCTGGTATTGTGGTAGTGCACCAGTTCACCCTGGTATTGTGGTAGTGCACCAATCCACCCCGGTATTGTGGTAGTGCACCAATCCACCCCGGTATTGTGGTAGTGCACCAGTCCACCCCGATATTGTGGTAGTGCACCAGTCCACCCCGATATTGTGGTAGTGCACCAGTCCACCCCGGTATTGTGGTAGTGCACCAATCCACCCCAGTATTGTGGTAGTGCACCAATCCACCCGGTATTGTGGTAGTCCACCAGTCCACCCCATTGCCTTTGTCTGGTGACCTGGGAATCCCCTGTATATGATGCATGTGAGCAAACACACCCAAGCCCAATGTATTATTGGGTCATTACTGGGAAATTAATTACATCCAACAACCTTGACTTGGAGATATGAATCAGATCTGTGATACATTAAATAAAGTGAATGGGGAAATTTAACAGCACAGCTATAGGCGGCAGACCCACCCAGCACATGTTAGGAGCTTTCTGGAATCTGGCTGCAGTGGATAATTTAGAAAGCTTTTCAAAGGAAGCTGTGCCCCTAGGCATGCCAGGTAGGGATGAGCTGAAATTACTAGTTTTGCTTTGCCACAATTATGCTGAAAATCAAAAACTTTTGAAAAAATTCTACTCTTCCATCATCTTCCATCAAAATGCATTAAAGTCAACAGGGAAGGCTACATTAGGCTAAATTAGGTGCTTTTTAAAGGTGAAAAGGGCTCTATGTAATGCAAGTCAACTCACATAACCTGCGTTACAATGCACATTGTGTAAAAATACACATCAACACATTTTTTGTGGGTTTTTTGTAGTTTGAATTTTTTTTTTTCACAGCAAGTAATAAAAAGGCAAAATAAATTTTTGTTTGGAAAAAATAAATAAATAAATAAATTTTAGTATTAATTTTAGTATTAATATTTAGTATTAATTTTAGTATTAATAATATCAGTAATTTTAGTATTAATATTAGTACACATTATAAATATTATTTATTATTATTAGTGATGATTTACTAAAACTAGAGAGTGCAAACTCTGGTGCAGCTCTGCACAGAAACCAATTATCTTCCAGTTGATTGGTCAAAGCTTAATGGACAAGCTGAAGTTAAGCTGGCCATACATTAACTTTTCTTGTTCAATTTCCTTTAGATCTTTAGATTTACCTTCAACTACGTAGTGAAAGGGCCAGCCTGATTGCATACAAATTTAAATTATTTAGGTATGATCTCATATTATATGGTTTTGGTAATTCTAAAGTAAAATCGTACAAATTGTATAATGTATGGCCAGCCTTAGAAGCTGATTGGTTACCATGCAGAGCTGCACCAGATTTTGCACTCTCCAGTTTTAGTAAATCAACCCCAGTGTATCATATTTTTAATAATTATTACAATTCATTTATAATATTTTTAATATTTATTATAGTAATCTTAAGGCTGCATTCACATGTCAGCGTTTGGATCGCGGGCAGAACCGCCGCGGTTCCGCCCGCGATCCGGAGATTATTGCAAATCGCGGGACGCCTAGCGTTGCCCGTTGGTTTGCAATAGCCCCCCAAACGCCGAGCGATGTTGCCGCGATTTCCGCCTGCCGAATCGCGGCAACATCGCGCAAACAAAATCGCGGGACGCAATACGCTCCAAAGAAGTACAAGAGCTTCTTTGGAGCGTATTGCGTCCCGCGATTTTGTTTGCGAGATGTTGCCGCGATTCGGCAGGCGGAAATCGCGGCAACATCGCTCGGCGTTTGGGGGGCTATTGCAAATCAACGGGCAACGCTAGGCGTCCCGCGATTTGCAATAAATCTCCGGATCGCGGACGGAACCGCGGCGGTTCTGCCCGCGATCCAAACGCTGACATGTGAACGGAGCCTTATGGTTTTTCAATTTTTGTGTAATTTATACTTGGAAGTTGTGTTTTCATTAAATAACCATAGGCTACATAAAAAAGGAAACCATAAAAACTACCACATTCTTGCATTCTATTTTTTTTTTTTTGAAATAAACATCAAATAACAATAAAATACACAATAAAATAATATAAAATAAAAAATACAATTCACAAAGCAATATAGGAAGATTTTCCCAAAAGTTTTTTTTAAGGTAATCTTGCATAAAAAAAAAAAAAAATGAAGGGAAGTTTTGTCATTTTGGCATAGGCAGGATCATTTATTTTGCTGCGAGATCAATTTCGACGAGCGCACTCTACCCATCCCTGGTGCCAGGGGAAATGGGGGTGGCAGCTGTCATTGGCTATTGTCAGAATCCCAAGGTCATTGCTGAGAACAGCTGCAGCCATTAGCCTGCTTATATAAATATAATATCTGTGCGGCATTAGAGGCTGGCTACCGGCTAGGAGGGGGTTATCCGTACGAAGGTCTGATTCTATTATTAGAGGTATAATGCCAAGCATCATTCCCATCGCTGGCATGTTGAGTCCAGGCACTCCACCCACCCCCTCCTGTAGACTGACCGGTCACTAATTGTAAAGGGGCCCGACTCCTTGTTAATGCCGTGTGACAATGTGACAACTTAGGTAGCACTTAAGTGACAATCTCTTCCTTGCTTGTCTATTAATAAGTAACTACATTTTAAATGTAATGCAACCCGTAGATCATTAACACACGCAATATTTAGCACCCATGCTCCGGTTGCATGTTGTGTACTTAGTACATTTCTACAAGGCTTAAAACTTTTAGAGGCCCTTCATATGTAAGCTTATATTTGATGGGCGCTGTTTTTTTTTTTGGTTATGTATGGTTTTGCATGCCTGGACCAGTTGCAGGTGAAAACGTTCTGGTACCTTGAGTGCTGGGGGAGGGGGTTAGCTTCTCAAAATTTATGAGCCTCAGTTGTAGTGCAAGGTAGACCGTGTTTCTCAGCCCTTTTTCAGTTGCACAACCCTAGAAGTATGCAAAATCCAGAGGCACCCCAACCTAAAACAGAAGAAAATGTAAATGTTACTTATCCATGGGAAACCTGAGAATGGGAGGAAATATCAAACTGAATGATGAAATTAAGTTTACATCAAAAGCTCCCCTTTATAGCAGAGGCCCCCCTATCATGCCAGAGCCGCCCCTCCCGCCATCATGTATAGGTCCCCCTATCACATCAGACTACTCACTATACATATAAGTTCCCACTTTACGTCAAAGTCCTCCCATCACAACAGTTTCCCCCCATCAGTACTCAGACAAGGGGTGGGCAGGAGGGTCGGCTGCCCTGGGCACTGTTGTAGCATGTGAGGTTTGGGGGCACCACAAGGAGATTAGAGGGAGGGGATTTCTGTTGGATGGGGGAATTTGGGGAGCGGAAGAAGGTAAGAATTGTTCTAGGAGGGGAATCTTGGGGAGGTGTGCTAGGAGTGGTGATTTGGGCGATTTGTGTTGAGAGGGGAGATGGGAGAATTGTGCTAGGGTGGGGGATTTGTGCTATAAAAGGTAATATGGTCGGGGGGGGGATTTGTGCTAGGAAGGGACTTTTTTTTGTTAGGGGGATTTGTACTAGTAAGGGTTATAAGGATTATTGGGGGGCATTTGTAGCAGAGGGGAAATTGGGGGGGGGGGGGGTTCTGGTAGGATAGGGGATTGGGGAGGGTAATTTGTGCTAGGAGGGGGGATTTGAAGTGGAGGGTAGAGGTTTTGTTTCCGGAGGGGAAATTTGAGGGGTAGAGGATTTGTGCTAGGAAGGGGAATTTTTTTTGAGGGGGATGTAATTGTGCTGGGAGCATATGTGGAATGAGAGGATTTGAGCTAATCATGCAGATTAGCATTCATTTTTTTTTTAGGGGGGGGGATACATAATGCTCTCTACATCTTGGGGGGGGGGGGGCGCAATTTGGCATATTCCTCCTGGGCTCTGGATGACCTTGTCCCGGCACTGCCCCCCCGTCACCGAGTCTTCTCATCACATCAAACTCCCCTATCATAGAGCCCCCCGAAATCAGAGACTCCCCCATCACAGTACCCTAATCAACCAATCCCCTCTTAACATCAGAACCCTTACCTTTGGCTCCAGCAGCTCTTTAGAGGGTGGGAGTTAGAGGAACCAGACTTCCATCTTTTTCTGAATGTTGGGGGTGGTCATGCATGACATCTGCCCTGGATAAACATCATGAGTGGGTACCAGTGGGCCAGCCACCAACAACATAGCAGCAAATGATGCCCTATATACTGCCCTAGGTGTCATTGGTTGTTATGATGCTGGTGGCCACCCTGCCTGCACCATGTCAACTCATGACTCTGATCCAGGGCAAACTGGGTCCTTGCGGCACCCAGAAAGAGCCCAAATGGCACCCCGCTTGACAAACATTGCTCTGGATAAGCAGCTAATGTGTTGCTATCATGCATACATCTGAATGGGCCCTAATGACCAGTTAAACCGGTATGCCTATGTTTTTGCGTGTTCTGTTTTTGACGGCCTATTCGCTATAATGTGCAAAAAGTACAGCAGGTGCGACTTTTAAAACTGTGCCTGCACCATACCGCATGGTAAACGCTTGTTTTCTGCACCGCATATGGCTGAACGAGCCCTAAAGGTTCTCAGCTAACTCTCTGCGTGCTATGGAAAATACCCTTGTACACTTCTGACAAACTTTCACATTAAAACAGGGGTTCTCGGTTGGTAGAACTTGCAGTAAATGTTCAAGCTGGTCAACCGTGGAATTGCCATTGTTGACTTGTTTTTGAAAATGCAAGCTCCAAGGCATTTACCCTTATCACCTGAAGAGTCCATGATCTGAAACAAGCAAATTCATACCAGGTTCTTTATGCAGGATAAGTATGGACTAAAGTCAGACTGCATATTGTGGTCATTTGACCTCCAACCAGTATACCCCAAAGTCTAATATTTTTTTTTACAGGGCCCCACATTCACTTCATTTTTTATTAATCTGGGACCTGCACCCTGGCCCCTGAGCGTACAGGCACCTAATTCTTCAAGGGAACAATTTCTCGGTTAGTTTGACCTCTGCCTGGAGGACATAGTTGAGAATGCCAAGTGTCATCTGCCCCCAGCAGTTACAAATCTGCCTCTCAGTCTCCACACACTCTCTCCCCTGTCTGGAGATAATTCACTCCTAATCAGGCCGTCAATACACACTCATCAATCACGCCTATGCAGGCCGTAGATTACACAAATTCTTATTCTAAAGCCCCGTACACACGTACCGATCGTCGGCCGACGGAACGTCCTACAAATGTTCGCGGCTGGTGTGTTTGTTGTTTGTCTGTTGAAAAGTGCTCCAAACTTGCCCAGGACATTTGTCTTCCGACAGAAAATGACGTCACTACGTTCCACGCACGTTCGCCGCTACAAAAGAGGAAGTGAGTGTTTGGCCGTGACCCTTCTGGGCATCTCGCGCTGATTTCGGTAGCATTTGTTTGGTTGACGACATTTCGCTATTTTCCGAGACATCGTTCGAGAATTTATTATGGCGACCGTGAATTCGTCCGTTGCTGTCGTTAGTGTTGGAGTTTTGGCTCTGAGACGACGTACGAGCAATAGGAAGAAGAAGCGGACCTCCTGGACGAAAAATTGGTTGCTTAACCGTGATCAATTTTCTCATATGTCCTTGCTGAGGGAGCTCCAGGAAAATAATCCTGATGACTTCAGGAATTATTTGAGGATGACGGATCCCATCTTTTACCGTCTTCTTGCCCTGGTGTCCCCCTATATTCTGAAGCAGGATACTTGTATGCGGCTTGCAATTACTCCTGAGCAAAGGTTAATTGCGACGTTGAGGTATCTTGCAACAGGGAGAAGCCTGCAGGATCTGAAGTTCACCACAGGCATCTCCCCCCAAGCACTGGGAGTCATCATCCCTGAGACCTGCTCTGCCATCATCAAGGTCTTGCAGAAGGACTATATCAAGGTATGTTTGATTTTTTACATTACATGTATTACTAGTTTCACCCGAATTATGATGTTTTTGGATGTACAGCAATTGACACAGGCCATTATTTGTAAACTACCCTCTGTCCGCATGCACATAGTAGTAAAGATGTAGATTATCTTTAACCATTTGTAAAATTACCCACTAACCACCCCACCATTCTCTCCTATGTGTCCCTAAACGCATTGCCTGTTAACAGTATTTTGAATTTGGGTCATTTTATTGCTTTCCCTCAAACAATTATTCCTTGGCCAATGTTTTAGTACCTAGTTAATGATTTATCTAAAATACATCAGTCCATCCATTCCCACCTATGATTCTGTATGTTTATGTAATGATGTTAAAACCTTCACTGACCACAAGCCCTAATTGATGTATAAATGCCCAGTTTTACTTACCCATCCCCCCACCCACATGCTAAATCTCAAAGTCAGCATATACCAAAGCTCAAGTTCAGAGGTCTTCAAACTATGGCCCACCAGTTGTTCACGAACTTCAATTTCCATCATGCCTAGTCATGTCTGTGAATGTCAGAGAATTACAAGGCCTCATGGGATGTGTAGTTCTGCAACAGCTGGAGGGCCGTAGTTTGTAAATCTCAGCTCTAGCTGGTGAGTATAATGGGCCATACACACTAGAAGATTGTCAGAACAATTTATCCTTCCGATTTACCAAAACCAAATAATATGAGGTCCAACAAACACTTTCAAATCCTATGCAATCTGGTAGGCCCTTGCACTACATAGAAAAGTTAAATCTGCACGAAAAAGTCTTCAGAGAATCTTCTAGTGTGTATGGCCCTTTACAATATAAGAACAATAGGAGGTTGAAAATAAATGTATGTAGATGTTACATCCCCATATCCAAACCTTTGCCTTCCTGTTGTATATTTTTTTAGCAAGTTGCATAAGCATTTAACAGACAACTGTGTGTGTAATTAATAATGTGATGTGCTCAAGCACTAATTTTTTTTTTTTTTTTTTTTTTTATTTTTTCCCCACAGTTTCCTTCAAACGCAGAGCAATGGCTGGAGATTTCTGATCAATTTCTGGAGAAGTGGAATTTTCCCAATTGTGGGGGTGCTATTGATGGGAAGCACGTCCGCATTGTCCCCCCTCCGAATTCCGGCACATTTTATTATAATTATAAAGGTTTTTTTAGTATAGTCATGCTAGCCATAGTTAATGCAAACTATGAGTTTATTTTTTTGGATATTGGCAAAAATGGCCGCAATTCGGATGGGGGAGTTATTGATCAGACGGAGTTCGCTCGTCGTCTAAAGAACGGCACTCTGAACCTGCCATCCAGGGAGCAAACTGTTGAGGGTATGAGCTTTGTGTTTATCGCAGATGAGGCTTTTGCGCTTGGGGAGCATCTCATGAAGCCCTACCCTCAGAGGAACCTCACCCCAGACCAAAGGATTTACAACTACCGGTTGTCCAGAGCTCGCAGAGTTGTGGAGAATGCCTTCGGGATAATGGCCAACCGGTTCCGGATATTCCTGACGTCCATAAACCTGGCACTGTACAAAGTGGATAATGTGGTCTTGTGTTGCTGCATTTTGCACAACTTCCTACGCAGGAATGCACAAAATTATGTCTTGCAGCAACTGGATACTGACCCTGCTATGCCAGGTACAAGTGGAGAGGCCCAACCTTCTAACCAAGTGGAGTCCATGCCGTCAATGGAAGTTGGACGGTCAGCATTGGCATCACACAGGGCCCGTCAGATCCGCCAGGAATATCTGGACTATTTCGTGGGGAGAGGAGCTGTGTCCTGGCAGCAATCACTGTCACAAACACATTAATCTTGTTAAAGATTGGACACACAAGATAAATGTCAGAGATATCTTATTTTTCAACACATTAAACAAAAATTGCAATGATTCTGTATTGTGGATTATAATCATTTGGGCACATATGCCAAACACAATTATTTGGGTTAATCATGTGTTATATATGTGTGACTTTGGAAGGGTTAATACATTCATCAGTGTGTTTCTTGACTGTAGTCTCTCACCAGCTGATCCAAAGTGATGATGGCCATGTGTTATTTTTTAGCCAGTGGTGTAAATACAAGGGCCTTCTGCACCCCACAAAATGTACACAAACCCTGTCACATTGAGAACTAGGTCACACCCAAGGTTCATCTAATGTCACCTTATATTGGTGTTCATTGTCCAGAAGTTGCCCATACTATATATTTCAGATAATACATTAGGGTATTAACAAAGTACCTACACCTGTTATGTTGTGTTCATTTATGACATCCTTCTCACTGCCCACCAATGTTAGGATATGTCAGTGTTATGTGAAACTTGATCATTGTTCATCTCAAAGTGTTATATATATATAGGTAATGGAAAGTGAACTAGAGCAACGAACAAGCAATACACTATAGATTACACTGATCTCCCTACACTGATTGCTACTGGCAATATCAATGCCATATTGAATCCTAGGACTGCTAGTACCTTGAGTGTTGAGTCACACTTATGCGATGCGGGAAGTCTGCGACTTTGCAGCCTTCCAGCATTGCATAAGGGTGACCCGCCACTTACTTTTTCCACAGGATTGTATTCCACAAGTGTTAAGCACTGTGCGATCCAATCCAGATACATCAGAAATAAAGGGTCATGTGCGACTTGTATGCGTGTTCAGTGCGAATGTAGCCATACAAAGTGTATGTCTCAATTCACACTGCACATCTGATGGCATGTAATATCGTAGCGCACTGCTCCTTTATTACATGCGATCAGATGTTCATGCGAAAATCAGCTATACAGTTTGTATGGCTCAATTCGCACTGCACTCGCACAAAAGTCGCACATGATGCATTTATTCAGCCGCATCAGGATAGGATCGCACAGTCGTTCAAACTTGTGTGCTCCGATCCTGTGTGAAATGTCAGATCGCACTGTGATATGCGTTAAAACTGGGGGTATCTTTAACATTTCATTGACACCTCCAGCAACTTGCATATGGCAGTGTCCAAAATGCTTTCATTAACATGTAAATATGTGAATAGGACAGCCATCATACATTTAGTGCTTCTTTACACAGCTTTAGACCTCGACCCCCCAACGAAAGTCTAATAAAGAATTGAACACACATTGTTGAATGTAAAAATGTTTTAGTATCAAACATTCACAGGGTTAGGGTTAGGGTTAGGGTTAGGGATAGGGTTAGGGTTAGGGTTAGGGTGTTGGAAAGTGCTTTTCCCAAACTTGGGTACACTCTTTAACATCTGAGTGTCATAAAACTGGCCTAAAATATTATATAAAAATGGGAACATCCCAATACAAACTGTAAAAAATTTTAAAATAATTATTTTTAAAATTTGGCAAGCATGTCCACAAAATCACGCATCTTTCCTTGCAATGCCGTTGCAGTCTCTTTTATTTGCTCGAGGTCTGAGCAGCATTGAAGAGCCTCACGGGTCAATTTGGCCAATGTGCAAGTGTGTAATACATGATCTGGAAAATAAAATACAACGGAGTCAATGTGAATCACCTACATGAGGTCATAATATAGAAACATTTGGTGTGCAGGTAATCTTTAAATTCCTCTCGAGTTAATACCTACCCTGTTCTTATGCTCTTTTGCCCTAGGCTCTTCATCTTCCTCCTGACCTCCTCCAATGCTGTTGCTGATGATTCTGCCGGTCTCCTGAGCTTACTATATATTCATTAGGGGTGTGAACGCATGATGACGTCATTGTGAGGGCATGGTTGTAATGTATATATATTAAGATGCAGAGACCAGAGACGGGCAGAATGCACGGCAACAGCATTGGAGGAGGACAGGAGGAAGAAGAAGAGCCTAGGGCAAAAGAGCAGACAACATAAGAGCAGAAGATTGGACAGCAGAAGACTGGAGAGGAGAAGATCCAAAGAGCAGAGTGGAGAAGACCGGATGAAGATCTTTAAGAACATTTCATAAACGTCTCCTGTCGTTATTCACATACACTTCCATTTATGTGGTTAATGTGTAGGGGTACTATGTACCCCATACCCATTCACATAGTGATTGGGGTCTGGGATCTGGGGGCCACCCTTTGTTAAAGGTTGCTTCCAAAGTCCTAGGAACCCCCTGGCCGCATGACCCCCCAAAACCACCAGACAGGGTTGTGGGGATGAGGCTCTTGTCCTCCTCTACATGGGAGTAAGGTGCTTTTGGGTGTGCGGTGCAGAGGCCCCCTGGCCCAAAGCAACAAAACCCCCCCATGTTGAGGGCATGTGTCCTGCTGTGGTCCAGGGGGTGTTTGGTCCGCTTGCTCGTTCTCTTTCCTGGCCTGACAAGCTGCATGCTTGTATAAGGGTCTGGTAGGGGTTTTGGGGGTAACCCACGCTGTCTTTTTGTTGTGGGCATACCCTCAAACTCAATACCACACACAAAAGGCCTGGTTGTGAACTTGGGGGGACACCCACGGTGGGTTCTTCAATTTTTTGGTGTAGTTCCCCCTCAAAAATCTTCACAACGCAAGTGGCCCCGCAAGTCAGAGCATCCTGATCCGACTTACGGTGCGACTTCCATTCAAATAAAGAGGCTCCCATAGGGAACTAGTGTTGTAAATTGGAGGCTAAAAATAACACTGATAAAAATCATTCTGAAAAAACCTACGTGGGCACACAATTGGCTCTTGGACACTTGGTCCTGGTTCCTCCACAGTTTCGGAAGTGGCTTCCATGCTGCTTGGCAAGTTGCCAGGAGATCGGGGTTCTGACATGGCTGGGGATGCCACATCCTGGCATGATGCAACATCTGCAATGTAAATTTGTAAGGGAATACAAGAATATAAGGTTAAACAATCATTGCAAATACACATATTTCTATGATCCCACTACACAAAAATCTGTGACTACCAACCTTCTTGTTGCTCTGGTGTCTGGTCACTTGTAGGCTCCACCAGGATTATTTCCGGCATAATGTCTTCATCTACATAATACAAAACATTGGCCATATCATAAAAGTCACAAGAGGTACATTTGTTAGGACATGGTGCCCTGCTTGATAGCTCTTTTAGTAACAAATATGAAGACATGTACATGGTTATCTACGAAAAATATGGTACATTAATGTTTGACAGTGCATAGGAACCAATTACCTTTAGTGGAATCTGTGCCACCTTCTGTGCCCATGTCCTCCTCTTCTTCCTCCACTGCAGATGGAGCTGCCAAACCTCTCCTCCTCCTTTCCCACTGTTTGGCACGGAGTTTACGTTTTTCTCCTATTTAAAGGTTTGAATAATAATCTGTGATTAATAGGAATGTTTGCTGAGAAGATTCGTGCAGGAAAGAACGTTCGTTGCAACACAATACATATATTTTTCACTATGGCTTCCTGACTTTTAATGTCATATACTAAAACATCAACAATAGATCGATCAAATCACGACATGACAACTAAAATGAGTAATCTAACTTTTTACATAGACATTATAATCTAGACATGTTAATACAACATACACCAAATTATAAAAAACATATTGCATGATTAAAAAAATAAAGAAAAAATAAAACTTACTTTTTTTCAAAATCCGATGGATTTGGGAAAGCTGATCCTGCTCACGGTGTTTGAGGTCAGACCATCGTTTCCTAATCTGATCTTTCGATCGCTCGACACCGAATTTTCTGACCAAACAGGCCACCACCTTGTCCATGATGCCATCTTTCCTGGCATTGGGCCGCTCGTAATTTGCCAACTTTCCATCGTAATCCATTTTTTCTAAAATGGAGACCATCTCCACCATTTCTGGCTTTGACATGGGTGTAGCCCTTGATTTTCGGGTGGCCCAATCACTTCGGCCTCCACTAATTGAGCTCCCAGATTGTTGAGACATGGTTCCTAATTAAACAATTATTATTCCACTGCCTCAGGTGTGAGTGTCGCATGTAGGCCTGATCTTCGGCACGTACACACCCCTGCACAAGCCCGCCACTGGAGGAGGAGTTGACGCCTGCGCTGTATTTAAAGGACGCCAGATCGTTCGGCCGACGATTCGCTAGCGGACATATCGAGAGTTGGAGCACGATCGAGCGGCGAATCACGACTTTTCCCCACAAACAAAGGTACGACTCTTTTAATAGAAAGTGTGTGTTTTGGGCCCTATACAGCTTTTATTAGGAATATCTTTATTATGTGCCAAAATACATGCTATTTTAATATGTTTTGTGTTGTTTTGTGTCTTGCAGGCATATACTGTCCTGCAATATGGTGGACAATTTCACCACCCACAACTTTTTAATAAGTTTTATTGATGAGTTCAGGCAACTGCCCTGTTTGTGGCAAGTGAAGTCCGCGGATTATAAAAATCGAAAACTCCGAAAACAGGCCATGGAACATTTGGTGGCCTTCTACAAGCCCGTCTGTCCTGGGGCAAATTTTGAGTATATACGCAAAAAAATAAACAGTATTCGTACTGCCTACAGGCGGGAGTTAAAAAAAATAGAGGAGTCCACCCAGTCTGGAGCAGGGGCACGGAATGTACATGTACCACGGCTGTGGTACTATGATAACATGCGGTTCCTGGCAGACACCTTGGAATCCAGGCCGTCAATTTCTACACTGCCTTCTACTTCGGCAGAGGGCTCAGTGTCGGTAGATCCAAGCCAGGATGAGGATTTCCTGGAGGAGAGTTTTACTCAGGTAGGGCATTTTACAATATATTGTCTGCTAAAATGTAATCATGTAACAAAATTATAAGCTAAACCATAATTGACCCTTTAGGTAAACGGGCATAGCAAGGGGTTGGCATGACAGGCAACCGCCAGGGGCGCAGGCCAAGGGGGGTGGGTCACAAAAACATTGGCATTGTTTTATTGTTTATTTTAACAATCCACTCAGCCTGCACACCCCAGAACCCCCAGTTTGCAGGCGGATTCATGCAGGTGTAAAACATTGAGAGCAGCTTCATGCAGGTGTAAAACATTGAGAGCTGCTTCATGCAGGTGTAAAACATTGAGAGCAGCTGAGCCAAAAGACCAGGAGACTGAGACTGCCTCTCACTGCATCCCCAGCACACCTCCGGTCTTACAAACAGTGCTGCATCCCCAGCACACCTCTGGTCCAAAGAAACACTGCTGTAGCCTCAGCATTCCTCTGGCTCAACCTTTTTTAATACAAAACTAACAGCTCCTGCAAATGATCCATCCATCCTTGCTTCCATGTCTCTGGTCTCTCACTCTGGGTCAGCAAGGCAGGTGGCTTCCTTATTCATGTTTCCCTGCACTGCTTCACCCTCAATGCCCTACATCAAGCCCTCTGCAAGTTCAGGCCCCTCTCTCTCTGCAACCCCCTCCTCTCTCTCTCACACCCCCTCTTTCTCTCCCTCTCTCTAGCTCTCAACCCTCTCTTTCTTTTTCACACCTGAGACAATGATTGCCCACTAGAGAGCTCTACACTGGGCAAACAAGGGGCAAATTAGAAACTTTTAATGCCCTTTAATTTTTTTTTGGGGGGGTGGGTTACAGTTTTCCATTGATCTTGGGGGGGGGGGGGGTTGTTGCCAAATACAGCTCCTCAACAAGGGCACTGGAGACCCTAGATACGCCACTGTATGTAAAGTCTGCTATTTGTTCACAATAATATAACAAACATGACTTTTTATATACACTATAACATTCTAATCAATTGTTCATTTCATCAACAGGGAAGTGTCACTGAGGAGGAGCCAGGTTGCAGCCAGGAGCCTGGGGAGCCTGCGGAGCCTGAGGAGCCTGCGGAACTATTTCCACCACCACCTCCTCCTGCCAAACGGAGGCAAAAGAGGAAGCACGTGGATGACATCACCGACGAGTTTATCCAGGAGGCCACCATAGCCCTACGTCGGAAACCGGAGGCCAATGAGTCCTTCGGGAATATGACTGCCAAAATCCTGGATAAGGTGGACCTCAGGCAGTGTCAGTATGCCAGAAAAATTATTCTGGATGTGCTGCAAAACGCTGAAAACGGCATACTTAATGAGCACAGCCATGCATGCCAGGAGCACCCGTGCCCTCCACCTCCACCTCCACCTCCACCTCCACAACACCCACCACCTCGCCAAATGCCACATGGCCAGTGGCAATATGGCCAGCAGGATCCAAACCTGCCCTCATGGCAACCTGATTATAGCTATCACCAACTTTAATTTGTGTAACCCCCTATTATTTATTTTACCCCTGTTTGCCAGTTTCTAGTTTAATTTTGTCCAAATGGACCTTTTTTATGTTTATTATACGGAAAGTATTGATGTTTGCTTTGTTTTTTTTTTGCTGAGATCCAAAAAATAAAGAAAATTGAAAATAAAAAATGGCCTATCTGAATTTGTTAACATGTTTAATATTGTACATAACCTGAAAAATATGTTTTAGACATTAATTCATACAAGAATAAAGGGTCATATCAATAGTTAGATCTTTGGTGTGAAAATACAAAAATAATGGTGAAGAGTTCAAATTATTTAATTCTAAAATTTGATAGAACAGATAGAATAGACAAACATTATCTTCATCATAACAGAACACATGCCTTTTTATTAGAAAAGTATGGCATTATGAGCAGCATCTTCCTTCTTCTCACATTTATCAAGATGAGCATGTGCTCCGCATTTCACCTATTTCTTGGACTTCCGCGAGCCGAAAGTTCTTTCTGAATAAAATGTTGAGTTTACTAGAGAAAATTCTTCCGGGAACTCATTTGGTTTGATCATGCGTGTTGGGATTTGTAGCTGTGTGTCGGCAGAATTGCGTACTGACAGGCGAACAATCGTCCGTTCTGGTGTCGGCATACAAATATTTTCATGTTTGCAAGAAAGACTTTTGTCCGCGGATTGTGCGCAGACATCTGTCGGAGGCACCATACTAACACGCGTACAATCGGCAGATCCTTCGTCCACCGACGTTTGTATGCCGACGATCGGTACGTGTGTACGGGCCTTTACACCACAGGTAAAAGGAAAGAACCATCAACACAATCAGTGCTGATGAGGAAATCCCTCCCACACTGCTATTGTGTGCTGCCACTGAGAAGCCTACCCTGCCGGTAGAACACAATGATTAGTGTTACCGGCTCTAGCTGATGGCACTAGTCATTCGTGAAATACCTGACAGGCTTGTTTACACAAGTCTATCGATAGATCACCTTATGTACAACTAGGGTTCCCATACATTGATCGAAACTCGGCCGGTTCTTGCTTTAGTCTTGCCTGGCCTTTCTGTAGTTTTTTCCTCTTATGCCATATTGGGGTTGATTTACTAAAACTGGAGAGTGAAAAATCTGATGCAGGATGTGCATGGTAGCCAATCAGCTACTAACTCCAGCTTGTTCAATTAAGCTTTGACAAAAAAAACAATCAAAAAGACAAAAAGCTGATCGGTTTTTATGGAGAGCTGCTTCAGATTTTGTACTCTCTAGTCTTAGTAAATCAACCCCATAGTGAAAGTGTGAGACCCTGCCACATGATCATTGACCCTGCCACATGATCATTGACCCTGCCACATGATCATTGACCCTGCCACATGTAACCATGAGATTACAAAAGGGTTGGGAAAAAGACACTGGGTTTGCACAAGTGCAGCAGGTGGGACTCCAGAGTATATATTATGTGCAGAGAAAACTGTGCAGCTTGGATACGTCTGGATTTTGGTATTCTTGGATTGGGCTCTGTAGTTTAGGGATTTCAAAGTGTCTTTGGAGGGAAGAAACTGACCTCAACCCAGTGTCCAGAAAGGTGAGGCAGCTAGCGGGTCCAGGGGGGGCTGGAGTAAGTCTCTGGAAGATCGGGCAAAACCGGGGGGGGCTGGAAGAAGTCTAGAAGTCTCTAGAATATGGAGCACACCCAGGGGGGCTGGAAAAAGTCTGGAAGTCTCTGGAATATCGAGCAAACCCAGGGGGGCTGGAAAAAGTCTGGAAGTCTCTGGAATATCGAGCAAACCCAGGGGGGCTGGAAAAAGTCTGGAAGTCTCTGGAAGATCCAGCAAACCCAGGGGGGCTGGAAAAAGTCTGGAAGTTTCTGGAAGATCGAGCAAACCCAGGGGGGCTGGAGGAAGTCTTGAAGATCGAGCAAACCCAGGGGGCTGGAAGAAGTCTGTAAGATCGAGCAAACCCAGGGGGGCTGGAGGAAGTCTGGAAGTCTCTGGAAGATCGAGCAAACCCAGGGGGGCTGGAGGCAGTCTGTACGTCTCTGGAAGATCGAGCAAACCCAGGGGGGCTGTAGGAAGTCTGGAAGTCTGTGGAAGATCGAGCAAACCCATAGGGCTGGAGGCAGTCTTGAAGTCTCTGGAAGATGGAAAAAACCCAGGGGGGGCTGGACAAAGTCTGGAAGATCGAGCAAACCCAGGGGGGTTGTAGGAAGTCTGGAAGTCTCTGGAAGATTGAGCAAACCCAGAGGGACTGGAGAACCATATTTGGAGAACTGAAGTGGGCCTGTGCAGTGGGGTACTGCAATCAAGGCTGACTGAGCCTTAATCCCTGGTTCACACCAATGCAGCTTTGAAATAATGCTACTTTAGCACGATTTCAAAGTCGCATATCCGTGCGTTTTTCACTTTCAATTTCATTACGGCTTGCAACTTCGTTTAACGGAAGTCTATGCAAGTCGCATAGGAATCTGAAAAAATAGTGAAGGAACCTTTTTCAAAGTCACTGCGACATGAGTCACGACAATTTGAAAGGTTTCATTGCCGACAATGGGGTGCGACTTGTCATGCGATTTAACAGTTCCTAATCGCATGACAAGTCGCCGCACCATATTGCCGGCAATAAAACCGTTCAAATTGCCTTGACTCATGTCGCAGTGACTTTGAAAAAGGTTCCTGCACTACTTTTTTCCAGTGTGAACGAGGGCTAGGAGTCAGGCGGCTTAGTATTTTTTCATTAGGTGTGTTTGCTGGAGAAGAGTGGGTGGGCAGACAGACGGACGGAAGGACGGACAGACAAAACCTTTGTTTTACAAAAAACAATTAATAGATGACAAAGAATTTCCAGAGTTTTATAGTTTTGTCGCTCATATCATACAATGCTCGCTTTGAGGCTCAGTTTTTCTAATTGAAACCACAAACTGGGCAATTTGATTAGGGAGAAGCCCCTGCTGTGATGATTCTTTATCCAGCACAACTCACAGTGTTATGTGGGTGTGTATGTGTGCACCTGGAGTATTAAAGTGGTCCAGTAGAGACCTCTGCCCTCTTTGTCACCTACTAGCTGTGTTTACAGTTGTGGTTAGGGGATGGAAAAAGCAGGGGGTTGAGAGGTGCTTTAACCCCCCCCCCCCGCCGCCTTCCCCTTAAGCTGCAAAGGCAGCTCTACAGGGTTATGTACTTTCTGTGATGCTTTGCAGTTCGACAGGTGCGACCCTCTCTACAACAAAATGGTGCATGTCCACACACTAATAATGTACACCACGATCATTGAAATCTATCAAATGCCTTCAGCCAGGTCTCCACTCATGGGGGGGGGGGGACACCCCTCTATAGCTTAAGCCCCCAGGGAGACCTGGTTGAAGCCATTTGAAAGATTTTAGTGATCGTGGTGAAAATTACCAGTGTGCGGACATGCGCCATTTTGTTGTAGACTTACCATTGAGCTTGATGACCTTTCACCAGCAAGACCAGCACCTGGCAGCAAGGATCTGAACCCGGCTGCAGGGATATATTGGGACATCTGAGCGATACTTCTCCTTAGGTCAGATTTTCGCAACCAGGGTTCTGTGGAACCCTGGAGTTCCTCCTGAGGTTGCTAGGGGTTCCTTGAACAATGGGAAATTTCTGCCTCTCAGATAGGTTTCCAATGACATCATTGTTCCTTTTAGCTATCTGTCAGGGGGTAATTCTTCCCAATGATGAGAAGAGTAAAGAGCATTCTTCCCACTGATTGTCACACTAATGTGTCATGAGTTGTAGATTTTTAATTTTTAGCAGGGGTTCCCCGAGACCAGAAATTTATTTCAAGGGTTCCTCTGTGTTGAAAAGGTTGAGAAAGGCTGAATTAGGATTTATGAGCAACCCTCTGTTGTGTTCAGGGAGAAATACTGATTACTGAGCACAACCCATCCGACACATATACTATAGTGTCATATACTACATATATACTACATATAAGTACATATACTGCGGCGGTCAGCCCTGGCCAGGCAAAGTGACGTGTATATATACGCCACTAGCCTGTCACCGGCTTGTGAGCCAATAGCGGGCGAGCGCGCGCCCGCCCCGGCTCGTTCCCTAAGAAGTCAGTGCGTGTGACCGGCGGACCCGATGTCCGCCGGTCACTCGCGATCGTTCGCCGGGAAGGGAGAAAGGCAGGCGGCTAATGTAAACAAGCCACCTGTCATTCTCCCCTGTGTAAAAATGGAGATCAGACGGTTCTACTATGTAGGACCGTTGATCTCTGTTTTTACAGTAGTAGCCATGTCCCATCACAGTTAGAAACACGCCCCTAGGACACACTTAACCCCTCCCTCTCCAATACAGTTAAGGTCCGGTTCACACTTATGCGAGTGCGGGAAGGCTGCGAATGCGCAGCCTGTTCCCGCATAGCACACGCACCCCCGACAGTTCACACTGCCATATGCGATACGCTGGGGGTGTCAATGTAATCTTAACGACACCCCCAGTTTGATTGCATATCGCAGTGCGATCCTGCAGTTCGCACAGGATCGGATCGCACAAGTGTGAACCGCTGTGCGATCCGATCCTGATGCGGCTTCCAAAAAGGGTCCTGTGCGAGTTTGCTGTGGGTGCGGGTGCGAATTTAGCCATACAAAGTGTATGGCTAAACTCGCACCGCACAGCCGATCGCATGTAATGAAGGAGCAGTGCGCTCCGACATTACATGCGAACCCGGCACTCGCAGTAGTGTGAACCGGGGCTAACTCCTTCCCTGCCAGTGTCATTTTTACAGTAACAGTGCATATGTATAGCACTGATTACTGCAGTAATGTCACTGGTACCCCCAAAAGTGTCAAAAATGTCAGTCAAGGGTCAAATCTGTCCGCCGCAATGTTGCAGTACCGCAAAAAAAAAAATCGCAGATCGCCGCCATTACTCGTTAAAAACCCACCAAAAATGACAAAAATCTTTCCCTTTGTTAGTAAACGCGATAACTTTTGCGCAAACCAATCAAAATACGCTTTTTGCGATTTTTGTTACCAAACATATGTAGCATAAAACAAATTGGCCGAAAATGTTAAAAAATTTTGATTTTTACATTTTTTTGGGGGAATTTCATATAAAAAAATGTGAAAAATATTGTTATTTTTGCAAAATTGACGCTCTTTTTTTGTTTATAGCGCATGATCAAAAAATCGCACAGGTGATCAAATACCACCAAAAGAAAGCTCTGTTTGTGGGAAAAAAAGGACGTCAAATTAGTTTAGGTACGGCGCCGCACGACCGCGCAATTGTCCGTTAAAGTCACGCAGTAAAAAATTGCAAAAAAAACCCTGGTCAGGAAGGGGGTAAAATCTTCCGGGCTTAAGTGGTAAAAGGGGCTGTATCCCAACTGCCCTTCAAATGGTTGCGGAGAGGTGATGCGGCTATTAGAGGTTATAATAGATGGTCAGGAGGCGCCATGTTGTCTCTTCAGCACATGTCAAATGTAGATCGCTCTTCAAAAGGCAAAGCTTGTGTAAATGACCCCTTTCATAGATGTTAAAAGAAGTCATGATATACTTCCCTTTCAATGCCATGGTCTCCTATAGCGGTCAGACACATGACTAAAGCCCCGTACACACGAGTGGAAATTCGGCTGGGAAATTTCGTCCGACGACCGATCTGCCGATTTTCGGCTTGTTAGTATGATGCTTCCGACAACCGACTCCGACTTTTCGGCCGAAAAAAATCTGGTGTGCAGGCTATAAAATTTTTGTCGACCGTCAAAACACGCCCGATTTTCGTCTCATTAGTACAGATTTCGATGGGGAAAAATCTTATGAGCAAGACTAGGCATGCTCAGAGATGAAAGAACACAAAGAAAGCAATCCAACACATGACATCACTTCTGAAGTAGAATTCTGTCGTACGGGAAAATTAGTGTGCAGTTTAGAGCACATTCCAACCAACAGACGCCACTCTGGACAAAAGACGGACGACCGGTCGGCGGAAATTCGTTGCGTGTGTACGAGGCTTTAATGGCTGGGTATTGGTCACGTGACTTCCCCTGAAAGAATTTAGGCAGAACTGCTAATTGGCTGGCTCAGGGTCAGCACCAGTTCCCAAACCTCAAAAAAATTGGAAGGCCTTTAGATAAAAAATGAGAACTGTAGGGGTTCCTTTTTTAAAAAATGTCATTAGAGAAATGATGATGAGCGACTAGTCACGATGGGAAATGTCTTCACTATGTGATTGGCAGACTAGAAAGTGCTGGCCAAGCTGGGTCATAGAACATTCAGCACTAGTCAGGATTGCGGTTGTCCTCCTCTCCGGCACAGGTTAGCCTCTCGTCGTCACTCTGATCTATAAACTTGTATCTCTGCTCATTGTGTCAGATGATCTGCGGAGGACAGAATTATTTCCCCTTCATTCGACCTCCCCGGAATTCACACCCGCCTTGTCAGGAGGCTCTAGAGAATGTCTTACCACCCCCCTGTCCTGGCCCAAGCTACCTTCACACACGGTCACGAGAGACAGAAGAAACCAGATCCCTGGTGGGGGGGAGATGTAATGTACCCCCCTTACACAGCATGAAGGACACTCATCGGTACCAGTATATATACTGTATACTGTCCATAGGTAATCCACTGAACTGGGACCACTTTATTCAAAGGGTAACTCTGCTTTCATATCAAAAAAATATAGCAAATAAAAAATAATCCAGCATTTAAAATTGTTACCCAATGCATGTTGTAATTTCAAGTATAACTATAGGCAACATTTTTTTTTTTTAGTTTTGGATTAAAACCCCTGTCAGTTTTTATTTCTGTCTGTGCCCCCCCCCCCCCCCCTCTCTATTTGTCCTGTTTACCATTATCATTGAAAGTGAAAGTAAAAGAAAATCCCAAATTTTAGGTTGTCCCCAGAAAAGTAATAGAGGGGAAATCTTCAAATGGAGACACTAGTTCTGGTGACCTGGGAGTCCCCAGGGAATTCCCTTAATTTACAGGGATTTCCTCACACTTCCTGTTTGGCTATGGGACAGGAAGTGAAGGGAAATTCCACAATGGGACACAGATGATGAAATAAAATCTGACAGGGGTTATAACCCTCTCTTGCTCTATCCACAATGAAATGCCCATAGTTATTATTAATATTATAATATAAGATTTATATAGCGCCGACAGTTTACGCAGCGCTTTACAACTTGAGGGTAGACAGTACAACTACAATACAAACGAATACAGTAGGAATCAGAGGGCCCTGCTCATTGGAGCTTACAATCTAAGAGTCTACTTTAACCACTTAAGGATCGGAAGGTTTTACCCCCTTAATGACCAGGCCATTTTTGCGATACGGCACTGCGTTACTTTAACTGACAATTGCACGGTCGTGCGACGCTGTACCTAAATACAATTGATGTCCTTTTTTTCCCACAAATTGAGCTTTCTTTTGGTGGTATTTGATCACCTGTGCGTTTTTTTGATCATGCGCTATAAACAAAAAAAGAGCGACAATTTTGCAAAAATAACAATATTTTTTGCGCTATAAACAAAAAAAGGCTGAAAAATAAAAACAATATTTTTTACTTTCTGCTATAAAACATTCCCCCCAAAAAAATGTAAAAATCTATTTTTTTTATATCAATTTAGTCCAATATGTATGTTGTCACATATTTTGCGTAATAAAAATCCCAATAAGGGTTTATTGATTGGTTTGCACAAAAGTTATCGTGTCTACAAACTAGGGGAAAGATTTATGTCATTTTGATTTATTTTATTTTATTTTACTAGTAATGGGGGCGATCAGCGATTTTTAGCAGGACTGCGACATTGCGGCGGACAGATCGGACACCTAACTGACACTTTTGAGGGGACCAGTGACATTACTACAGTAATCAGTGCTAAAAATATGCACTGTTACTGTACTAATGACACTGGCCAGGAAGGGGTTAACACCAAAGCAAACAAAGGGTTAAGTGTGCTCCTAGGGGATGCTTTCTAGCTGTATGGGGATCGACTCACTGGATGAACATAGAGAGCTGCGTTCCTAAACAGGAGGAACACAGGATCCCGTTGTTCATCTCTGAGAGAACAGCGGTTTGACTTGTTTACATTGGCAGACCGCCATTCTGTCTCCATGGGGAGCGATCGCAGGTGGCCAGCGGACATCGTGCCCGTGGGACACACTGATTGGCTCCCCCTCTGGCCAATTGACGTGTGTGCGCACCTCGGATGGCACGATCGCCCCTACTATCTATTACATGAAAGCGAGGTACAGGTACGTCGTTTTGCGTAGTAGAGCCGACCTGCCGCCGTAAAACTAAGGCGGCCGGTCAGCAAATGGTTAATGTTATTAAAAAATGTCCTTTCCTTTTCAATCTGCAGCTACTGTCATTTCCTGTATAGTTTAATGTAGCATGGCAACCTGGAGGTGTTCTGTATATCGCTGGTGTACAGAATACCCCCAGAAATGTCATTTCCTGAATGTATGACTGGCTCACTAATTTTCCCAGCAGTCTGCACTAAGATAGTCAGAATATAGGTATCCCCTGTAATAGAAATTTCAGTTTTGGTAAGATACTACCCAAGGGTTACACACAGCAGCTTTCCTCATCAGCACACTGAGAGTGCACCAGGTAATTATAATGAATCAGACCCTCCCATTCAGAATCAGTCTGCACAGGACTTGATGACATAAACAGCTTTTTCTTCAAAGCAACCAAAGGCAGGAATCTGCTACAAGGATAAAAATCATACATAAAGGACTTATCAAAAACTGTGCTGCTTTTATTTTTACTTGAAATTTATTTTGTGAATGACTAAGGGGTACTATGTACCCCTTACTCATTCACATGGGGTGGGCTGGTATCTCAGGGCCCCCTTATTGTTAAAGGGGCTTTCAGATTTGGATAAGCCCCCTGCCCGCAGACCCCCATAACCCCCAGGCCAGGGTTGTGGGGAGGAGGCACTTGTTCCCATGAACATGGGGACAAGGTGCTTCACCAGGGGTGGTACCCCGCTGGTAAAATATCCTCCCGATGTTGAGGGAATGTGACCTGGTATGGTTCAGGAGGGGAGAGGCTGCAAGCGCATTCCACGGACTTTCCTTGACAGCCAAGCTGCAAGCTTGGATAAGAGTCCGGTATAGAATTTGGGGGGACCTCACGTTATTTTCGTATTGTCATTGGGTCCCCCTTAAAATTCATACCAGACCAAAAGGGCCTGGTATGGATTGTCGGGGGGCTTCTTTGTTTACATTCACCTGTTAAGCAGGAGTCCCCAGAATCTTTATCCTTGCTTTGCTGCTTGCATACCTGGAACCAGGGCTGCTGTTAGAAATCACAGGGCCCCATACAGGTTACCTGACATGACCTCCTTCACATATCTGATAGTGACTGACATAGTTTTATCAGTCCCTTTCTCTGTAGTCTCAGCTTCACAGATGAATGAACAGGAAGAGCTCCGAGGCTTCCTGCTCATTCACAAACGGAAGCATAGTAAACACTGTTTACTCTGCTTCAGTGATGAATGGACACAAGAGTGATTGGTACCGATCGCTCACTGTAAACACAGTTTACTATGCTTTAGTGATGAATGGACACAGGAATGATTGGTACCGATTGCTCACTGTAAACACAGTTTACTATGCTTTAGTGATGAATGGACACAGGAATGATTGGTACCGATTGCTCACTGTATTCATTTAGAAAAGGAAGGGGTCAGTAAATGACCGGCATATTTACCGGCCCCTTCCCCCACTCTACATCCTGAAACATCCCTCTGCGTGCCGGCAGCAGCTGCAGGGAATAGGGGCACACAGGGGGGTCTGGACAACAGATGGAAGGGACACATGTGCTAGGACCAATCCCCCTGCAGTGCAGCCACAGGGGTAAAGAAAGGGGGAAGCTGGGAGCACTGCAGGGGCAGGCTGAAGAAGATCAGTGTCTGCAGCAAGACAGTACAACCAGACCTCTAGATCAACAGGTGCCCAGGCTCCTCTTTTGAACTGAGGGGCACCAGCCCAGTACAGGTGGACTGGCTGTACTGCCTTATAAGCAGCCCTGCCTGGAACTACCATGTGCTTCACTTGTTACATGCTTGTTGGGGAGTAAGAAGCCCTAAGCAGTGCCATGCCTCCAACTTTATGGGAAAAGAGATACCTGAAATTAAAAAGACCAATGGCAGACATCCCAACCTGCAAAAACTCATTTCAGGGAGGTGAGCCCCCCCCCCCCCCCCACGCACGCGCCGCACCCCCCCCCCCCTTTCCAATTTAACACTACCAGAGAATAATGAAATGAAATGTAATCAGTATACCTGGTCACTGGTGCTGGTGCTCGTACTGGTCTCTGGTACTGGCCTGGTCACTGGTGCTGGCCCTGGTCACTGGTGCTGGTACTGGTGCTGGCCTGGTCACTAGTGCTGGTCACTGGTACTGGTGCTGGTCACTGGTGCTGGTACTGGCCTGGTCACTGGTGCTGGCCTGGTCAATGGTGCTGGTACTGGCCTGGTCACTGGTACTGGCCTGGTCACTGGTGCTGGTACTGGCCTGGTCACTGGTGCTGGTACTGGTCACTGGTGCTGGTACTGGCCTGGTCACTGGTGCTGGTCACTGGTGCTGGTACTGGCCTGGTCACTGGTGCTGGTCTGGTCACTGGTGCTGGTACTGGCCTGGTCACTGGTGCTGGTCTGGTCACTGGTGCTGGTACTGGCCTGGTCACTGGTGCTGGTACTGGCCTGGTCACTGGTGCTGGTCTGGTCACTGGTGCTGGTCTGGTCACTGGTGCTGGTGCTGGTCTGGTCACTGGTGCTGGTACTGGCCTGGTCACTGGTGCTGGTACTGGCCTGGTCACTGGTGCTGGTACTGGCCTGGTCACTGGTGCTGGTACTGGCCTGGTCACTGGTGCTGGTACTGGCCTGGTCACTGGTGCTTGTACTGGTGCTGGTCACTGGTGCTGGTACTGGCCTGGTCACTGGTGCTGGTCTGGTCACTGGTGCTGGTACTGGCCTGGTCACTGGTGCTGGTCTGGTCACTGGTGCTGGTACTGGTCTGGTCACTGGTACTTGCCTGGTCACTGGTGCTGGTACTGGTGCTGGTCTGGTCACTGGTGCTGGTACTGGCCTGGTCACTGGTGCTGGTACTGGCCTGGTCACTGGTGCTGGTACTTGCCTGGTCACTGGTGCTGGTACTGGTGCTGGTCTGGTCACTGGTGCTGGTACTGGTGCTGGTACTGGCCTGGTCACTGGTGCTGGTACTGGCGCTGGTCATAGGTGCTGGTCATTTGCTGGTACTGGTCTCAGGTGCTGCTCTCAGGTTAGGTCACTGTGTCTGTCACAGAGTGGGGTGTCACGATGATTGGTCCCCCCGCGCGCCAAAATGCCTCCTGGAGTAGAAGATGTGGCTGTAGTAGAGAGCAAAGCCTCTGCTTGCTCTCTGCAGCTCCTCTTACAGGCGGAGTGCATGACTCATATCACTCCGCCTGTGAGCCGGATCTACTTCGGCTCCGTGCAGGCTTGCTGGCACACTCTTCTGCCTGCATCGATGAGTCATCTGACTCACACACAGAGCCGGGATATTGCCCTGAGCTCGCGGGTGTCCGTGAGCTCAGGGCGGAAAGCGGGAGTCTCCCGCGACTTGCGGGAGACTTGGGATGTCTGCAATGGCCTTTCATTTTGTATAGAATCAGGGAGGGTTATAACCCCTGTCAGTTTTTTTTTTTTGCTATCTGTGTCCCATTGGGGAGATTCCCCTTCATAGCCAAACAGGAAGTGAGAGTTAATCTCTCCAAAGTGAGGGAATCCCTGGTTGTCACCAGAACTAGTGTCCTCATTGGAAGATTTCCTCTCTATTCCTGTTCTGGGGTATTCTTTCACTTTTGATGATAACGGTAAACAGGGCAAATAGAAAGAGTAAATCTCCCTAATGGGCACACAGAAAGCAATAAAAACCTTACCGGTTATAATCCATCTCCACTCTATCTAAAACAAAAAGAAATGTTTTGCCTGTAGTTCAATTTTAATCGCTTGTTGACCGTCCTATGGTTTTACTGCCACAGTGTTGTCGCGCTGTGCAGGATCATATATATATATATACGTGATCCTGCACTTCTGAGTATCGGGCCAGAGTGCGTGCCTCTGGCGGTTCGCTTCTGCTGCGATTCTACACAGCGGGAGCTGATCAGCCAGACCCGTGGACCCGATGTCCGCCGGCACCAGCTGATTGTTCGGTACACAGGCAGAACGGCGATCTACCTATGTAAACAAGGCAGATCTTCCAGAAGGTCAGTAAAGAAGGAATTGAACCTGAGTTTCTTTAACCACTTGCCGACTGCCTAACGACTATTTACGTCGGCAGTCAGCCCCTCACAGGCAAAGGGAGCTCCCGCTCCCTCACGGACCCCCCCGCGCGTGTGAGCGGCAGACCCGATGTCCCTGCCGGTCACTCGCGATTGCCGGTTACACCGGGAGAAAGGCAGACGGCTGATGTAAACAAAGCCGCCTGTCATTCTCCCCTGTGTAACAGCAGAGATTATACGGTCCTGCTATGTAGGACTGTAGATCTCTGCTGTTACATCACTAGCCACATCCAATCACAGTTAGAAGCACGCCCCTAGGGACACACTTAACCCCTCCTTCTCAAATAAAGTTAACCCCTTCCCTGCCAGTGTCATTTTTACAGTTACAGTGCATATGTATAGCACTGATTACTGTAGTAATGTCACTGGTAACCCCAAAAGTGTCAAAAATGTCAGTCAAGGGTCCGATCTGTCCGCCGCAATGTCGCAGTCCCGCAAAAAAAATCGCAGATCGTCGCCATTACTCGTTAAAAAAAAAAACAATAAAAATGACAAAAATCTTTCCCTTTGTTAGTAAACGCAATAACTTTTGCGCAAACCAATCAAAATACGCTTTTTGCGATTTTATTTTTTACCAAACATAGGTAGCAGAAAACAAATTGGCCTAAAATGTTAAAAAATTTTGATTTTTACATTTTTTTTTGGGGAATTTCATATAAAAAAATGTGAAAAATATTGTTATTTTTGCAAAATTGTCCCTCTTTTTTTGTTTATAGCGCATGATCAAAAAACCGCACAGGTGATCAAATACCACCAAAAGAAAGCTCTGTTTGTGGGAAAAAAAGGACGTCAATTTCATTTGGGTACAGCGTCGCACGACCGCGCAATTGTCCGTTAAAGTCACGCAGTGCCGAATCGCAAAATAGGCCCTGGTCAGGAAGGGGGTAAAATCTTCTGGGGCTTAAGTGGTTAAAGCAGGAACACCAATCCATGTCTTCCACTAGGAAAAGCCCCTTCCCCACCCCACTGAATCGTCAGCTAAGCATACAGTTAACCCTTTGTTAACCCTTTCCCAACCAGTGTCATTAATACAGTGACAGTGAATAATTTTAGCACTGATCACTGTATTAGTGTCACTGGCCCCCAAAAAGTGTAAAAAGTGTCGGTTAATGTCTGATTTGCCCGCTGTCCCGTTTTAAGTCGCTGATTGCCGCCGTTACTAGTACAAAAAAAATAATAATAATAATTAAAAATTCCATAAATCTTTCCCCTAGTTTGTATACATTGTAACGTTTGTGCAGACCAATCAGTATACGCTTATTGGGATTTTTTTACCAAAAATATGTACATATTGGCCTATATTGATAAAGAAATTTGATTTGTTTTTACATTTTTTTATTGGATATTTTTTATAGCAGAAAGTAAAAAATATTGTTTTTTTTCACAATTGCCAGTAGTCTTTTTGTTTTTAGCACAAAAAAAAAAAAATGCACAGGTGATCAATATCACCAAAAGAAAGCTCTATTTGTGAGAAAAAAGGACATAAATTTTATTTGGGTACAGCGTTGCACGACCGCACACTTGTCAGTTCAAGTAACGCAGTGCTGCGTTACAAAAAATGGCCTGGGCAGGAAGGAGGGTAAATCTCCTGGAGCTGAAGTGGTTAATTCTATTACTATAAATGCGGGAGGGGTTGTCCTTTGTGATAAAAGATGTCCCTCTTTCCCATCTCAGGAAGTTGGAGGTATGGCACTGAATCTCTACCTAGCATGTAGCCAGTGAAGAATATGATATACACATGGTAGTTCCAGGTGTGCAAACAGCAAAGCAACGATAAAGATGGCAGTCCTGCAGTCTACACACACAGACACAACCCAGCAATGTCACCCCCTGTATGTGTCCTATGACAGGTCCTCTTTGTCTTCATTCTCGGCTCACCTATAGAGCACCATGACCTGCAGTACCAGATCACACCGTGCAATATCCCCGGCGCCCAGCAGGTGTCACCCTGTCTCGCTCAGCTCTGTTTATGGCCGCTCTATCCCGACTTCCGCCTCTTCTATCACACTGCTCAGGCAAAGATGGCGGAGCCGGAGGAGAAGAAGTCGGTGTGCAGTTTTATGTTTAAGAAAAGCAACCGGAAATTTGCCGGCCGGAAACGGAGAGAGGAGGACCGGGGTGAGCGGGGTCCGCCGGCTGCCGGGCCGTGCGAGGCATTGTGGGAACTTAAAGGGGAGCTCCATTTAAAGGGACAGGATAGGAGAATTGGATTGTGATGGGAAGCTGGTGTGACACTGTGTGTTGAGGGATTGCTGATACTGTTTTGTTTTCTAATTAAATGCATCCTTTGTCCACAGGCGTGAGACTAATAATGTGTGTGTGGCTTCACCGGGAGGGTATGGTTTTTAGTGGCTCTGGGACCAATCGGGGAGGGTAGGATGGGTATGGTTACACTACCCTGGGATCACAGGCAGACTGGTCATGTGACTGCCCACTAGGGGTCGCCCGGGTATACGTGACTGCCCCCCCAGGGGGTGGCCCGGGTATACGTGACTCCCCCCCAGGGGGTGGCCCGGGTGTACGTGACTGCCCCCCAGGGGTCACCCGGGTATACGTGACTGCCCCCCAGGGGTCACCCGGGTATACGTGACTGCCCCCCAGGGGTCGCCCGGGTATACGTGACTGCCCCCCAGGGGGTGGCCCGGGTGTACGTGACTGCCCCCCAGGGGGTGGCCCGGGTGTACGTGACTGCCCCCCAGGGGTCGCCCGGGTATACGTGACTGCCCCCCAGGGGGTGGCCCGGGTGTACGTGACTGCCCCCCAGGGGGTGGCTCGGGTGTACGTGACTGGCCCCCAAGGGTGGCCCGGGTGTATGTGACTGCCCCCCCAGGGGGTGGCCCGGGTGTATGTGACTGCCCCCCCAGGGGTGGCCCGGGTGTACGTGACTGGCCCCCCAGGGGTTGGCCCGGGTGTACGTGACTGGCCCCCCAGGGGTTGGCCCGGGTGTACGTGACTGGCCCCCCAGGGGTTGGCCCGGGTGTACGTGACTGGCCCCCCAGGGGTTGGCCCGGGTGTACGTGACTGGCCCCCCAGGGGGTGGCCCGGGTGTACGTGACTGCCCCCCAGGGGTCACCCGGGTATACGTGACTGCCCCCCAGGGGTCACCCGGGTATACGTGACTGCCCCCCAGGGGTCGCCCGGGTATACGTGACTGCCCCCCAGGGGGTGGCCCGGGTGTACGTGACTGCCCCCCAGGGGGTGGCTCGGGTGTACGTGACTGGCCCCCAAGGGTGGCCCGGGTGTATGTGACTGCCCCCCCAGGGGGTGGCCCGGGTGTATGTGACTGCCCCCCCAGGGGTGGCCCGGGTGTACGTGACTGCCCCCCAGGGGTTGGCCCGGGTGTACGTGACTGGCCCCCCAGGGGTTGGCCCGGGTGTACGTGACTGGCCCCCCAGGGGTTGGCCCGGGTGTACGTGACTGGCCCCCCAGGGGTTGGCCCGGGTGTACGTGACTGGCCCCCCAGGGGGTGGCCCGGGTGTACGTGACTGGCCCCCCAGGGGTTGGCCCGGGTGTACGTGACTGGCCCCCCAGGGGTTGGCCCGGGTGTACGTGACTGGCCCCCCAGGGGGTGGCCCGGGTGTACGTGACTGCCCCCCAGGGGTCACCCGGGTATACGTGACTGCCCCCCAGGGGTCACCCGGGTATACGTGACTGCCCCCCAGGGGTCGCCCGGGTGTACGTGACTGCCCCCCAGGGGGTGGCCCGGGTGTACGTGACTGCCCCCCAGGGGGTGGCCCGGGTGTACGTGACTGCCCCCCAGGGGTCGCCCGGGTATACGTGACTGCCCCCCAGGGGTGGCCCGGGTGTACGTGACTGCCCCCCAGGGGGTGGCTCGGGTGTACGTGACTGGCCCCCAAGGGTGGCCCGGGTGTATGTGACTGCCCCCCCAGGGGGTGGCCCGGGTGTATGTGACTGCCCCCCCAGGGGTGGCCCGGGTGTACGTGACTGCCCCCCAGGGGTTGGCCCGGGTGTACGTGACTGGCCCCCCAGGGGTTGGCCCGGGTGTACGTGACTGGCCCCCCAGGGGTTGGCCCGGGTGTACGTGACTGGCCCCCCAGGGGGTGGCCCGGGTGTACGTGACTGCCCCCCAGGGGTCACCCGGGTATACGTGACTGCCCCCCAGGGGTCACCCGGGTATACGTGACTGCCCCCCAGGGGTCGCCCGGGTATACGTGACTGCCCCCCAGGGGGTGGCCCGGGTGTACGTGACTGCCCCCCAGGGGGTGGCCCGGGTGTACGTGACTGCCCCCCAGGGGTCGCCCGGGTATACGTGACTGCCCCCCAGGGGGTGGCCCGGGTGTACGTGACTGCCCCCCAGGGGGTGGCTCGGGTGTACGTGACTGGCCCCCAAGGGTGGCCCGGGTGTATGTGACTGCCCCCCCAGGGGGTGGCCCGGGTGTATGTGACTGCCCCCCCAGGGGTGGCCCGGGTGTACGTGACTGCCCCCCAGGGGTTAGCCCGGGTGTACGTGACTGGCCCCCCAGGGGTTGGCCCGGGTGTACGTGACTGGCCCCCCAGGGGTTGGCCCGGGTGTACGTGACTGGCCCCCCAGGGGTTGGCCCGGGTGTACGTGACTGGCCCCCCAGGGGTTGGCCCGGGTGTACGTGACTGGCCCCCCAGGGGTTGGCCCGGGTGTACGTGACTGGCCCCCCAGGGGTTGGCCCGGGTGTACGTGACTGCCCCCCAGGGGTTGACCCGGGTGTACGTGACTGGCCCCCCAGGGGTTGGCCCGGGTGTACGTGACTGGCCCCCCAGGGGTTGGCCCGGGTGTACGTGACTGGCCCCCCAGGGGTGGCCCGGGTGTACGTGACTGGCCCCCCAGGGGTGGCCCGGGTGTATGTGACTGCCCCCCAGGGGTGGCCCGGGTGTACGCTACTGTCCCGTAGGGATTGCCCGGTGTATGTGACTGCCCATCCCCCGAGGATTGCCCGGTGTACGTGACTGCCCCCCACCCCCCCGGGCATCGCCCACTGTACGTGACTGTCCCACTCAGCCCAGCTTGATTTTGATCCCAGCACATGACTGGAAGTCCCCATCCTGCCACCCGAACACTGCAGGTTTTGTGTTCCTTCCATCACAAATGTTCTCTTACACTTTAACCCTCACTGGTTTTTATTCTAACACATTCAGCACAATAATATAAACATTCCCCAGCAATCTGTTTGGGTAAATTCTTACCCCGCCACCTGCATATTACAACTTTCCATGCTGCTGGCTCCTGCTCTCTCAGTGCTCCTTGCCCCCCTATGGGGCTGTGTGTTTCTATTGCTCCACACAGTGTAGGTAGACACAACTCTAGTCCCTGCATACAAGGGACTCCATAGGATGCTGCAAGAGAAAGGAGCCACCCTGAAACAGGAAACCTGGGGCGGTGGTCATGGCATGTTAGTGGAACATAGGCAAGGATTAAAAGATAAAGAAGCCGCATGCTCAGTGATACAATCAGTTGCTGGAAGTGCATTATAAACTGAACTCAGGGTTTCATATCCCTTTAAAGTGTTCCTTTCCTCAGAGGGATCCATTGCTGATCTTTGGTATCGCTGTTGGTTGGCCTTCTGCCTTCAATCCTTCCACACTCCCTGATCTAGAAGAAGTACACAGATCTAGGGAAGCTGAAGTAATGCCTGAGGTCCTCATCTGCATCGTTGTTCTGGGGTTGGGACTCTCAGCAGGACAGCCAGGCAGATAGCATTTTCAGTGGCAGGAAATGTTTCTTATCCCCTAGATGTGATGAAGTGTCAGAGGATCAGTGTGTGCCGTGCTGGGGTCACTCCCTGATAAGTCACACTGACATGTTGTTGTCTCCGCAGAAAGCAGTGAAGATGACGAGGGAGCTTCTGTGGTCAGGAGGAAGAAGAGAGAGATCCTCAACCCCATGGTGCAGAGGGTAAGTGATCAGAGGTTGGTCCTTTGACTGATACTCCTTATACTACCTTTGTATTGAATGCTGCTAGAATGTAATATCAAGCAAAAGGACAGCCGGCAACTCTGTAAATCTTCCAATTCTTTATTTTCATGCCTCAGTGAGTAAAGAGACAAGGTGGCTAACGCATTTCGGCGATCAAGGCTCATCGCCGAAACGTGTTAGCCACCTTGCGACTTGATGTGACTTTGAGTGCAGCTTTGATCCAACTTTACACTCTCTGGATCAATGTTGCATCAAAAGTTGCATCAAAGTAGTGCAGGTACCTTTTCAAAGTTTCTAGTTTTCAAAGTCGCATAGATGGGAACAGGTGCCATTGAAATCAATAGGCTGTGGCTTGTCATGCGACTTTGTGTCCAAAGTCGCATGACAAGTCACACTAGTGTAAACTGAGCTTTAGTCTGTTTCCACTATTGCGATTTAGAATGCGACTTTACACTCTCTGGATCAAAGTCGCGTCAAAGTAGTGCAGGTACCTTTTTCAAAGTTGCTGATTTTTAAAGTTGCATAGATGGGAACTGGTGCCATTGAAATCAATGGGCTGTGACTTGTCATGTGACTTTGTGTGATCATTGTAGACTGTGAGCTGAGACCCCAGAGCACTTCCAGCTACACTTGACCGTCACCCCTCCCCCCCCTCTACCTCTGTGTCCAGCGCTCTTCTCCTATGGTAGTCTTCATTCAAAGTCCAGCACAGTTATACTGCATATGTGTACAATGCATCCTTACTGATGAGAGAACACTGGGGGGGAATCTATGATCAGCTCCTCCTATCCTGTATATGCCCACTGGCTACACAGGAACAGTGCCCCTCCCAGGAACTGATGTCACTAGCTTTCAGTAACCACACCCACTTGCTTCTCTTGGACTCAGGAAGAGGGATTGAAGCCATCCGACGGCACTGAAAACTGTAAAATAAAGGGAGAAAAACTGGGATTTTTTTCATTCTGAGACATAAGGATGAACTCCGCTCACATTAATGATTGCAGGGGAGAATTTAAGGTATTAGGCTGGACTTCTGCTTTTAATAATATCTTCCCTTATAAGTCAGGACATACTAATCCTTGATGTCTAGATACATTACTATTCTTCATTTAGTGTTTGTCATTGTATGTTTTTAGGGACATGACAATGTATCTGTTTATCCTTGTGGATTACATTAGGAATATGATTGTATAATGTCGTTAGGCTAAGAGCCGGTTCACACTAGCGCGACTTATCAGCCTGACAAGTGGCGCACCTTCGCGGTCCATTGACCGCTACAGGACCGGTTCTAATAGGAGCGACCCAAGTCGCTCCGACTTAGAAAAAGGGTCCTGTACTACTTCGGGGCGACCTCGGAGCGACTTGCATAGACTTCCATTATGTGAAGTCCCTGCAAGTCGCTCTGAAGTCGTGGTGCATTGTAATGCACAAGTCGCCCCCGAAGTAGTAAAGAGCCGTGTCGCCCCAGTGTGAACCGACTCTAAGACTATTGTAAATCATTAGGTTCTCTAAGGATATGGATTTTAATGCATTGCCTATTTGAATATCAAATAATTGTCTTGTATTTTTTTTTAAATAAACTCAGATTTAAAAAGGAGATATTTTATCTTTCTAATAGTAGATGGGTTTTGGTTGCTTTGGGCAACAAAACAGAAAATTGTATGAAATGCTTACCGTAATTTTCCTTTCCTGCCGCCAATCCATGGCAGCATACATGTGGTAGTATGCTGCCATGTTGGCACCAGGAAAACAGAAAATGATATCAAACACTTACCAGAATTCTCCTACTACCATATGTATGTTGCCATTGCCATGTTGGCGCCAAGAAATAGGGTTTTTCCTAAAAGATTGCCCATAATGGCAATATAAGGGACAAGTGTCAGGACTGTGTCTGCGACATTGTATTGTCTTCTGAAACTGGTTTGATCTCTTTCAGACAAAGCAAAGCACCAAGGAGGAAGCTGACAACAAAGCAAGCAGTGGTGAGGAGGAAGAAAAGGTCTCCACCAAGTCCATAACCGTGTCCTATAAATCTACAAGATCAGCGGTGAGACACTTTGATACCCTCACCCCGCTATTTATCAAATACACATTTTGTGGCAATATATTCTGTCTGAATGTAATTCTTGATGTGACATATTTTCATTGTTCTGTTTTTTATGTCAGTGTTTATTTTCCATTTGGTTCTATTACATCAGTGGTGCTTTTTTCTATTACTTACCTAGCTACAGGTCTGTGATCTCTGACACAGCCGTAATGCTCACCATACACATTACAATCTGACTGTACAATCACCCTTAGATCTACTAAAACCATGTAGAATGAGGACCTACCTGAACTATCCAATCCATGAATATCTCATCTGGTAGATCTAAAGGAGATTATACAATTAGATTGCAATGCATATGGTTAGCTTAATAAATTAGTGGGCATTGCCAGGCTTCCCATTTCTTAACAGAAGGTAGATGTCCTTCTATTACGTCCTTAACGGCCACTACGGCCCGTTAGGTCTAAACTTCTGGAGGCCTCTCCAGCTGCACCACTTTTTACATTCCCTACCAAACCTGCAAGGCTTTGGCCATCAACTGACCACCTTTGAGGAATACTGCTCTGAAGAAGGTACATTGCCTCAGGTACTTTCTAAAACATATAACTTATTGATTACCCCTTCTGATGAACAATGCCTGCCATGCCTTAGTAATTGGGAAAAGGACTTGAACCGTTCCTTTACACCGGACGAACAACGAAACGTTATTAGGTTTTTCTTTAAATTCTCAATATGTAGAAAGATTTAAAAAACCAATTTTAAATTTCTAACGAGGTGGTATTACACCCCCCACCTACTTCATAAATTCTTTCCTACTACCACCAATCGTTGTTGGAGATGCCAGGAAGGAGGTGGATCGCTGCTCCATATCTCTTGGTCCTGCCCTAAAACCGAATACTTTTGGAAAGAAGTCCCGGAGAATTATTCAAGAAGGTTCCTTATGATCCAGCTTTCTTCTTACTACATGTCTCGGGCATTCCAGCAATAATGTATAAAATATCAATTGTATGTTATCTCCTGAATGCTGCCAAATCCTGTGTACCCCTCCACTGGAAGAGTACACAACCACCAACTGTAAGTTATTAGGCTCCAAAGAGTGGAGGAAATAAAATGGAGGACTTAATCCTCACAGCTCAACACAAACATGGAAAATATTCTAAAACGTGGAGGTTGTGGAATATGCTCATCTGTTCTGAGGAAGGGACAGCTCTTTTTTGAATATGAACCTATTTGTCAGGTAACCGCTCTGGGTTATTTTTATTTTCATAGAGCTGTTCTGCCTTACCATTGCAACCCTCCCCTCCAATCCCCTTTCCCGATTCCCCCACCCCCTCCTTTCTTTTAAACTTTTCTTTTTTTCCTTTCTCCTTCCTCCTCTCTACCACTGGTCTTTCTTCTTTATGCTAAGTATAAAAAAAAGAAAAAAATTGAATGGGTAGCCCCATGTGTCCCCCCCCCCCCCCCCCCAAAACGGTCAATACTAAGAGGTCGTTTGGGCTTGGTTAGAGTTTGGTACTTTTCTCATTGAAGAGCTCATTTAGCTGACTTACTGACTTTCTAAATGCTCATTTTTCATTCACAGTTTGTCTGTCTATACCAGTGATGGTGAACCTTGCCACCCCAGATGTTTTGGAACTACATTTCCCATGATGCTCATGCACTCTGCAGTGTAGTTTAGTTTTATGGGAAATGTAGTTCGGGGTGCCAAGGTCTGCCATCACTGGTCTATACCCTATGGATTAATGTACCGTTACTTTGTCTCTGTACTAATGACTTGACATGGAACTGCCTTTTTCCGGTTAAATAAAATACTTGAAAAAAATAAAAATAAATTAGTGGAACATGATTTTTCACAACTTTTAGAACCTATGATTTTAATAAGAGTGAGACTGATGAGCTTTTTGAGGCTTGTTTATAAGGATAACAAATGAGTCCCTAGTTTATAAAACAATTTTTGTCTTGTTATTGACCTATGTATACACAGATACTTGGTTTCATAATTTGGGATTTTTGTTGGAAACTATGGTATGGTTGAACTTTCCTGTGACATGCAGGAGGTCTAATATGTGTATTGCTTTCTCAGAAACCTGTGGGGCCTGATGATATGGGGGCCACAGCCACATACGAGCTGGATACAGAGAAGGACAAAGATGCCCAGGCAATATTTGAGAGGAGCCAGAAAGTACAAGAGGTGAGATGGAACATTTCAGAGTTTAGACCTGTTTACTTTTGTAATTTCCTGTATTGATGATGCTGCCTACAACATTTGCAGCACAACATACATAGACATTGTAGATCATTCCTTTCCCCACGTAGATTCCAGCATAGTGTCCTTACCATCATCAATACTGGCCCACATATGAGAAGGTCTGTTTGGGGGAATCTAGTTTACCTGCACACTTTGGACTGTGGAAGGAAACCATTGTGCCTGTATTTGGGGTCCTTGCTGATCCCCTTTCTCACTTCAAGCCCACTAGGATCTGTCTTAATTGAAAACTACAGACTTATATCTGCCATTATTTGACTTGGCACCTGTTAGCCGAGGGCCATTTGATCACCTAGTCATTAGGTCACATGATGCTGCTCTGCAATTGAAAGCAAGATTACATTTGTTTTTTTGTTTTTTACTTAAAAAATGAATTTTGTAATGCTGACAACAAACACTATTACATAGTAGGTGAGGTTGAATAAAGACAATAGTCCATCCAGTTCAACCTGTGTAGGTGTATGTGGCTGTAATCATCTCACATAGCCCTGAATGTTCTGATCCTTGAGATGTAAGTCTAAGAGTCTTTTGAAAGCCACCATACTTCCCGCAGAAACCACCTCTTGTGGTAGAGAATTCCACCATCTTGTAGCCCTAACAGTAAAGAACCCCCCACGTTGTCTGAGGTTAAAACGCTTCTCCTCTAATCGCATTGTATGTCCTCGAGTCCTCATGCAATCCCTTCGAATGAACAGCTTTTTTTCTAAGCTGAGATCCCCATTAAGATATTTATAAATTACTATCATGTCCCCCCTCAGACGTTTCTTCTCCAGGGAGAATAAATCGAGCGATTGCAGACGCTCTTCATAGTTAAGGTCCTCCAATCCCCTAATTAGTTTAGTTGCCCTACTCTGGACTCTCTCCAGCTCCAACACATCCCTCCTGAGGACTGGCGACCAGAACTGGACAGAATACTCCAGATGCGGTCGGACCAGAGTTTTATAAAGTGGAAGGATTATAGTCTTATCTCTGGAATACTATTGACTTATGTGACCTATGTATTTCTCTTACACTGATGTCAGGAGCTAAAAGGAAAAGAAGACGACAAGATCTATCGTGGAATACACAATTACCAGAAGTTTGTAAAGCCTAAAGACACGTCACTGGGAAATGCTTCCTCTGGTATGGTGAGGTATGCCGGCCAATCACTGATCACATGCTGACTTATGTTGTCCCTGTAACATTTGCTTAAAGCAGAATTAAACTCTAAAAATGTAAACAAAAAATGGTGGTAGAGATTTTTGAAAGCGACATAGAATGTCTTCTGCCAGGAAACCTTTTACACTTTCACCTAGAAATGTTTATTGTACACTGGGCGGCACATGTGCCATGCAGGGTACACTCCTGCCTCATTTTGAGGATCTGTAAGGTACCAGTAATGAAGCTGGTGCCGGGTACCATGTAACTTCCATAGACATGTGCAGGAGTCACGTAACCAGTGGCCATCTAATGGGCAAAAAGAGATGACTAGGAACCTGGAAGTAAAGGCAGAGAAGATGACGGCAGCAGGGGACAGAGCCTGTACAGCAGTGGAGAGGAGGGGACACTTGTAAGGTCATGCCTGCTTTCCAAATTATTGTTGCCTTTAAAGGCAAACTTGAACCCAAAGTTTTTATTTTGTTTTGTATATGGTGGGGAAGGGTTCGTTTTTGTCAGGTTTTTATCTCCATCTGTCTCATTTGGGGAGAATTTCCCTCCCCTCCTCTCCTGACAGTGACAGAGTCTCTTTAAGTATATTTGAGACCAAAACTGTGTCCTAATTTATAAATTCTAATGAGCTCACTCTCCGATAACCTTTTATGTTATGAAGATGTTGGACCTTGCCTGTTAATCTAATACAGAGGACATGTTTGTGTTTACATTAGCCAACCAGTTCCCTGATTTAGGATGGCCAGCTAGACTCCATATATAGGATAACTATTCTATAAAACAGTGTTATCACCTTCTTACTTTACATAGCAAGAAGACTGTTTGGTATTAATTGTATTATTGTGGTGTCTTTAATTCAGGAAAGGTCCAATTAGAGCTCCCGAACATCTTCGAGCTACTGTGCGATGGGACTATCAGCCTGATATCTGTAAAGATTACAAGGAGACTGGATTTTGTGGGTTTGGAGGTGAGACGATCCTATTTTTTATTTATCAAAGTGATTTTGCTTTGTATTAGTCTCTCTTTAAAAAGAAATTCCAGGTATGGGTATTTTATACATAGTTACATTGGTCCAACTTGGTCCAATGTAACTAGGCATCTACCATGAAGAAATTATTCCGGCAGCCGCACACCATTCCCAGTCATGCAATCAACAGATAAAAGCAGCCTCAGCGTGCTCCATTCAAGCCATGCTCCCATTACGTCACCTAGTACCCCCTCGGCTTAATCATGGTCCATGTGCAAATCGCGTTGGGGGTGTGGATTGGATGGAGCAAGCTGAGGCCACTTTTTATCTGTTGATTATGAATGGTGTGTGGCTGCCGGAATATTTCTTCATCTGTGCAGGACCCACTCCCAGTCCACACCCTCACAACAGCTTCCACCTCACAGGATTATGGTCGCCTGAGTGACATTAGGCATATACCATACCTGCCCGATGTCGTTCGGAGCTGGAAGTAGACACATTTACTGTATTTCAGTAATCTCCACTTGCTTTCGGGTCCAATGCTGAGCGACTGGCCTGCTGCATTCTGAACACAGGAAGTAAGCCATTCTGTATGGGCACCGTTTAGAGCAAGGGTCTCCAAGCTTTCTAAACAAAGGGCCAGTTGACTGTTCTTCAGATTTAAGGGAGACCGGACTGTGACTATTGAGAGTAGAAAAGGTCCTGACTTCAGTGGGGAAAAAATAATGCCCCATAATTTTTCAGTGGGAGTAATTGTGCCGCATCGTTGATGTCATTGGGATAAATTGTGCCCCATCCTTGATGTCATTGGGATAAATTGTGCCCCATTATTGGTTTCCTTGGGAGGAATTGTGCTCCATCGGTTTCATTAGAGGACTTGTGCCCCATTTTTAGTATCAGTGGATGAAATAGTGCCCCAAGAGCCGGATAAAATCAAGCAAAGGGCCACATCTGGCCCACGGGCCGCAGTTTGGAGACCCCTGATTTGGAGGATTCTGTGCATATTCTGAATGAATTCAAATCAATTTCTGATTGAACAAGGTTTCCTCTTATGGAGCGGGTAATTGGCTGCTGAGGCACCCAGTAATGTCACATGGATCCTCATCATTTTTAAAGGGGTTGCAAAGTCAGAAGGTTTTTCATCTTAATGCATTCTATGCATTAATATAAAAAGCCTTCTGTGTGCATCAGCCCCCCTAACACTTACCTGAGGTCCCTCTGTCCATCGATGTCCACAGTGTCTCAGCCGTCCGAGATTCTCCCTCCTGATTGGCTGAGACACAGCAGCAGCGCCATTGGCTACAACTGCTGTCAATCAAAGCCAGCTATCCAATCAGGAGAGTGCAGGCCGGGTCGGAGCTCCGTGTCTGGACACAGGGAGCTGTGACTCGGCTTGGGTGCCCCCATAGCAAACTGCTTGCTGTGAGGGCAATGAACAGGAGGGGAGGGGCCAGGAGCACAGAAGAGGGACCCAAGAAGAAAAGGACCTGGGCTGCTCTGTGCAAATCTACTGCAACAGAGCAGATAAGTATAACATGTTTGGTATTTTTTATAGGAAAACAAACAAAACTTTACAATCACTTTAACATCTAGGTCATGGATTATACACATGGCTTACTCTTTTTCCTCCTATAGGCCAGCAGATTGGCATGTTACATAGCTGCAAGGACTGACATTAGGGCCTGTGATGACATTGGCCTGAGACTATTCAGAATTCATTGACGATTGCATTCAACTTGCAGTTGACCTCCTTCTGACCTGCATTTGACCTGCTTCACTTGGGTTTTGCATCTCCATAGACGTGAATGCAAAACTCTCTTCTGGCGCAGACCTATTCCCTTCAACGCCAGTCCTTAATATTAACATGTTGCATTTTGCTGCATGGGCAAAGCACAGGTTTATTAGAAGGCCATGAGGACAGGAGAGGATCCCATCATGCTTTATTAGCAACTAACTTTAGAACTGTGTGTGGCTATGAAATCTTTTCCTGTCTCTTGCTTCCTTAGGTTAGCTGATGTTTATATTTACCGGCATTCTTCATCTTTCTTTCCAGACAGCTGTAAGTTCCTGCACGACCGTTCAGATTACAAACATGGCTGGCAGTTGGAGCGAGAACTGGAAGAGGGCCGATATGGAGCTAATGGTGAGATATGTTTTTAGGTGTGACAGGTGTGCCTTCACAGAAGGATATGGCATGGATAACACAGCTTCCTTTTTTTGCACTAAACCCGAAGAACAGCAGCTAAGAGTTGTCAACCAATCTGTTTATTATGTTGGCTGGCTGGCTCAGTTATACACAGATGATATACAATAGAGGATGGTTCCCATTTATTGGACTTTTATTTGCTTGTATACACTTCAGAATCCTTTAGTGAAATCTGCTTCCGCCTGCATTTTAAAAGGGGTCTCCATTATCAACACCTTCATTTTATTATTTTGTTTCTAATGACAGAGCTGTCTGGGTCTTAAAACGTAACCTGTTAGCATTTGTAATTTTCTGCGGCTGCTAATATTTACGCAAGTGTTCCAAACCATGGGAATATGGGGGGTGCTGTGTGTGCCTTAACCAGTTCCCACCCAGTCTATAGACAAATGATGACCAGGCAGGACATTTACCATTCCAGGTGGTCGTCCTGGAATTTGGTGCGCTCTGTCAGCCACTGTTGATGACTGATCAGTGTACCGGCCGCTGCCGATACCATGTGATTGCTGTGACTAATCAAAGCAGATCACATGACAATTGTAAACAATGGATGGCTTTCATTCATGCCATCCATTTGTACTATCGTGATTAGTCACAGTCATCACATGGTACATACAGGGCCAATCACAGGCCATCTGTATCATGTGATTAGCTGTGGGCAATCATAATTAACCACAGTATTAAACACTAAATCAATTTCATTCAGTAAAAATGGTTTCTTTTAACAGTTAAATCCTGATCACTCTTACTATTGCTTTGGTCACAGTGTGTTTAAAAAAAAATGTTTTTTTTGTTTTACATTCGGTCACCAACCAGTGTCCCTGAGCACCGACACACACCAGTTATATGACAACGTTGTACTTCACTGGTGACAGTATGTAAAAACAATTGGGAAAAAAACGTTTTTCACCATTTTCTTTCTCCCAAAAATTGTGACAAGAAATTACAACTTCAAAAGACTCGTCCATGCCTCTTTACCTTGGACTGTCCTGGCGTTTTTGGGGCTCAAGAATTGACATAGGACATCATTACATCAGGATTGATCAATTTTAATATATATATGTCTGTGTGTGTGTGTGTATATATATATATATATATATATATATATATATATATATATATATATATATATATATATATATATATATATATATATATATATATATATATATATATATATATATATCATAGGTTGTGGACTCTTCTACAGACCTATTTGTATACACTAATTTGGGTTATTTTCACCAAAGAAACGTAGCAGAATACATTTTTGCCTACATTTACGAAGAACAATTATTTGCAAAATTTCATAACCGGAACAAAGAAAAATATTTTTTTTCAAAATGCTCTGTCTTTATTTGTTTATTTAGCAAAAGACCCAGTGGTGATTAAATACCACCAAAAGAAAGCTCCATTTGTGTGAAATAAATGATAAATCTTTGGTTTGGGCACAGTGTTGCATGACCACACAATTGTTTTTTTTTTTTGAACCAAACAAACGTTTATTGAGTTAAACATGACATATAAACATACAAAAGAAAAAATACCGTCAGACATTTGCACAAGTACAGGAGTACATAATCAAAAAAAATGCAGGCCTCACACTGGGCAAAAAGTACAAGGCATAAGAGTCAAACAATAAGATAACAATACACTTGACGGGTTGTAATCAAAGACTATCCATCACAGTCCAACACACAGTAGAGACCATGGGCGCAGGTCCAGAAACCAGTCGCTGTGTCAAAGCGTATACGTGCAGTATCCCCTGTTTCTTAAGTCTGACATGTGTCAGGGGCCTCCAGCCACCTATCCCATATTTTGTTGTACCTTTTGGGGCAACCCCTATTAGCATACATGATCTTCTTGAAAGGGAGAGTAGCGCTCACCACTGCCTTCCAAGCCTCAAGGGTAGGGGACACAGGCTGCATCCATTTCAGGGCTATTACTTTCCTAGCAGCAAACAGGGTCTCCCGGAGAAATTGAACCATATGTTTGTCCGCGTCAGACTCGGGAAAAATCCCAAGTAGGCACAGCTTGGGGTCCAGGGTAGTCGGGCATCCCATACGGTCATGCAGGAACCGGACAACCTGCGTCCAAAATCCCTGCACGCCCGAGCAGGACCAAATCATGTGCCCGAAGGTGCCCGGGGAGTGAGAACACCTAGGGCATGCAGAGGAGCGGGAGGAGTCAAATCGAGCCAGTCGCACAGGGGTAAGATACGATCTGTGGACAATATAGATCTGAGTTAGCCGGTCCGACAATTTAGGAGAGACCAAGGTGCAAGCTTCCAAGGCCTCGTCCCACTCCTCGTCCCCCAGCTCCCCAGCATCGCCCACCCAGGACTCCCGCACCCCATATGCCAGGGCAGTCACCCGCTTGGTGCCTAACATTTCATAGAGCAATGATATGAGTTTGCGGTGTTCCTGGCCCCTGATCACCTCAAGTATGTCAACTGACGGTAAGTCCGGGATGGCATGGGCAAATTGTCCTCTCAAAGCGTGGGACAACTGCAAATAGTAAAAGTGCATGAATGCCGGGAGTTGGAACTCCTCCTGGAGTAGGCTAAAAGACTTAACAGACCCAGCAGAAACAACATGGGACAGCAAATATATACCCCTACGAATCCACACCCCAGGATCAGGGATATGGAGGAGCTCCGGCAGCTGACGATTAAACCACAAGGGAGTCATGGAATGCAACGTTGCATCCCCGGTTCTGGACATCGCCAGGTCCCAGACCCGCCTATGATGGAACAGGAGACCTCCCCGAGGAGCCACAGGGGTAGACCCAGCAACTCCTCTAAGGACATCACAGAACGGGTGAGGGAGCCGCGACTCCGCACCTCTGCAGACCAGCGCCATATACCTGTCCGAGTCCTGTTTATCCAGATGAAAGAAATGCGATAATTGGGCAGCCAGGTAATACCTTGCCAATTCAGGAACCGCCAGGCCCCCCAACTTGGTCGGTTTCTGGGTGTGCCTCCAGGACAGCTTGTGTCTGGAGGAGCCCCAAATAAATGATCTCAGCAGGCTCTCTAGAGTCATAAAGTATCTATATGGAATATAAACTGGAGAGTGCCACAGCAGGTATAGGATTTTGGGGAGCAGGATCATCTTTACCAGGCCCACCCTGCCCATGACGCCCAAGGGTAGCCTAGCCCAAACTTGTGTTTTGTCCTTGACCAAGGCAAAGAGGGGTTCAATATTTAACGGGATATAGTCAGGAAGGGATCTAGTCACCCGGACCCCAAGATGCTTGAATTCCGACACCCGCGACAGGGGGAGCGACGCTTGGTCAGCTGCTGGGGGGAAACTGTCTATAGGAAGGACAAGGGACTTGTCCCAATTGACCGTCAGGCCAGAAAATCTCCCGAACCGCTGTATGACCTCCAGGGCACGCCTCAAAGAGGGCCCGGAGTCCGCCAGGTACAGGATCATGTCGTCTGCGTACAGCCCAACACGCTCCTCAAGGTCCCCGCGGCGGAGACCCTTTATGCCTGGGTCCGCCCGGAGGGCCATCGCAAGTGGCTCGACCGCCAGGGCATACAGCAGTGGGGAGACGGGACACCCCTGACGCGTACCTCGAGAAAGAGGAAAGGACCTAGAAGTCCAGCCATTGGCCACCACCCGAGCCCGAGGTTGACTGTATAACACTGTAAGCCACTTAATGAACTTCGGACCGAACCCAAATTTACGGAGACATTGCCACAGGTACGACCACTCGACAGAATCAAAGGCCTTGGCGGCATCCAAAGTCACAACCACCCTGGTACCGACACAGTCATGGGGGGCCTGCATGTTCATGAACAAGCGCCTGGTGTTGAAGGCCGTATTCTTGGCCGGCATGAATCCCGTCTGATCGGGGTGTACCAAGGAGAGGATCACTACGTTGAGTCTAAGGGCAAGTACCTTGGCCAGGATTTTAACATCGCACTGTAACAGGGAGATGGGCCTGTAGGAATCCGGATACCGGGGATCCTTGCCAGGCTTGGGGAGCAAAATGATCAGTGCCTCACACATCGAGGCAGGTAAAGAGCCCAACTCAAATGCCGCCTCAAACACCGCGAGCAGACGGGAGGTCAAGGACTCCGAATACTGCAAATAAAACTCGATGGGGAGGCCATCAGATCCAGGCGCTTTAGCCCTAGCAAAACTAGAAATGGCAGAGACTATCTCGGTCCGAGAAATCGGGGCCTCAAGCACCGCAACCTGTTCAGGGGTCAGTGCAGGGAACTCCAGGGTATCTGACCACACAATTGTTATTCAAATTGCGACAGCGCTGAAAGCTGAAAATTGCCCAAAAAAGTTTCCGGTATTGAAGTGGTTAAGCAATGTGCCATCATGACTAACCCATAAAGCATAGGATGGAAAGATTTTATTGGTTGAGGGATACAGATCTGCTTAGCTATGTTGAGGGGAAAAAAAGTGGCTATGTGTTTTTTTTTTTTTTTTTATACAGAATGTGTGAACTATTCTGTCCTTACTAGTTTCCCTGTTTAATTGTAGGTATTAGTAAAAGCACTGAAAATACCGATTATTTAACTTTCTTCTGTTCCCTTGTCTTGTACTGATTAGATGAAGAGAATTATGAAGTGAGCAGTGATGAAGAGGACCTTCCCTTTAAATGTTTTATATGCAGACACTCCTTCAAGAACCCGATTATAACCAAGTAAGTAACCCCCGATACACCAGAAATGCCACCACCTTTCCAAACGGAATTCTCTCAAATCTCCATACATTTCACCTCCCTGACTTCACTGTCCTTTTTGTACCCTATGGCAAAGTATTGTGGCAGGCCAGTTTCTCTATAAAGTGGTCTGGGACATTCTTTGTATAGCGTCAGTGTGGCACTTATGTGCCAGGCCATAACGCATGCAGATGTAGGAAGAAGTATTCCTTTTTTTTTTTTTTTCTTTAACCACTTAAGCCCCGGAAGATTTTACCCCCTTCCTGACCAGGGCCTATTTTGCGATTCGGCACTGCGTGACTTTAACGGACAATTGCGCGGTCGTGCGACGCTGTACCTAAACAAATTTGACGTCCTTTTTTTCCCACAAACAGAGCTTTCTTTTCGTGGTATTTGATCACCTGTGTGATTTTTTTTTTTTTTTTTTGATCATTGCGCTATAAACAAAAAAAGAGCGTAAATTTTGCAAAAATAACAATATTTTTCAAATTTTTTTTATATGAAATTCCCCAAAAAAATCAAAAATTTTTAAACATTTTAGGCCAATTTGTTTTATGCTACATATTTTTGGTAAAAAAAAATCGCAAAAAGCGTATTTTGATTGGTTTGCGCAAAAGTTATTGCGTTTACTAACTAAGGGAAAGATTTTTGTCATTTTTATTGTTTTTTTTTTTTTTCAACGCGTAATGGCGGCGATCTGTAATTTTTTTTTTTTTTTTTTTGCGGGACTGCGACATTGCGGCGGAAAGATCGGACCCTTGACTGACATTTTTGACACTTTTGGGGTTACCAGTGACATTACTACAGTAATCAGTGCTATAAATATGCACTGTTACTGTAAAAATGACACTGGCAGTGAAGGGGTTAACTTTTTTTTTGAGAGGGAGAGGTTAAGTGTGTCCCTAGGGGTGTGTTTCTAACTGTGATTGGCTGTGGCTTGAGCTGTAAGAACATTGATCAACGGTCCTACATAGTAGAACCGTATGATCACTATTCTTACACAGGGGAGAATGACAGGCGGCTTTGTTTACATTAGCCGCCTGCCTTTCTCCCGGTGTAACGGACGATCGCGAGTGCCCGGCGGACATCGAGTCTGCCGGGCACACGCGGGGGGGTCCGTGACCGAGCGGGAGCGCGCATCCGGCGGCGCGCACTCGCTCCCCAGAGCCTCACAGGCTAGTGACGTACCCCTACGTCGCTTTGCCTGTGAGGGGCTGACCAGTATATGTACTTGCGGCGGTCGGCAAGTGGTTAAGAAATCATGCACAACTTAAAGCTGAACTGCAGGCATGCAGATAAACACACAAGATACATTTTACATACATGTTTACATGACAAAGGATTCATATGTTTGCTCATCCAGTCCCGAGATTTAATAAGCACAGCTTTGTCTGGCAGAGGAGGAGACTTGGTCTTGGTATGCCTTCAGGTCTGCTGTGTGATCAGTTATGACACAAGCCATACGATTGCTTGACAGTATGGTTTAGATGAGAGCACAAGCAACTGTGACAGTTTTTAATCATGGCATGCCTTGAATATAACTGTTTTGGTAAACCAATCAATGGGTTTAATTCTGCTTTAAATAACACAGGCTATCCCCCCTCTTGCAGCCTGTGACTGGACAGAAAAGAGAATCTGTAGACTAATGTGCTCCTCTCTGTGTCATTCTGATATCTACACCTATTAGTATGTCTCTTGTTAGCACAGCAACACAACTTATGGGCTTTTTGTGCTGCTTCTCCCTGTCCTAGTCTAAGTTCTGCTGTACATGGTAGATTGCAAGAGGCAGTTAACGAGTCAAATTTAGATATTTGCACTTAAATACACCTAATGATGTATAAAGCTGTATTATTTGCTTCTTTTATATCTGCCTGGAGTTCAGCTTTAAGCACTTGGCTTACTCATTGCACATGTAACTTTCTACTGCTGGAAGGCAGAAAAAATATTGAATTCCAATAATAAGCAACGATTTCTCCTTTCTTAGGTGTAAACACTATTTCTGCGAGACCTGTGCCCTGCAACATTACCGGACATCCAAACGTTGCTACGTGTGCAACACACAAACAAATGGTGTTTTTAACCCTGCTAAAGGTACGTATTGTGTTCTGTGTCCTGGCTACAACCAGCTGTGAGATGGATGGCAGTTTTCAGCCAAAGATTTGGGAGTAAATCGCATACGTTCAGGGATGGGTTGTTTGGTGTAGTACAGTTCCTGTCTGGGCAAAAAAAGCAAGCATTATACCTCCGCAATATGTACATTTTCCTTGTTTTATTTCTGCAAGCACAGAATATTACCTTGTGATTTATCCAGAAACTCCATGAGCTCTTAACTTTCTGTAGTGGACTGACAACACCGAATCCTCTTTGGTTCAGATGGTGTCAAGCGTGTGTGGCGGCAACCAGGTGAGGAGTAGAAAGACAAGTGTGTCTTTCCTACAGTCAAGCATGGTGGTGGAAGTGTCATGGTCTGGGGCTGCATGAGTGCTGCCGACACTGGGGAGCTACAGTTCATTGAGGGAACCATGAATGCCAACATGTACTGTGACATACTGAAGCAGAGCATGATCCCCTCCCTTCGAGGACTGGGCTGCAGGGCAGTATTCCAACATAAAGACCCCCAAACATGCCTCCAAGACAACCACTGCCTTGCTAAATAAGCTGAGCTCCAGACCTAAACACTATTGAGAATCTGTGGGGCATCCTTAAATGGAAGGTGGAGGAGCGCAAGGTCTCTAACATCCACCAGCTCCGTGAGGTCATGGAGGAGTGGAAGAGGACTCCAGTGGCAACCTGTGAAGCTCTGGTGAACTCCATGCCCAAGAGGGTTAAGGCAGTACTGGAAAATAATGGTGGCCACACAAAATATTGACAATTTTGGCCCAATTGGACATGTTCACTTAGAGCTATACTCACTTTTGTTGCCAGCAGTTTAGACATTAATGGCTGTGTGTTGTTATTTTGAGGGGACAGCAAATTGACACTGTTATACAAGCTTTACACTCACTACTTTACATTGAAGCAAAGTGTCATTTCTTCAGTGTTGTCACATGAAAAGATATGATAAAATATTTATGAAATTGTGAGGGGTGTACTTACTTTTGTGAGATACTGGTATATAGGGAAAAATTTCATGCTGCATATCTATACTGATATGGACTGGGTAATGTGTTCACGTGCTTATATGCATGCCTGACAACATCGGGCATGCTCCTAATAAAATGACGGATGGTGTCCTGGGGTATTTCCTCTCAAATCTGGACCAGGGCATCACTGAGCTCCTGAACAGACTGAGGTGCAACCTGGTGGGATTGGATGGACCGAAACATAATGTCCCAGAGGTGTTCTATGGGATTTTGATCATGCAAACTTGGGGCCTTTCAATGGTATCAATTTATTCATCCTCCAGGAACTTGCTGCATACTCTCGCCACATTAGGCCGGCCATTGTTGTGCAATAGGAAGAACCCAGGACCCACTGCACCAGCGTAGAGTCTGACAATGGGTCCAAGGATTTCATCCTGATACCTTATGGCAGGGTTTCATTGTCTAGCCTGTAGAGGTCTGTGTCCCCCTCCATGAATTTGCATCTCCAGATCATCATGCTGAACGATGTTACAGGCAGCATAAGGCTCTGGACCCTTTCATGTCTGTCACATGTGCTCAGGGTGAATCTGCTCTCATCTGAGAAAAGCACAGGATGCCAGTGACGGATCTGCCAATTCTGGTGTTCAATGGCAAATGCCAATCGAGCTCCACAGTGCCGGGCAGTGAGCACAGGTCCCACTAGAGGACATCGGGCTCTCAGGCCACCCTCATGAAGTCTGATTGTTTGGCCAGAGACATTCACACCAGTGGCCTGCTGGAGGTCATTTTGTAGGGCTCTGGCAGTGCTCACCCTGTTCCTCCTTGCACCAAGGAACAGATACCGGTCCTGCTGATGGGTTAAGGACCTTCTATGGCCCTGCCCAGCTCTCCCTAGAGTAACTGCCTGTCTCCTGGAATTTCCTCCATGCTGTTGAGACCATGCTGGGAGACGCAGCAAACCTTCTGGCAATGGCATATATTTGTGCGCCATCCTGGAGGAGTTAGACTGCTTTTGCAACCTATATACGGTCCAGTTATCGCTTATGCTACCAGTATAGACATTGACCCTACCCATATGCAAAACTAGTGAAAAACAGTCAGAAAAGATGAGTAGGGAAAAAATTAAATTTGCCTCCACCTGTAAAACCATTCCTGTTTTGGAGGTTGTCTCATTTTTGCTCTAGTGCACTTATTTTTTAGACCCGAGTGGGCCCCCAAAAAGCCCCGGGTCTCATGGTGCTGGTTTATAAATATTAGCCCCCAGTGAGTCCACGCCAGGGTCGATCCGATCCTCTGCTCTGGTTTCTAGTATCGCCTGGCGTCTAGCAACCAGTGACCTCACTGTTGTCACGTGACAGCCAGGAGAGAGCGAGGCCCCAGCATTCAGAGCGGAGGAGGATTTTAATTCCTCCTCCGTGCCTAGAATTGGCTCCAGCCACCTCCCTCCAATGCCTCCATCTTCTCCGGCAGCGTGGCTCAGAGCTGATGGAAGGGAGCATCCAAGGAGTGTCGAGCACCCATTGCAAGTCTGAGGAGCTACCCACCTGGCCTGCTGCATGAACCTGCCTGAGCCCTGAGAAGTAAGGTGACTCAGGCTGCCTGTCACTGTTAACGCTACTTTGCTTAGTGTATGGAAATGGGGAACAGTAATATTTAAAAATGGTGTCACTACATCAGTATTGCGGTCGGATTGCATCGGTATGGAAAACGCAGCCACACACACTTGTAATATGTCATATCCTGCTATAGATCCTGACATTAAGAGTGTGTAATAAGCTACAAGTCTTTTGACGTCAATTTGAGTCTGCATGGAAAAATATTAAACATAAAGGTGTCAAATAGCTTTTTTTCAAAATGATTGACAACCAACAGGGTCACATATTTTATATTTACATACAGTGATTTTTGTATCGACTAGCCAGATTTCATGTCATTTTTCTATTAAAGGCATGAATAATAAATTAAAGAATTAGCTGACTTTTATCAATGTCAATTGTTTTCCTGTTTGCTAAATTAATTATTGACCTTACAAAAAAGCAACGCCCCTGCCTGGCGGATAGGGAAGACCAAAAACCGATTTGGCGCTGGCAGCGGCTGGACACACAGATGAGCGAAAGAATGCCTCCGCTCATCTCTATGCTCGAGGACGGGAGTGACATCATGACAAAGCAAAAGATCTAAATTTTTCAATTATTTTTTTTTCTTTTGCTTTTAAGGGTAGAGGAGAGATTTGGGCTCTCCATAAAGAGGACCTGTCATTGCTGTATTGTTATCGCAATAGCAATAAAAGTGATCAAAATACATTTTGTTTTTAAAAAGGGCCATGTAAAAAATTAAAAGAATGTAATAAAAATGTTTTAAAGCGTCCCTCTCCCCACGTCCTTGCGCACAGTGGTGAATGCATACGTAGGTCACGCCCACATATGTAAACGCTGTTCACACCACACAAGTGAGGTATTGACACGAACTTTTGAGTGAGCGCAATAATTTTAGCGCTAGACCTCCTCTGTTACCCGAAAATGGTAACCTGTAAAAATGTTTAAAAGGTCGCCTATGGAGAGTACCGTAGTTTAGCGCCATTGAACAAGCGAGCACAATTTAAAGCATGACATGTTCGGTATCTATTCACTCAGTATAAGATCATCTTTCATATCTTACAAAATATTTGGGATATATATAATATAATATATATTTTTTAAATGTATTTATTTATTAACTGCATCAATACCGGGCACTTTCACCCCTTTCCCGCTGAGGCCAATTTTCAGCTTTCAGTGCTGTCGCACTTTAAATGATAATTTCGCAGTCATGCAGCACTGTACCCAAATTAAATTTCTCTGTCGCTCATTGACAGACGTAGTCTTCTTGATTCACCAGAACTGGGTTATGCTGCCCTCTACAGGAGTAGGACTAGGCAGAAAGAAAAAACGTTCTGGCTCCACCCTAGGGGCAGTCCCAGAGGGTATATCCTCTTCCTGTCTGCTACAGAGAATCAGTTTTTTTCTGTCTAGTCAGGAGTAAGGACCTAAGTTCCTTGCTGGGATCTTTTTGGTCCTGGCAAGATTTTTTCTTTAGAAAAAATATTTTTTAGGTAGTTTTCTCCAGTGTTTTTTTCCTGTGAGATCTTCAAGCAAAAACGCCGGACTGGGCGACACTAGTGGTCACCCCAGCCGGCCTACGAGCGCGCGCAGACCATTGCATTGCGCTTGGTCGGCCGCGACACATTCAAGTAAGTATGCGGGGCCGGGCGACGGGCTGGATGTTGAGATCCAGTGGTCACCCCGGTTTCTGCCTACGAGCACGTGCAGACCAGAGCTCCGCGCTGGGTCGGCCGCGACGGAGTCCCATTGGAGGGACTGACCTTGCGAGTTAAAAGTCTCGCTTGGACGCCAGGAACCACAGAGTCGAGGCGTCCGGAGTGGTCCACAACCCCCCACCCCGGTGGAGAGGGTATTGTGAAGAGAGGGTGCCTGTCGGTTCGGTATGGTGAGTAAACGTTCCCTTTTTTCCTCGTTATGAGGCAGTATGAATTATGGGCCCCTCCATACATGGTCAGTATATATCTGACACTAAAAGTCCCCCTTGTAAATACAGTATGTGTTTGGTGGGAAGTGGACTTGGTTTGAGAGCTAACACTCTACCCAGCAGACTGTAGTATTACAGCAGACATAGGAGGTATAATCCTACCTTAATTGTAGTGTACCTCCTGCAGATCGATAAACCGCCACTTAGCAGAGATGCAGGTGGATTTGCTGGGAAAATCGATTTCGGCGGTTCGCCGCCATTTTGCCGTAGACCAGGTGCATGTATGTCCTCAGGTCACGCCGGCCGCCATGTTTTTGGAGTCTATTGTCTCCTGTATGGGGGCGGCCATGTTTGATGAGCCCAGCTACCTCGTGGAGAGCTGGGAACGCCGGAAGGCGTACACAGGGGGCGGAGCCACGTCCTTCTACCCGGGAAAAAGCAACAGCTCCTTCCAGTCTGTAAAAGACAGACGCTGACTGCAGTTGGTTGGAAACTTCTCTGCATCGGGTGGTGAGCCTTGGGGGTCCCCCTCTCTCTCTGTGGGGATCGAGAAGCAGGTACTCTGAGGGGCGCTATTGCGCTAGGGGGAGACACATAAAAAAAAAAAAAGTTTTTTGTTTTTTCTGGCAGAGGTGTCCTGAATTAACATGGACCCTGCCACTCATGTATCTCCACCGGATCCCCTCGAGGTGTCTGCCGGATCCTCCAGCACCCCACTGATGGTTGAATCATTGTCAGCTATTATGGAAACTTTTGTGTCCCGGGTGGAAGTGGCTTGTCATTGACAGGGCGCAAGAAAGCGACCCCCGCCTAACCCCTTATTATCTGAAACTTCGGATTCAGACTCTGAGCCTATTTCTGCAGTTGCAGGTACTTCATCTGGGATTGGTGTCTCGGGTCCTGTCTCTTCAGACAGTGAGGAGGATGTTTCGGCATCAGCCATAGCCCGAGAGGAAGCGTTGGTAAACGCACTCATTGTATCTGTTCAAGAAACCTTAAGATTACAGGGTATTCCGTTGGAAATAGCTGAAACTGAAATCCCTTTTGGGACTAAAAAACGCATGAAAATGGCGAAGGTTTTTCCATTACCCAAATGTTTTTTGGCAATCCAATCAAAGAGGAATGGAGTCTGCCAAAACGCACCTCTGCTATTTCTAAACGCATTAACTGGCGTTATCCGTTGAGGAAACCCTCATTAAGAAATGGACAGAAACCACCTGTGGTGGATTCACCAATTGCTAGATTCAATAAAGCCACGGTTATTCCTTTAGAAGACGCTCCGTCTTTTAAAGATCCAGTGGATCGCAAGATAGAAGCTATGTCTCGCACCTTGTTTTCCTTGATTGGATCAGCTTTCAGACCAATAATTGCTATTGGTCTGGTTTCGCAGACTGTAACTGAATGGACCAAGTGGTTACGCCGGGACTTAGAAGAGGTCCCTCAGGCGGTATCAGATTTGTTGGAACAAATGATACAGGGGTTACAGTTTGTGTGTGATGCGGCGTTAGACGCCACTCCATTATTGGCGCGAGCATCAGTTTCAGCAGTGGTTCTCAGGCGTACACTGTGGCTAAAAGGTTGGTTAGCCGACCAAGGTTCCAAAAAAGCATTAGCTAATATCCCCTTTTTAGGAGAGCGTCTATTTGGAGCCAACTTAGATGAGATCATTAAGGATCTCACGGGTAGAAAGAGCACCTTTTTACCGCAAGATGTTAAGGGTAAAGGAACTCGTCAAAGACGAGGGCCTTCTTTCTCTGCTCACAAAAAAGTTTTTTTGTCCCGCGGGTGAAAAAATTAAGTCCTCCAAAGCTCCTTCAGGAGGCTTCAGGGGACGTTGGTCGGGCAAGCAAAAGCCCGCCCCCTCCAGACCTGTAGATAAATCATCCAAAGCCTGAAGGTGCGCCCCCACCCATAATTGGGGTGGGGGGACGTCTTCGCCGGTTCCCGGATCCATGGCTTTCCAGAATCCCGGACAAGTGGGTTTGCGAAGTCATAAGGTCAGGGTACAAGATCGAGTTTCGATCTCTCCCACCGGCGCGATTCTTCCCTTCCAATATCCGACTATCCCCGGATCGTTTAGAAGATCTGCGGAGAGCAGTCACGGATCTACTACAACAAGGAGTGGTAGTCCACGTTCCTTGGACAGAATGTTTTCAAGGGTTTTTATTCAAACCTATTTACAATACCCAGGAAAGAGGGCAAAGTGCGTCCAATTCTGGACTTAAGGGCACTCAATTCCTTTCTCGACATAAGGAAATTCAAGATGGAATCCATTCGCACAGTAGCAGCCTTCCTGCATCCAGGGGATGTCCTAGCGTCCATAGACATCAAGGACGCATATCTTCACATTCCCATTTTCGCAGGATATCAGCGGTTTCTACGCTTTTCCGTAGAAGAGAACCACTATCAGTTTGTGACGTTACCTTTCGGTTTCGCCACGGCTCCTCGGGTCTTCACGAAGGTGTTGGCCCCAATGTTGGCACTACTGCGCCAAAGAGGCATATCGATTCTAGGTTACCTAGACGATCTCCTGCTTCATGCAGAGTCTCCTCAGACCCTGCTACAAAACATAGAAATTACTATAATTTCTTTACAGGAATTCGGGTGGCTGGTGAACCAGCAAAAGTCATTTCTGGTTCCCACCCAGAGGCTCGAATATCTGGGTCTAATTCTAGACACAGTCAGGACAAGAGTTTTCCTTCCGGTAGGGAAACTCCGAAAGATTCAATCAGCAGTCCAGTTGTTACTATCCAACAGCTGGTCTTCCCTTCGGACTTGCATGAGGGTTCTGGGGTTGATGGTGGCTTCCTTCGAAGCAGTCCCATTTGCCCAGTCCCATACCCGAATTCTTCAGCAAGAGATTCTTCTCAGATGGAATCGGAATCCGGAGTCCCTGGACTATCGGATCCAATTGAGCAAACAGACCAGAGAGTCTCTGGTCTGGTGGCTTCGGTCTCCGATGCTCAGCCAGGGAAAGTCATTTCTGCCAATATATTGGACGATAGTGACCACGGATGCCAGCCTATCCGGATGGGGAGGAATTCTCGGTCAGTTATCCGTTCAGGGACTTTGGTCCCCGGAAGAATCCAAAATGTATTGGAACTGAGAGCGATCAGACTTTGTCTGATTCACTGGACCGAGCAGCTCCAGGGCAGCCCGGTTCGGATCCAGTTGGACAACGCCACGGCCGTGGCTTATGTCAATCACCAGGGGGGCACCAAGAGTGTCCGAGCGGCCAAAGAAGTGGCTTGCATTCTTCGCTGGGCGGAACGATTTGTTCCAGCTATCTCTGCGGTGTTCATTCCGGGGGTGGAAAATTGGCAGGCAGATTATCTCAGCCGTCAGACTCCGGATCAGGGGGAATGGTCCCTCCATCCAGAAGTTTTCCACCAGTTGTGCCTACGGTGGGGCACCCCGGATGTGGATCTGTTGGCATCACGATTCAACAGAAAAGTACAGAGATTCGTGGCTCGCTCCCGCGATCCTCTAGCAGAGACCGCAGACGCACTGGTCACCCCGTGGGGGCAATACCAGCTAATGTATGCCTTCCCTCCTCTTGGGTTACTGCCAAGACTTCTTCGCAGGATAGAGGAGGAAGGAATTCCAGTAATCCTGGCAGCTCCGGACTGGCCTCGTCGAGCTTGATACGCCGACTTGGTCAGACTGGTGGCGGACGTCCCGTGGAGACTTCCTCTCAGGGAGGATCTACTGTCTCAGGGACCGATCTTCCATCCTGCTTTACGATCGCTGGTTTTAAACGGCCTGGTTATTGAGACCCAGGTGCTGAAGGACAAGGGATTGTCAGCTTCAGTTATTCCTACTCTAGTTAAAACAAGGAAAGCGACTTCCAGAAAGATTATCATCGTACATGGAAGTCTTATATTGTGTGGTGTGAATCCCTTGGGTTCCATCTACATCTTTATTCGATAGCCCGAATATTGGCTTTTCTGCAACAGGGAGTTGAGCAGAAGCTGGCCTTGAGTGTTATCAAGGGTCTGGTTTCAGCATTTGCTATCTTCTTTCAGAAGCCTTTGTCTACTCATTCCTTGGTGCGGAATTTCATCCAGGGGGTGCGACACCTGGCTCCGCCAGTGCACGCGCCGTTACCATCCTGGGATCTTAATTTGGTGCTGTCGGTTCTTCAGACACCTCCCTTTGAAAATATCAGGGAGATTCCCTTGCTTACTTTATCCCAGAAGGTGGTCTTCTTGGTGGCTATCACTTCTGCACGCAGGGTGTCAGAACTGGCTGCATTATCCTGTTGTTCCCCAGATCTGGTGGTTCATAGGGATAAGGTTGTTCTTCATCCGAATCCATCCTTCCTTCCTAAGGTGGTTTCAAAGTTTCATTGAATGAGGACAGTGTATTGTCCTTCCTATGTCCTTAGCCCAATCATCCTCGAGAATTTGCATGGCATTCCTTGGATGTAGTTCGGGCGATCAGGATATATTTGAATACTACGGATTCAATTTGTAAGACGGATTCACAGTTTGTGATCACGGATGGCCCTAAGAAGGGGTTGCCTGTTCTGCTGCGACCATCTTTAGATGGATCAGACAGACGGTGGTATAGGCTTATTTTATCTAAGGGTCGGGATCCCCCGTTCCCTGTTAAGGCGCATTCTACTCGGGCGCTTAGTGTTTCCTGGGCCTTCCGCCATCAGGCGTCAGTGGTTCAGGTTTTCAAGGCGACTGTTTAGTCGTCGGTTCATACCTTTACAATATTGTATAAGGTTTATGTGATGGCATCGTCAGATGCCTCTTCTGGCCGCAAGGTTCCTGCAGGCCACTGTTTGAGGAGACTGTTGGTCTACCTCGAGGATTTGTGGGGTAGGTCTCATCTGTTTACTCGATGAGTCCTTTGATACTTCTGGTTGGCTCCGGTTGGGCCTTCTAGTTTGGATTTTGATTTCGGTCAATCCCACCCCTCATTTGTGGCACTGCTACTGGATGTCCCAGTTCTTGTGAATCAAGAAGACTACGTCTGTCAATGAGCGACAGAGAAAATCGGATTTTTGTAAGATCTTACCGTAAAATCCTTTTCTCTTAAGCTCATTGACAGACGTAGTACCCGCCCCTCTATCATTGAGTTGGGTTGGGTTAAATTCTCTGTTGCTGCTTTGGGACAGAACTGATTCTCTGTAGCAGACAGGAAGAGGATATACCCTCTGGGACTGCCCCTAGGGTGGAGCCAGAACGTTTTTTCTTTCTGCCTAGTCCTACTCCTGTAGAGGGCAGCATAACCCAGTTCTTGTGAATAAAGAAGACTACGTCTGTCAATGAGCTTAAGAGAAAAGGATTTTACGGTAAGATCTTACAAAAATCCGATTTTTTTTTGCATTTTTTTTTTTGAGACGGAGCTTTGTTTTGGAGGTATTTAATCACCAATGTGTTTTTTTTTTTTTTTACTTTTTGCTGAAAAAAAGACCAAACATTTTGAAAGAGTTTTTGTTAGAAAAATTTGTAAATAGGTTATTTTTCTCCTTCACTGATGAGGCAGCACCTATTGGCATCACTGGTGATCAGTGCAGGTCTTCCCTATGAGGAAATGCCACTAATCGGCTCTCCTCACATTGCCAGTGTGAGGAGAGCAAAGACCATAACTGGCATTTCCTTGTTTACATGTGATTGGACACAGCTGATTGCATCATCGGCTCCTTTACTGAGATCGAGGATGCACCATGTCCCAGGCATACAGCGTGCCGCCGATCGCTGTAGGCGTACGACGAAAGTGAGACAATTTTATCACAAAACAAGAGCCACCCTGCCGCTGTCCTTTGTCTATACGGCTTGCAAGAGGTGGTTAAAGTGTATTATTTCCCTAAAAATGCATCTGAAAAAGTGCTGCAGAAAAACAGTGTGACATAAAATTGCAACAACCGCCATTTTATTCTCTAGGCCAGGGATCCTCAAACTACGGCCCTCCAGCTGTTGCGAAACTACACATCCCATGAGGCATTGCAAAACTTTGACATTCACAGCTATGGCTAGGCATGATAGGAATTGTAGTTCCTGAACAACTGGAGGGCCATATTTTGAAGACCCCTGCTCTAGGGTCTCGGCTAAAAAAAAAATATATATATATAAATGTTTCAAGTAATTTTCTAGCAAAAAATACTGATTTTTACTTTTAAACACGTGTCAGAAAAAGGCTTGGTCAGCAAGTGTGGATACATTGTAAAAAAATCAAATCACCCACTTTGTGTGTAATCCATTAATAAAAATCTGTGAACCTTTAATTGATTGTTCTGGTAAATTGCTAGGTACAGTATATGCACTAATTGTCTTTTTTTTTTTTTTACCAGAATTGATTGCAAAGATGGAGAAGCACAAGGCTGATCATGAAGAATGTGATTCTCCTGAAGAAGGATAACGCAACTGCCATTTCCTGACTTCTATTTTTCCTTTTTTTTTTTTAAATGAATAAAAACTTTAGATATTGTTTCTATAAGGTGTTAGATGATGTGTAAAAGCAAGAATCCTTTTTAGAGTTTTTTTTTTTTTTTTTTAACCCAGGCTTTTCAGGTGATGGGTATATTTTAAAGGTGGGCTCCAGGCAAACCGCTAGATACACAAGATAAATATATGTGAGCTTTTACTTGCCGTAAAACAAGACCTGACCAGTAAGCATTAACTGCAGCAGAGAAAAATTGTGTCTCTTACCCTGCCAGATAGGGCTGTGCTTTGTAGCAGAGCTGTGTAAATCTCAGGACTGGATGAGCAGAAATCAAACCCCTCTGATGGGTAAAACAGCTCCAAATATGTCCTCTATGTATTAAGCAGTTTGCCTTGAATTCAGCTTTAAAACCAATTGCATGCAATTATTCCCATATTATTTGTTTGCCAGTGGTGATCATTACAGAAGATTAGGAAGAATTGGGTGAAAGTATTTAAAATTATTTTTTATTTTGGCAATAGAATGTGTAACAGAGAGTCTCCATATCAATGTATAATACACCATATGACTTGTGTCTGTGCACATGTTCACAACAGGTTCATCCAAGGTTTAGACTTGAGGCTGGTAGACACGCAGAGGTTTACAATCAAATAAAATACCCCACAAAACAGCTGCAGGCTTTTCTTAGGGGGGTGCGCTGTATCCAAGATAGAGGTTTGAGGGCTTTTACTATTTGGCTGTGTGAAGCCTTTAGGAAAATGATGCTAGTGATTGTAGTATAATCCTGACAGATTAGACATGGATCTCTGTAGGAAATCTCATCCCTAACTTGTACTGCAGCAATGTTTCTTCTTTGTCTTTCCCCAGCTGGATGTTGCAGTAGGGGGGATGATCAGGTGTCACCTGATGAAAGACACCTTCAGGATGGCGATTGGGACTTTGCAGTGCTCTGATTTAAGCCCCGTACACACGTACCGGTTGTTGGCTGTAAAGATTCGTCTGGCGACCGATCGGCCGATTGTAGGCTTGTTAGTATGATGCTTCCGACAGCGCATTTTTGGCCGAACAGAATCTGTCGTGCAAGCATTAAAATTTTTGTTGGCCAACACCAGAACGGCCGATTGTTCGCCAGTCAGTACAGATTTCGGCCAACAGACAGCAGATTTGCAAGACTGGGCATGCTCAGAAAAGAAAAAGACAAGGAAAGTTAACCATCCCATGACATCACTTCTACAGTTGGCTGATGTTGGCCGACAAAATTCATGTACAGTCTTTTGCACTTTTCAACAGACAAGACAGCCCTCGGACAAAAGACGGCCGATCGTTCGGCCGACGATCGGTACGTGTGTACGGGGCTTTAGGCCCATTGATGGACATTCTGTGCTCGGGAATCTGATTTAAAATGTGGGCCCTTTTAGGGAAATTATAAACTTTAAAGAGAAGCGCCAGTCTTCCTCCAAAACTTAGATGTCAGCAGCTACACATACTGTAGCTGCTGCCTTTTAATATAAGGACACTTACCTGTCCAGGGAGCCCACAATGTCCTAACCCGAGCAGATTCCTCAATCGGCTTTGGGTGCAGGAGTCGGTATCTCAAGTAAGGGAAACAGGCAGTGAAGCCTTGCCGCTTCACAGCCGGCCTCCAACTATGCATGCGCGAGCCACGCTGTGCCTTGTGAGTGGTCCCACAGTCATCTTGGACCTGTGATATGTCCCAGAACATGACGGGGGGGGGGGGGGGGTAGCACTGCGGAAATTGCAGTGGGAGCAGGAACATGTTAAAAGCCAGTTACCTCCTCTACCCCACCACAAAAAAAAGCCAAATGTGGCAGAAAAGGGGGGGGGGGGGGGTTGGGGAGAATGCAAACAAGTGAAACTTCCCCTTTTGGTTGAAGTTCTGCTTTAATTAACAAATCCAATTGGGTGGTGAAACTTTACCATTCGTTGAACCCACTGCACCTAATTATCTCACTAAGGAAAGGATCAGCCTCATTGTACAGAGCTGCATGGTGTAGGGATAGGAAGCATTCATTAGTGGGAAGGATGAGGTGGCTTGACTCTCTTGTCACATTGCACCCTTGAATCACATCAGTCATACACTATTGTCAAAAGTATTGGGACACCTGCCTTTATATATATACTGTATACACACACACAAACCTTAATTGCATCCCAGTCTTGAGCTCCGTACACAGGCACAGATTGTTGGCCAACTTTTGTCCAGTGTTTGTTGGTTGAAATGTGCTCTAGACTTGCACTGGACTTTTGTTGGCCAACAAAAACCAACTTCAGAAGTGATGTCATGTGATGGTTTACTTTCCGTGTGTTTTTTCTTTGAGCATGCCAAGTCTTGCTCATCAGATTTTTGTCGGCCGAAATCTGTACTGACTGAGGAACAATCGGCCGTTATGTTGTTGGCCAACAAAAATTTTATAGCATGCACACCAGATTTTTTTTCGGCCGAAAATTCGCAGTTGGTTGTCGGAAGCATCATACTAACAAGCCTACAAGCGGCCGATCGGACGTTGGCCAACAATCTGTGCGTGTGTACGGGGCTTAAGTCTGTAGGGTTCAATATTGAGTTGGCCCAACCTTCACAGCTTTAACTATTCTGGGAAGGTTTAGGAGTGTGTCTATGGGAATGTTTGACCATTCTTCCAGAAGCACATTTGTTAGGTCAGGCACTGATGTTGGAGGGAAGGCCTGACTCGCAGTCTGCACACTAATTCATCCCAAAGTCGTTCTGTCGGGTTGAGGTCAGGACTTTGTGCAGGCCAGTCAAGTTCCTCCACTGTGTCTTTAGGGACCTTGCTTTGCGCACTGGTGTGCAGACATGTTGGAACAGGAAGGGACCATCCCCAAACTGTTCCCATAAAGTTGGGACTATGAAGTTGTCCAAAATGTTTTGATATGGTGATGCCTTAACAGTTCCCTTCACTGGAACTAAGGGGCCAAGCCCTGAAAAAACAACCCCACACCATAATCCCCGTCCACCAAATGATTTGGACCAGTGTAAAGCAAGGTCCATAAAGACATAGATGAGCTTTTGGGGTGGAGGAACTTCACTGGCCTGCACAGAGTCCTGACCTCAACCTGATAAAACACCTTTGGGATGAATTCGAGCAGAGACTGTAAGCCAGGCCTTCTCATCCAACATTATTGCCTGATCTCACAAATGCGCTTCTGGAAGACTGGTAAAACATTCCCATAAACACACTCCTAAACCTTGTGGACAGCCTTCCCTGAAGAGTTGAAGCTGCAAAGGGTGGGCCAACTCAATATTGAACCCTACAGACTAAAGCCTCATACACACGCACCGATTGTTGGCCGAACGATCGGCCGTCTTTTGTCCAGTGTTGTTGTGTTGGTTGAAAAGTGCTCTAGACTGCACACTAATTTTTTCAGCCAACAACAACCAACTTCAGAAGTGATGTCATGTGATGGTTGACTTTCCGTGTGTTTTTTCTTTGAGCATGCCCAGTCTTGCTCATCTGATTTTTGTCTGTCGAAATCTGTACTGACTGACGAACAATCGGGTTGTTGTGTTGACGGCCAACAAAAATTTTATAGCATGCACACCAGATTTTGTTCGGCCGAAAAGTTGCAGTCGGTTGTCGGAAGCATCATACTAACAAACCAACAATCGGCCGATCAGACGTTGGCCGAAAATTCACGGCCAACAATCAGTGCGTGTGTACGAGGCTTAATACTGGGATGCCATTAAAGTTCATGTGCGTGTAAAGGGAGGCATCCCAATACTATGTGTGTGTGTGTGTATTTATTTATATATATATCTCCAGCCTTTATTGTAGATTAATCAGATAACATGAGCAAAACAAAACCTGCTGCAGGCCACATGGCATTAACGTATAGAAGAATAGTATAATATTTTTGTTCAGCTAGTCTGTTGATGAACAGAGTTAATATTCCACCACATTATCTTTCTTAGGTTGGCCATACATGTTCAATTTTCTGTTCGATTTACCAAAAACCATATACTATGAGGTCAAAACTAAACAACACTTCCAATTGTATCCAATTAGGCAAGCCTTTGTACTACATAGTTGAAGGAAAATCTGAAGAAAATTGTATAATGTATGGCCAGCCTAAGTTATGCAGCCCAACAAACTAGAGTGTTTCTGGTGCTCATTAATAATAATAAGGAGAGCAGATAACACTACCTGCTCTCCAATGTGCACTGCTATGCGCAGCCTGTTCAGTTAATAAAGAAATTGTCCCATCTAGTTCCGCTCCTCTGTGTGGTGGAAGTAGAGGTCCCATGATCAGGCTCTCTGCTCAGCATTTTGTTTTAAAGTCCTTTTTATTCAATTCTGTTGGGCTCCATCAGCTTCAAAGTCCTGAAGCCAACTGCATACATCTGTAAGAGCGTGTATTGATGACAACAGTTTGAGACACTTCTTCAGAATTCATGGAGGGGTGCATTTGTCACACTTCAAGTGGGTTTTATGTTCCCATAGACTTGTATGGGAAAGACATCACTATACTTTTATAAATGTGCCCTTTTTTTTTTTTTTTAAAGCAGCAGGATGGTGGTGACGTAGCCATGCTATTGCCTTTTAAAGAGGTTGTAAACCGAGAAAAACTTTTTTTTTTTTTTCTTTACATCCTGAGAAACCCATAATGAGCTAGTATGCATCACATACTAGCTCATTATCAAATACTTACCTTAGAACGAGCCCTCGCCGCACCGCTCTCTTACCTCTATGACGGGCGACATGTCCAGTCGCCCATCTTCCGGGATCACGAGCGGCCGTTCCTTCAGAGCGCATGCGCCAGTGACGTCACTGGCTGCATCAAATGTAAATATCTCCTAAACGATACATGTTTAGGAGATATTTACATTACCTATAGGTAAGCCTTAATATGGGCTTACCTATAGGTACAAGTGTCAGAGGAGGGTTTACTTCCTCTTTAAGTGAGCCTCGGTGTACAAATCCAATAACTAGTAAAATCCCTTAAAATGTATAGAGGCAAAGTGTGTGTACAACTATCTGTATGGGGTTACATCGAGCTAGCATGGAAAACTGTGTATATGGGATAAGGCCACAGAAAAAAAAAATAATAGATCTGCATGAGTCGGGTTTGTTATATGGCTTGAGGACACCCATGATGAAATAACCACATCAAGATGTTTAGGTCTACTAGCACACATATAAAGAATTGTAAAGTTGAGGGGCAGCTCTAACCATTACAAATTGGTTAAATCTCCTAAATGAATTTACAGACTACATAAAGAGAATGCATTGGTAATATTGCCTTGCAGTAGGTCATGTACATTTCAGCTGGACTCCTACCACCCCTTTCTCAGTTCTCTGTTTATTCTATGGGTGTAGAATCTATCACTTGGATTTCTAATGCCTGAATGGAAATTGTGACAGAGGTAGCTCACCAGTGGAATCTGAAAGAGAGAACCCAGCTAATCAACAGCCACACAAAACAAATATACATTCACTCTTTAAAAGGGGCCAGGAGCACCATACAAGGCTTCATTTGCCCAGGATTTTTTCTACGCTGTGAATCCCAGCAGCAAAAGATTAATTCCTGCAGCTGAGATTGACAGCTGTGTGCAAATAGTCTGTACACTGCAATGACAGGCTGTCGGCGGCCACAGCTATTTGGGACTGTTCGCACAGCCAGCAATCATCCAACTGTGTGCGAATAGCGCCTAACATGAAATGGTTTTTAGCAAAGCTGCTGAGAACTGAGAATGTAGACTAATGCCTCGTACACACGCAACATTCGGCCAACTTTTGTCCAGTGTTGTTGTGTTGGTTGAAATGTGCTCTAGACCTCACATGAATTTTGTCAGCTAACAACAACCAACTTCAGAAGTGATGTCATGTGCTGGTTTACTTTTCGTGTGTTTTTTTTTTTTCTTCTCTGAGCATGCCCAGTCTTGCTCATCTGATTTTTGTCTGGCGAAATCTGTACTGACTGACGAACAAGCAGCCGTTCTGTTGACGGCCAACAAAATTTTATAGCATGCACACCAGATTTTGTTCGGCTGAAAAGTCGCAGTCGGTTGTCGGAAACATCATACTAACAAGCCGACAATCGGCCGATCGGACGTTGGCTGAAAATTTACGGCCAACAATCGGTGCGTGTGTACGGGGCTTGAGACTCACACTGTTTGAAAAAACCCGAAGAACCAATTTATGTGAATAGAGAATTAGGAGACCTAAAAATTCAAACATATTTTACAATTCAGCAACACCTTTTAAAAAAAAAAAAACACACAACATAAGAACAGCATTAACATTTTGAAGGGCTGTCAACATATTGTGGGCAAAAATTTCCATCATAGATGAGGGGGTGCAATATGCATGTCCAAAATTCAACAAATCTTTTCCTGTAAGGCAGGGCAATGAAACCATCAACTTTATAGATTTATAATCAAAGCAACTTGGGCATTGGTTCACTGTTGGATGAAATGTCATTGAGTGTTATGGCTACTATGCTATCCATGACCCAGAATGAGGTTTAGGAAAGGCTTAATTTCCTGGTACAGGCTCCAAACTCTCTAAAAAGAGGAAAAAAAAGGCTAATTATATTTTCTGAAATCCTTCCCCAGAGCCACCTGCACTGCAGAGAAAAGCCAATTCACATTTACTTGTCCGGCAAATATTGTGAGGTCCCTGCCGTTTCAATTATAGGTCTATCCACTTCACCAGCCTGACCAGTATAATACAAGATACCAATGACAATGTTTATTTTATTGCCCTGCCTTACAATTCCAATTGTGTTGCAGCTCGACGGGCCCTCCTATCAGAATACTCATTGTAAAGAGCCAAGGGAAGCCTGTCTATAAATTATAGACCTCCCAAGAATGAGCCATTCTAAGGTGGGCTAGCCTGTCCATTGAATGAGCAAGTTGCAATGGGTTGTTGGGAAACCCTGGTGCCTGATGACCATCTGAGACAACTTACCCCATTGATGGGTGTTCCAGGCTAAATAAATAGTGTGCACAGTCTGGGTGATTACCAATAATAAGACAACATCCAGTGAGGGTCATAGGATGGGAGGTGTGCTACAGACCTACCAAACTGCCTGTGATGTCTATGGGATGGTGGTCTTGATTAATCAGCCCCCCCCTTATAAGGAAAGCAGGCTCCCTTTCTCTGCTTAGAAAGCTTTCTTCAGTAAACCTCTGGGTGGCGAGTTTGTAAAAAAAAAAAAAATAGCTGTTTTTTTTTTTTTTTTTTTAACAACACTGACTAACAGGTGCTGGTGACCCCCGTAAACAAGTAGGGTTGGGTGAACAGTGCTGAACCCAGATAACCAATTGAATTGATGTTCTGTGACAGTACAGTGCTAAGCAGGTTAACTATGTCTATATACAAGACCGATTCCAGCATAGCGTGCCTTCTTCCAGAGGACCAAACACAAACGGTGAGATGAGGCTGTGGCCGGCTCCAGATGCAGTGTCTCTGTGTGGACTCCTAATATTTGTGATGGTGGTAGGTTTCCTCATGCATCTCCAATAAGCGAGATCCCCTTGCAGGGTCTGCGCAGTGTAAACATTAACGGGATTCCAATCCCTCCCCCCCATCCCCAATTCCTCCCTTTTCTCCTTAAAAGTCCCAGTCATCCACATCCAACTGATCCATGTTAGATACCAGTCCCTCTAGTCCAGGAGGCTCAGAACTTCTAGCTCCCTCAAAGTTGGTGATAGGAGACACTGGACGGAGGAGATCAGGGAGGGCTTCAGATGCTCTGCGCTTTATCTGCAAGTAAAAGTCTTTGTTAACATTAACACTTCTAACTAGGAATGTGAGCAATTATTAGGTGTATTTTTTAAGTGAGTTTTAACCTTAGATTTCTTTATTTTCAATAACAAACACGTCACAGTAACCTGCTTTGTGCAAAAGTTTTTGCACAGAGTGCTTCTTTCCCAATATCTCCCTGTAAACAAACTTTGGGACTCTCATACCTAGAGTTAGTATTAGCAAAATGTGACTCAGGGTCCATTCACACCTTCTCCTACAGTATTCAAGCTGCGCGTCACAATTCATACTATGTATGCAGTGTTTAACCACTTAAGGCCTGAAAGGTTTTACCCCCTAAATGACCAGGCCTTTTTTTGTGATACTTTAACTGATAATTGCACGGTTGTGCGACGCTGTACCCAAATTAAATTGATGTCCCTCCCCCCACAAATAGAGCTTTATTTTGGTGGTATTTGATCACCTCTGTGGTTTTTATTTTTTGTGCTATAAACAAAAAAAGAGCGACAATTCTGAAAAAAAAAAATAATAATATACTAATATTTTTTACTTTTTGCTATAAAACATTCCCAATAAAAAAAAAAATTAGAAAAAGCTAATTTTTTTCATACATTTAGGCCACTATTCTGCCACATATTTTTGGTAAAAATGGAATTTTTGACTTACTGTAAAATCCATTTCTCTGATGTTCATTGACGGACATAGCTCCTGGTATTCATAACCATTGGGTTTTACTGCCCCCTACAGGAGTAAGACACTAGGCAGAAAATAATTCTGGCTACACCCATGGGCAGTCCCAGGGGGTATACTCCCTCTCTCTGCTATAGGTACTCCGTTTTGTTACAAGCAGTGTCAGGAGAATAATAACTCCACAGAGGGGTGGGTGCTGTGTCCATCAATGAACATCAGAGAAATGGATTATACAGTAAGCCAAAAATCACATTCTCTCTTTCGTTCATTGACGGACACAGCAGTGTTAAACATGAGGGGTGGGAGCAACCAAAAAATTCCCAAGGCTAAACATTAGCCAACCAGGCAACAGGGACTCAACCAAACAACTGGAGCCCACCTGAAAAAAAAAAAACAATACACCCTCAAAGAGCATCAGGTCCTCTTAAACAGCAGCCTGCAAAACCTTGCGGCCAAATTAAGCATCCGCAGATGCCAACACATCCACTTTATAAAACTTTGTAAAACTTTGTAAAAGTGTGCACCGACTACCAGGTGGCCTTGCAAACCTGCATCACCGACGCCTGATGACGGAAGGCCCAGGAGGCACTAAGCGCCCTAGTAAAGTGCGCCTTGACAGGGAAAGGATGAACCTGACCCCTGAGGTTATAGGTCTGAACCACCGTCTGTCTGATCCATCTGGAAATGGGAGGAAGCGGACAACCCTTTTCAAGGTCTATCCGTGAGCACAAATGGAGAGTCTGACTTCCTGAAAGACTCCGCAGCTGCCAAGTACACCCTAAATGCCCAGACCACATCCAAGGCATGCAAGGCAAGTTCCTTCGGGTGTTTAGGCCTGGGACACAGGGAAGGCAACACAATGTCTTCATTCAAGTGAAAGTCAGAGACAGCCTTAGAAAAAAAAAACGACGGACATGGGCAAAGAATCACCTTATCCCTGTGAATCACCAGGTAAGGTGGAGAGGACAGGATAACACCACCAGTTCCCAAAACCCTGTGCGCATAATTGATAGCCACTAAAAAGGCCACCTTCTGGGACAATGTAAGCAGTGGCCAGTCCAGAGCCACTAAGATGACCAGAATCCCTTCTACCTCGATCCTGCGTAGAAGTCTGGGCAGAAGCTTAGAGAGGAGGGAAAGTGTAAATCAGCAGATACTGACCCCACAGGGCCACCAGCGTGTCTGTGGCTTCTGCCAGAGGATCCCTTGATCGAGCCACAAACCTCTGCATCTTTCTGTTGAGTCGATGGGCCAACAGATCCACCTCGAGGGTGCCCCACCAGAAACACAGCTGATGAAACAGCTCCAGATGAAGGGACCACTCCCTGTGGTCCAACACCTGCCGACTGAGATAATCCGCCTGCCAATATTCCACCCCAGGAATGTGTACGGCAGAGAGGGCTGGTACGAACCGTTCTGCCCACCTTAGAATGCCGACTACCTTCAGAGCTGCCAGGACACTTGTGCCCCCTTGATGATTGACATAAGACACAGCCATGGCAATGTCCGATTGAATGCGCACTAGACAACACCGAAGATGATCCGTCCAATGATCCAGGCACAGTCTGATCGCTTGGAGTTCCAAGACATTGATCGGTAGTCTGGACTCTTCCAGCGTCAACATCCCCTGAGTAGAATGCTTGCCGAGGACGCCGCCCTAGCCGGAAAGGCTGGCATTCGTGCTGACCACTGTCCAATACAAGGGGAGGAAGGATTTTCCCAGCCGAAGTCCCGGAGAAAGAAGCCACAATATCAAAGACTCCCTCATCCCCAGACTCAGCCGGATCAGATTTTCCAGAGACTGGGGAGTCTTGTTCCATTTGGTCAATCTCCTTTTCAGGTACCCCATATGGAACTGTGCAAATTAAACAGTCTCAAAAGGTAGACACTATCAGGACCAGCACCCTCACGCAAGTACGGAAGGACGACCATCTGTTGGACAGCAGGAGGCGAATTGCAGCCTGCAGTATTTTAAGTTTGTCCAGAGGAAAGAGCACTCTGGCTAAAGCACTGTCCAGAGTCAGGCCCAGATAGTCCAGCTTTGTGGACGGAACCAGAGCAGAGACTTTTGAAAATTCAGAATCCAGCCGAACTCCCGCAGAGTTCGTATTGTGATCTCCAGGTTGTCCACCAGAGCAGAGGGAGACTCCACTGGAGATCATCCAAGTAGCCCAGTATGGCAATCCCCCGTTAGTGTAGCAAGGCTAGCACCAGGGCAAACACTTTTTTGAAGACTCGAGGCGAGACCAAGGGGGGAACACCACAAACTGATTATGCTCCTCTCCCACAGCAAATTGCTGAAAGCGCTGGTGACTGGCACATATTGGAATGTGAAGGTAGGCATACTTGATATCGATAGATGACAGAAGAGGAGAGGAAATCGCCCTGACGCAGGGATGGCACCACTGTTCGATTGGCCTCCATTCTGAACTTCTGTACCCGCACAAAGCAGTTTAGTGCCTTGAGGTCCAGGATTGGACGCACTTTGCCTTCCTTCCTGGGAACTGTGAACAGGTTTGAGTAAAATCCCTGAAAACGTTCCAAAGTCGGAACCAGGACAATAACCCCTTGAAGGAACAGGTCTTGTAGCCCCTAACAGGCCCTGTAAGTGGTCTGGGGACAGGCACAAGTTGGAAGGAAAAAACCTTGCCGGGGGAAAAGAGCAAAACTCGATCTTGTACCCGGACCGAATGACTTTGTGGACCCACTTGTCTTGTACCAGAGAAGTCCACAGGTCCAGGAACCAGCGAAGATGTCCCCCATCCCTGACACGGGTGAGCGTGCACCTTCATGCTGGCTTGCCAGACCAGGTTCGTTTGGATCCTCCTGAAGAGGCCCTGAAAGGCTTTGAGCCCTTATCAGTCGACCCTGAGGGACGAAAAAGTTTCTTATAAGCGGAGGAGGGCCCACGTCTACGCCGAGGTTCCTTGCCCTTAGTAGCCTGAGGAAGAAAAGTACTCTTTCCCCCATAAGACCTTTAATGGTGTCATCCAAGGTAGCTCCAAACAGGCGATCTTCTTGGAAAGGAAGAACAGTCAAGGCCTTTTTTGAAGTCTAATGCGCAGAACAGCACTTGAGCCAAAAGACACGCCGAAGGACCACTGCCAAAAAAGAGAGGCGAGCCATTAAGGGGGCCACATCCAAAGAGGCATCGCAGATAAACTGCAGCCCCTGGACCAGTTGGTCTGCCAGCTCGGCAAAGGAAGGGGGGGGGCTGTTCCCCCTCCAGATCATGGCGTAAGATCTTAGCCCACTCGGTCAGAGTTTGACACTAGGGCAATGGTGAATACTGACCTTATTGCCAAACCAGCCAGAGTGTACATAGTGCGGGCCACAGCCTACGCCTTCCGGTCAGCCGGATCCTTAAAGGCTGGGAACTCTTCAACCAGAACAATGGTTGCCTTGTTTAATCTGGAAACTGGAGGGTCCACCACCAGTGGAACAGTCCACTTCTTAACCACTTGCCGACTGCCTAACGCCGATCTACGTCGGCAGTCAGCCCCTCACAGGCAAAGTGACGTAGGGCTACGTCACTAGCTTGTGAGGGTCTAGGGAGCGAGCGCGCGCCCCCGGAGGCGCGCTCCCGCTCCTGCGTGGTCACGGACCCCCCCGCGCGTGTGACCAGCGGACCCGATGTCCGCCGGTCACTCGGCGATCGGCGGGGGAGAGGGAGAATGTCAGGCAGCTTGTGTAAACAAGCTGCCTGTCATTCTCCTCGCTGTAAAGACACTGATAAAACGGATCTAGTATGTAGATCCGTTGATCAGTGTCCTTACAGCTCAAGCCACAGCCAATCACAGTAGAAAGCACGCCCCTAGGGATACACACAGCCCCTCCCTTCCAAATAAAGTTAACCCCTTCACAACCAGTGTATTTTTACAGTAACAGTGCATATGTATAGCACTGATTACTGTAGAAATGTCACTGGTAACCCCAAAAGTGTCACAAATGTCAGTCAAGGGTCCGATCTGTCCGCCCCAATGTCGCAGTACCGCAAAAAAAAAAAAAAATCGCAGATCGCCGCCATTACGCGTTAAAAAAAAAAACAACAAAAATGACAAAAATCTTTCCCTTTGTTAGTAAACGCGATAACTTTTGCGCAAACCAATCAAAATACGCTTTTTGCGATTTTTTTTTACCAAACATAGGTAGCATAAAACAAATTGGCCGAAAATTTTAAAAAATTTTGATTTTTACTTTTTTTTTTGGGGGAATTTCATATAAAAAAATGTGAAAAATATTGTTATTTTTGCAAAATTGACGCTCTTTTTTTGTTTATAGCGCGTGATCAAAAAATAGCACAGGTGATCAAATACCACCAAAAGAAAGCTCTGTTTGTGGGAAAAAAAGGACGTCAAATTCGTTTAGGTACAGCGTCGCACGACCGCGCAATTGTCCGTTAAAGTCACGCAGTGCCGAATCGCAAAATACCCCCTGGTCAGGAAGGGGGTAAAATCTTCCGGGGCTTAAGTGGTTAAGAAGGGACTCCTCATTGGGGTAGTTGTCCCCACTCTTTAGCGAAAATTCTGTCAAAATAGGCAGGGAAAAGAAACACCTTTGCCGCTCTGGATGCCTTGTGAGTGCCAAAGGGTACCTGCACCTCCGTCGCAGCTTCAGCTGCATCCTCCATCTTCAGGGTCTCACACAGATACAATCAGTGCATCCACCAAGGCCTTTTCATGCAGGATCGCAGATGTGGAGGAATCATCCTCATTATCAGAGGATTCCAGGCGCGTGGCTGCAAAACCAGCAGGGTGACCAACGTCCACTGTGGCAGAATCAGATTCAGGATCTGATGAGACAGATGAGGCAGGGGAAGGTGGGGGCGCTTTTTGCTAGCCCGTCTCCCGCAAGCCACCTCCACCTGGGACACAAGGGACTCCAGGACCGCCGTCAGTGTATGGATTGATGGTTGGGACCCAGAGGGCCCCGCAGCCTTAGAGAGGGGATCAGGTGGGGAAATGTGCTCCAAAGACTCCATGAGTCACCAGGGAAACCCCACAAAAAAGTGTAAAACACTGCTAAGGGACAACACCCACCGTGCTGGCAGCACCACCCGGTCGCCGGGCACAAAGCAACAGCAATCCTCAGCAGAGAGGGAGAGGACCCCATCAGACTCACCACCTGCAGCCACTAGGATAATCTGCACTACACGTGCGGCGATCAGGAAGTACAATGATCCAAAAGTCAGCACCAGGGGATGAGGAGGGGCTCCCACTGCCGAAATCGCCACCCCCAGGGCTCCACTGCCATGGCTGCTGCCATTTTCAATGGCAAACTACAGTAAAATGGCCGCAGGACTACACAAACATGGCCGCTGTGTATAGAACACACAGGCTACAACAAAATGGCAGCCCCACGCAGCACCACGTGGAATACAGGGACCCAGGATTGGGAGACCAGGCCTCAAGGATAGATCCAGGCAGGCCGGGGGGCCCTGGCAGGAAAGCCCACCAGGTTCAACCCCCCGCACCGTCAATTGTCCGTTCGCACCCTCCATCACCAGTCAGCGCCCTGCCCCCACCCCAGGAACGTGGCCAGACCACCCAAACAGCCCCAGCGTATGTGGAAAGGGGGTGGGCAGGATGAGGGACTCGGCAAAGGGGGGGTGCCTGCGGGAAGGAGAGGAACCCGAAGGTCCGACCATCCCAAGGAGGGGCCCACACCCACCCCAAAGCCCTCCAGGGGGAGACAGCTACTCATCATATCAGGAACCAGGCGGGCACCGCTCCAGAGAGGACCCCTTGCCATTGAAACGGGGGCTGTCGACCAGGAGGAACGCTGCGACTCGGGATGCAACCTCATGAGGCGTTTAACTCGCAGGCCAGCCCCCGTCTGGTGGGGCTATGTCTCACCCAACCTAGCGCAGAACTGAGGTTTGCTCGCGCTCGCTGGCCAGACTGGGGTGATCACTGGATCTAGATTATACAGCCTGTCGCCCAGTCTGGATTGCAGATCTCACAGGAAAAATCTAGGAGGAAAAAAAATTCTATCTAAAAATAAAAAATTGCCAGGACCAGAGATCCTAGCAAGGAACTAGGTCCTTACTCCTGACTAGGCAAAAAAAAAAAAAAAAACAGAGTACCTATACCAGAGAGAGGGAGAATTTTTTTCTGCCTAGCCTCCTACTCCTCCTGTAGGGGGGGGGGGGGGGGGGGAACCCAATGGTTATGAATACCAGGAGCTGCGTCCGTCAATGAACGAAAGAGAAAAAAAAAGCCCAAAAGGGTATATTGATTAAATTTGGGCAAAAAATATTGTGTCTACAAACTAGGGGAAAGATTTATGTCATTTAGATTTATTTTTTAATGGTGGAGATCAGCGATTTTTAGCGGGACTGCGACATTGCAGTGGACAGATCGGACACCTGACACCTTTGAGGGGACCAGTGACATTACTACAGTAATCTGCGCTAAAAATATGCACTGTCACTGTACTGATGCAACTGGCAGGGAAAGGGTTAACACCAAGGGCGATCAAAGGGTTAAATGTGTGCCTAGGGGATGCTTTCTAACTATGTGGGGGACTTTAATCACTGGATTAATACAGAGACCTGTGTTCCAAAATAGGAGGAACACAGGATCCCTGTGTTCATCACTGACAGAACAGTGGTCTAAGCCATTCTGTCAGTGATGAACACAGGGATCCTGTGTTCCTCCTCCATGGGAAAAGATTGCCGGTGCCCGGACATCGCATCCGCCTGACCCGCTGATTGCCTCCCCCTCTGGCCAATCGACACACGCGCGCCCCCACTATATTTTACACTAAGCCACGTACAGGTACGTCCTTTTGCGTAACAGAGCCGTCCTGCCGCAGTAAAACTACAACAAGTGGTTAAACCAAAAAAAAAAAAAGGGAGGGTGAGGTGTCATGTGCTTAATAGTGTATTAAGCTGTGGTGCCAGCTGGATCATAATGAATTTGATACTTCATGCAGTAACACTTACCTGTTTGAAGAAGGAATGATTGAGCAGAGTGCCAGCATTTGGCCTGCAAAACAGACAAAAATATGAATTAGGATGCAGAAACCATCAGGGTCATAGGGGGAAAATGCTGGCTCCTTTCACACTGCATCATAGCTAAACTTTAGGCTTAGGGCAAGTCTGTGCTTTGCAACAGATTTACTTTAATGCCAACCCTTGCTCAGCAGTTCCCCTGCCACTCTAGTTAGCCACTGGGAAGCATGTGACTCACTTACCTTCCAATCATGTGACAGCACTGTTAGTCCAGGAATGGCATGTGTGGCAGCAGTGAGACAGTCCTCATCTTTGTGTAACCCCATACCAGAATGATTTGGATTTTACACACAGCTTTTTTTTTTAACCTTACTCCCAGTGGCTTAATGGAGCTGTAGGCCTGCAGGGGAAGGGGGTATGTGCTGCCGGGGAGGGCAGCATTAAAGCAAAACTGTTGCAGCCAGTTGTTCTCCTGTTTTCTTAACCTTATACACAAACTATATTAAGTGGTATGAAGGCTCACCGTAACTCAGGGTTCCTCTGAAGACACTGCTCCACCAGGTTGTGAAAGTGTGGGGAGAAGGTGCGGTTGTAGGGGTGCATGCTGGGTTCCCCGTTGGATGGGCGACAAGAGGTCCCTTCTCCAATGCCAGAGTCTGCTCCAGAGCGAGAGGTCTTCATGGTGAGTTCAGAGGCAGGAATGGTTGCGGTGTCCAGCAGACAGGGCACTGTGCCGTTCAGCTTCTCGAGAAGCATCTAGTGAGAAAAAAAGCCACCCCATTAGTTAAGTAGCATCATACTGGGCCTCATTTAACTAAAGGTCCAGAGAAATTAAAATCTGGGCTGTCTAAATTATTTATCTGTCACATTAAAGCATAAGTTCACCTTTTAGAATATATTACACCTGCATTTAGGGCATAACATGTTACTTTGGAGCAGTCCCCCAAACCTCCCCTGTAAAAGCGGGCAGGAATCCTCTCCCTGCAGTCACATTTTAAAAATAGTGTGGCTGTGGTGGGCTCTGCCCCACACAGTCGTGTCATTCATTCACAGAGTTCTGTGATTGAATGAACTACAAGTGCCCCCCGCCATTGCAACAGATGGCTTGTAGTTCTCAATGAACTGTGAGGATGCCAATGAGCACTCTCATAGCTCATTGATTCTTCCTGCTCTCCAGTAACTGTCTGCCCATATGGAGGTACAAGCAGACAGCTGTACTGAATGTCTGCAGGAGCCTGGCATTGCACCCGTGATCCACTGATCGTGGGTGCAATGCATTGCAGGCTGCAGTATAAAAAAATAAATAATAATTCCTGTGGACCTGAGACCAGAGCACCTGCTAAATTTCCACGTTCATGCCCCAACATCTTCTATCTTAACATGCAAGGATGTTTAAAGGGATTGCCAACCCACCTTTTTTTTTTTTTCTTTATATATAAAAACCAACAAACGTGCCTATACTTACCTGCTCTGTGCAATCGGTTTGCACAGAGCAGCCCCAATTCTTCTGGGGTGCCCCGCTGGTGCTACAGGCCCCTCTTCATTGGGTGCCACACAGGAAAGCTGCTTTCCCTGGGGGCACCCATGCGGGCTCGCTCCCGAGTCCCGATGCTGCATCTGTTGACGTAGACAGTGGGACTCTGCCCATCCCCCCACTCCCATGTCACTGGATTTGATTGACAGCAGCACAAGCCATTGTCCAGTGAGGAGAGAGATAGCTTGTGCACATCTCTGGATCGGATCGGGCTCAAGTAAGAAAAAAGTGGGGGAGGGGGAATCTGCAGCACAGGTTTTTCACCTTAATACATAGAATGCATTAAGATGAAAAACCTGGAGGCTTTACAACCACTTTAAAGATGGGGTCCTCAAGATGCGCACTCAAATGTACATAATATCAATTTGTGTATATGGGCTTATTCTGAACAGCAGTAATACCGACCATGAATAGATAGATCCTCTGTAAAATGAAGATGTAGGGAAGACTCCGACTACTCTAAATGCATCATGAGCAGTTGCTACCATGTGTTTTGTAGTCCGCAAGAGCAAAAATGCTGTCAAAAATGATTTTTCTTTAGATACTTTCAAAAACAAAGAAAAGTGAGTCCTAGAAGTGGTACTATTGTCCTTACCTGCGTAGCTGGCATGTCTTTGAATGGCACGTGTCCATTAGCAAGCTCACACGCTGTAATCCCCACACTGTAGATGTCAGATTTGGCATCATACCCCTGAAGATTCTGTGCGGGGGAAGAAAAAAAAAAAAAGATAGCGATCCCAGCTGTCAAAAAGCACTTAACCCCTAAAAAGGTACCATATAGATTGTATAATAAAAGATAGATTGAGTCTCATTTAAAAAAAAAAATTACATTTCAGTGAACCTGCGTTTTGGTAATGCTGGGCAAAATTACTGGTTTACTTCAAAGCAGCCCTCCCAGCGGAATAAATTCACTCGCTCCCCCACTGCACCATTCAGCTGCCAGGAGCAAAGAGTGCTAAAACTTTGGTAAGCTACAAGTCACTGGAATAATAGCTTACACCAGGATTTCTCAAGTGGGGTTCTGCAGAACTGTAAGAAAACAGTCCCCAGGGGTTCTGCATCAGATTTAAAACTGCTCAAGGGTAGCTCAGTGTTCCCCCAGCAGCTGCCGCAGGTTGGCAGAGCATTGTAAGGTGGATTGATATCAGCCAGACAATATGCTTAAAGCTCTGGCTGCCGACGCCCGCATACCCAGCCAGAAGTGAGGGATGAGGAGAGAAGCTTGTCTGTCCTGGAAAAAGAAACCTTTAAAGCAGGAGCTCCAGTGTTTCCAGCTTTTACTGGTAATCCCTTTAGAGAACAGGTCAGGCCACTCTAGAGTAAACTTTACAGAAATAGAACTACTAATATATGCAGCCCTTAGCAGTTCTAAACACCAATGCAAAGACACATGGTTTTCCCTAAACACAAATGCACAGTGAGTTTTGCAATGATTACCAATGCAAAGTTAGTGTTTCTAAAAACTGATGAATGAATAATCACAAAGCAGGACAGGATAATGCCATCTGTGGGAGTTTTTCAGTCGGGCTGTGGCTGCCCTTGGGGATTCCTCCCACAGATATAAAGCCCTATTCTCCTCCCACTGCTACAAATGGTAAAACATTATTCCTCCCACTGATACCAAATAATTGGGCTCTATTCCTCCCACTGATACCGACAATGGGGCTCTATTCCTCCCACTGATACCGACAATGGGGCTCTATTCCTCCCACTGATACTGACAATTGGGCTCTATTCCTCCCACTGATACTGACAATTGGGCTCTATTCCTCCCACTGATACTGACAATGGGGCTCTATTCCTCCCACTGACACAGACAATGGGGCTCTATTCCTCCCACTGACACCGACAATTGGGCTCTATCCCGCCCACAGACACCAACGATGGGGCTCTATTCCACCCACTGAAACCGATGATGGGGCTCTATTCCACCCACTGAAACCGATGATGGGGCTCTATTCCTCCCACTGACACCGACGATGGGGCTCTATTCCTCCCACTGACACCGACAATTGGGCTCTATTCCGCCCACAGACACCAACGATGGGGAGCTATTCCTCCCACAGACACCGATGATGGGGCTCTATTCCACCCACTGAAACCGATGATGGGGCTCTATTCCTCCCACTGACACCGATGATGGGGAGCTATTCCTCCCACTGACACCGATGATGGGGAGCTATTCCTCCCACTGACACCGATGATGGGGCTCTATTCCTCCCACTGACACCGATGATGGGGCTCTATTCCTCCCACTGACACCGATGATGGGGCTCTATTCCTCCCACTGACACCGATGATGGGGCTCTATTCCTCCCACTGACACCGATGATGGGGCTCTATTCCTCCCACTGACACCTATGATGGGGCTCTATTCCTCCCACTGACACCGATGATGGGGCTCTATTCCTCCCACTGACACCGATGATGGGGCTCTATTCCTCCCACTGACACCGATGATGGGGCTCTATTCCTCCCACTGACACCGATGATGGGGCTCTATTCCTCCCACTGACACCGATGATGGGGCTCTATTCCTCCCACTGACACTGATGATGGGGCTCTATTCCTCCCACTGACACCGATAATGGGGCTCTATTCCTCCCACTGACACCGATAATGGGGCTCTATTCCTCCTACTGACACCGATGATACGGACTGATTTCTATCACTAATATTCATTATGGGGCACAATTTCTCCTACTGACCACAGGCGCCATGTCATTTTTTTTACTCCCACTGGCCACACTCCGGCCCCCCTAAGAACAGTAAACTAGCTCTTTGTTTAAACGTTTGGAGACCCCTGCTTTAAAAAAATAACAAAAGGGGAACAAATCTGAAAAGCCAGTGCCATTAAAGCGTATTTTTACACAGCATTAGGTGTACATTCTAAATATCTAAAGTTGGTCTTGTACACTCCTCTCACCTGCTGTAAGAGCTCTGGACTCAGCCAGGGAAGGACCCGGGAACTGTGCTTGGGGAAGTCATGGACCACTTTCACTCGCTGTCCGTGGTTTATCATGCTAAGAATACTGCGCAGGCCAGAGAGGTACACCTTCCCGTCCACAGAGATGAGGATGTGACTGGCCTTCACACTCCTGCAGAGAGATGATCATTAACTGGCCAGATCTTAGGAGAAGATACTAAATCGGGTTACACTTCATTCTGAAGAACTGACTTCTGGAAAGATAATTATATTGGGACAAAGCAGTGGGACACCCTTTCCAATCAAAAGGCTGTTTAGAGTAAATCACAGAAATTACATAGGCATACAGTATAGAATTCTACATGGGATCCCTGTCACAATAGGTGCTGCTCCTTTGTTCAAGGTGGGCTGGAGACATTCAAAGATGGAGCAAGGAATATATGCAGTATGCATTAAGGCAACCTTTCAAGGCAGAAGCATGAGAGCAGCCTCTTGAAGGTGCAAGCCTATATTTATCCCTATAAAGACTGGATATAGTCTTTGCACTCACTGTGAAAGAAATCCGCCTTATGTAAACATCTTATCAATGTATGTAAAGTGACTTAGTACATTTTCAGCATTAAAGGTGTGCTTTAGAGCAAGGAGAAGAAGCACATACTTCTCTTCCATTACCTCCCCCAAAGCCCTAGTCTACCACTGGAGACCCCCAGTTTGGAGTGTACACAAAGCCTCCCCCTTCCCCTCCCAATGGCAGCCCTCCAGGCTTTACAAGCCATGAGCCAATTAATGGGTTGTAATAATAATGGAGGTTTCACTACTTCTGGCCACGCTGTAGCTTCAAGAAAAATATAATCAGGCAACCATTTACTTTGCTACCCCGTGACCTATATTTTCTCTTTCAATGATAAAAGTTGCCAACCCCTACCCTATGTTACCTGTGAACGTAACCCATATGGTGGATGTAATCCAAGGCTTTCAACACTCCGAGCAGGATGTAAGCGATTGCCAGCTCACTCATTCCATCTGTGAAGTGTGTGCAGATCAGGTCTTTGGCTGACCCTGTCAGGAGAGACATGGTGAGTGTGAGGGAGACATTTACTAAACCTGGTGCACACAGAATTTGGTGTGGCTGTGCATAGTAACCTAGTAACCAATCAGCTTCCAGGTTTTGTCTAAGCTTAAAGTGATACTAAAGTCTCGGTTTTTTTTTTTAGTTAAAAATAAACATATTTATACTGCTCTGTGAAATGGTTTTACACAGAGCAGCCCAGATACTCTCCTTCCCAGGTCCCTCTTTGGTGCTCCTGGCCCCTCCCTCCCGTTGAACGCCCCCACAGCAAGCAGCTTGCTATGGGGGCACCAGAGTTGAGCCTCAGCTTCCTGTGTCCATTCTAACACAGAGCAGCAACCCGGCCCCGCCTCCCTTCTCTCCTCATTGGCTGACTGACTGATTGACAGCAGCAGGAGCCAATGACATTGCACTGCTATCTAAGCCAATAAGAAGGGGAGTCCAAGGCAGCCAAGACACTTCCACATTGCTGGAACTAGATGGACCTCAGGTAAGTATTAGTAGTAGGGGGGCACCAAATGCATTAAGATAAAAAATCTTTCTGCCTTTACAACCACTTTAAGTGAAAAATCTGAAGTTAAAAGCGGATTGGTTATTATGCACAGTTGCACCAGATTCTATATGCACCAGCTTTGGTAAATGATCCCCATAACCGTTAGGAGAGAGAACAAGCAACTAGACTATCAAACTTGCTGCACTTTGTAAGCCATTCCAAAAAAGGCAGACATGGTCCAGTCCCCTAATCAAACCTACGCTGGAATCAGGTGCTCTGTTCCATTGATAGGAAAAGCAGAAATGGTCAACTTTTTAAGCCCCGATCAGATTATCGAAAGATCCATCATCCATTTTTTGTGGCATGCTAGTCTGATGTGGAAAGTGAAGAGGCTATTTTCATACAAATTTTCCCGTAGGACAGAATTCTACTTCAGAAGTGATGTCATGTGTTGGATTGCTTTCTATGTGTTCTTTCGTCTCTGAGCGTGCCTAGTCTTGCTCATAAGATTTTTTTTCCGTCTAAATCTGTACTAATGAGACGAAAATCGGACGTTGTATTACGGACGACAAAAATTTTATAGCCTGCACATCAGGATTTTGTCAGCCGAAAAGTCGGAGACGGCTGTCGAAAGCACCATACTAACAATCCGAAAATCGGCAGATCGGTCGTCGGACGAAATTTCCCTTCAGATTTTCTTATCGTGTGTACGGGTCTTTACGGATCTAGGTGAAAGTATCTAAAGACAAAACTTTATTTGGATAGATCAGCCAATGGTTAGAACCCTTTGTTTTTTTTTTTTTTTTTAAATGTCTGGGTCCTGTTAGGGAAATTTTCCTTCCGGTCCCAGAGACACAACTGGAAATGAGAGAAAATTTCTTTAAAGTGAAAGAAAATTCCCTCAAACAATTGTCAGTAGATATCCATCAACGGTGCTCTAAATGTCTCCTTACCAAATTACATTTCTATTCTTTCTAGGTATCTACTTACCATAAGCCATGAAAGGGGTGACCACCCAAAGCTCATTGTTGGCTATGAATGTGGCTCTGTATGGGAGGATGTTGGGGTGGTTGAAAAGCTTTGACACATGAAGTTCCGTCTGCAAACAAGAAGACGTGATTAGTATTGACAGACGCCTAGTAATCCTAATAACCTTGCATCATCATCTACCAACTCACTGTAGTCAAAATTCACTGAGTGCAGTTTGGAAATGCAAAACAATTTTGTAGGACATGAGGGGTTGTAATAAAGCAAATTGCAGAGGGTGTTCTCTAAACAGCTAGCTGGGTGCTCTGCAGAGTGCCCAGGAGCCACTCTGAGAATTTTTTATTATGCAACCAGGTCCTTGGCTGCCAGCTCTACCCATTCCCTTCCATATTGCAGTACTGGTTCCTCATGGCAATTGGCAGCCTTGCTAACCACTTGCTAATTGTGGAAGGCAGGAGGCAGAAAAGGTGAGCAAAGCAGGCGACAATATGAACTGGTTTGCATATCCAAGTTCTGTGCCTCCTTGGTGGTCTACAGATGATATGCCCAGGCCTACAGGCACTTGAGGGTACTCCGCTCCTACAAGTAAAAATCCTAATTGCTAACAAATTTCTCAGAACCCCCAAACACACTCACATACATACATACATACACACACACACACACACACACACACACACACACACACACACACACACACACACACACACACACACATATATATATAATTTTTAATTTTATTTTTAGCAGAGACCCTAGGAAATAAAATGGCGACCATTGCAACTTTTTATTTCACACAGTATTTGCGCAGCATTTTTTCAAACGCGTTTTTTTGAGAAAAAAAACTTTCATGAATAGAAAAAAAAAAAAAGATGTTAGCCCAATTTTTTTTGTATAATGTGAAAGATGTTACACTGAGTAAATAGATACCCAACATGTCACACTTTAAAATTGCTCGTGGAATGGCGCCAAACTTCGGTACTTAAAAATCTCCATAGGCAACACTTTAAAATGGTTTACAGGTTACCAATTTAGAGTTACAGAGGAGGTCCTGGGCTAGAATGATTGATCTTGCTGTAACGTTCGTGGCGATACCTCACATGTGTGAATTGAATGCTGTTTACATATGTGGGCGTGACGTACGTATGCGTTTACTTCTGCGTATGAGCACATGGGGGCACTTTAAATTTTTACACTTTAGCTTTCATTTTTTATTTTGATCACTTTTATTTCTATTACACACATCCCTTGTAATAGGAATAGTGCATGACAGGTCCTCTTTATGGAGAGAACCAGGGATCTGGGGTCAATAAGACCTCAAATCTCTCCTACAGGCTGGAAAGTATGAAAAAAAAAAAATCTCGGCTCAATGGCAGTATTTACAACTGCCAGGCCGGGCGTGACATCATAACATTGTGCCTGGGCCTCCGAGAGTCATAGAGACTGCCGGGGACGTCCCCTCTCGCCGTCTATAAGACCGATCAAGCGGCTGAACAGCCGCCATGATTTACTTCGCCAAAAGAACAATCGCCGGCTAAAAAAAAAAACTATATATCTGAATGATGCCTGCAGCTGTAGGCATCATTCAAATATCCCCACTTAAAGCCCAGGATGCCATATGATGTCCAGCAGTAGGGCAGTGGTTAAAGGGAAACAACAATTTCATAACGGAAGTAATATTGGTGCTTCTGACAGATTTAGCAGATAAAGTCAGCATCCCCTGACCAATACAGAAATGAAAACCAACCCGAACTCCAGGCTACCACTTTTTATTGTCAGAAAGGTAAATGTTGGATCACATCATCTGTGCCGAACAGGGTTAGTGGACCAATGTTCGAGTTGGGATAAGGATAGAGTACGAGTTGGGATAAGGATAGAGTACGAGTTGGGATAAGGATAGAGTACGAGTTGGGATAAGGATAGAGTACGAGTTGGGATAAGGATAGAGTACGAGTTGGGATAAGGATAGGGTACGAGTTGGGATAAGGATAGGGTACGAGTTGGGATAAGGATAGGGTACGAGTTGGGATAAGGATAGGGTACGAGTTGGGATAAGGATAGAGTACGAGTTGGGATAAGGATAGAGTACGAGTTGGGATAAGGATAGAGTACGAGTTGGGATAAGGATAGAGTACGAGTTGGGATAAGGATAGAGTACGAGTTGTCTCAATAAAGGTCTCAGTTGAGGTTTACCCTATAATTACTCTATGAACACACAGTCATATAAAATAAGTACCTTGATAAATGTAATGAAATGCGTAAGCTGCTTTAATCTGTCATCACCATGTAGCAAATTAAGATTTGAACACAGATGTTTTCAAATTGCTGGCTACTTACATTTATCAACATTTGGTACAAGTGATCAGAGGACACTTGGAGCCTGGGCTCCGCTGCTTTCGGACCCTGAAGTGAGCATTGTCTTTTCCCATTATACCTTGATAAATAGTCCAGCATCATATTTGACTTCTGCCCACACTCCAGTTGTCCAGCAACCAGCACTGGAAACTGCTGGTCATTTACCAGTGGCTGTCTGCAACTCATGGTGTCCTTCAGCACCCCCATGCTATCTACATACTGTGACTGCAAAGCCTGAACTACTGTCAAAAAATAGATAGCACAAGAGGGATTAGGCGACACCATTAAGGAATACGGATAGTTCCCAAAGTTAAGTAAAGCAGGCAATAAGTGGTAACCATTCCCTTTTTAAAAAGGTACGTTTATAAAAGATACTTGAAAGTGCATTCATCAGGGGGTATGCAGCAAACATCTGAGGTTAGAAAGAAGAAAATAATATAGCTACTGAATATAATTAAAGGACACAAAAAAATGGAGGGAAGATTACCTGCAGGAAGGCCACCATGTCATTGGTGCAAAACTCCAAGTTAATTCTTCTGATACAAACATACTCTCCCGACGGTTTGTACCGTGCCAAGTTTACCGTCATTAGGTCTTCAAATCCTCTCCCTGAGGAAGAAGGGAGAACATCAGCGGACCATCGGATTCTAAACAGTACAAAATCACTTTGTAAACTAAGCTTGGACGAATCCAAGAAGATTTGGACAGGTCACTCTAAATTCTTCTCCCTTATATTTCTATCAATGAACCCAGGTCCTCCTGATTGACCGAGGTGGAGATCATGACATCATCTCCCCGCTTCTCCACCTCAGCAAATCAGAGGAAGTCTTGTATATATTGATAAAAATACACGGCTTCTCCTGAATAGCACTAGAAGCACCAAGCTTGACTCTCTGGCAGCAGATGGGAAGTTGCCTGTACTGCTGTTCGAACACAGCCGCACTTACTGTATGAAGCTAATGCTACTTACAGTCCATCACAGCACACCCAGTGGCCACATCATTCTGTAATAGAAATATTTTGTTTGGGCCAGCTTGGCCCAAATTTAATATTTAAAGTGACAAACAGTGAATTTAATTTGTTTTAGGATGGTGACATTGGTGACAGAGTCTCTCTGAGTTTATTTCAAAATGATCAGCAATGCAGACACCTAGCTAGGGGCTTCCCTTAAGGTCTTAGATTGGGGAATTCAAAAACCTGAGATCACTCTGCCTTGTTCCCGGGTCGGAAACAAGGAGTTTAGAGATATTCACAGAGCAGGACTACCTGCTGCACAAAATCTATTCAGGAAATGATCATTAGAGGAATAGATAATAGGCAAAAATGTTGCCACACTGAGCTAAAATGCTTGGCTACTATGTACCTGTCCCAGGCTGATGATATACAGAGCCTCGAAAAAGTACTCACGCCCCTGAAATTTCTCTCATTTTTTCATAATACAACCAAAAACGTAAATGTATTTTATTGGGATTTTATGTGATAGACCAAAACAAAGTGGCACCTAATTGTGAAGTGGAAGGAAAATGGTTTTCAATATTTTTTTACAAATAAATATCTGAAAAGTGTGGTGTGCATTTGTATTCAGGCCCTTTACTCTGATACCCCTAACTAAAATCTAGTGGAACCAATTGCCTTCAGAAGTCATTTAACTAGTAAATAGTTAGTCCACCTGTGTGTAATTTAATCTCGGTATAAATACAGTTGTTCTGTGAAGCCCTCAGAGGTTTGTTAGAAAACCTTAGTGAACAAACAGTATCAAGAAGGCCAAGGAACACACCAGACAGGTCAGGGATAAATTTGTGGAGAAGTTTAAAACAGGGTTAGGTTATAATTTAAAAGGAGTGATTAGAAGATTATAGCAGCACTATATAAAGTTCAGATTATCTCCAAAAAGGAGATTATTGTTCAATACCAGTTCAATGGAATTCCTTAATGAGCAATCCTTATCCTTCACCAGTGTAACTATTAGTCAGTACATGCGCCTTCACCACACCGCTCACTCACCAGAAACACTTGCACACTGCGCCTTTAAGAGAATTGCTCTGATCACTGGTTCCAATTCACTGCTCACTCCCAAAGAGGACGACCCCCTTCCTCATAGTTTCACTCAGTCTGCTGATAATAATCGCACTTGGAATCCAGAACTACCGTTAGCAGTGAAAAGCATAAACGATCATTAAAAAATAGAGGGGGGGGGGGGCTCATAGGGTAGTATGTTCAAAACCACTCCATTTATTGATAAAGTATCCCCACCTCCCCTCAAGCATTGCACTTACAAATTAACATAAATATGCGCTCTCACCATCCGTCGCTTACTGTCTGCTGATCGGTGGTTCCCGGGTGGCGAGTACAGCGTCCAGGCGTCCTGTTACCTAGGTGACCGTGTGGTCACGCCCTGACATGTTTCCTCATCACGACTTCGACTGAGGGTGCCCTCAGATGGTGAGAGCAGGACAGCAGTACCGGAGCGCATATGTTACCTGCCTTTAACGTTTTGTTGGACATATTGGCATGGTATTTATGTTTTTTTTTAAGTGCAATTTTTGAGGGGAGGTGGGGATATTTTATTAATAAATGGAGTTGTTTTGACCATAGTACCCTATGAGCCCCCCCTCTATTTTTTATTAACCTTTATGCTTTTCACTGCTAATGGGAGTTCTGTATTCCAAGTGCGATTATTATCACTGACATTCCGGGCAAGGAGAGCATTAATCCGAGAAGCAGCCAAGAGGCCCATTGTAACTCTGGAGGAGCTGCAGAGATCCACAGCTCAGGTAGGGGAATCTGTCCAAAAAAATAAGGTGATATCACCCTTCTCCTGCGTTTAGAATCCAAGCCCCCCGACCACACACCACGGGACTTCCAACTGGCGTCTTGGATAGCTAGGTCTTGCAGCCCAAAGAGGACTGGGGTAGTCCAACGGTGCTACAGACAAAAAGAAAAACAAAGAAAGGGCGCATCGACCTAGCGCATTATCCTCAATAATAGGCTTTATTTATGCAACATGTAAAAAATGGCTACTCACAAGCACAGATGTAAAAATGATCATAACAGGCTCAATTGCTCCAGTGTCAGGAATAGTCCATATGAAAGTCCATAATCCAATAAGAGGACGGCTGACGTGTTTCGAGGCTTAGCCTCTTCCTCAGAGCCAGGTGGCTCTGAGGAAGTCATCTTATTGGATTATGGACTTTCATATGGACTATTCCTGACACTGGAGCAATTGAGCCTGTTATGATCATTTTTACATCTGTGTTTGTGAGTAGCCATTTTTTACATGTTGCATAAATAAAGCCTATTATTGAGGATAATGCGCTAGGTCGATGCGCCCTTTCTTTGTTTCTTTTTGTCGGGAGAATCTGTCCACAGGACAACTATTAATTGTGCATTCCACAAATCTGGCCTTTACGGAAGAGTGGCATGAAGAAAGCCATTGTTAAAAGAAAGAAAGCCATAAGAAGTCCCATTTGCAGTTTGCGAGAAGCCATGTGGGGACACAGCAAACATGTAGAAGAAAGTGCTCTGGTCAGATGAGACCAAAATGTAACTTTTTGGTCTAAAAGTAAAACGCTGTGCGTGGCAGAAAACTAACACTGCACATCACCCTGAACACACCATCCCCACCGTAAAAACATAGTGGTGGCAGCATCATGTTGTGGGGATGCTTTTCTTCAGCAGGGACAGGGAAGTTGGTCAGAATTGATGAGAAGATGGATGGAGCCAAATACAGGGCAATCTTGGAAGAAAACCTGTTCGAGTCTGCAAAAGACTTGAACCTGGGGTGGAGGTTTACCTTCCAGCAGGACAACGGCTCCGAACATACAGCCAGAGCTAAATAGCTCTAGATCAAAGCATATTCGTGTGTTAGAATGGCCCAGTCAAAATCCAGACCTAAATCCAATTGATAATCTGAGGCAAGACTTGAAAATTTCTGTTTACAGACACTCTCCATCCAATCTAACAGAGCTTGAGCTATTTTGCAAAGAAGAATGGGTAAAAATGTCACTTTCTACATGTGCACAGCTGGTAGAGACATCCCCAAAAAGACTTGCAGGGGGGCTGCATACAAATACATGCCACACTTTTCACATATTTATTTGTAACACAATTTGAAAACCATTTATCACTTTCCTTCCACTTCACAATTATGTACCACTTTGTGTTGGTCTATCACATAAAATCCCAATAAAATACATTTACGCTTTTGGTTGTAACATGACAAAATGTGGACAATTTAAAAGGGCTATGAAGACTTTTTCAAGGCTCTGTATAGCAATTAAGGCCAACATGCTGCCCAACTAGCACAGAAAATATCAACTGTTTACCTATGACAGTGAGGAGCTCGTAACAGCTATTATCCGGAGCGTATATACCCATGGTGTCCGGACCGCGACAAGACGCTATGGACTCCGCGCTGGCAGCTTCATCGGGCTGAAGGTGAATGCAGGATTGAACACCAAGGTAGACAAAGACAAGAAGTAGAAACAAAGTCACTTTGTCACATTACAATATCTCACTGAAGAGAAAGGGGGTAATTTAAAAAAACAAGTGCATAGTGACAGCACAGAATAGCCGTAAAAGGTAGTTTTGAGGTGAAAGGACCATCTGGTGGCAACATTTTACTGTAGTGACACTGGTCATATGCTGAAGACAAATAAGGCCTCATGCACACTGGGCATTTTGCTAACTCTCCTAGACTTCTTCCCTCTTAGCAGCAATGCTTTGGCAGAAAAAAAGTGCTTGTAAACACATGTAACGTGCATCAAGCACTCGGGCGTCAATTCATTTCAATGGCCAGAATAATCATTAATGCTGTCCATTGAAATTAATTACGCGCCTATTGTTAATGCATTTTTTAGAATCGTTTACCGGTGTCAAAACGCTTTTTTCTGCCAAAATGCTGCTGCTGACACACTGGCAGTGGGGTTTTATTCTGCCTCTAAACGCTTATGTGTGCACGGACACATTGCCCAACATGCAGGGACATTTAGGAGGCAGAAAAAAAAAAAAAAAGCACACCACCAGATGCCCTTTACAGCCACACAAAAAATGTCCACCATGCATGAGGCCTAAAGCAGAGCTGCTACTTGCACCGGATAGGAGGCAAACTGCACCTGTCTTGATAAATTCTCCCATAGACTTTACATTAGTAGAAGTATGAAGATCACAATACAGAAACAATGATGGTTGACAACACAGCGTAGGAGTCCCCACAAAGTATGTGGTAATGAGAGTTATTACAACATGTAAGTTATACTGGATTTATGTAGATGACAGTTAGATTTTTTTTTTTAATGGTCAGAATTAACAGCTACAAACCAAAGCACATCCTTCAAGGCTACACCGATTGCTCCTCTAATGGGTATCCACACACACTTTATTTATAATAGATTAGAATAAGTTAGAAATTATAGATATATTTTATAGTTTTAGTTGTAAAACTTTTACCATTTTTGTAAAGACATTCCTGTGATTTACAATCCCTTCCACATAGTTCCTGGTTCAGCAATGCAGCTTCCTGTGTCACTTTCTGTCCCCTAGTCTCCTCACTGGGCAATTCAGCAGCATCAACTCTGTCCAATGAGCTGACCCTTATAGCAGTAAATACAGCCAAAATCAAAACAGAAAAATCAGCACAAGGGACATAACTTAGTCAGTATGAGGTGTCCCTTGTGCTTATTTCTTCAATTCTGGTAAAAATCTTCATCCGTCCTGTCCTCAATGCTCTTCCCACCCCCATTATCTTCTGGTGTGGTGGGGATTAATACAGCTAAAGGGCCATACACACAGGACGAATATCGGGCGGCATCGGCCAGTTCAATAGAAACTGGCTGATATTCGGCCCATGTGTACAACAGCTGGTCCAACAGAAGCAGACCCTGGCTTCTGTCGAAGGGACATGACTGAAAAAGATCTGCAGATCGGCATTCGATCAATGCTGACAGTTGTAAAGGAAATTTGTACATCCTGTATATTATTGTATTTTATTTTGTATATGCACACAGCACTAATCATTTTTTCATTACATGTTTGCATTCTTTCAAGTCCTGATTATAATTAGCCTGCCTATGTTACGCCCCTTGTTACCATAAAAGTACAACTGTAATAATAATGTGATACCTACGCAATCATGTGTATAAAAGCGTTCAATTGCGTCAAATAAAACAGAACCGTTATTCTGGAAAGATGCAGAGTCAATTTTTTTGTGTCTGTTCCCTACTGTAGTAGCTATTAATTTAAAACCACTAATCAATATGAGGATAGGAGTTGCCCATCTATAAAATGTCCTGGACACAGCCAATGGCTGAGAGGGCTGACTGGTGTGTGTTCTGGTGGGTGGGCGACCCCCTGTCAGAACACAAAAGCTCAGTGGAGAAGATTGCTGTACTAATATTGTTTTTTTAGTACAGCGGTGCCTCCCGACCTATTCAGTTTTTTTTTTTCGTTCAGCTTGCTAGGTTGAATGAAAAAAAAAATGAATAGTGTGTACTAGGCTTTTGAAGCAGTCACAGGCTTTCATCAAGAGAGCCTGACTGTGCATGCCATTTCCAAGCAGCTGCTCCATTCATAGAAGCATTACGATAGAGTCTATGAATGAAATAGAATATATGAAAGTAAGGGCAAAGCTATCAACTATCTGCCTCTCCCTCATTAATAGATCCCATTCTATTCACAGAAGCTGAAGAATGGCTTCTATGAATGGAGGAGCTGGGCAGAAAGGGTGAGCATAGTTGGGCTCTCTCTATGAGAGCCTGTGACAGCCAGTTAGAGTTCTTGCTGCCTTTGAATTATAGGGAGGTAGGGGTGGGGGGCAGGATGGAGAAAGACTTCTATTAACAGAAGAAGAATCAGCACAAGGGACACATCCTAATGACTGTAAATTATGTCCCTTTTACTAGACAGGAAATTAATGAATCTTTCCAATAGTGCCTCGGACTGCAGTAAAACCTGTCAGAAGCACTAAATTCTTCCAGTCTATCCGAAACTTAAATAGAAGCTCCAGGCTCCCCCCAAAACAAATACTGTAGCAGCTGACTCCTAGTATCAGGGCACTTACCTGTCCAGGCATTAGGCAGTGTTCTCACCCGAGCCGATTCTTCAATCGGCTATCGGGTGCTGGTGCGGCCATCCTGACTAAGGGAAACAGCCAGTGAAGTCCTGCAGCCTCACAGCTGGGTTCCTACTGCAAAGCGTGCTGCATTTTGTGAATGGACTGCAGTCTTCTGTGACCTGTGAAGTGTCCCAGAAAGCGTCTGGGAAAGTGGGGGGGCTAAGTACCCGCTCCATTCGTTGCGGGGAACTGAGCTAGAAAGGGGAGCAGGTACCTTTCAACACCAGGAACACGCTCCCCCTTAAAAAGGGTACCAAATGTGGCCACCCTTTTGGGGTGAAGTTCTGCTTTAAACAAAGGGTATTGAGATATGAATGGCCAAAATATAAATAACATTTTTTTTTTTAAATCACGATTGGTAAAATGGAAGGATACGTATCTTTTTATGTATCAATGTAAGTTAATACCACAAACATTTATTTTAGATCTGCATTTAGCGGCTTGAATTGGAGTTCTACTTTATCCTTTCCTGGGTCGTTGTATTTATTTTACTAATTTATATGGGGCTGAAACATTTCATCATTGGCTTACAGAGAACACTGGACCATCAACGTTAGCCAGTCGCTGCAAGGGCTTCATTACTGTGATGCGACAACCCAGATGCTGCAACCACATTGTTGATATGCTTTTATGTTATCTTCGTTTTTTGGGAGTATGAATTTGCACTTATTTTTATTAAAGCCGTTTTATTTTGAGGTAATGCGCTAGACCTGTGACCCAAAAGGAGTGTAACATATATGGCGACCCACAGGTATACATACACAACACAAACTGAAGGGCCAATCTGGGGAAAACATCATGCACAAGCATGGAGAGAACAAACTCCATGTAGACAATGTAGTTTGTCAATTGCACCGAGAACAACAGGGGTGACAACCTGCCCACCATGCTGGAGGAAAAGCAACATGCATCATTATCCTGATCCTCAGCTTATTGGTCGTGCAAGACTTACACTGCAATAATATTAGAATAAGGGGGAAGCTGGAGTTATTTTTTGACAATCAAACTTTGTTACATACTTTCCTGGTGACTTTTGCAATCATTCAACAATGTGAATACACTGCTTGAGATAAGAGTGGTGGCATGGGTAGTTTTGCCTGCTGTTTCAGAGCACCATTACTGGCACCCCCATGCCATTAATATGCAACAACGGCAGCTTGCTATGTTAGTATCCCACACACTGGTTTAACCAACTCCTTAATTTTAACTGCTGTTAACATTCATCCACGTCTTATATACCATTCCTATGAGCCCCTAGAGATGAATAGAGCAAGGGCTTCAGAGTTGAATGAACCCCCCCCCCCCCCCTGAGATCCACACCTCTCTGCATACAGGGCCCCCCTGCGGGGGTCCACCTCTCTGCATACAGGGCCCCCCTGCTGGGGTCCGCCTCTCTGCATACAGGGCCCCCCTACGGGGGGCCGCCTCTCTGCATACAGGGCCCCCCTACGGGGGGCCGCCTCTCTGCATACAGGGCCCCCCTACGGGGGGCCGCCTCTCTGCATACAGCGCCCCCTGCGGGGGGCCGCCTCTCTGCATACAGCGCCCCCTGCGGGGGGGCCACCTCTCTGCATACAGCCCCCCCCCTGCGGGGGGCCACCTCTCTGCATACAGCCCCCCCCTGCGGGGGGCCACCTCTCTGCATACAGCCCCCCCCCCCCCTGTGGAGGGCCACCTCTCTGCATACAGCCCCCCCCTGTGGAGGGCCACCTCTCTGCATACAGCCCCCCCCTGTGGAGGGCCACCTCTCTGCATACAGCGCCCCCTGCGGAGGGCCACCTCTCTGCATACAGCGCCCCCTGCGGAGGGCCACCTCTCAGCATACAGCGCCCCCTGCGAAGGGCCACCTCTCTGCATACAGCGCCCCCTGCGGAGGGCCACCTCTCAGCATACAGCGCCCCCTGCGGAGGGCCACCTCTCAGCATACAGCGCCCCCTGCGAAGGGCCACCTCTCTGCATACAGCGCCCCCTGCGGAGGGCCACCTCTCTGCATGCGATTACTTTTGTGGAATAATTTAACAATCTGGTAAGTGCATACTAGAGATACTCATGGGCAGAGATGAGAAACCCCTTTCTGCAGAATCTCATGTCAAGAGATTTTACACAGCAGGACGATGTCATAAACCTGCTATTTGTGTGCCAACAATTGGACATTGTACATGTTGCTCATACAGCCACCAGACTGCTTCTTCCTGCAGCTACAGCTTCCTGATTCTCTTCTGGTAATCCACAGCTGTGTCTGACTTCTGGAGGGTATTTTAAACCTTCTCCAAAAGTCAGGTGCCTCATCATTTTACCCTTTATACTGTAAGCACATTACCCTGCAAAGTAAGTCACCTCAAACACAACTTAGTTTGTATATCTAGATGCCACCAGATAGCTCTCACCCATATCATGTGCTGGCCTAATGCAACAAGTAAAATCTGAGAGCTACTACCTCTGTACTGAAAGGCTAGTTTCCTGTCTAGCATGCTGAACCAATGTCATCAGGATTTTAAAGTGAGAAAAATGGGATAAGCATAAAGAGCAAGAAAATCAGAAGTTTTTACCAGCATAATTGTTCTGGGTCAATCACTTAAAGTACTGAAGTCAGAGCTCAGACATGTAGCTTTTTCAGATGGAGAAATAAGACATTGCAGCCTCCATATTTCTCTTATGACAGGTTTCCTCTGAAATGAGGCCATTGCAATCTTTGTTTGTAGGTTTAATTAAAAGAGAAGTATGTTTTTTTTATTTATTTTTTTTTAACCCATACTTACCTAGGTGGATGCAGCATCGATTCGATGCTGCATCTGTCCCCTGCCATCTCTAAGGGTGAGAACTGAGCAATCAAACACTGCTGATCACTCAGTTTTCCCTGCCATTCTGAGCAGAGAACTGGTGACTTCAGTCACAGCTGTCTGCTCTGCAACCCCTCCTCCTCACGCTCACCGGAATGCTGGGCTGTGGAGGGGGCAGGAGGGGCTGGCTCAGGCTCTCAGTGGCTCCCTTATAGGCTGACCCAGGTGCCAATGGTCAAGGCTCCTGGGTGGATCCCGACCATATGGTTGCGATCTTTCTCTATTTATGTTTAAGTAATATAAGGAGCATATGTTGGTTTATAGTACTACATGTCGTGCACTGTTTTTGCTGTGTAAATCGTTTATAGGGCACTGTGGTTTTGTTTTTCATTTTTCTGTTGTAAAACTGAAAAAAATGTTTTAATAAAAATGACCTGATAAAAAAATAAATAAATAAATAAGAGCCTCAGAATGTCACTTCAGAGAGTGCTCCAGGCAGGCTGCAGTGACAAATGATAGGGAAGACATTTGTTCTGACAGCTTCTGCTGTTAGCTACATGGCAGAGCCATTCATTTGGGATTTTTATTTTCCCTAAAGCCTGGTACACACTACTAGTTTTCTTCGTTCAACCCAGCGGGCTAAAACGAAAAAAACCTGACAGGTCAGGGCGGAGTCGCTGTACTAACAATCCGATGTTAGTACAGCAAACTCCCTTTCTGTTCTATTGTGTCTTGCCAGGGGGACGGCCCCTCTGCCAAAACACTCTGGTCAGCGCTCTTGTCCATTGGCTGAGAGCGCTAATCGGCAGACCTTTTTTGGTCATGCCCCTTTGACTGGACCGGCTACAGTACACACGGGCCAAAATGTTGGCCTGAAATTCGGCCTGTGTGTACAAAGCTTAGGGCATACTTTAATACAGAGCAAAACAGGTAAAGTGTATGTTCAGCGGAGAGCAAGCTATCCTCTAACAGTCATTTTGACAATGCAAAAACCTCAACATACTACTAAATGCACATGAAAACCATTTTCAAATGACAGCTTAAATCTGTGTCATGAAACTACTAATAAAAATAAAAAATTAGCAGCAGGGAGAATCCTTTAGCATTTTATGTTGCTCCAAAATCGGATGACAGACCATATACAGGAACAAGACAAAAAGAACAAAGTACCCTTCCTTTACAAGAGGTGGACGAGCATCACACACAGCACATCAAGTACTAGAGAAGACCGAGATGCTGAAAATGTCCATGAAAATGAAATGCGAGTGTCACATACAATACAGGCAGCACTAGTATGGATTACAGACTCATCCCTGCAGCCTGATCTAGCAAGAGAGGGCAGTACTTATCTCTAGGATCTTTTCATATGCAGCCTGTTTATTCTGAGTTTCTCTCTTTCCGTACATCACAGCAGATTTAGAATAACATTGTGTTGAAAACCTAGAAATATAGGTTGCTGTCATACTTCCTCTTTACTCCTAGCACTCTGCTCAACGTTAGATCAAAAGTCAGGTTTTTAATTGTATTTATTCTGCCGCTGTCCAAATTATGCCCTTGATGAATGCATACAAGTCATATTATTGGGGTAGATGATCCAGGTGCCATTATACAGGGAAACAGGAGAAAACATCTCCCACTTGGCTGCAGGCCACCAAATATTTAGCAATTTTTGTTAATGGTCAGTCCTGACAGAAATTCAGAGCAGGTGCCACCCCCCCCCCCCCCCCCCCCAGTGCTGGGGACAAGATAAGCCACAATGCCAGTGATCTCAGCAGACAGCAAATTTGAATTTAGCCCGGCACACTGTGTCACAGTCTGAACAAAATATTCCCACAGGTTCAATACTTCTGATACAACCCATGCTGCTACCCTGGTTGCAACCTCAGTTTGAAAAAAATAGCCAACTCACCTGACCTGCTATTGGCTCCTGACACAGTCCTGAACTTAAGAGTCTGTATAAGAAAGGAAACCCACAACTGGACTGTAATGGCCATGGAGGCGGAGGGGGCAATACAATTAAAGGGAAACACCAGTCAAAAATAAAAATGTTCCTATTCATAGTATGTTAAATATCTTTATCTTTGATATTATTCATTTTCTGACTAGTTTGTAGACCTACCCAGCCCCACCACCATCCCTCCTATCCTTCACAGAACTTGATCTCCTCCTGTCTTCAAAGCCGCATTTACGGGAGGGAGGGGAGGGCAGGGGGGACAGAGAGGTCACATGACCGGCGCAATATATGAAAGAAATTAAAGGTACAATGGAACATTTTTGAAAGTTTAGAAGGATACAGATCCATGTCTCTTGCTCATTACATGTGAGTAATGAGTTTTAGGATCCGTTTCCACTGATGCGACTTGTCATGTGACTTTGGACACACAGTCACATGACAAGTCACAGCCCATTAATGGCGCTTTTCCACTGCATGGAACCGTACCGGTTCGGCACGCTTTTGTGCTTTTCCACTGCGGTACCGCATGGTATAGGGTCGGAACGGTTCGGTACGGCACGGTATAGGTTTGCTTTTCCACTGCATGGAACCGAACGGTACGGCTCTGAAAAAACAGTACCTACTCGATTGTGGTTCCAACAGGTACCAAACTGGTACCATATCCCACAATCCTTTGCATGCAGTCACTACTAGCCACTGACTGGTCAGAGAATCCCACCCACCCCGTTGTTATCCCACCCACTTAACTTTAGTACTACTTTAGTGGAAAAGCAAACCTATACCGTACCGTACCGAACCGTTCCGACACTATACCATGCGGTACCAGCAGTGGAAAAGCAAACCGGGCCAAGCAGGGCCGAGTAGAGCCGAGCCGGTACTTGCAGTGGAAAAGTGCCATAAGTTCAATGGCACCTGTTTTCATCTATGCAACTTTGAAAATCAGCAACTTTGAAAAGGTGCCTGCACTACTTTGATGCGACTTTGATCCAGAGTGTGTAAAATTGGATCAAGGCTGCACTCAAAGTCGCACTCTAAATTGCACAACTTAAGAGTCGCAGTAGTGTAAACGTATTCACTAGGCTAGAAAGCGACTTTGGAGTGCAGCTTTGATCCAACTTTACACTCTCTGGATCAAAATCCTTTTCAAAGTTGCTGATTTTCTAAGTTGCATAGATGGGAACGCGTGCCATTCAAATCAAACGACTGTGTGTCAAAAGTCGCATGACAAGTCACACTAGTGGAAACGTAGACTTAGTGTGGTTGCCTGTGCTATGATCATTGTAGACGGTGAGCTGAGACCCCAGAGCACTTCCAGCTACACTGACACTCCTCAATTCCCCCCCCCCCCCCCCCACCTCCCCCGTTTCCAGTTCTCTTCTCCTATGGTAGTCTTCATTCAAGGCCCAGCACAGCTATACTGCATATGTGCAACCCCCCCCCCGTGTTAATTATTTCTTAATTTTCTTATAAATTAGGATGTTTAATGCATCCTTACTAATGAGAACACTGGGCGGGAACCTATGATCAGCTCCTCCCATCCTGTATACGCCCACCGGCTACGCAGGAACCGCGCACCTCCCTGGAAATTATGTCACTAGCTTTCAATAAACGCACCCACTTGCTGCTTTTGGACTCAGAAGGAAGAGCAATTGAAGTCATGTGACAGCACTGAAAATTGCAAACTAAAAGGTAGAAAAACTGGGATTTTTAAATTTTGACACATAAGGCTAAACTCTGCTTACATTAATGATTACAGGAGAGAATTTAAGGTATTAGGCTGTACTTCTTCTTTAATAGTGAAAAGCACCCTGCAATCTAAGTGCACTCTACAAGATCATGCTGCTGGGGATGAGCCTGACCCACATTCAGATGGCTCCATGCTGTACATACAAACACATGCTGCGCTGAAAGGCATTCCCACTTACTTTCTTTCGGGAGTCCCCTAAATGCGAGTCTAGAGGAAGGGAGAGGAGGATTGGCTCAGCTTATACCAAGCATATAGATAGAACATAAAACGCAAGCAATATCCCTCTTTAAAGTGGACCTAAACTATAAAAATACCCAGTTTTGTCCTGACCATCCTGTCCTTCAAAATGAATACAAAGTAAAAGATTGGCATGTCTACTTACCTTTCTTGGTCATTTGATCTCAGCTATAGGGAAAGATACAATCAGAGAGGCTGCTTGGGTGGCCCAGCTTAAAGCGGAACTCCACCCAAAAGGGGAAGTTCCGCTTTAAGGACTCGTTCCCCACTCTTTTTGCGCAATTGGCACTTTTGAGGAGCGGGGGGGGGGGGGGGGGGGCAGGTGCCTGATTTTGACAGGTACCTACTCCTACTTCCGTTCCGAGCGCAGTGGTGCCCGGCAACGGAAGTTCTCCTCCCTCCCCCCTGCAGTCTTCTGGGACACTAAAAGGGCCCAGAAGACTGCATCCACCAGTTAGGATGCCCAGCGCGACTGAGGGAGGACGGAGGGAGAAGACGGCTGGGGTGAGCTCACCACTGGACCATGGGACAGGTGAGCGGCTGTTTTTTTTTTTAAAAGTCAGCAGCTACACTTTTTGTAGCGGTTGACTTTATTTTTTTTGATGGGTGCCTGGAGTTCCTCTTTAAACTTCAGTCTTCCAAGCTTAGGTCACATGATCAATGACTGGCCTTTGATAGCCTGACCAGCAATGGAGGGCTAGAGAAACAATTACTTTAGGAAAGGTAAGCATTTAAAGTGAACTAGCTATCATTTTTATGTCAACGCAGGCATGCTAAGCACAGTGTAATGTAAAATACAAGTATTTATAACCTCTTAAAATAAAGTACAGTAATCCTCCTGCTGACCATGCATTGATATTCCTTTTTCTGTGTAAGACTGATGCCATCTTTGGCGCTGCTCTTCTTATTTTTTTTTTCTGTAGGATTATACTGAGTGAGCATCAATTTTCTAGAAATGTGGATATGTGAATGCAGCGCTGCTTAAAAATAACAATATGAATAAATAACAATGTGTAAAAAACTGATGATCATATACTCATAATTATCATAAAATTATACAAACATATATTTCTAAAATCAATAGGATTAAATAAATATATTTTGTGCTTGAAATAAAGTCCATTAATAAATCCTTCCGGAGTGGTGTGTCCTTCCCCAATAATTATAAAGTGCTTGAGTGCTTGATCTGTGCTTTACATGGGGTTTCCCCCTTCAGATGTCTACTTACCACTAAGTAGATATCAGCAGGCATGAATGATTAGACTTTGCACTCCGCATCTCCAATAAGGGAAGGAAAGAATATTGCTGGAAGATCAAGGTTCATTCCCCGTGTCCTCAAGGAAAAAGACTAATCATAGTGAAGTTCGTTTAAACATCACATTTATTGGATATACAACGGGGGTTATACTCACAAACATCACACAGTTACATGCAGGGAATAAAAGCAGAGCGGCTCGGTGGTGTGCTGATCCCGCAGCATGCAATCCTCCGGCCGGAGATCACGTGGTACTCGCTCTACCTATCGCTAGACGCGTTTCGCTGTGACACACAGCTTCATCTGTAGCTGACATGAGAGGCGTACCACTCGGTTTAAGTATGTTGCATTGCCACTCCTACTTGCTTTCAAGTCCGTAAACCAATACTTTGTATTGTATATGTTGCTACTACTCTCAATTAATTGGAAACATCGGAGTGCATGCTTTCTTATGTGAATGCTGATAGAGATAATTTAAAATAAGGGTTATCTTTATTTAATATTAACTGATTTTGTTTAAAAACAATACAGGTTACTCCTTATTGCCCTCTCCTGGTGAGACCTGTATTTTTTGGCAATAAAGGTTGATTCTAGCCCATACATCTTGCGATTGGTTATGAGCGATTCCATGTATATAGTTGGAATAAAGTATCATTCTTAATTACACATGAATATTCAGTTTACAAGGCTGGGAAAAAATTAAATATCATAAGTAAATATATTATAAATACAGATTTATGCAAACAATTTATATAACTATAAAATTTATTTTAAAAATTATTAAATATGTTAAAATTATTAAAAATCATTAATAAAACAATTTATATCTAGGTCAACATTCAAACCTTTAGGTGTCATACTGTCTAATTTATGAATCCACCATGTTTCATTTTGTGAGATGGCTCTTTTCATGTTAGTGCCTCTCCAATGTTTTTCTACCGTATCTATTGCACAAAATTTCAATTTACTCGGATCTTATGTACATTTCTGAAATGGTTGGACAGACTATGCTTTTTAAAGCCTTTTTTGATGTTGGCAACGTGTTCTCTAAGTCTGATCCTGAGTTCCCTGGTAGTCCGTCCTATATACTGGAGTCCACATTCACATTCCAATAGATAGGTGACATGAGTGGTCCTGCAGGTTATAAACTTTTCTATTTTATATTGTCGTTTAGTAACATTTGATTTAAAGTGCGTTTCTTTTTTGGATTTGTTATTTTTTCTACATGTGCGGCATATGACACAATTTCCGCACCTGTAGAATCCTTTTTGATCTAGGAACGTCAGGATTCTACAGGTGCGGAAATTGTGTCATATGCCGCACATGTAGAAAAAATAACAAATCCAAAAAAGAAACGCACTTTAAATCAAATGTTACTAAACGACAATATAAAATAGAAAAGTTTATAACCTGCAGGACCACTCATGTCACCTATCTATTGGAATGTGAATGTGGACTCCAGTATATAGGACGGACTACCAGGGAACTCAGGATCAGACTTAGAGAACACGTTGCCAACATCAAAAAAGGCTTTAAAAAGCATAGTCTGTCCAACCATTTCAGAAATGTACATAATAAAGATCCGAGTAAATTGAAATTTTGTGCAATAGATACGGTAGAAAAACATTGGAGAGGCACTAACATGAAAAGAGCCATCTCACAAAATGAAACATGGTGGATTCATAAATTAGACAGTATGACACCTAAAGGTTTGAATGTTGACCTAGATATAAATTGTTTTATTAATGATTTTTAATAATTTTAACATATTTAATAATTTTTAAAATAAATTTTATAGTTATATAAATTGTTTGCATAAATCTGTATTTATAATATATTTACTTATGATATTTAATTTTTTCCCAGCCTTGTAAACTGAATATTCATGTGTAATTAAGAATGATACTTTATTCCAACTATATACATGGAATCGCTCATAACCAATCGCAAGATGTATGGGCTAGAATCAACCTTTATTGCCAAAAAATACAGGTCTCACCAGGAGAGGGCAATAAGGAGTAACCTGTATTGTTTTTAAACAAAATCAGTTAATATTAAATAAAGATAACCCTTATTTTAAATTATCTCTATCAGCATTCACATAAGAAAGCATGCACTCCGATGTTTCCAATTAATTGAGAGTAGTAGCAACATATACAATACAAAGTATTGGTTTACGGACTTGAAAGCAAGTAGGAGTGGCAATGCAACATACTTAAACCGAGTGGTACGCCTCTCATGTCAGCTACAGATGAAGCTGTGTGTCACAGCGAAACGCGTCTAGCGATAGGTAGAGCGAGTACCACGTGATCTCCGGCCGGAGGATTGCATGCTGCGGGATCAGCACACCACCGAGCCGCTCTGCTTTTATTCCCTGCATGTAACTGTGTGATGTTTGTGAGTATAACCCCCGTTGTATATCCAATAAATGTGATGTTTAAACGAACTTCACTATGATTAGTCTTTTTCCTTGAGGACACGGGGAATGAACCTTGATCTTCCAGCAATATTCTTTCCTTCCCTTATTGGAGATGCGGAGTGCAAAGTCTAATCATTCATGCCTGCTGATATCTACTTAGTGGTAAGTAGACATCTGAAGGGGGAAACCCCATGTAAAGCACAGATCAAGCACTCAAGCACTTTATAATTATTGGGGAAGGACACACCACTCCGGAAGGATTTATTAATGGACTTTATTTCAAGCACAAAATATATTTATTTAATCCTATTGATTTTAGAAATATATGTTTGTATAATTTTATGATAATTATGAGTATATGATCATCAGTTTTTTACACATTGTTATTTATTCATATTGTTATTTTTAAGCAGCGCTGCATTCACATATCCACATTTCTAAAGAGCACTTGCACTTTTTTTTGCAGCTAGCAGCTTTACTAAAAACACTTAATTTATTTATTTATTTTTAGCACTGAGTGAGCACTCTTTCACTAAAATCCATAAGCGCAGGGTCCCTCAGTTCACATCAATTTTCTAGAATCAGGTGCTAGGCCAAAGATGCCACTATCATGTATATCTCAGCGGCAGCTCTTGAGTTTCAGACCTGTGGTTCTGCCTAGGCTCAGGTGATGTCATCAGTCTGCTCCAAGCTGAGGAATTTCTTTCTACTGTCTCTCCCTCCAGAGATTGCACTGTACATTGTAACTTTGTACAAGATGAGAGGCTGCAGCACAGCCTGACATTTACGAACAAGGCTGAGAACTACAAAAACACTGGAATTTACATAACTAACATTTCTGAGCTGACATCTCAGTCCAAGAAATAGATACGGACTCCTGAGGATGTCTGAGCAGAGACAGCACCATCCTACCAGAGAGAAAAGCAGAGGACATCAAAGATGATTCACTTCAATTATCCAAGCACGTGAAATCAAATTCCTGCTCACTTTGAGTGCATTCACGCAATTTAATTGAATGTTCTGAAGTCTTTTAGTAAATCAGCCCAGTTGTAAGTTGTACTGTGACCTCTAAGAAGAAAAACTACCTTAACCACTTGACCTCCAGGAGGTTTTACGCCCTTCATGACCAGAGATTTTTTGCTAATCAGCACTGTGCTAGTTTAACTGTCAATTGCACGGTCATGCAACACTGTAGGCAAATTACATTTAAAAAATTTTTTCACACAAATAGAGCTTTCTTTTGGTGGTATTTAATTACCACTGGGTTTTTTGTTTGCAATATAAAAGACTATGTCACTAACCGACCATGTCACTGGCTAGTGACACTAATACAGTGCTAATACTGTGCACTGTCACTGTACTAATGACACTGGCAGGGAAGGGGTTAACATCTAGGGGCAATGAAGGGGTTACATGTGTGCCCAACGATGTATATTGTGTGCTGCTTTTACTTTTCTATCTGGCTGTTTCTCCCTGCTTTGCAGGGAAAAGAAACATCAAGATCGCTGATCATTGTACAGAACCCTGTGCATTTGTAAACGCAGGGTGATTGGACACAGCCGATAAGCAGCTCTCAGTCATGAATTATTGCTCGGGACCTGCTAACAAAATCACGATGTGTACGTCCACAGAGCGGTCAGCAGTGGGCATGTGCGTCCCCCAAACCCAGAAAAGCCCCATTTACAGATACGTGATCTGCAAGTATTTAACCTCCCTGGCGGTATGATTATGTCAGGAATTACATACCAAAAGCGGTACAATTCTTTTCATGGAAATTTGGCGTTATGTATTATAGGCCTACAATTCTTAGTAATTACTGACTTAAACCTGACCAAAACAAGAGTGTAGTAGACATCCCAGATGTGATAAATTTGAAACACAAACACGTGAATTATAATCGAATCAATAATATTATTTTATTTAATATATAATATATATAATAAAATTATATTATTGATTAGATTATAATTCATGCATTATATATTATATATAGATATATGTGTGTGTGCATATATATATATATATATATATATATATATATATATATATATATATATATATATATATATATATATACAGTAAAACCTTGGTTTGAGAGTAACTTGGTTTAAGAGCGCTTTGCAAGACAAGCAAAATTTTCAAATAAATTTTGACTTGATATACAAGCGATGTCTTGATATACAAGTAGCCTCAAGTCACAGCTAAGTATAAAAGAGAAGAGAGGCGCCTCTAAGTGTAGCAATATGGTTACATTTAATGAAGGTACAACATTTAGCAACTCACATGGTTGATGATTAAAACAGGCACATCTAAGTATGCAGGCATCCAGGCTAAAGCTGTCCACATAGACCATCCTCCGCACCGCCATCTACGTCATCCCTTCCATGCTGCCCCTCGCTTTCAGATCGCTTTACTGCAGGGTGGTCTTCCCGGTCAGGATTACAGACTGGCAGCTGGCAGTGCAGAAGATAGTCAATGTGGACAGCTTTACCCCGGATGCCTGCATACTTGGATGTGCTTGTTTTATTCATCAACCATGTGAGTTGCTAAATGTTGGACCTTCATTAAATGGAACCATATTGCTACACTTAGAGGCGCCTCTCTTCTCTTTGATACTCTATAGCTCCTGCTGGATTTTGCTTCTAATCCCCTTATGGAAGTGGCTATTTGTGGATGGACATTTTATGCAACCTATCGCAATGCTATAATCTTTTTATATGGACTATAAACTGAAGGACTTATGAAAAAATGGTTGTGGAACGAATCATCTGAGTTTCCATTATTTCTTATGGGGAAATTCGCTTTGATATAAGAGTGCTTTGGATTACAAGCATGGTTCCGGAACGAATTATGCTCGCAATCCAAGGTTTTACTGTATATATAATATAAAATGTGTTTTGTGTTTTGTGCAACGTTTTTTTTTTTTTTTTTTAATCTCCCTCCCTAGTTCCGCTCCCATGCAGCATTGCTGCTGCAGGGAACGGAACTAGGAAGTGATGAGAGCGACGGAGACCGACGGAGGAGCGGCGGGACTCTCGGCTGGCGGTCACAGCAATGAGAGATCATCGCTGGATCGCCAGGATAAGGTAAGAGAACACCGCTGCGCTCTCTGCAATCCACCCCGAGCGTGACTCGGGGTTACCGCTCCTGATATGAAAAACCAACCCCGAGTCACGCTCGGGATCACCGCTAAGGAGGTTAAGTGCTGTCTTTGCACATTATTTAGTATGCATGCACCTAAAGGCTAAGTTCACATTTTAAAAACATGTTACACCTGTACAGCACCACTGATCATGGATGCAATGCTCGGCAGGCTCAATGGTAAAAAATAACGAATATAAATAATAAATGCATATTTTTTACCTGCAAAAAAAAAAAAAAAAAAAATGTGCATTTATTATTTTTTTTAAAGATGATCTTATCCTTTAACAGCCTCTGATGTCTTATGACAAGACGCGTAGCGTGGAGCCTGGCATATGACATCATTGCAACACCGAATGAAATAGAGTACGGCCATCTTTTGGGTTGGGAACCTTCCCATCTAGATTCTCGATGCCGTTTTTAACTGGGGACAATGTGAGTGGCTTTTTATATTTTGAATAAATTGTGCAAAAAACAGATTACTCTATGAGGAGGCTGTATGTGTTTTATTAAGAGATTATACATTGCGGACCTCGAGAGGTGGGGATGCTTGTTGGAGAGACACTTCTGGCGTGATCATTAGGATTTGGAAGGAATCATACTTAATGGGTTAGCGGAGGAAGGGTGCATAAAAGAAAGGGAAAGGAGGCGCAAACACCTAGTGCATTACCCGTGGTACTGTGTAAAATGTTTTAATAAAATGCTGAATGCATACTCACAAACATGAAGAATTGAAATCGTATTGCAAATTCCCATCACACGTATGTTGAAACATGTCCTGGAAACTGCGACCGCTAACGCGTTTCGGGAGTCAAGCGCCCTTCCTCCCTTGACTCCCGAAACGCGTTAGCGGTCGCAGTTTCCAGGACATGTTTCAACATACGTGTGATGGGAATTTGCAATACGATTTCAATTCTTCATGTTTGCGAGTATGCATTCAGCATTTTATTAAAACATTTTACACAGTACCACGGGTAATGCACTAGGTGTTTGCGCCTCCTTTCCCTTTGTTTTATGCACCCGTTTTGGAGTTCCCTGCCTGAGGAGAGCAGCATACCAGTCTTCCCCTTTGAAGTGAGCGCTTGGCTGAAATATTTGTTTAGCGGAGGAAGGGGATCAATTCTGGAGCCGCTTGGTGATTACTAATGCGTGTGTTTGAACCCCTGTATTAGGGTGGTCAACTGTATTTGGTCAAAAGCTGTGTGTGCTGATGGTGGAGGTGGCAGTTTCTATTCAGAATCCTTGTCCCTGCTCATCCCATCAAGCTGTGTGTTTTTTTCCAAAGGGAAATGGACTTTATGTGCCCTTTAGTTTTCTAATGAAAGCGCTGCATTCTTAGGTTTTTATATTTTTCTGTTTGTGACCAGAAAATATGTTAGCAGCTTTCTATACAAACTAGTCAGTCTGAGCACAGATATTCTTGTATATATTTTTATGCTTTAACAATAATACCTATAACTGCTGCTAAGTCCACTTTAAGGATTGCTTTTTCATGACAAATAGACACCTTCTCAGAACAACATGACACCGTTGTCAATGATTTCCTGACATGTCACAATATATGGCATTGACCTGCCTGTAAATGTCCTGTTTATGCATTTTTTTTTTTTGGTACCATCTTTTAGCTATAGGAACAGGAGGTGGAAAAATTGGTTATAGCATAGGTCCACTTTATCCTTAATTCCTGTAAAGAAACCCAACCACTGAATCATAACATGCAAAGCAGGCCACTGAAAGAAAAAGAAAGATTGAGAAAAACAGAAGGAAAGTTTCTACTTTGTCACATGAAAAAAAACAATTTAAATACTGGGAGGAGGGGTATCAATTCCCAACACTGGGGATGGGGGTTCAAATAACTGACCTCCAAAAATCTCCAGTTCCCTCAAGCCATCAACCAGGATCCGGTCAGAAACCCAACGCTGGAGGGAAAAAAAATAAACAAGGAAAAAAGTGATACAAGAGTACAAAATGCAGACAAGGAACTGACAGTATACCAGGTCTGGGAGTGTTCAGTGTTTTTGTCTATTATGATGAGGAATAAGAGATACAATTTTGTTAGGGGAACATAAAATATTAATATTTTGTATCTTTAAAGCCCAAGTCTCTAAAATGTATTTAAATTTGGATAGAAGGAAGCTTGGTCACGTGTATCTTAGGGAGATTATGGGATGGAAGGTTAGGACAGTGTTTCTCAACTCCAGTCCTCGGGGCACACTAACAGGCCAGATTTTAAGTATTACCTTGGGGAGATGCAGACCAGAATACTGCAATCTCTGAGCAGCAAATGATATCACCTGTGATGTATTTCAGTTATCTTGCAAATCTGGCCTGTTAGTGGGCCCTGAGGACCGGAGTTGAGAAACACTGGGTTAGGAGAAACACAATTTTTAAAGTTGGGAACATCTGGTGCTGCTGTATATAGAAACCAATCTGCTTTCAGGTTTTTTTTTTTTTTTGTTTTTGTCAAAGCCTAATTGAACCAGCTAAAGGCCCCTTTCCCACAGCTGATCCGATCCACCTGTCAGTTTTTCAGGCGGACCTGATCGGATGCTCCATGCATCCCTATGGGGCAGCTGGTGTCAGCGGAGACATCTCCGCTGACACCCGCTGCTATCTGATCCAATCTGTGAAATTCAGACTGATGGAAACCCTTTTTTCCATCCGTTTGGAGGATCGGATGAGAAGGGACAGGCGGTCCGTTTTCATCCGATCTCCCCATAGAGGACAGCGGGGATCTGACAGCTCCGTCTCTGCACACAGAGCAGAGACAGCTGTCATCCGCCTGCTCAGCGGGAATCGGCGGATCGATCCCCCCCCGCTGAGCAGAACGGATTCCTTAAGGCGCACCACCCATGTGAAAGGGGCCTAAGTTACCAGCTGATTGGCTACCATGCACAGCTGCAGCAGATTGTGCACTCTTCAGTTTTAGTAAATCAACCCACATGTTTTGTGTAGATTCCCAGGGACGAACAGTCATTTTATTTCAACAGTGATGAGTTCAGGCATGTCCAGACACAGGTTGGAACCCACCTGAGCCATCCTGCTGTGAGTCCAAGTTCACACATACGTGATGCGGGAACCCTGCAAATCCACTCTTCCCGCATCGCATTCAACTCGCAGGCAGTTCACACTGCCATATGTGAATTGCTGGGGGGTGTCAATACAAAGTTAACGACACCCCCAGATCAGTTTGCATATCGCAGTGGGAACTGTCAGTTTGGAAATTAATCGGATCGCATAGGTGTGAACACCCATGCGATCCGATTCTGGTGTGGACCCAAAAAAGCGTCCTGTGCGAGTTGTGTCTGAATGCGATGCGAATTCAGCCAATCTGTATGGCTGAATTTGCATCGCGCAGACATCGCATGAGATTTGCAGAGCAGTGCGCTCCGAATCACATGCGACGTCTGTCATCGCGTATATGTGAACCGGCACTGAAGCTGACAGCCGATCACAGGCGGCAGAGGCATTCCCCACCCCGTAGCCGCACATGTACATGACATCATAGTGATGTTATTATCCAACTTCAATAATAACATTGGCTCACCGTGCGGTAGATACGATCGGTGTCTTGTTCTTAACTGCATGCAGGTAAAAAGGCCTTAAATTGCTCAAGCACAGAATAAAACTCCCTTTAATGCCAGCCACGGTGGCTACACCTAACTACTTTCCTTCTATTCCATTTTGCCATGGGAGAAAAAACAGATGACTGGCGATCCTCTGGATCAACTGTGGGTACAGGGTGGTGTATATGGAGGTTTTCTATTGGTTTATTTGGTTGAACTAGATGTCTTTTTTTACCCTCTGTAAGTGCATTTTGGAGAGATCTCCTCTCATTACTGTCTTCTTTGGATAGAAAATGTCCCCAACAGAACAAAGACAGCAAACAAATGAATAAACCTTCCTGCATGTTTGACCCGCCTTGTATCTGGCTGGATTTCTCACCACTCTGACCGGTGGCAGTTCTGGGGTGATGACATTGGACAGCGGCTATAATATATATATATATATATATATATATTGCTGCTGGACTTACCGCCAGAGGCTCCAAGAATTCACAGACCAGAGGAGAAATAAATGTTACAAAGGAAATCATAAATTCCTACATTGAGGGCAACTTACAAGAAAAGACATGAGGTCCTCTTTATGTCAAATAGATGTTAAGATGCCATAAACTAGAACCTGAAACGTTAGAAAAGATCAGATTAATTCCAATAAAACTCATTTATTAAAAGTAAAACCTCTCGCAGAGAGCTAAACATGCAGTAAAAATGTATAAATTCCTTAGTCAAAATCCACACAGCAATTTAGATTTTAAACTGACAGCTTCATTCTGTTCTGACATAAACCGCCCTAGGCAGCATTTCCAAATAATACCGACAACACTAAACTAAATACCCTCCTCCAGGACATCTCCTACACTGCTCACCTCTGACTTCCTCTCTGACAGGGAGTTGGACTTCGTACATATACCACAAATCACTGACAACAATTAATAAAGGAATGCCATGTGAAATAAAACAATGATCCATATGAAATAGAGGCTTTCAGTGGTTCACGCCAAACTCTGGGCAAACAGCTGAATGCAGAGACAATATCATTTAGAAAAGGATTTATAAAATTGTCCAGCCATTCCTAAATTTAAACAGCTCTGCTAGACAGCATAGACAGGTTGGTGACCTGACTTTTCTCTGCTAATGTTAAGCGAAACAGCTAGGTCATTGCCCCACCCCCAGCTCCCTCCTCTCACACTTGATTGGCTTAGAGTGCTGCTTCCTTATTTCACAAGACCTTCTTCTGAATTACTTTCACCATGACTACACGCAAGGAACCCCACAGAACTGTTGTCACCATGACTACACACAGTATCACCATGACTACACAGGACCCCATCAAACTGCTGCACCATGACTACACACAGTATCACCCAATGAACTGCTGTCACCATGACTACACACAGTATCACCCACTGAACTGCTGTCACCATGATTACACACAGTATCACCCACAGAACTTCTCTGGCCAAGACTACACACATCAAACTGCTGTCACCATGACTACACACAGGGACCCCCACTGAACTGTTGTCACCATGCCTACACACAGTATCACCCACTGAACTGCTGTCACCATGACTACACACAGTTTAACCCACTGAACTGCTGTCACCATGACTACACACAGTATCACCCACAGAAATTCTCTCGCCATGACTACACACATGAAACTGCTGTCACCATGACTACACATCAAACTGCTCTCACCATGACTACACACATCAAACTGCTCTCACCATGACTACACACAGGGACCCCCACTGAACTGTTGTCACCATGTTTACACACAGTATCTCACTGAACTGCTGTCACCATGACTACCCACAGGATTACCCATTGAACTGCTGTCACCATGACTACCCACAGGGACCCCCACTGAACTGCTATCACCATGACTACCCACAGGATTACCCATTGAACTGCTGTCACCATGACTACCCACAGTATCACCCACAGAACTTCTCTGGCCAAGACTACACACATCAAACTGCTGTCACCATGACTACACATAGGGACCCCCACTGAACTGTTGTCACCATGACTACACACAGTATCACCCACTGAACTGCTGTCACCATGACTACCCACAGGATTACCTCTTGAACTGCTGTCACCATGACTACACACAGTATCACCCACAGAACTTCTCTCGCCATGACTACACACATCAAACTGCTCTCACCATGACTACACACAGGGACCCCCATTGAACTGTTGTCACCATGCCTACACACAGTATCACCCACTGAACTGCTGTCACCATGACTACCCACAGGTTTACCCATTGAACTGCTGTCACCATGACTACCCACAGGTTTACCCATTGAACTGCTGTCACCATGACTACCCACAGGATTACCTCTTGAACTGCTGTCACCATGACTACCCACAGGATTACCTCTTGAACTGCTGTCACCATGACTACACACAGGACCCCAGCCTGGACTATTAATAATCCCAATCCTGGAGCTCCCCTATATGAAGTACTGAGAATAGCACTCTCCAATGGCAGACTACTACATAGTCCCCCGCCCTGCCTTGTAGTACACACCCCTCCTAGGAGCAACAATACCATAAATGGGGGGCTCCCCTCCACCGAGGACTGGAGTACGGAGACCCCACACTCTGTACACACGAAGCCCCTCCTCCCTCTCCACCATGCTGGGACTTGTAGTCCTCCCCAGAAACACACAAACAGATACACACCCCTCTCCCTGAACGCCTGCCCGGCTCTCTGCTACTTCCGTTCTGCCCCGGAAATGACCCGGCCTGGGCGGAGACCGCCTGCACGTGTCACTTCCGGTGCGGCCTGTAAGTCAGGAGGGGAGAGTGGAGGAGAGAAGAGGAGCAGCTGCTGGGGGTAATATGGCGGACTGGGGGGTGGTGAATGGTACACCGGGCTCTTATATACGGTTCATGTGATATATATGTATGTGTGTATATGTAGTAGGAGACATGTGGGGTCTGTACAGAGAGCAGTGTATGGAGGACTCTATGGTAAGACTCCTCCAGCACTCTGTATAGTCATCATACATGAAGGAAAGTGTGATTCAGGTAGAAGGAGAGCTGTGTTTGTGATAATATCAATGTTAGTAGTAGTAGATATAAATAAATATTTGTTTTGTATATATATATATATATATATATATATATATATATATATAATAACTTTGAATTGGAAATATAGTGTAATCTGTCCCCCTCCTGGACTTCTACATGATGGCAGTGTGGGTGAGTTGATTACATGGCAGGGTTACCCGCAGCAATAATGTGAGCGATATTATGACTTTGATCTGGAAATACAACACAATCTGTCCCCCTCCTGGACTTCTACATAATGGCGGCCGGGTTGTATGGCGGTGTGGGTGGGCTGTGGCACCTCCATTACATGGCAGGGTTACCCGCAGCAATATTGTGAGCAATATTATGTATTGATCTTGAAATATAAGCTAATCTGTCCCCCTCCTGGACTTCTACATGATGGCGGCTGGGTTGTTTTGCGGTGTGGGTTGGCTTTGGCACCTCCATTACATGGCAGGGTTACCCGCAGCAATGATGTGAGCAATGTTAGGACTTTGATCTGGAAATACAACACAATCTGTCCCCCTCCTGGACTTCTACATAATGGCGGCCGGGTTGTATGGCGGTGTGGGTGGGCTGTGGCACCTCCATTACATGGCAGGGTTACCCGCAGCAATATTGTGAGCAATATTATGTATTGATCTTGAAATATAAGCTAATCTGTCCCCCTCCTGGACTTCTACATGATGGCGGCCAGGTTGTTTTGCGGTGTGGGTTGGCTTTGGCATCTCCATTACATGGCAGGGTTACCAACAGCATAATTATGAGCGATATTATGACTTTGATCTGGAAATAGAACACAATCTGTCCCCCTCCTGGACTTTTACATGATGGAGGCCGAGTTGTATGGCGGTGTGGGCGTGCTGTGGCACCTCCATTACATTGCAGGGTTACAGGCAGCAATATTGTGACTGCAGTCTGCGTCCGTGCACATCTCAAGCATGTGTGCAAGGATTACCATTGCCGTATCTCCTCATCCATAGCTGGCTTGTACGGGGGAAGCACAGGCAGTAATCATATAACCGCTATGGGTGGTGCCATGAAAACAGCAGTGTTGTCATCCGTGGCCGCATGTGCAGTAACACTAATATTGTTGCGGATGGCGCATGTGGCTCCCTTAACCACTTTCTGCCTGCCCCAACGTCCCTTTAAACTGTCCAGAATGCTGGAGGGGGGCGGTAGCAATCACGTGATCAGAAGCCAGTCCTGCCGGCTACAAATCTGTAGCCACTACCGGGAGCTGTCTGCAGAGGTGTATATGTTCAGTGTGTGGGTGTTAAAGATTGCCCTTTTGCTGCTGCACATCATGTGTATTAGGTGGTCATAAAGGGGTTAAAATGGCAGCAGTATCTCCGTTGGTAGCAGCAGGTAGGTGATAACATTTCCCCACAGCATAAGTGCCAGGTATCGGCGCCATTTTGGGTAAGACCACAATACTACTGCACACTTCCTGTGTCATAGGTGCAAAGTATTTGTGCCATTTCAGGTCAGGGCAATGGCAGTATTACATGTGGCGCAGTGTTACTGTTTTAAAGTGGAACTGAATATAAACAGTGAACATTTGTAATAGGGAACGTCTAGAAATTTGAATCATCGTGCCCTGAAAAATCAACCTTTTCATCTGGAAATGAGAAGTGCGCTTTCTGGTATGTGAGGGGTGCCTAGACACTCCTGTACCTTTAACTTCATAGCTGTATATCTGTGTGAGATCTCAGGCACTGCTGCCTCTGACTAGGGATGCACCGAAATGAAATTCTTGGCCGAAGCCGAATAATAATGAAATGCTTGGCCGAATAACGAACGCGGTGTTTCGCATTTTTTCCATTTATTTTGCCAATTTTTTCACCATTACAATAATTAAATGGTAAAAATTAGCTTTTTACTATTTTGTGTTGCTTTTCAGATAAATAAATCAAATAACAAAAATACAATTTCAAAATATTCTGTAAATGGTAGCGGTGGCCAGCGAACCTCTCCATGTGGTCACTATGCAGCTGCTCAGGCACTGGACCCAGAAGACTGCGGTGATCAGTGGAGGAGGGGCATTTCCAGCTTCCCCAGGGATCCGTCAGGTAAGTACACTGGTCCAGTCTGGACCAATACAAATCATACCCACATGTCGGCTTCAATGTTATTTATTCCTAACCGGAGTGTACTAGTATTACACACAGCGATCACTGTACACATGGAGCACACAGGGGCTCATACACAGTATCTGTGCTCCCTCTTACCAGGCTCCCCCTCGTCCTCCCACAACACATGCGCACACTGCATGCTCCGCTCTTCTCCAGCAGCTCTCTCTGCTCCTGGGGACTCAGCTCAGCTGGGAGATGCCGAACCAGCAGCGTCCTTCCAACCTCCTTCCCCCCCGCATCCATCTCTCTATCACTCTCAGGCTACAAACACAACTTCCGCCCAAACAGAAAGGATTTCTTCAGGAAACATCGCGAGACTTGAGCCGCCCTCTGTTGTGTATAGAAGAGAGCAACCGGAAGTGACGAGGATATGTGGAGAAGTTTAACTGCCTGGTAAAGCCTGAGGTGTGCACTGTCCTCCTAGTGGTAAAAATAAATCATTTACTACAGAACTTCATTGTTCGGCAAAATTTATTCGGCCTATTTACTTATTCGGCCGAACACCGAAAGTGGTTTTTTTTTGGCTATTTTCGGCCGAATAATTTCGGTTGCCGAACATTCGGTGCATCGCTACCTCTGACTGATAGTCTCACAAGATTAAGAGTGGGAATTGGCGATATATTTATGCTTTTTTGCTCCCTGTTCTTCTTTCTGGAGGCTCATGGGGAAGCAGAGACCTGCCTCTACCAAGATGGCACCCTCAATACCGATACACGGAGCTCTTTTGCTCGCTGTTCTTTCTGGAAGCTCTGTCATGGGGAAGCGGAGACCTGCCTCTACCAAGATGGCACCCTCAATACCGATACACGGAGCTCTTTTGCTCACTGTTCTTTCTGGAGGCTCTGTCATGGGGAAGCGGAGACCTGCCTCTACCAAGATGGCACCCTCAATACGGAGACACTGAGCTCTTTTGCTCACTGTTCTTTCTGGTCATGGGGAAGCAGAGACCTGCCTCTACCAAGATGGCGCCCTCAATACCGATACACGGAGCTCTTTTGCTCACTGTTCCTTCTGGAGGCTCTGTCATGGGGAAGCAGAGACCTGCCTCTACCAAGATGGCGCCCTCAATACCGAGACACGGAGCTCTTTTGCTCACTGTTCTTTCTGGAGGCTCTGTCATGGGGAAGCAGACCTGTCTCTACCAAGATGGTGCCCGCAGTACGGAGACACAGAGCTCTTTTGTTCACTGTTCTCTTTGCTGAAGGCTCTGTCATGAGGAAGAAAAGCCCTGCCTCTACCAAGATGGTGGTCTTCATACAGACACACAAAGCTCTTTTGGTCCCTGTTGTCCTTGTTAGAGGCTGTGTCATAAGGAAGCAAAGCCCTGCCTCTACCAAAATGGCGGCCTTCATATAGGGACGCAGAGCTTTTTTTGCTCACTGTTTTCTTTGTTGGAGGCTCTGATCTGAGGAAGTAAAGTCCTGTCTCTACTAAGATGGCAGCCTCCATGCAGAGACACAGAGCTCTTTTGCTCCCTGCTCTCCTTGTTAGAGGCTCTGTCATTAGGAAGCAAAGCTCTGCCAAGATGGCAGCCTTAATACAGAGACACAGAGCTCTTTTGCTCACTGTTCTCTTTGCTGGAGGCTCTGCCATGAGGAAGCAAAGCTCTACCAAAATCAGTTCACAGAACTCTGTCCCCCCCTATAATGGAGCCAGGGACCATGAACAGCAGCAATCTTACAATGCCTGCCCCTTCCCATGAAGTGAGAGGACCACTATTGCCAAGGATGTCAGCAAATATGGTAGAATTCAAAACAGCCATTACCATCATTTTAAAATGTAAGATGATATCCCTCTGTGGAGCAAACATGACTTCCCTGCCCCCCGGCTTCTATTAAGGCTCACTTTATAGGTAGTGAAAAAGCTTTAAAATGGTAAGTTTACCTTTTCTGGAAAAAGTGAACTAACGCTGGTCATCCCCCCGACTCTGCTGCATATTGTAGGCCATGCCACATGCTCCTGGTTTGCTTGCCATGTTGAGTATGACGGATGCTCACTCCAGGGTTGTGTATTGAGTTTTATGGACTACTTCACTGGGGGCATCACGGCCGCAATGGGCTCCAGAGGGATGGCCAGGATATTTGGAGTTAGTTAGCCTTTTCTTTTCTGAAAAGGTGAACTTACCCTTTAAAGCAGCACAGGCACTGTACAGCAGTATGTTGAATCTTTTTTTGTCTTGTCACTCTGTACTGGTTTTGTGCCGCATATGATCCATTCAATCAATGTATAAAATCAGTGGCATCTACAGCTATTGTGACAATAAGACTGTATCCTTTGTATGTGCTATTTTACTGGTATAACTGCATGAACGTAAACAGAATTCTGTTCCTAGCTGCCATATATCCTTCACGCTGGAAATGAAAACTAACATCTATATATATATATATATATTGTTACGTGCTGGTACGCAGGGTGTCTCTGGGTGACATGTGGCTTCCTTCCACTGCACTCCTGTCCCTGTCAATCATTGAGACAGATTGAGACTCCTAATGTGCAGTCCCCCTCTAGAGCAGCCTTTCTCAACTTTTTCAACACAGAGGAACCCTTGAAATACATTTCTGGTCTCGGGGAACCCATGCTAAAAATTCAAATTCCACAACTCATGACACATTAGTGTGACAGTCAGTGTGAAGAATGCCCCTAAAGGCCCGTACACACGTAGCGATTGTCGGCCGTAAATATTCGGCCACCGACCGATCGGCCGATTGTAGGCTTGTTAGTATGATGCTTCCGACAACCGACTGCGAATTTTCGGCCGAACAGAATCGGGTGTGCAGGCTCTAAAATTTTTGTTGGCCAACACCAGAACGGCCGATTGTTCCTCAGTCAGTACAGAATTCGGCCGACAAACAGCAGATGAGCAAGACTGGGCATGCTCAGAGAAGAAAAAACACACGGAAAGTTAACCATCACATGACATCACTTCTGCAGTCGGCTGTTGTTGGCCGACAAAATTCGTGTGCAGTCTTTAGCTCTTTTCAACCGACAGGACAGCACCGGACAAAAGATGGCCGATCGTTCGGCCGACAATCGCTACATGTGTATGGGGCTTTACTCTTCTCATCATTGGGAAGAATTACCCCCTTACAGATAGCTAAAAGAAACAATGATGTCATTGGGAACTTATCTGAGAGGCAGACATTGGCCATTTCTCAAGGAACCCCCAGCAACCTCAGGAGGGACCCTGGTTGAGAAACCCTGTTCTAGAGTGTAGATAAGGATGAACTCCTAGTGTAGAATTAGCAAGAAACGTTAAGGCTTTACAAAGTTTTGCTTACCAAACTTAACACTAGCTAGGAAGGACGTATTTAAAGCGAAGTTACGCCCCCCCCCCCCCCTCCAAAAATTAAAAGTCAGCAGCTACACATACTGTACACATACTGTAGCTGCTGACTTTTAATATTAGGAGGACACTTACCTGTCCTTGAGTCCAGCGATGTCAGCGCTGCAGCGGATGTTTCCATCGACTGTCGGGTGCTGCCGCCGCAAGGTAATTGCAGTAAAGCTTTGCGGCTTCGCGGCCGGGTCCCTACTGCGCATGTGCGAAGAGCGCTGCGCTCAGTAATTGGCCACAAAGCAGAGGGAGGAGTAGGGGGCCGAACCTGTGATGAACCTCGCCGCGGCAAGGTCCGACAGAAGTGGGGGTACCTGTCAAAAAGAGGTACTCGCTCCCCCCTGAAAGGTGCCAAATTGTGGCACCAGAGGGGGGGAGGAGACAGATAAGCAGTTTTGATTGGAACCCTGCTTTAAAGACCAAGTCTACCTTTTGCTAAAAAAATACTTAATGCTTTTTTCAGATAAAAAAAATGTGCATTTGTTATTTCTTTGCCTGCAAAGCATTGCAACCAGGATCAGTGGATTAGGAGTGCAATGCACAGGCTCCTGCACACTCTTCTCCCGACATTCTCTCTGGATGTAAATGCGTATTGCTGCATGTTTAGAATTGTAAGGGGACTCCAGGGGAGGGGTGTTGCGCAGGGCACAGTGAGCCAGGAAGGGATTACCTCCTTAAGGAGATTACTTGAAGTATTTTACTGTCTGAGCTTGGTTAGATTACTGTTGTCATTAAGGGACCCTTAATCTTTGTTTACCATAGCCATGAGATGAGCTCCCCCATCCTGCCTTGGCCGTCAGGGGGATAGAATCGAGCAGACAGGTTAGTGCACCTTGTATGATCACTATTGTAACCCTGCAGATAAGTCAAACCTGTCTGCATTGACATAAACTGTTATGTGCTGCCAAACAGGGCATGTCAGCATATATAGTTTTGCCAAGGGGGGTCTGATGATGATTGCACATCCAGCCATCCTTAAGTCTGTGTCCATTCTAAATAGACAAAGATTCAGAGATGGTTCCTTGTGAGCTGTGCCAGACACCCCAGCAGGGGAAATAGGGATTGTGTGCTTGTTAAGTCAGCAGTGGGGTCCCCCCATTCCTATAGTGTTGAGACAATCCACGTTTGAAAATGTATGAACACTTGATGTTTGATTATAGGTGCACATCTGACTTCTGTCTATTATCTATTGCCCCCACCCCACCAGGACAGTCAGTTCTTACAGCTATACTAGCTGCTGTCAGAATACACTGATCTGCAGTTTGCAAAAAAACATTTCAAAATGTCCCTTCAACAGAATTTGATCACCTGATTTCTGTCAGGTGGGGGCTGCCATACACAATAATTGAAAATTCAGCTGGTCCCTGCTTTTGGTTGGCAATACATTATACCGTATATTAGAGCCAGATACTTAATGGATTCAAGCATTGCATGCAAAACCCATACAGGATAAAACTGGGAGTAATCATTATCGATATGCACATTGGGAACACTTATAAGGATTTCTTGACATGCTGGGTTGGATCCATGTATCCCAGTTCCTCTTGCCAGGGACAGAAATGAAAAGGAAAATGGGGGATCCTCTATGGAGGATCGGATGAAAACGGACCGCCTGTCCGTTTTCATCTGATCCGATACTCCAGGTGGATGGAAAATAGGGTTTCCATCTGTCTGGATTTCACGGACAGGATTGGATCGGATAGTAGCGGGTGTCAGTGGAGATGTCACCGCTGACATCCACCGCTCCATAGGGGTGCATGGAGCATCCAATCGTGTCCTCCTGATAAAACTGATAGGCGGACCGGATCGAAAAGCCCGTGTGAAAAGGGCTCTAACACAAATTGCTAATTGGCCAATCACATGGCAGCAACACAATGCATTTAGGCATCTAGACGTGGGGAAGACGACTGGCTGAAGTTCAAACCGAGCATCAGAATGAGGAAGAAGGGGGGATTTAGGTGACTTTGAATGTGGCATGGTTGTTGGTGCCAGATGGACTGGTTTTAAGTATTTCAAAAACTGCTGATCTACTGAGATTTTCACACACTGCTGTCTCTCGGAATAACAGAGAATGGTGGGAAAAAGAGAAAATATCCAGTGAGCAGATGTGTGGAGGAAAATACCTTGTTGATGTCGGAGGCGGATGGGCAGACTGGTTCCAGATGATAGGCAACAGTAACTCAACCTCTCGTTACAACCAAAGTATGCAGAATACCATCTCTGAACGCACAACACATCAAAGCTTGTAGCAGATGGGTTACAACAGCAGAAGACCTCACCGGGTGCCACTCCTGTCAGCTAAGAAAAGGAAACTGAAGCTACAATTCGGACAGGTTTACCAAAGTTTGACAATAGAAGATTGAAAAAACGTTGCCTGGTCTGATGAGTATTGATTTCAGCTTCTGCATTCAGATGGTAGAGTCAGAATTTGGTGTAAACAACATGAAAGCATGGATCCATCCGGAATTGTATCAATGGTTCAGACTGGTGGTGGTGTAATGGTGTGGGGGATATTTTCTTGGCACACTTTGATCCCCTTAGTACCAATTGTGCAATCTCCAACACCACGGCCTACCTGAGTATTGTTTATGACCATGTCCATCCCTTTATGACTACAGTGTACCCATCTTCTGATGGCTCCTTCCAGCAGGATAATGCACCATGTCACAAAGCTCAAATCTTCTCACCACTGGTTTCTTGAACATGACAATGAGGTTACTGTACTCCAATGGCCTCCACGCTCGCCACATCTCATCCAATAGAGCATTTTTTGGGATTTGGTAGAGATGGAGATTTGCATTATAGATGTGCAGCCGACAACCCTGCGGCAACTGCGCGATATTATGTTAATATGGAGCAAAATCTCTGAAGAATGTTTCCAACACCTTGTTGAATCTATGCCATGAGTAATGAAGGCAGTTCTGAAGGCAAAAGGGGATCCAACCCCAAGCAAGGTGGACCTAAAAAATTAGCTGGAGGGGGTGTATTGCAGTTGTCAGGGTAAAGAAAATCTCTAAGATTCATTAAATAAGTGTGACCTGCACTGCATTTCTAATAGTCCCACATTTATCTTGTCTAGATCACAAATTCTATCACATATTTGCACCCAATGTTCTAGACCAGGGATCTCCAAACTTTTTAAACAACGGGCCAGGTTACTGTCCTTCAGACATTAGGGGGGCCGAGCTATGGCCAGTGGGATTAAAAAAAATGCCCCAGCATCAGTGGAAGTAAACAGTGACTCAGGTGGTCAGTGGGACTAAAACATTCCATAGCACCTGTGGTCAGTGGGAGGAATGGTGCCCCATCATTGGTATTGGTAAGAGAAATAGTGCCCCATTGATGACAGTGGGAGGAATGGTGCCCTATCATTGGTATTGGTAAAAGAAATAGTGCCCCATTGATGTCAGTGGGAGGAATGGTGCCCCATCATTGGTATTGGTAAGAGAAATAGTGCCCCATTGATGACAGTGGGAGGAATGGTGCCCTATCATTGGTATTGGTAAAAGAAATAGTGCCCCATTGATGTCAGTGGGAGGAATGGTGCCCCATCATTGGTATTGGTAAGAGAAATAGTGCCGCGTTGTTGTCAGTGGGAGGAATGGCGCCCCATCATTGGTATTGGTAAGAGAAATAGTGCCCCATTGATGTCAGTGGGAGGAATGGCGCCCCATCATTGGTATTGGTAAGAGAAATAGTGCTGCGTTGTTGTCAGTGGGAGGAATGGCGCCCCATTATTGGTAAGAAAAATAGTGCCCCATTGATGTCAGTGGGAGGAATGGTGCCCCATCATTGGTATTGGTAAAAGAAATAGTGCCCCATTGATGTCAGTGGGAGGAATGGCGCCCCATCATTGGTATTGGTAAGAGAAATAGTGCCCCATTGTTGTCAGTGGGAGGAATGGCGCCCCATCATTGGTATTGGTCAGAGAAATATTGCCGCATTGTTGTCAGTGGGAGGAATGGTGCCCCATCATTGGTATTGGTAAGAGAAATAGTGCCGCATTGTTGTCAGTGGGAGGAATGGCGCCCCATCGTTGGTATTGGTAAGAGAAATAGTGCCCCATTGATGTCAGTGGGAGGAATGGTGCCCCATCATTGGTATTGGTAAGAGAAATAGTGCCCCATTGATGTCAGTGGGAGGAATGGCGCCCCATCGTTGGTATTGGTAAGAGAAATAGTGCCCCATTGATGTCAGTGGGAGGAATGGCGCCCCATCGTTGGTATTGGTAAGAGAAATAGTGCCCCATTGATGTCAGTGGGAGGAATGGTGCCCCATCATTGGTATTGGTAAGAGAAATAGTGCCCCATTGATGTCAGTGGGAGGAATGGCGCCCCATCATTGGTTTTGGTAAGAGAAATAGTGCCCCATTGATGTCAGTGGGAGGAATGGGGCCCCATCATTGGTATTGGTAAGAGAAATAGTGCTGCGTTGTTGTCAGTGGGAGGAATGGTGCCCCGTCATTGGTATTGGTAAGAGAAATAGTGCCGCATTGTGATTGGGAGGAATGGAGCCCCATCATTGGTATTGGTAAGAGAAATAGTGCCCCATTGATGTCAGTGGGAGGAATGGTGCCCCATCATTGGTATTGGTCAGAGAAATAGTGCCGCATTGTTGTCAGTGGGAGGAATGGTGCCCCATCATTGGTATTGGTCAGAGAAATAGTGCCCCATTGATGTCAGTGGGAGGAATGGTGCCATATTGTTAGCGTGCGTGGAAGAAAGAGTGTCATATTGTTGGTTTCATTTTATATAACAGTGCTCCGTCCGTGGTGTCAGTGGGAGGAATGGCGCCCCATCATTGGTAAGAGAAATAGTGCCGCATTGTTATTGTCAGTGGGAGGAATGGCACCCCATCATTGGTATTGGTAAGAGAAATAGTGCCCCATTGATGTCAGTGGGAGGAATAGCGCCCTATTGTTAGCGTGCGTGGAAGAAAGAGTGCCATATTGTTGGTTTCAGTGGGTATAACAGTGCTCCATCCTTGGTGTCAGTGGGAGGAATAGCATCCCAAGGACCAGGTAAAAGCAAACAAAGGGCTGCAGTTTGTAGACCACTGTTGCAGGCTAGAAGAAAATGAAGTTACTAATTACACAAATCACTATAATATTTTTTTTTCTTTCTCCTCTGCAGTATGTATTCAGCAAAGATGTTGTCCCGCCTGTTGGCAGCTGTCGTCCTTCTGCTGCTGGTGACCGCCTCCAGCGCCAAGTTCCAAGAGTTTGACGATGGTGATGATGTGACCGAATATGATGACAACGATTTTGCAGAGTTTGAGGACACTCCAGAGGAGACGGCCACTGTCCACCCTCCCCAGCAGGCCCCGCCGGAGGAAGAGGAGGAGGAAGAGGAGGATGATGAAGAGGCCACGGTAGAAGTGGAAGGGCAGGAAGAATTTGAACTGGATGCAGAGGGACAAGTAAGATGTTTATGGCTTCATCACAGCACATTTTATTTTTTTTCCTGGAAGAGGGGCACAGAACAGGCAGCTCTTGTGACACGAGTCTTGGTTCAGTGTACACAACAATGTGACTGGATGTACTAACACAATGGCTTTTATAGAACACAGAAAGGTTGTAGGATGTGTAGGTCAGGTGGACACACAGACAACTAAACAGTTAAAGCATTTAAGCTTCCCTTAGTGCCGGTTCACACTAACGCGTCACGACTTCGGGGGCGACCTGTGAAGTCGCGTGCACCACGACTTCGGCGCGACTTGCACTGACTTCATATAATGAATGTTTATGCAAGTCGCCCTGAAGTAGTACAGGAACCTTTTTCTAAGTCAGAGCGACTTGAGTTTCTCCTATTAGAACGGGTCCTGTAGCACACAATGGACCGTGACTTGTCAGGCTGACCAGTCGCCTGACAAGTTGCGGTAGTGTGAATGGGGTCTTAAAGTGTTACTAAACCCACAACGGTAAAATCAGTGTGTATATGCAGTAAATCATGCTTGTTATACTCACTCACTGTGGAACCTAAGGGGGTTTATCCTCTGCATTGTATAAAAGGGCTGTTTGATCCTGTCTTCTCGGTTCCTTCCCTTCTTCCACATTCCCCAAACCATCTCATGATAGAACAGAGCCTTGGGGGCACTCTGCACATGAGTTTGGTGTGTATTGCTAGAGTTTTTTTTTTTTTTTTTTTCCCTTTTATGAGAGTGCATGTGATCAGCACAGGGCCAATCAGCACTGTCCAGACAGAGGGTCAGGCGTCCTGTAGCCTCATAGGGCAATCAGGGGAGAATGAAAACTCCTCCTTCAAGCTTTACCCAGATGCTGATAGAAGTCACTAGACTGCTCTAACTGCTGATGGGGAAAAAGTATTTAGCAGTTTATATTTACTAAAATAATTGCATTTCCGTGTTCTGTGTACTGTGGGAGACCAGATATAGTGACTGCAGGCTCGTGGGTTTAGTAACACTTTAAAGCGGTTGTAAACCCTATGAAAAAAATAAATAAAAAAAAAAAAAACCTGCAAGACAAAGGCATAATGAGCTAGTATGCATCGCATACTAGCCCATTATGTTTAACTTACCTTAAAACGAAGCCCCGACACGGACCCCCGGACATCGATGCAGGCGCTGCCATGATCCCTCGTCGTCTCTTCCGGGTTCGGCGGCTCCGGCGCGCTGATTGGCCGGAAGAGACGGCTCCAGCGCGCTGATTGGCCGGAGCCGCGATGACGTCACTCCCGCGCATGCGCGCGGGAGTGATTTTTCCGGCAAGCTCCCGGCAAGTTAATTGAAGGTCCCCCCGGACCTTCAGAGCGCATGCGCCGCTCACGCGAGCGGCTGCATGCACTGTAAATATCTCCTAAACCGTGCCGGTTTAGGAGATATTATTTGTACCTACAGGTAAGCCTTATTATAGGCTTACCTGTAGGTAAAAGTGTCAAAAAGCGGGATACAACCGCTTTAACATTGTAAAAGTTGTAATTCTCAGACATTATTTGGATACTAGAAATAGCTTCTTTCATCGCCAATGTTGGCACAGAAACGCCTAAAACTTTTAATGAGGAGAAGCTTAGTGTGGAATAGAAAGGGCTGGTTTAGTCAAACCCTTGCTTTATCCATGCAGGACCCCTTTTCTCCAGAAGCACAAACTCTCTTCTACTTTGCTGCCACATCCCTTTGCTTAGTCACGAAAAGTATAGGCAATACCCTGTGACTTGCTCAGTGTGATAGCACTGGTGTTTAATGATTGGTCCAGTGCTCTCTGGTTGTGGGTGCGTACCCAACCACCACAATGAGAACTGAAGCTATGTATGAGCTCTGAGGGATGGGTATATTAAAGTGAGTTAATGCTTTTCTCTGTTGGGAAAAGCAGTTTCCTTTAATACAGATCACCACCCACACCCCGATTTTTTATTTGTTTCCCCCTCGCTGTTACCCCCCTGCTTACTGGAAGGTGGGTGCTGCACATTTCAGATACTCACCCATCCACCGTTGTCTGCGGAGATCCTCTCATGCCAAGCCACTGATCGGTCCTGTGCACTGCTACGTTATCCCTGACAACATCAATAGGCCCGCTGCCTCTTCCAGGTTCAACAGGTGGGACTCTTGATGACATGCAACTAGAAGCGCCCCCCCCCCCCCCTGTGAATTGCACTGTAAGGCCTCCTGGGATATGTGATGAGGCACAGTTGGGTACAGTACATGTCATTTGCCTGTGATGTACATATCTAAGGGAGTGCAGCAAGTACAGTACACGTCATTTTCCTGTGATGTATATATCCCAGAGAGCACAGCGGGCACAGTACACGTCATTTTCCTGTGATGTACATATCCCCGAAGGCACAGTACACATCATTTGCCTGTGATGTACATATCCCAGAGAGCACAGCAAGCACAGTACACGTCATTTTCCTGTGATATACATATCCCAGAAGGCACCGCGGGCACAGTACACCTCATTCGCCTGTGATGTACATATCCCAGGGAGCACAGTACACATTCGCCTGTGATGTACATATCCAAGGGAGCGCAGCAAGCACTGTACATGTCATTTAGAACTTTAATTTTCTGGTTGAAAATCTGCTTTAAGTGTCGGGTCACACTTATGCAATGCGGGAAGGCTGCGAATTCGCAGCCTGTTCCCGCATCGCATCCGCACAAGAGGCAGTTCACATTGCCATATGCGATACGCTGGGGGTGTCAATGAAATGTTAACGACACCCCCAGTTTGTGCGATCTTTACAGTTCGCACAGGATCGGATCGCACAAGTGTGAAACACTGTGCGATCCGATCCTGATGCGGCTGAAAAAAAGGGTCCTGTGCGTCTTTGCTGCGGGTGCAGTGCGAATTTAGCCATACAAAGTGTATGGCTGAATTCGCACCGCACAGCCGATCGCATGTAATGAAGGAGCAGTGCGCTCCGATATTACATGCGATCGCCGCAGCCACAAGAATGTGAACCTTCACTAAGAGAAGTATGACTTTTATTTATTTTATTTTTTTAAGAATCATACTTTCCTAGGTGGATGCAGCATCGGTCCCCTGCCGGCTCTTAACACCGAGAATGGAGCGATCAAACACCACAGATCTCTCCATTCTCACAGTTCCCTAAGCGGAGAGCTGGTAACAGTCACTGCTCTCTGCTCTGCCCCCTCCTCTGTCAGTGGAGCGCAGGGCTGTGGAGGGGGTGGCAGCGGCTGTCTCAGTGGTTCGCTGAGAGGCTGAGCTGAGTGCTGGTCCAGATATGTGGTCGGATCCGGACGCCATTGTCGCAATCTTGCCTGAGCCTGGACTGGCTCTGTGACGTCAGTCGACATCGGGCCTTAGAACGAACTGAACTCCTGTGATCCATAGAGCTTTAACTGTACTTCTCCTTTTAAAAGGTTACTCCACTTTCGTGGGGGAAAAAAAATAGCAAATAAAAAAGAATATAGTGTATACAATTGCGACAAAGATCCTATTATGATTGAATGTTATTAAAAATTACCTTTCCTTTTCAATCTGCAGCTGTTTTAATTTTCTGTAAATGCAATGCAATATGGCTGCCTGGAGCTGTTCTGTACACAGAATGTATACTGACCACACCCCCAGAAACATAATTTCCTGCTTGTGTGATTGGCTCACTGATTTTCCCAGAAGTCTGCCTAAGATACAAGTCAGATTTCTGGCATCCCCTGCCATAAAAATTTCATTTTTGATTAGATACTCCCAAAAGGAACACGTCTAAAGGGATGCAGGCCCAGCAGATTTCCTCATTGAAGCCCTGCAGGTGCCACAGCTGATTATTAATTATGAAACCACTTCCATTAGATCCCCTGAGCACAGAGGAACAAACAATGATTTCTTCAGAATAACAAAAGGTGGGAATCTGCAACAGTTTGTTAAAATCCGTGCAATGTACAGAGATCACCCAGAGGGGAATGTGTTTTTCTCAACAAAAGTGGAGTTACGCTTTAAGGTTAGGTAATGTTCCGTTTAGGTGTTAATTGCTAGGTTGTGTTAGGGCAAAACCACATCGTATTCTCACATTTCTGATTAGCACCCTAAGAGCTTGTCACTCAAAGCATAGAATGTTATGTTGATGTGTTTTTGAGCTCAACAAAATGCATTTTCACTTTACTTGTATTCTTTCTTTTTTATTTGTAACTTCACATGACAACCTCCATTTACTTTTGTGTCTCAGGAGTCGGATACGGACACTGAACCATACGACGATGAAGAGTTTGAAGGTTATGAAGATAAGATTGATTCAGGCAGCCCCAGCAAGAACAAGGATCCCATCACCATTGTGGATGTAAGGAAAAATATTCCTATTCTCTAAATATACTGTATAATATGGAGGGGAATTTAACGTGTATGACAAAAAAAAAAAATTTATACTGCACCTCCTGAGGCTACCAAAATAAATGTATTGATTAGACTAAAAATTACTGTAGCACCCTTCTAATCAGGTGCTAGGTAAAAGCATCAGATTGCTTTCCTGCTTATCAGAGAGCAGGGTTTCTAGTTTTGCCTGTTACATGTGTCCAGGGTGTGATTCACTTAGGCTGAGGGAGTGTCCCCACTGTATCCAATAGGGGAGCCTGTTGGACAGTGGAGGAAACCCAGCCAGTGACACACAGGCTTTTGTGGCAGTCCCAGTGGGAGGGCACAACGGTGGTGCATCCTGGGATTGGACCTAAAAGCCAAGGGCACATGTAACAGGGCATCTTTGACGGGAAGAAGAGTCCCAGGAGGAGGGTGACGGCTTACTCTCCTCCTGTCAGCAAGGAAAGCGGTCACAGGCAGTCGGCCTGGGGAGCCAGAGTGTGGTGCCGTGCTGAAAGGTCCAGGATGCTGACTGCGGAGTTTAAGGCACAGCTCACTGAGGAAAAACAGTGTCTGCGAGTACCAGGGAGCCTGCCGGGGGTCTGTCCAGAAAGGGGACCACTCCAGTGAGGTCCGAGGACAAGAGCTTGCACACATGGTCAGTAAGAAAGGGGGTGCCAAGTTAGACCCTGAAGAGCGATTCACAAGATAGTTTAATATTCAGATCTTCACTTCAGTGGCAAGGTGAAGCAGCGGCCTTGCTGCATTCTACAATCAGTTGTCCTCAGAATTGTGCATAGTTACTAGTTGGAGTATCCCACTCATCCCTTCTCCTATCCAAGTTCCTAAATAAATACAAAAAAAAACCCCAAATCCCCTGGACTGTTTAATGACTGAGACAAGTGTCAAGATTTAATGGACTGTTGCTATGGGTAACCCAGGGGAATCCGCTTTAAGCAGCTCCCATGGGGGCAGTGCTACATTACAATAATACAGTGCATGTCTCATAGACCCCCCTCTGGAGCGGCCCTGAAGTCCTCTCCTCCCGAAACCACCTAAAACCCCTAACTCCCCCTAGGATGTAATATAGGAGACCCAATACCTCCCTATGGTATGAGCAGTCCGCTGGATATAAAAATAGAGAACTAGAAGTCTGTGTCACCTGGGTACATAATTGTTGAAGATGTGGGATAGGTAATGTATAATAGACAATACGGCAAGGCAAGATGATACAAAAAGCATGCAGTCTCCTGACTACTGTAACTACGGCTCATCGGTATGTGCCGGGCCCAGCTGTTTGGAAAGCAATAATCTGCAGTGTAGCAGCTGATTGATCATCAGCTGTGGTGGCGGATTGCTGGTCAGGGTTAGCTGACTCCAATGAAGGTATAGCAGTCTTGCCGGCTAGAGTGTCATTTTCTCCTCTCTGATCTGTGGAGGAAGGAGGCTGTATCAGATACAAATGTGCAGGGTGATACAAAAGACGGTCTCTCCAGGTTACTGACTCTACGCCGGGTGCAGCCTGCTTGGGGAGCAATACTCTGCAGTGTTAGCAGCTGATTGACCATCGGTTCTAGAGCGGAATGCTAGTCAAGGTAAAATGTATTCCATACACGTACTTGCAACAATGTGTTAGCCTCACCATTCCTGCCAGCTTGTGTATCCTTTTCACCTCTACGATGTATACGGGAGTAATGCTCGGTTCACACTGGTGCGATTCCTGTGCGGGTTCCCGCATTGCACCTAAATCGCACACTGGTTCACTCTGACCTCTGCGGATGTCAGTGTAAAGGTAATGACACCCCCAGATCGCAATGCGAATTGTGAAATGGTACAAACTGTATGGCGGAGTTTGCATTGCACGGACATCGCATGCTGTACGAATTACACGCGATGTCTTTGTTCACACAAGTGTGAACCCAGCCTAAGCCCTTGTTAACGCTGAATGCGGCTTTGAAATCGTGCAACTTCACTTGAAATCGCACAATTTCAAAGCTGTCTGTCAGTACAAATTCAGGTGCGACTTGGCTGACATCTGAGCGACTTTATGCATAGTAAGTCTGCTTGCCAATTGTTCACCCAGGGGATGTACATAGCAAACAAGGCTGCAATGTGTTCTGTCCAGGACAGGATTTTCTCTATTCTTTTTGCCGCAGTGAGACTTCTTGACTCTCCCTGATGGTTGATGTACACCACTGCCATCGCATTCCCTGAATCCAGAGCTAATGATCTGATACTAGGTCAATCAAATGCTGCAGAGACAGCCAAATTACCTAACTGCCAAGATGTTTATTAAGAGGAGATTCCGATGGCAATCAAGTTCCCTGCACCAACACAGTGCCTCCTACCCAGTCTGACAGGCTGGCATCTGTTGTCATGATCTTCGAAATCACAGGGTGGAATGACTTCCGATGTATGAATCAGATTGAAGCCATCAGGACAGGGACAGGCTGGTGCTTGGCGACAAGTGAAGCTTTATGTCCAATGATAGGACTGACTTGTCCCATGATGACAGAATGTCACGTTACAGATTCCTTAAATGTAGCTGGGAAAATGAACTGCCTCTAAGAAGCCCACCATTAGACCCCAGGACTTTTATGCAGAAGCAAAGACTCAGGCGGCTCCTGGACTGCAGAGCCTATGCAAGTCACACCTGAAATCGCCAAAAGTAGTGCAGAAAGTACTTTTTCAAGTATAAACAGTTCTGTTGCTGACAATAGGGTGCAACTTGTCTTGTGATTTGACCTGTCAAATCGCATGACAAGTCACACAGGTGTGAACATGGGCTAAGGTTGCAGCATCAGATACAAGTGTGTTTGGTACAAGTTAATCTCACCACTCCTGCCGTCTTGTGGGTTCTTGTCTTCTATGTGGTTGGATCATAGAAATGATGACTCCCATGAAAAGTTATTCACCAATATATCCAGCTGCCATGATGGTAAATTGTCTCATGCATTGAGGTCCTGTCGGCGTGCACTTCAAACAGGTATCAGGACTCCAGGTGGGGGAGAGGGGGGGGGTACACCCCCGGTACACCCCCCACCTGATACCTGTTTGAGGTACAGTATCCTTTTTGGTATTTTTTGTCTTATGTATGAAATTTGGATGAGCTTCCCCGATACAGGGTATTGGCACCAATAGAGATACCGCTTCAGAACATAGAATTTACCGCCTAATCCTGGTTTCATTTTATGTTGTGTACCTTTCCACTAGGTCCCTGCTCACCTACAGAACAGCTGGGAGAGCTATTATATGGAAATCCTTATGGTCACTGGCCTCTTAGCCTATATCATGAACTACATCATCGGCAAAAACAAGAACAGCCGCCTTGCACATGCTTGGTTCAACTCCCACAGAGAGCTCCTGGAGAGCAACTTCTCTCTAGTAGGTGAGTGTGGCATTGGGGACATCTAGTGCATCTTTTGATCGGAATGAGTGTATTTTATTGGAAAAAATGCCGCAGATGGCGCTATGTCTAGAATAAGGCATTTACAGAACCAGCTATCAACTAAACTGTTCGTATTCTTTTTGCAGGAGATGATGGGACAAGCAAAGAAGCAGTGAGCACAGGGAAACTGAACCAAGAGAACGAGCACATTTACAACCTCTGGTGTTCTGGACGTCTGTGTTGCGAGGGCATGCTGATTCAGCTGAAGGTGCTGTCATTGTCCTCTGTTTTGTCTTTATACCAGAGTAATGGGTTAAGCCTGTAATATTCAGGGCTAGCAGATTGGCTCTATCCTGATAAAAAATGATTGTATAGATCAGTGTTTCTCAACTCCGGTCCTCAGGGCACACTAACAGGCCAGATTTTAAGTATTACCTTGGGGAGATGCAGACTAGAATACGGCAATCACTGAGCAGCAAATGATATCCGCTGTGATGTACTTCAGTTTTCTTGCAAACCTGGCCTGTTAGTGTGTCCTGAGGACTGGAGTTGAGAAACACTGGTATAGATTAGCTAGCTCCCCATACTACATATTATTATTTATTTTTTGTTAATTCTAAACTGGGTTGTACAGTCAGATTGTAACATGTATTGACCTTTAGGCTGGCTGTACACTATACAATCTCTACAGTTTAAATTTACCAAAACTATGTAATAGGAGGACACACCTGAACAATCCATGAAAATGGCATCAAATCATCAACTACATGGTTAATGCTAGATCTATTAAAAAGATTATACAATCCGATAGTATGGTGGCCAGAAATGTATTATTCTGATTGGTTCTTCACAGAATCCGATAAAACAATCCAGTCTATGAATTCTCAAAAAGACATGGTCATTGATTGATTTTCAAGCAAAACCATTGAACAAATAAGGACGTGTCAATATTTGGTCAATGACGTCATTCAAATGAGGTAGGGTCGGTATCTGGGTGCCCCTTATTATTAAAAGGGGCTTTCAGGTAACGATAAGCTCACTTCCTGCAAACCCCCACAATGCCGGGGTTGTGGGGAAAAGGCCCTTATTCCCATTAACATGGGGACAAGGTACATTGAGGACATGGTATGGTTCAGGAGGGGACGCACGCTTGTTTGCCCCTCCCTTTCCTGGACTGGCAGACTGCATGTCTCGATACGGGTCTGGAATGGATTTTTGGACCAGGGGACCTCACACAGCCAGGAGGGGGTGGGGTCTCCCTGATCTTTGACCTCTCTTGTTATTGTTATGAAATTGGAAAAAGTTAAGGCTTGTACACACTATAAGAAAATTGGGCGAAAATTTTAGTCCAAAGAATTTTCGTATGATTTTTTACACAACTTTCGACAGCCTATTCCGAATTTTGGTACAAAAATTCTCGAAGGGACAAACTCAGAAATTTTTCTCGTACGGGAATAACAAATTAATTTTGTTTTAACGTGTACCATTTTTGTACAAGAAAAATCAGAAAAAGAATGCACGTGGTCAGAAACAACAAAAGAAAAAGCGTTTTGTGGTACGAGAATTTTCGTACGAATTTTCATTAATCTGTTCGGATTTGCTGTGAAACAACGAGGAAAATCGGACAATCGTTCACCCAATTTTTCAATAGTGTGTACCCCACTTTAAACTCCTCCAACACAGCCAGAGGGGCCCCCTGATCCTTTGTTTATAGATAAAAATAAAATACAGGGGCGCCTCTAATAGAAACAGGTGTAAGTCACCAGCCATGCAATATCTAAATACTTGAATGTTCCTAGCTTTGACAGAGACCCTCCAGCTGCGGATCGGGCAGACGTCATATCTTTTACATATAAATAATCTGTAAGCAAAGCATTAGAACACAAACCTATTGGTTGTAGAAAAGGTATCCCAGCATTAGGTTTGCACTTTTATAGAGATCCTTTATTTGTAATGGATGTAATGTTTATAAAAGATTACATTTCCCTCAAAAGGAAGTTGCAAGTTTTTCAGTTGAAGGGTAAGTCCCAGTTGTTTGCTTCTCTGGGGCAATGGTATTAAAATCTTCTTCTTCCTGTTTTCCAGTTTTTGAAACGCCAGGACCTGTTGAATGTGTTGGCTCGTATGATGCGTCCAGCTTGTGATCAAGTAGTATGTATTTTTTTTAAATACTTCCCATGTACTGCCTCTCATTAAAGGCTTGTTTACACCATACGTGCATGGGAAAACCGTGCAGATTTCACTTGCAGAGACATCAGTTGGCGTCAGTTATGTGCCCTGTTCACCCCAACTTTGAGATCGTGTCCGTTTTTTTCTCCCCTGCAAAAAACTGCATACACGTTGCAGATCTGTGATTATGTGATACCAGTGTTGTGGTGTAAACAGGGCACATAGAGAGCCATTATTTTTGTGTTGTGCCCTTCTAGAACGCATGCATAAAAACTGACCTCTCTGCACCATGGTGTGAATGAGCCCTAAATCTTTGTAGAAAATAAAATTCCCGTGTAATGAGCTCCAGAACTATTCAGCATTTTTCATTTCTGGAAAACATCTCGGCTCTACAGTTCTGTGGTGTGTTTTTAAGACAGTATTTTTTTTTGTCTCTCTGTTACTCCCAAGCAAGTAAAAGTGACAATGAATGATGAGGATATGGATACGTATGTATTTGCCGTTGGTACTCGAAAGACCCTGGCACGGCTGCAGAAAGAGATGCAGGACTTGGTAAGGTTCCCATACTTTGGTAGCTGATGAACCATGATTGTGGTATAAACACCCTAACAGGTCTGTTTTCTTCTGTATAGAGTGAGTTCTGCAGTGATAAGCCCAAGTCTGCAGCCAAGCTGGGGCTCCCGGAATCTCTGGCTATTCTGTCTGAGATGGGGGAGGTCACAGACGGTGTCCTAGACACTAAGGTGTGGAATGAAAACTTTTCCTCTTTATAGCTATAGCCCGATTCCCTCTAGACAAACCACTACATGTGCTCTCTCTTTCTCCCACAGATGGTTCACTTTCTAACAAACTACGCTGATAAGATTGAATCCATCCATTTCTCGGACCAATTTTCTGGTCCAAAGCTTATGCAAGAGTAAGTAATCCGAGCAGGGAGCTATTTTATGTGCGTGATATCATGGCTTTCTGTTGCAGGGGTACCCTGCCCTCTGATGTTAGCTCAAGATAATTATAGTCATTTTATTAAGGAGTAACTCCACATTTGCTGTTGTTAAAAATGTATATTTCTGGTTCAGTTTGTAGCCAGCTGTGATTTTAACCACTTGGCAATCGCCTTATAGCAGGTTTACTGCTACCAGGCGGCTTTTTGGTGCAGAATCACACACACACACACACCACATATATATATATATATATATATATATATAGATAGATAGATAGATAGATAGATAGATAGATAGATAGATAGATAGATAGATAGAGAGAGATATATATATATATATATATATATATATATATCTCTCTATCTATAGATAGATAGATAGAGATATCTAGATATATATACATTTAGTGTGTGTGATTCTGCACTTGTGCCCAAGGGGCACGTGCATGCTTCCCCCTCCGGCGTGCCGCTTTTGCTGTGATCAGTCACAGCAGAAGCGGGTGCCGGCCAATAGATGTCTGCCGGCACCCGCTGATCATTGGGAAGAGAGGCTGGATGGAGCTCTGCCTATCTAAGTAGAGTAGACCTATTTTCTGACAAGCGGGGATGTGATGGATTTTCTTTCCCTGCAAACCGTGGAAATAAAACCATCACATTCCTTAGTAAAAGCAACTCCCAAAGTACACAAAAACACTGGCTGGGCACACATTTAACCCTTTGATCGCCCTAGATGTTTATCCCTTGCCAGTGTCCTTAGTACAGTTGTCCACCTCAATCTCGCAGTCCCACTATAAGTCACTGATCACCACCATTACTAGTATAAAAAAATAAATAAAAAAATCCGGTATATATCCTATAGTTTGTAGATGCTATAACTTGTGTAAACCAATCCATATACTCTGATTTTTTTTAATAAAAATATGTAGCAAAGTACATATTGGCCTAAATTTATGAAAAAAAATAGATTTTTTTTTTTTATTGGATATGTTTTATAGCAGAAAGTAAAAAATATTATCTTTTATTTCAAAATTTTTTGGTCTTTTTTTTGTTTTTATAGCTCAAAAAATAAAAAAATGCAGTGATGATCAAATACCACCAAAAGAAAATTCTATTTGTGGATAAAAAATGTCATACATTTTTTTTTTTTGGTACAGTGTTGAATGATGGCTCAATTGTTAGTTAAAGTTAACACAGTGCCGTTTCGCAAAGAAATGACCTGGTCATTAAGGGGGTAAATCCTCCGCAGGTCAAGTAGTAAAGAACTGGCAGAAATCCCAAATAGGGTTTCCTTGTGTGTGGGAGCGTTCTGTATACTCTTGGCATCATTACCCACTCATATGGTAGGCTCCCTGCTCTTACCAGCACTTTTTTCTCTTATTAACCACTTGCCAACCGCCGCAAGTACATATACTGCGGCGGTCAGCCCCTCACAGGCAGAGTGACGTATCGGTACGTCACTAGCCTGTGAGGCTCTGGGGAGCGAGCGCGCGCTGCCATGGACCCCCCAGCGCGCGTGGCCGGCGGACCCGATGTCCGCCGGTCACTCAGCGATCGTCAGGGGAGAGGGAGAAAGGCAGGCGGCTAGTGTAAACAAGCCGCCTGTCATTCTCCCCTGTGTAGAAGCAATGATCATACTGTTCTACTATGTAGGACCGTTGATCATTGTTCCTACAGCTCAAGCCACAGCCAATCATCGTTAGAATCACGCCCCCTAGGGACACACACAGCCCCTCCCTCTCAAATAAAGTTAACCCCTTCACTGCCAGTGTAATTTTACAGTAACAGTATAGTAACAGTAATATATAGCACTGATTACTGTAGAAATGTCACTGGTAACCCCAAAAGTGTCAAAAATGTCAGTCAAGGGTCCGATCTGTCCGCCCCAATGTCGCAGTACCGCAAGAAAAATCGCAGATCGCCGGCATTACGCGTTAAAAAAAAAAAAAACAACAAAAATCTTTCCATTTCACAAAAATGTGAAAAATATTGTTATTTTTGCAAAATTGACGCTATTTTTTTGTTTATAGCGCATGATCAAAAAATCGCACAGGTGATCAAATACCACCAAAAGAAAGCTCTGTTTGTGGGGGAAAAAAAGGATGTCAAATTCGTTTAGGTACAGCGTCGCTCGACCGCGCAATTGTCCGTTAAAGTCACACAGTGCCGAATTGCAAAATACCCCCTGGTCTTTCAGCAGCCAAATCCTCCGGGGCTTAAGTGGTTAAAACTAAACCTGTTACTATAGTAGGAAGACCCTCCCACCCAACGGTGTAGGATGTAAGAAAAGAATGGAATTTGGAATTTTTGTCCATCAGATTTTTATCAAAGTGTATTTATAGGAATTTTTTTTTTTTTTTGTTAAAACAAATACAGAAAGGGAAAAAAAAGAACAAAGATCAGGTTGCCTAACATCAATAAGCGCATCCGAAAATAACAACATTGATGCAAATGATTCAGTAACGTTAGATTTCTCTTTTGTTCATTGACGGACACAGCACTGCATATTCAGAACCATAAGGTTATATCGCCCCCTACAAGAGTAGGACACTAGGCAGAAAAAAGGACTTTTATCTTTTGTCCATCAGATTGTGCCGGGATCTCTGGTCCTGGCACTTTTTTTTTTTAAATGGCTTGTTTCCTTTTTTATTAAAAAAGAATAGCGCGCAAATGCAAAAGAAATAACTACCAAATCTGAAGACAATCCATAAATAAAAATGGGGGTTTGGTCCCACCATATGGCCATATCGTGCTCAAGCCCACCACTGCGTCAAAGTACCCCATTATCAGTGGGTCCTACACTATCCATGAAAAAGAGATGAATCCAGCCTAACCCTTGGAGATAATACTCCTTGCTGGGAAGGATGTGCAAATGTTTCCTTTTTTGGTTTTCCTGTGAGAGCTACAATCATCTGCCGGGCTGGGCGACAGGCTAGATGATCTAGATCCAGTGGTGCCCCCAGTCTGGCCAGCGAGCACCTACAGACCAGAGCTCTGCGCTGGGTTCACCGCGACATAGCCCCACTGGACGGGGGCCGGCCTGCAAGTTAAACGCCTCACAAGGTTGCATTTGACCGGGTCTTGGCCCGAGTCACAGCATTCCTCCTCACCGACAGCGCCCCATTTCGATGGCGGAGGGGTTCTGTCTGGAGTGGTGCCTGCCTGGTTTAGTGGTATAGTAAGTAAGATGTCCCCCCCCCCCCCCCCCTCTCCCCATGGATGCGGTGTGGAGTGGACATGGGCACCCCCCTGGCAACCAGTCCTGTGGGTTCCCCTCCTCACGGGGTAGCGTGGTGGGTTGGCAGGTGGATGGGGCTGGTGTGCAGCACTGTATTGGGGGGGTGGGCATGGCGCCTGGTGGGACAACCTTCCCGGCTGGGGTGGGTACTGGCAGTTGTTTGTGTCCTGTGCCCGGATCCCCCCTTCCATTGTGGATGTGGCCTGGGCTCCAGGGGTCGCTCCTGGGAGCCCAGTGGTCGGCGGCATTACATTAGGGCCACCTGTGTGTCCCTCCTATATCGGCTATGTTTCTGTAGTCTGGCAGCCGTTTTTGGTTGGTTCGCCGTGCATTAAGAGCATGACAGTGGAGCCTCTAGGCGGCCATTATGGCTGTGGGGGCTCCTCCTTTTCCCCTGGTTTTTGACTCCTGGGTTTCCTTTTCCTCTGGACACCACTACTGGATACTGGTGCAGCTCGGTGCTACTCTGGTGGGATGGTGAGTTCTGATGGGGTCCCTCCCTCTCTCTCTGCTGCAGCTGGTGGATTACATAGTTACATAGTTAGTGAGGTTGAAAAAAGACACAAGTCCATCCAGTCCAACCCATGATGCGTGTGTGTTTGCTTTTAACCGTACATTGTGTACCCCTGTATGTTGTGGTCTTTAAGGTGTACATCTAATAGTTTTTTGAAACTATCTATGCTCCCCGCTGATACGACAGCTTGTGGAAGAGAATTCCACATCCTTACCGCTCTTACAGTGAAGAACCCCCTACGCACTTTAAGGTTAAACCGCCTTTCCTCAAGTTTTAGTGAGTGGCCACGTGTCTTATTGTATTCCCTTTCTCTGAATAGTTTGTTCCTTATGCTAGGGTCGCCAGTACAGTATTTGTACATTGATATCATATCCCCCCTCAATCGTCTCTTCTCCAGAGAGAATAGGTTCAGTGCTTGTAGTCTTTCCTCATAGCCGATGTCCTCCATTCCCCTAATTATTTTTGTTGCCCTCCTCTGGACTTTCTCCAGTTCCAGCACATCCTTCCTGCGGACCGGTGCCCAGAACTGGACAGCATACTCCAGATGTGGCCGGACCAGAGTCTTGTAGAGCGGGAGATTAATCTCTTTATTTCTGGAGTGAATCCCCCTTTTTATACATCCCAGTATTCTGTTGGCTTTGCTTGCGGCGGCTTGGCATTGCATGCCACTGCCAAGCCTGTTGTCTACCAGTACCCCCAAGTCCTTTTCCATCCTAGACTCACCCAGAGGTTCACCCCCTAGTGAATAGCTTGCTTTCTGGTTTCTGGCACCCAAGTGCATTACTTTACATTTTTCTACATTAAACCTCATCTGCCATGTGGTTGCCCACCCCGTTATTTTGTTCAGGTCTGCTTGCAAGATTTCCACATCCTGCATAGAAGATATTGGCATGCCTAATTTAGTATCATCTGCAAATACTGAGATTGTACTAGATATCCCCTCCTCTAGATCATTTATGAATAAATTAAACAGGATTGGTCCCAGGACAGAACCCTGGGGGACCCCACTTTCCACACCCGCCCAATCCGAGTACTCCCCATCAATCACCACCCTCTGGACTCTCCCCTGGAGCCAGGTCTCTATCCAGGTACTCACCTTATGATCCATACCTACCTTCCTTAGTTTGTACAGTAAGCGTTTGTGAGGAACGGTGTCAAAGGCCTTTGCGAAGTCCAGATACACCACATCCACAGGCTTACCTTTATCTAGGTGGCAGCTCACTTCATCGTAGAAGGTTAACAGATTGGTTTGGCACGAACGATTTTTCATGAATCCATGCTGATTTCTACTTATAATACCATTTTCATTACTAAAGTCTTGTATGTGGTCCCTTATCATCCCCTCCAAAATTTTGCAGACTACTGATGTTAGGCTGACCGGCCTATAGTTACCCGGGATATATCTCGGCCCCTTTTTAAATATTGGTACCACGTTGGCTTTTTTCCAATCAGCTGGCACCATACCCGTCTGTAAACTATCCTTAAAGATCAAGAATAATGGTCTGGCAATCACCTGGCTGAGCTCATTAAGAACCCTCGGGTGCAAGCCATCCGGTCCCGGGGATTTATTTATGTTAAGTTTCTCTAGTTTAGCTCTAAGTCTATCCTCTGTTAGCCATGGCGGCACTTCCTGAGGTGTATTATTTAGTTCGGCCTTACAAGCGGGTTTCGTGTAGCCCCCCGATTCCTTTGTGAAGACTGAAGAAAAGAAATTATTTAACACTTCCGCCTTTTCTCTGTCCTCAGTGGCCATTTTTCCTTTATCATCTTTTATGGGGCCAATGTGCTCTGGCCTGGCTTTCTTACTGTTTATATACTTAAAGAACTTCTTGGGGTTCTTTTTGCTCTCCTCCGCTATATGTCTCTCGTGTTCTATTTTAGCCGCCCTGATTTCATCTTTACATTTCTTATTACACTCTTTGTAGTGCTTAAATGCTGCCAATGACCCCTCAGTCTTGTATTTTTTGAAGGCCTTTTCTTTAGCTCTAATATACATTTTAATGTTGGAGTTTAGCCACCCAGGGTTTAGTTTTGCTCTTTTAAATTTATTTCCCTGTGGAATGCACTGGCCCACTCCCTTGTTAAGTATGCTCTTGAAGCACTCCCATTTTTCCTCCGTGTTCTTTGTTCCCAGGGTTCTATCCCATTTGATATTTTCTAGCAGCGAGCGCAGTTTAGGGAAATTGGCTCTTGTGAAATTCAGTGTCCTTATATTACCCTTGTGTTTCCTATTACTGTAATTAATACTGAAACCAATTGACCTATGGTCACTGTTCCCTAAGTTGTCCCGTATTTCTATATCCGTGATCAGGTCTGTATTGTTGGTAATCAGTAGGTCAAGTACCGCATTGCTTCTTGTCGGTGCATTCACCATCTGACCCATGAAATTGTCCTGCAAAACATTTAGGAACTGCCGAGCCTTGGCTGAGTGTGCGGTTCCTTCTGCCCAGTCTATATCTGGATAATTAAAGTCCCCCATTATAATGACATTTCCCATCCTTGCTGCCAATCCTATCTGTAACATGAGGTCCGCCTCACCCTCCTCCCTCTGGTTGGGGGGCCTATAGCATACGCCCAATATTACCTTCCCCGCCGTGCCTTCCCTTTGAAGCTCTACCCATAGGGATTCTGCCTCGTCCTTAGCTCCATTATTAATATCATCCCTCATATTTATCTGTATACTGTTCTTAATATACAAACATACCCCTCCCCCTTTTTTACCTTCTCTATCCCTGCGATAAAGGGAATACCCCTGAATGGACGCCATCCAGTCATGAGAGCTGTCAAACCAAGTCTCAGTTATCCCCACAAAATCTAAGTCCTCCTCAAATATCAGCAGCTCCAGCTCTCCCATCTTGTTGGCCAGGCTTCTGGCATTGGTATACAAACCTCGTAATTTTGATCGGTTATATTTATCCTCTTTTGATGTTTTTAGGCTGCTCTCTTGATTTTTCCCCGTACCCACCCTGGGTATAGGAGCTCCGCACACCCTATCGCTAATGCCCCCATTTCTGCCCTCTGAAACTTGCTTTCCACTGGGTAATTCTACATCTGTACCCTCCCCCCCATTCCCTAGTTTAAAAGCCCCTCTAACTTTTCGGCCATCCTCGCACCCAGTACGGCTGCACCCACCCCATTTAGGTGCAATCCGTTGCTCTACTTTCGGGTAGTAGTCCCCTAGCAGTGCTAGACACTTTGCTGGTGGGTTCCCCCGTTAACTCATTGAGTCTCAGAAGCATGTTTCCCCACCTGACCCCCTCGCGGAGGCAGCAGGTCCCTTGGTGTCCCAGCCCTCCATTGTTGCACTGACGGTGGTCCTGGAGTCCATTGTTTCCCGAGTTGAGGTGGCCTTTGGGCGGCGGGCTAGCAGAAACCTCATCTGTCTCGTCAGACCCTGAAACCCTCACCTGTCTCGTCAGGCCATGACACTGGCTCTACCATCGCGGATGTGGACCACCCTGAAGCCACGCTCCCTGATCTATCAGATAGTGAGGATAATCCCTCCACAACTGTAGCTGCGCATGAGAAGGCCCTAGTTGACCCACTGATTCTATCTGTGCGGAAGACTTTAAAGATGAAGGATGCAGCTGAAGCGTCTGGGGAGTTGGCCATCCCTTTTGGCATCCACAAGCCATCTCGCACGGCAAAGGTGTTCCCCTATCCCTCCTATTTTGACAAGTTTGTCTAAAAAGATTGAGAGTGTCCAAAATGTCCCTTTGTGGTTCCTAAACGCTTTGCTGTGAGGTACCCCTTTTGAAGAGTCACTCCTCAAGAAATAGACTGTCCCACCAGTAGTGGACCCCCCTGTCTCCAGGTTAAAAAAAGGCAACCATGATTCTGATGGAGGAATTCCCGTCTTAAAGGAACTCGGCTGACAGAAAGGCGCCGTCTGTGTCTTGTAATATGTTCACTATTGCTGATTCGGCACTGAAGCCAATCCTGACCATTGCCCTGGTGTCGCAAACACTAACCAAGTGGGCTAAATTTTTGCACCATGATCTTGGGGGTGAGCAGATTCCCCCGGCCTTTGCTGAGTTGGCGGAGCAATTGGTCCAGGGGCTGTAATTTGTCTGCGATGCCTCTTTGGACGTGGCTCCCTTGATTTCTAAGCTATCTGTTTCGACAGTGGTGCTTAGGCATGTGTTGTGGCTTGAGTGTTGGTCTGACTGATTTAAGCTGGATACACACTATCCAACTTTTGTGGTTAGATTTCCTTCAGATTTACCTTTTCTATGTAGTGCAAGGGCCTGCCAGATTGCATACAAATTGAAAGTGTTTAGGTTTGACCTCATATTATATGGTTTTGGTAAATCTAAAGGAAAAAGTCTTCAGAAAATCTTATAGTGTGTATGGCCCATAACCCTTTCAATGCAATCACCTGTTTGGGGCTACCCTGGATGAAATCTATTAAGAGTCTCATGGGGTGAAAGAGTACCTTTCTTCCACAGTCTGGGAAGGGCAAAGAACCTCGTCGGAGACGCTGCTCTTCTTCTTTCTCGTTTTTTTTTTTGTCCCTCGGGGTCCACTGACAAGGGTTCAAAACCTTTCAAGCCCTTCTCGGGAGGTTCAAAGCAGCCCTCATCTGGCAAGCTGAAAGCGTCTCTAGACCCGCGGACAAGGATCCTTTTGGATGAAGATGCGCCCTCACCCATGCCTGGGTTGGGGGGACGTCTTAGTTGGTTTCCCGGCCTGTGGACCTCCTTGGTAAACGAAAAATGGGTTCATAAAGGGAATTTGTCCAATTACAAGATAGTTTTGTTCTTGCCCTCTGGAAAGGTTCTTTCCTTCTTATGTGCGTCTGTCCCCGGACCGATTGCAAGCTCTCTTAGGGGCGGTGCGGGACCTGTTGCTTCAGGGAGTGATTGTTCCAGTATTAGAACGGATTCAACGTTTTTATTCAAACCTATTTACGGTCCCAAAGAAGGAGGGCAAGGTCCGTCCGATTCTGAACCTCAAGACTCTGAACTGCTTTGTGCGGGTACAGGAATTCAGAAAGGAGTCCATTCGCACGGTATTGGCATCCCTACATCAGGGGGATTTTATAACCTCTATTGACATCAAAGATGCTTATTTGCACAATCCAATATGTGCCCGACACCAGCGTTTCCTCCGTTTTGCTGTGGGGGAGAAGCACTATCAGTTTCTGGCGTTACCCTTTGGTCTCGCCTCCGCTCCTCGGGTCTTCACAAAAGTGTTGGCCTTGGTTCTACATCAGCGGGAGATTGCAGTACTAAGCTACCTGGATGACCTCCTCCTGTGAGCAGAATCCTCTTCTGCCTTGATGGATGATGTGGAGATCACTTACAGACCCTGAAGGAGTTTGGTTGGCTTCTAAACTACTGGAAGTCTGCTCTGATTCCATTCAAAAAATTGGATTATCTGGGTCTGACTCTGGATTCAGCTCTAGCCAGAGTGTTCCTTCCTTTTGACAAACTCCAGAAGTTGCATGCTGTGATTCATATATTGCTGTCCAGCAGGTGGTCCTCCCCCTGGACTTGCATGCAGGTGCTGGGCCTGGGACCTTCGAGGCGGTTCCGTTTGCACAGTTCCATACGAGATCCCGGGAAATTGGGACAAGTGTCCAAAGTCACTGGACAATCAGATTTGGCTGAGCTGGAAAACCAGGGGTTCCCTGGTCTGGCGGCTTTGCTCTTCGGCAGGGCAAATCTTTTCTCCCTTTGTGTTGGACAGTGTTCACAACAGATGCCAGTCTGTGTCTGGCTGGGGAGGTGTCCTGGGACTGAACTCCGCTCAGAGTTGTTGGACGCTGGAGGAATCCAGACTATTGATCAATGTCTTGGAACTTAAAGTGATCAGGCTGTACCTGGATCACTGGACGGATCCGCTACAGGGGCTTCTAGTACGGATCTAGTTGGACAATGCCACAGCGGCGACTTATGACAATCCACTAGGGTGAAACCAAAAGTGTGTTGGCGGCTCTCTCTGGTTGACAGAATAATTCCTGCCGGCCCTCTCCGCCTTACACATTCCAGGAGTGGAACACTGGCAGGCGGGCGGACTATCTCAGTTGGTAGGCATTGGACAAAGGGGAGTGGTCCCTTCATCAGGACGTGTTTCATCTGATATGTCTGCGGTGGGGCACCACAGAGGTGGATCTGGTGCGACGTCCCTTGAAGACTGCCTCTCAGGGAGGACCTGCTGTTCCAAGGGCCGATCTTCCATCCTGCTTTACAGTGGCTGGCTTTGATGGCCTGGTTTTTGAAAGCAAGGTGCTGAAGAATAGAGGTATAACCTGGGTCAGGGATTCCGACACTGCTGAAGGCTAGGCAGTCTATCTCCTAAAAATGTTTATCGTACGTGGAAAGCGTACATTTTGTGGTGTGAGTCGAGTGGTGTTCACTCTCGTTCTTTATTGGTGGCTCGGCTTTTGACCTTCTTTCAATGAGGTGTTTAAGCAGAACTTGGCCTTGAGTACCATCAAGGGCCAGGTGTCTGCCCCGGCGGTCTTCTCTCAGCAGCCCCTAGCCACGCATTCCTTGGTGCGTACTATTCATTCAAGGGGTTCGACACCTGGGGCCGCCAGTGAAGTCTGCGGATGCTTCCTTTAGCCGCATAGTTTTGCAGGCTGCTGTTTCAAGGGTCTGTTCCTTCTTTGGGGGTGTATTGTTCAGGTTGGACTCCAGTTGTTTTTTGTTAAGCTCCTGTTACCTTGTCGGCTCTTGTGTTTAGCCTTGGTAATTTTTTGTTGTCCCACCCCTCATGTTTGGCACTGCTTGGGGACATCCCTATGGTTCTGAATATGGAGCGCTGTGTCCTTCAATGAACGAAAGCGAAAATAAGATTTGCGTACTTACCGTAAAATCCATTTCTCTGAGTTTGACTTGACACCACAACCGCCACTCTATGGAGTTTTGATACTTCTGACTCTGCTTTTTACTAAACTGAAGACCTATAGCCGAGAGGGAGATATATACCACCTAGGACTGCACATAGGTGTAGCCAAGTCTTCTTCTTTTTTTTTTTTTTTTTCTCTTTCTGCCTCGTGTCCTACTCCTGTAGGGGATGATATAACCCTATGGTTCTGAATATGGAGCGCTGTGTCCGTCCATGAACTCAGAGAAATGGATTTTACGATATGTACAAAAATCCTTTTTTTTTTTCAAAAATATTGCAGAAATAACCAGTTTATTATATCAATACTATACAGAAACTCTCTATAACAGGCCATTCCAGTCTACTCAAAACATACCCAACCTCTAATATAGAGTAGAACTTGATGCATTCATCCAAATGTTTTCAAATTTTTGCGAAGTATTACGTTGATCGTATGTGCGTTTCTCAAACATTAGATGTTTGACCCTCCCCCCCCCCTATAGCTATTCACTTGGGAAGCTCAGTGTACTGTTGCCTCTTCCCCAGCTGTTATGCAGCTGAGAACAGCTGGAATGTGATCACTCCTAAAAAATGGGGGGAAAATTTTTTTTTTTTTTTTGTATATACGAAACTGCTTTGTCTTTTCATTTCTATTTTAAACTGAATGGGTTGATTTTACAAGGTGATTGTTTACATCAGCCGTCTGTCTTTCTCCCTCTCCTGTGGAAGTTCGCGAGTGGCCGGCTGACATCGGAGCCGCCGGTCACTCGCGCTAGGTCCCCAGGGAACGAGCGGGGGCGGGAGCTCGCCCCCTATAGGCTCGTGGGTGAGCGACGTAGGTCTACGTCTCTTTGCCCAGCAGCGGCAGACTCGTTAAGCGGTCGGCAAGTGGTTAAATTATTGAAATAAATTCAAACATTGCAGGTACTAGTTGATCATATTTGCTGTATCAGAGATTAAACAACATTGTCTGTCATATAAAAAAGCGGCCTGTGACTCTAGATCCTCATGGTAAATTGTAGCTCTGTGGTCTCATTCCTTCCTATGTTACAGGGAGGGGCAGCCACTAAAACTGCCAGAAACTAAGAAGACCCTGTTGTTTACATTTAATGGTGAGTAGCTAGCTCTATAAATGCACTGTACGGCAGATAATGCTGTAAGACTGCACTGGAGTAAACCTTTATCCTTCACACCAGTGCCTGGAGGAGGAAATGCGTCTGTTAAAGATATGGAGTCCCTTCTGCCACTAATGAACATGATCATGTACAGCATTGACAAAGTAAGGAAGTTCCGTTTGAACAGAGAGGTAAGTGGATGCTTTTTACATCAACATGAGTCTCAATTCTGAATGATTTTGCCTGGGGAAGCAAATGTAACATTACATACATACATACATAATCTTGTCTGTTGCGCCTCTTCACTGTATTCTAGGCTGAGTATTGTAGGGTGGTAACATTTCAGTGCTACTTCCTCACTTCTTGCCTGCTCTGTAGTCTCCGTCAAAAGGATTGTACCTGTACGTCCTCTGGTTGAAGTGGTTATGCCGGGGTATGCTGCAGCTGACCCCGGATTTTTTTTTTTTTTTTTGAGTTGTTGATGCTGAATAAAGTAAAAGTGATCTGAGCAGCTAAATAGCCGCTGGATCAATTTTACATGCGACCCACTGGGGAACCTGAGCATAATTTTGGTCTAATGTAAACGGGCCCGTTACCAACCTGTGAAAGTCGCATCTGATTAAACCGATCTTGGTTTGATTGGGTGCTTTTAAGGGCAGAGGAGAGATCTGGGGGTCTAATTATTATTATTATTATTATACAGGATTTATATAGCGCCAACAGTTTGCGCAGCGCTTAACAAATGAAGGCAGACATTACAGTTACAATACAATTTGGAACAAAAGGAATCAGAGGGCCCTGCTCGTTAGAGCTTACAATCTAAAAGATCCCAGATGTCTGTGTAAAGAGAACCTGTCACCATGCTATCACAAGGGATGTTGCATGTTATTGCTATCCCTTGTGATAGCAATAAAAGTGAATAAACAAAATGAAAAGCAGTGTAAAAATATAAACATTATACATTTTTTTATTTAATTTTTTTAAATGTTAAAGCGCCCTGTCAACACACACTCTCTAAACCACAATCCCCCCCCCCCCCCCCCGTGCTTGCGTGCAAAAGGCGAAGCATTCGTATCTTACAACAGTGTTTGCACCACACGTGAGTTATCACTGCAAGCATTCTAACAAGTGCAATAATTCTAGTAGCAGACTTCCTGTTACTCTAAACTTGTAACCTGTAAAGTCTTTTAAAATGATGCCTATGGAGATTTTTAAGTACCGTAGTTTTGTCGCCATTTCATGAGCGGGCACAATTTTAAAGCATAACATGTTTGGTATGTTTTGCTTGGTGTAACATTATCTTTTATATTTAATCAATTGGGTATTCTATGTTTTTGTGCATTAAAATCCATTAAAGTGTACTTTTTTTTTCACAAAAATTGCGTTTAAAAAGAACCGCTGTGCAAATACCATGTGTCATAAAAAAAATTTGCCACTCCCACAATTTTATTCTCTAGGGCCTCTGCTTAATAAATAATGTTTGGGAGTTCTAAGTAAATTTCTATAAAAAAAAAGCTTATTTTTACATTTAAGTGAGATATGTCAGAATAGCCTTAGGCAGCAAGTGGTTAAAGTATAACGTATAATTTTTTTTAGTTTTGGATAGCGTGGAGAAGGATTGGAACACCTGTCAGGTTTTTATTGTGGTTTGTGCCCCAGTTGGGGAGATTTTAACCTCTTTTTGTCCGGTTTACCCTTCTCATTGCAAAAGAAACCAGAACACTAATAGAGGTGAAATTTTCCAATGGGGACACTAATTTTGATCAAAATTTGAGGTTTATTAGCTGAAAACCCCAATGTGACAAATGTGGCAAGGTAGACGCGTTTCACACACTAGTATGTGTGCTTAATCATTACAAGGAAATGTTGGCATCACATCTATAATATATATATATACACATAGGTATCTCAATTGACAACAGGTGATACAAATAAAGAGGCAAACCATTTCCCTAATTGCAGGTGATGCACATGCACCCTAAAAACATATCAGTATTAGTGCACAAGAAAAAATCAAAAACATATAAAAAAAAAATATATATATACAATATACACTTATCTATACAAATAATACTGTACAGGTAATCAGTGGCAGTATAAAATATGTGAAATCATTAAACAGGATAAAGTGTATACAATCCCCCAAGGGAAAGGACATATAAATAGAGCATATAAGTGAGGAGGGAATAAATCGTATGGTGTATGGGGACAAAAATCGTACAATGCAATAAAAACAACCAAGGTAATATAATTGGTAAGGCAATAAAACAAATATGCCATAGATGTATTGTACCATATTTTGACATTCCTCATATATATATATATATATATATATATATATATATATATATATATATATATATATATATATATATATATATATAGAGAGAGATATATATAGAGAGATATATATAGATATATATATATATATATAGAGAGAGATATATATAGAGAGATATATATAGATATATATATATATATATATATAGATATACATATATATGTCATAGATGGTAAAAAATTATTAATTGAAACAATAAGTACCGATAGGTACAACAACATCAGATTATGTGACATGTGGATTTAGATATTACATATATATAATGTGTATACAACCCAGAGAGTGGTACTGGTAAAAAGATATAAACGGGGAAATACTGAATGCCATAGATGAGCAACTCCACAATCAATATATTACAAGCGGCACTACAGCATTCTATGAAGATGTCACTGAAGAAATAGGGCAGGAAATTGCTGAGTGCTACAATTGTATCAATCACCTGGGGCACGTTGTAGTATAAGTAATATGATACAAAGTATCTAATGCTTATGAGAAATCCCAGTCTCACATTTAATAGATACTAAAGGGGAACAATATAGATGTGAGCACGCCCGACAATATAAAAAAAGCTATGAATATAGTGTGTGTGTATGTATGTATGTGTATATGTATATATGTGTGTGTATGTGTGTATATATATATATATATATATATATATATATATATATATATATATATATATATATATATATATATATATATATATATATATAATATATAATACCGCAAAGCGTGCACACACCTACATGTCACCCTATAAACATGGATGATGTAGAGTGTGGAACTGAATATATATTATTTGTATCACCTGTTAATTGAGATACCTATGTATGTGTGTGTGTGTATATGTATATATATATATATATATATATATATATATATATATATATATATATATAGAGATGTGATGCCAACATTTCCTTGTAATGATTAAGCACACATACTAGTGTGTGAAACGCGTCTACCTTGCCACATTTGTCACATTGGGATGTTCAGCCAATAAACCTGAATTTTGATCACACCTGGAGTGCAGCCATTTCTTCTATGATTAATTCTCCACGGAGGCGAGCCGAGGCATGCATCGGTGTGTCATCAGGCTTCTGGAATCACCTAGAGCAGTGAGTTCTCTTCTCTTTTGTATTGGGACGCTAATTTTGGTGACTCTGGTGACATTCCGGGATTTCTTCTCACTTCCTGTTTTGGCTATGGGACAGGAATTAAAGAGAAATCAGTCCAATGGGACACAGATGAGAAAAAAAAATCCTTGATTACTATCCAAAATGGGGGGAAAAAAAGGTTTTGCATTTAGTTACCGTTTAGGTCCACTTTTTTGTATACCTTTTCTTTCTCCAAACCTGACAGGTTTTTACCACTTTAACCATATTCTAAATCAGCTTAGCATGGCTACCAATCATCAGCTTTTGCTTTCATTTTCAAAGCTGAACTGGACAAGCTGAAAATATAAGCTGATTGGTTCTTTTGCGCCTCTGCAGTCAGTTCCAGCTTGAATAAATTCCCCTCCATTGTCTTTATATGCACTTTAGGACATCAGTTATATAATCACATACAGGTCCCTCTCAAAAAATTAGCATATTGTGATAAAGTTCATTATTTTCTGTAATGTACTGATAAACATTAGACTTTCATATATTTTAGATTCATTACACACAACTGAAGTAGTGCAAGCCTTTTATTGTTTTAATATTGATGATTTTGGCATACAGCTCATGAAAAACCAAAATTCCTATCTCAAAAAATTAGCATATTTCATCCGACCAATAAAAAAAGTGTTTTTAATACAAAAAAAAGTCAACCTTCAAATAATTATGTTCAGTTATGCACTCAGAACTTGGTCGGGAATCCTTTTGCAGAAATGACTGCTTCAATGCGGCGTGGCATGGAGGCAATCAGCCTGTGGCACTGCTGAGGTGTTATGGAGGCCCAGGATGCTTCGATAGCGGCCTTGAGCTCATCCAGAGTGTTGGGTCTTGCGTCTCTCAACTTTCTCTTCACAACATCACCACAGATTCTCTATGGGGTTCAGGTCAGGAGAGTTGGCAGGCCAATTGAGCACAGTAATACCATGGTCAGTAAACCATTTACCAGTGGTTTTGGCACTGTGAGCAGGTGCCAGGTCGTGCTGAAAAATGAAATCTTCATCTCCATAAAGCTTTTCAGCAGATGGAAGCATGAAGTGCTCCAAAATCTCCTGATAGCTAGCTGCATTGACCCTGCCCTTGATAAAACACAGTGGACCAACACCAGCAGCTGATATGGCACCCCAGACCATCACTGACTGTGGGTACTTGACACTGGACTTCAGGCATTTTGGCATTTCCCTCTCCCCAGTCTTCCTCCAGACTCTGGCACCTTGATTTCCCGAATGACATGCAAAATTTGCTTTCATCCGAAAAAAGTACTTTGGACCACTGAGCAACAGTCCAGTGCTGCTTCTCTGTAGCCCAGGTCAGGCGCTTCTGCCGCTGTTTCTGGTTCAAAAGTGGCTTGACCTGGGGAATGCAGCACCTGTAGCCCATTTCCTGCACACGCCTGTACACTGTGGCTCTAGATGTTTCTACTCCAGACTCAGTCCACTGCTTCCGCAGGTCCCCCAAGGTCTGGAATCGGTCCTTCTCCACAATCTTCCTCAGGGTCCGGTAACCTCTTCTCGTTGTGCAGCGTTTTCTGCCACACTTTTTCCTTCCCACAGACTTCCCACTGAGGTGCCTTGATACAGCACTCTGGGAACAGCCTATTCGTTCAGAAATTTCTTTCTGTGTCTTACCCTCTTGCTTGAGGGTGTCAATGATGGCCACCTGGACAGCAGTCAGGTTGGCAGTCTTACCCATGATTGCGGTTTTGAGTAATGAACCAGGCTGGGAGTTTTTAAAAGCCTCAGGAATCTTTTGCAGGTGTTTAGAGTTAATTAGTTGATTCAGATGATTAGGTTAATAGCTCGTTTAGAGAACCTTTTCATGATATGCTAATTTTTTGAGATAGGAATTTTGGTTTTTCATGAGCTGTATGCCAAAATCATCAATATTAAAACCATAAAAGGCTTGCACTACTTCAGTTGTGTGTAATGAATCTAAAATATATGAAAGTCGAATGTTTATCAGTACATTACAGAAAATAATGAACTTTATCACAACAGAGACCTGTAATTGCCATCTGTGCTGCCCATCCCTATATTTTACCCTTCATAAACATTTTGTACGTTGATGGCAGGGCAAACAGAAAGCTGATAAGAACCGCTCCCGCGTGGAAGAAAACTTTTTGAAGCTAACGCATGTGCAGCGCCAAGAAGCAGCCCAGAGTCGGCGGGAGGAGAAGAAACGTGCAGAAAAGGAGCGCATCATGAATGAGGAAGATCCTGACAAACAGCGTCGGCTGGAAGTAAGCACATTGTATAGGAGCAAGAACAGTTCATACATATTCTTTCTTTCCTCTTACAGTGCATAGTTTTGGAATTTTTTTATTTTTTTGCACAGAAAGTTTAATACTTTGTTCTTTTTACCACTCTCTCAGGAAGCCGCCCAGCGCCGTGAGCAGAAGAAGATAGAAAAGAAACAAATGAAGATGAAGCAGATCAAAGTGAAGGCCATGTAAAAGAATTATGCTGCTTTTAACCCAAACCTTTATTATCCCTTCACCTGCAGGGGAAGAGAGAAGCCTGATTTAGCAGCTGTACTTCCTTCCAGTGCAGAGATATGCCTTTTGTTAAAGAAAAGGTAATGTCATCTGAGTTTCCACATACATGCTGCCAGATAACCCATGTGATTACTCACAGACCCTAGAACTTTTCAGATAAAGCGTGTTTCTCTGCTTGTGTTTTATACTAAGGTCAGAGAAAATCTATATTGTCAACTTTGTTAAAGCCCAGCTCCAGCCAATTTTTTTTATAGTTTTGGAAGGTTAGTACCTATCCGCTACGGAGATCCATCCTCTCTATTTGTCCTGTTGACACTTTTCTGTGGGACAGAAAGTGATGGAAAATCAAAATATACTTTTCAATCATTTCTGAAAAGTTGTCAACTTTATATTGCTGAGTCCCCATTTGTGAGTGTTCTTCACTTCCTGTGTATTTGATGAGTGTCACACAAACCAGGAAGTGATGGGGAATCCTCCCCAGTGGGGACCTAGAAAGCATTAAAACACATTCTCTAGTAGAGTAATGCTGGCCATACACTAGCCGAAAGATCGTTTGAAAATCTGTCATTTGGTCCAATCGTTCCTTTTTCGTTCAGTTAATGGGCACAAATAGAAAGTAGTTTTTAACTTTTCAGAGCCGAAAAATCGAAGAAACAGTTTTGAAAACCTGCCGGCCAAACGATAAATTGAAAGGTTAATGTGTTTCTCGGCTGACCTGTTTGCACTAGGCATATGTGACAAAGTGAACGAAAAACTGATTCATTTATGTCCATTGAACGATTTATCGTTCGAAATTCGGTCATTACATGATGGCACATCTGCTCTCACGGCTGATATTTCATTTTTCGAAAATGAGTTCCCCCGATATTTCGGCTAGTGTATGGCCAGCTTAAGGCCTAGTCAGATGCCAGAAGAGGATTCCAATTAACCCTGATGGGAGTTGTTACCCTATTGGCCAAGAACTCTGCCAAATGTTGCTGGTTTAGCTAGTGAGGGAGAGGCTCATTAGCAAGAGGTAAGTGGTCTGTTGGCTTGTGTGACATCAGACACAGAGTTTTTAAACTTGATCAGGATTTTATTGCTGTCTGTGCCCCCACTGTGTGGGATTTCACCCCATTTCCTGTTTAGGTGATGGCTGTTAGAACAGAAAGTGGGGAGCAAAGCTCAACAGGGATGCTGATGGCATATATAAACCTTGACAGTGGTTCTAACTCTTCCTATTTTGGTTGGACTAGGGCTTTAACCATTTGTCTCCACATTAAATTCTCTTAAAGTAGAAGTAAACCCTGTGAACGTTTTCAGCCAAGGAAGCTGCCATCTTGGCCTCTGTTTAATCTTCAACTGCCATGGTGCTGCACCTGTGATCAGTTATGACACCAGCCATTGGATGCTTTGACACTTTGGGTGAGAGCCCAACCAATGGGACAGTTACATTCCCGGGATGTGCCGGAAATGTAACTGTTTTTTTTAAACTATTAAATGGATGGGTTTACTTCCGCTTTAAAGAAACTGTCTGCTTGTTCACATGGGACCTTGTGACATCACTATAACACAAAGTGGGGATAAAATAATAGTGGAAACGGTATTTCACTGCTGTAACGGTTCGCAATCAATCTGATTGATTTGAGGCTGTTTTTATATAGGTTACAGCTCATCGCTGCTCCCAAAATACCAGTACCTGTTTTAAGAACCCCATTATTTGGCTTTTCTGCTACCCTGCACTTTAGAAGGGATTCAGGAAATTCTGTTTTTAATACTTAACTATGCTCTCCCTTCTTCAGCTCCCATCCCAAATTTTATAGATATAATATAAAAGTATTTAAGTTATTGCAAAAATATTTCTGAAAGCTGTATAAAACAAAATAAAGGTAGTATTATTGGTAGGATGTCCACCAGAAGGGGGGCAGTAGAGATGCCGTGTGCTTGGATTACTAACCTCTACTGGAGAAATGGTACTTATAAGAGATGTGAAGTTCAGTTCAGTTCACAAGAGCATGCGGTATTCTCATTACCATTCATTGCTTTTTTTTTTTTTTTTTTAATTTTAATTGAGAAATAGATTGTCAAATCATTGATAGCATTACCATGTGCATTGGATACGCTTATGGCCCACATTTTATATCTTTAATTTTTTTTTTTGAGTGTTATTTGTAAAGGGTAATTCATAAAGGTTCTTGCACCCTAAAATACCTCTAGCTTCAGGGTGGTAATAACTGGGAATGTTAATTTTGATTTCGCTGAGAGAAACTTTTGAGGTGATAAAATCACAAGTCGTTCAAAAATAAGTCTTTCAGACATTAAATGGGCATTTCATGTGAAGGAATACAAGTCCGCACCTAAACTATTTCTTTTTTCATCCATCGAGGGACAAAGCAAGACATTCACCTTCAGGTTATATTGCTGCCCACTGCAGGATTGGACACTTTGGAAGCATTACTGTAGGCCAGCTCAGGGTGGGCCTTTAGGTCGTCCATGAGAAAGACTAAACGATTTTTGCTAACATCTTTTTTGCTACTTTTTAGTAGGCTACTGTTTCCCAGATTTGCAAATCTGCCGCCTGGTCCCCTATTCACATGGTTTACAAGGTGGATGTTGGGGTCTTATCGCATGCCATCTTCTGGTGCAATGTTCTTTGGGCATCTGCTGTAGGGTGCCCCTAGTTCTCTGTTTTGTTCTTTGGCCTGTTAACATACGTTTGCTACCCACCCCTCAGTTGGATTTCTTTTGGACATAGAAAAAGTTTGACTTTCTATATCCCTCAATGGACAAGAAAGGAAAGAAAAGGATTTTTGTACTCGAGGGACTCATTGTGTTTCTTATCGTGCTCTTGGCACTGCTTGCTACAAAATTGAGCTATACTGGTGGTAGAAGGGGTTACGCTGGGCTGGCCTACTTTTTTTTTTTGCCAGTGTTCAGTCTTACTGTAGGCGACCATATAACACGTAGATGAAAAGACTTCTTGCGTTCCTCGATGCACTCCAAGAAAAGATTTTTACGTTGAGCCCAAATATCTTGTTTTATGTCTCCGACATGAACATTTTGGCAGTGGGACAGCCACTGGTGTTTTCAGGGGATGGGAAGAAGAAGATGGAGCTACAGGAAAAAACTTGATGAATACAATAACCTAAGACCTATTTTTTGGAATGGATTCTGTATGGTTCTTCTCTGCAGTACATCAGTTCTCAATGCATCAAAACCCACCAAAACATCTACCTCCACTACTAAAACAGGCATACATAGAAATTATAAATTTTCCTGTCATTTTAAAGTATAACTAAAGGTACAAATTTGTTTTTTTTCAACTGAGTGGAGAGCGGTTAGAACACCAGGATACTGAAGAAAGGAAAGACACTGCTCCAGGTGTATAGTGTGTGGTGATTGCCAGGAGATAGGATATCCAATAGAGTGCTGGCCCCGGCCCGCCTCCGTAGGAACACTTGTAGGAAAATAAATAGCCGCACATCCAGGGATTCCAATAGGTTTCAAATACCTTTATTTCCAAAAAGTTGCAAGTGATGACACCAAAGACACCAGCATGAAGTCTCGTAGACGCGTTTCACACATACATCTTGTGCGTAATGATTAAGCACAAGATGTATGTGTGAAACGCGTCTACGAGACTTCATGCTGGTGTCTTTGATGTCATCACTTGCAACTTTTGGCAAATAAAGGTATTTGAAACCTATTGAAATCCCTGGATGTGCGGTTAGAACACCAGGGATTTCCTCACTTTGAAGGGATTCCCTCCCACTATTTGTTTCAGTTATTGGACAGAAAGTGAAGGGAAATCTCCGCAAAGGGACAGAGATGGCAAAAACAAACCTGGCAGGGGTTATAACCCTCCATTACTCTTATCTGAGATGAAAGAAAAAAATGTTTTGCCTTTAGTTCTACTTTTAAAGTAAATCGAACGATAGATGGAAGCTGCCAATGCTTACTGCCTGACAGTGCTTGGTTCTTGGCTTTCGGCCCTTGATCCAGAATCCAGCATGCAGCAAGTTTGTTTAGCCTTAAAGCAAAACTCTCAATTTACATATTTTGCTCTGGAAAATGGTTAAGCCAATGGGTCAACATTGACAGTCAGGCAGCTGGAGTAGCCACCATTGGCAGTTTCCATGTTTTTCAGTAGAGTTTTTCTTTAAAGTTCCCCTGCCACTTACATCTGGGGCCCCTAATTCTTAGACTTAAAAAAATTAATAATTCAGGTTGTTATCCCACTGGCTATGCCCCTTTTGGATGGACACAGCTGTAGTCTGTAGGTTTTATGCTGTAATCTAAGCTTCTTGGTCTCAGTAGGACCAATAACCTGTATCCTTTTTAAAGTGGTCCCATCACAAGTATTTTGCACACCCCTCCATTAGCTACAAGTTTCATATGGATATAAATCCTGTTCAATGGATGAAAACTAAAATATTACCAAGTAACACTAATGAAGAAAACCATAATATCTAAAGCTATGCAAAAAAAAGAATACATTTAAAGTTGTAGGCCATAATCTATATGAAGCTAAGTCTTGAAGCTAATATTTCTAAAATACTGGCCAGTAGTTAGGTGTTTTTCATATTTACACTTCTCAATTATCACTCCCTGCTTGTTTCACGAGTCACTGATAAATGCGTATGTCCTGCAGTGCCCCTGCTGGTGAAATCCAGAATAGCATCTCCCTTGCAATGCAGTGGAGCGTTCAATGAGCAGTGCCATTGTTGGGCAGACAAACTAAGACCCCATTCACACTGGGGCGACGCTACTTGCCGGGGCGACCTCACAGGTCGCGGTGCGCAGCTCGCACCGCGACCTCGGAGCGGCCGGCACGGACTTCATATCCTTGAAGTCAATGCAGGTCGCCCCAAAGAAGCTCCGGACCCTTCTTCTAAGTCGGAGCGACTTGTGTCGCTCCTATTAGAACGGGTCCACAGCTTCTCTATGGCAGGCGACCAGGTCGCCCCAGTGTGAACGGGGTCTTAGACTTTCAATAGAAAGAGCAGCAGAAATATATCTGGTTATATGTGGTTTTTATGACAAGCTAGACAGATGGTGGCTGGGCCATGAAAGGGTCTAATTTTAGGCTCAGTTTTTCAGTTAATGTAGAATAGTAATTTACTACTTGTGATTTGTTGCTTTAATTTTCAAGGATGAATGTAAAGCTTATGTGATCACAGGAGTGTGGAATAAAGCGGTTGATCATCTGGTCTTAAAGTGAACTTGTACTTTGGCCCCCTGCCCCTTCTAGCTGTCTTCTGTTAGCTTGACAACTGATGTGTTTCCCCGGGGCTTTGTGTAATATTTAATCCAGTAAAAGATTACACAAGGACCCCTCCTGTTTTACAGGACTCTGGTCAGCAGTTGGCCATTTAGGCACCCAGTGCTGCACATGGGTCAAGGAGGAGAGTTTGAAGCCGCTATTCTTTTCTCTGACAATAAAACCGAAAAATAGTAGAGAAGACAAGGGAAGCATAAACTGCGGGTAATAAAGTCATACTAAAGTCTTGTGTTTTTTTGGTTAAAAATAACAAACATGTTCTACTTACCTGCTCTGTGTAGTGGTTTTGCACAGAGCAGCCTTGAACCTCTTCTTCTCGGGTCCCTCGCCAGTGCTCCTGGCCCCTCACTCCTGCCAAGTGCCCCCACAGCAAGCAACTTGCTATGGGGGCAACCGAGCCAAGCCACTGCGATAAGTGTTCATTCAGACACGGATATGTGCCTCACCCCTGCCCCCATTCTCTCCTCATTGGCTCACTGACTTTGACAGCAGCAAGATCCAATTGCGCCCACTGCTGTGTCTGTCAATCAGGAGGGAGACTCCTGGACAGCCAAGTCTCTTGTGCAACATTGCTGGATTGAGGTGGGGCTCAAGTAAGCATTAGGGGGGCTGCTGCACACCGAAAAAGTTTTTTTTTATCTTAATGCATAGAATTAAGATAAAAAAAAACTGCCTTTAAACCACTTTAAGTGAACCCTACAGGGCAAAGCAGAGTTTCCCTTTACACTGCCCATTCACAACCATTTGAGTGATCCAAAGGCCATGTTTTTGATGGTTCTGATGTTAAATTTTCTCAATTGCTCATTTTCTTTCCATATGATGTTAGACTCCGATATGACTGAGGTAGACGTGTTGGCTGAATGCAGAACTTCTTTTGCTGTAGAGGTCAGCTTTCAGGTGGATTTAATGAATAGTCTTGTGGCTCGTGGAGCATGATAAAGAAGCCTCAGATTGCCATTCCTGAACACAATTATGTCTGCTATTCTTTTCGGCATCATGAAAAATACAACTCAAAACTGTCAGATGAAAACACACAACTGAATGTATGGCACAGGCCAGTCAATTTTTTAGGTGTTTTAAACTTGTATTCAGACCCGTCGGCTACTGTTGACTCAACCAAATATACCATCAGGAATTTCGGGGGCATTCAGGGAACTGCAAAGCCATGAAACCTAGGACCTTGTTCACACAGCTTTGAGGAGTAAGGTGTACAGAAGGCTTTCATCTTATGTCCAGTCATTCTTCTTGAGGCTAATAAAGTACCCTTCAGTTCCAGGGTACAGATGTGATGACAAATCATAAGAAGCCCATACACGGTGCAAGTTTATTTTGTTGCAGGAAAGAAATTTGCTTGATTTCCTCCAACACAGTGTGTGTTGACAGTCATCGTATTCTCATGGTAGGGGAAGCTGTCCCCGCCGGGAGAAGACAGTGATTATTGCTAGCGGCTATACCAGCCGCTAGCGATGATCGCCTTTATAAGATCCGGCAGGCTGGTTGTACCCAATATAACATTCAGCCTTTCCTATACATTGTGTCTCAGCCAGTTCAGTATTCGAACCATCTATGGCTGGCCTAGCTGGAGTGCTGGCTGTCACTTTAACCCTTTCCTGTCGGCCTTATACATATCTGTAGCAGCATGGTGGTGGGTTTTATTGCTGTGCTACCATATATATGCATATGACCAGTGTTGCTGTTTTGTGCTGGAAACACGCTCAATTTTGAGCTCCCAGGACTGTGATTGAGCTGTCACAGTTTGTGACCCAGAGCTGGAAAGACAGGCTCCCAATCACTTGACAACTGTGAGAGTTAATCAGAGCGATCATATGATTGGGAGGTCTGCCCAGGAAATATCTCCAGCTTTTAGGATCCCCTTTAAACAGCAGAGAGGAGTTTTATGATAGACCAACTCTTCTATAACCCCCCAAGCCAGGTTCTAAGCCAGAAGAGTCTCCACCAATGAGAAACTTCCTATTAGGAGACGCCACATCCATCCACTTATTTCCATTCCTGAATGCTCCTATCAGTTGGCCGATCAATGCACAAATTTTGGTTGTTACCAGAGGGCAGGTCTTTAGCAATAAAGGTGAAGTGATCAGACATCTGGATACTCAGGAACCCCACCTTCAATTGCTGCTTTCATATAGAAGTGGATGCAGACAGAATGTTCTAGTTATTGTACATTTTTAATATTAGTGTGATTGGAATGCTGTGTGCGATTTATTCTTCCCTGTACATGGTCATGTGATCGCCACGGAAGCATTGCAGCTGTTCCGCCATTCTGATTTTTACCTGTCAAATGAACAATAAAACTGATGTAATACATATAACTGCCTGTGTGGTTCTTGCATGGACTATATTGGTTTATCTTTTATCAGAAATACTGTCATAGTAGACCTCTCTGTACCTTTACAAGTCTGCAGAAATACTTGGGATATCACAATATACAGCATCATTAGTTTGTATCATTATAGCATCAGTCTGCTGCAGGCAGGACAAATCATTTCTTCAGTCTTCTCTCCCCCGTGACAGACTGTACATTATGACTTTGTAGAAAGTTAGTGTATTGAATGTACTAAAAGGCAGCACTGTTGCTAAATAATTTGTGCTTAGTGCAAATAATCCTAAACACAATGGGGGAGATTTAATAAAACTGGTGCACTCAAAATCTGGTGTAGCTGTGCATGGTAGCCAATCGGCTTCTAATTTCAGCTTGTTCAATTAAGCTTTGAAAATGAAACCTGGAAGCTGATTGGTTACTATGCACAGCTGCACCAGATGCCGCAAAATAAAAATATCCATCAATTTAGTCATGATAGCCATGTATCCAGTGCAATCTGTTCACTTACACCTTCATTATATACAGTATCTCACAAAAGTGAGTACACCCCTCACATTTTTGTAAATATTTTATTCTAACTTTTCATGTGACAACACTGAAGAAATGACACTTTGCTACAATATAAAGTAGTAAGTGTACAGCTTGTATAACAGTGTAAATTTGCTGTCCCCTCAAAATAACTCAACACAGCCATTAATGTCTAAACAGCTGGCAACAAATGTGAGTACACCCCTAAGTGACAATGTCCAATTTGGGCCCAATTAGCCATTTCCCCTCCCCAGTGTCAGGTGACTCATTAGTGTTACAAAGTCTCAGGTGTGAATGGGGAGCAGGTGTGTTAAATTTGGTGTTATCGCTCTCACTCTCTCATACTGGTCACTGGAAGTTCAACATGGAACCTCATGGCAAAGAACTCTGAGGATAATAAAATATTTACAAAAATGTGAGGGGTGTACTCACTTTTGTGAGATGTGTGTGTATATGTATATTTGTGTGTGTGTGTGTATATATATGTGTGTATGTATGTATGTATATGTGTGTATATATATATATATATATATATATATATATATATATATATATATATATATATATATATATATATATATATATATATATATATATATATATAGAGAGAGAGAGATAATGGATATAAAAAGTCTACACACCCCTGTTAAAATGGCAGGTTTCTGTGATGCAAAAAAAAAAAAAATGAGACAATGATAAATAAAGTTTTCCACCTTTTTTTTAATGTGACCTATAAATTGTACAACTCAATTGACAAACAAATAAAAAAAAACTAAAATAATGCGGTTGCATAAGTGTGCATACCCTCTTATAACTGGGGATGTAGCTGTGTTCAGAATTAAGCGATCACATTCAAACTCATGGTAAATAGGACTCAGTACACACCTGCCATCATTTAAATTGCCTCTGATTAACCCAAAATAAAGTTCAGCTGTTCTAGTAGGTCTTTCCTGACATGTTTAGTCGCATTCTACAGCAAAAGCCATGGTCTGCAGAGAGCTTCCAAAGCATCAGAGGGCTCTCATTGTTAAAAGGTATCAGTCAGGAGAAGGGTACAAAATAATTTCCAAGGTATTAGATATACCATGGAACGCAGTGAAGACAGTCATCAAGTGGAGAAAATATGGCACAACAGTCACATTACCAAGAACTGGATGTCCCTCCAAAATAGATGAATAGACGAGAAGTAAACTGGTCAGGGAGGCTGCCAAGAGGCCTACAGCAACATTAAAGGAGCTAAAGGAATATCTGGCAAGTACTGGTGCCGTGGTACATGTGACCACAATATGTCTATGGGTTAGAGTGGCAAGGTGAAAGCCTTTTCTTATGAGTTACAAACATCAGACTTGCAAAAGGAGGGAGACAACAGGAAGTGAGAGGACATTTACCCCTAGGAAGGGAAATTCACTACTGTAAGAGTTCTCATGGGAAAAAGGTGTCTCCACTGAAGATTTATCACCAATCCTTGTTTCCACAACAACCCAAAAATTTCAAAATCGAATTGTCACAGGGACAGAAAGTGAGGTGAAATCTTCTGAACAGGGACACAGACAGCAAAACAAATGTTACAGGTATACTCCCTCTCTCTGCTATTGGCACTTTCTGCCTAGTCAGGAGTAATGACCTTTTTCCTTGCTGGAATCTTTGGTCCTGGCAAAATCTTTTTTTCTTTTTAGATAGAAGTTTTTTCTACTGGACTTTTCCTTTGAGATCTACAATCAAATGCCGGACTGGGCGACAGGCTGGATAATCTAGATCCAGTAGTCACCTCAGTCTGGCCAGCGATTGTGCGCAGACATCCACTCCATATTAGGTTGGCCACGACATAGTCCCACTGGACGGGGGCTGGCCTGCGAGTTGAACGCCTCGTGAGGTCACATACGTCTGGGTCTCGGCCCGAGTCGCAGCGTTCCTCCTGGCCAACAGCTCCCCCTCGGCCCCCTCCTTGGGACGGTCAGACCCCCAGGTTCCCCTCCTTCCCGCAGGCACCCCCCCTCCACATACACTAGGGCTGTTTGGGTGGTCTGGCCACTGTTCCTAGGGTGGGGGTGGGGGGGTTGCGCCGCTGGCGACTGGATGATTGATTGTGCGGGGGGTTTGTACCTGGTGGGGGTTCCTGCCCGGGTCCCCCCCCCCCCCATCCTGCCTGGATCTGTCCCTGAGGCCTGGTCACCCTCCTGGGTCCCTGTATGCCTCATGGTGCCGCCATTTTGTTGTAGCCTGTGTATTGCTATACACAGGGGCCATGTTTGTGTAGTCCGGTGGCGGTTTTTGCTGTGGTTTTCCATTAACCACTTAAGCCCTGGAAGATTTTACCCCCTTCCTGACCAGGGCCTATTTTGCGATTCGGCACTGCATGACTTTAACGGACAATTGCGCGGTTGTGCGTCGCTGTACCTAAACTAATTTGACGTCTTTTTTTTCCCACAAACAGAGCTTTCTTTTGGGAGTATTTGATCACCTGTGCGATTTTTTTGATCATGCGCTATAAACAAAAAAAGAGCGTCAATTTTGCAAGAATAACAATATTTTTTCACATTTTTTTTATATGAAATTCCCAAAAAAAAAAAAAAGTAAAAATCTAAATTTAACATTTTAGGCCAATTTGTTTTATGCTACATATGTTTGGTAAAAAAAATTGCAGAAAGCTTATTTTGATTGGTTTACGCAAAAGTTATTGCATTTACTAACTAAGGGAAAGGATTTTTTTTTTTTTTGCGGGACTGCGACATTGCAGCGGACAGATCGGACCCTTGACTGACATTTTTGACACTTTTGGGGTTAACAGTGACATTACTACAGTAATCAGTGCTATACATATGCACCGTTACTGTAAAAATGACACTGGTAGTGAAGGGGTTAACTTTTTTTGAGAGGGAGGGGTTAAGTGTGTCCCTAGGGGCGTGCTTCTAACTGTGACTGGATGTGGCTTGAGGTGTAAGAACAGAGATCAACAGTCCTACATAGCGGAACCGTATGATCTCCATTCTTACACAGGGAAGAATGACAGGCGGCTTTGTTTACATTAGTCGCCTGCATTTCTCCCGCTGTAATGGACAATCGCGAGTGCCCGGCAGACATCAGGGTCCGCCGGGCACATGCACAGGGGGGTCCATGAGCGAGTGGGAGCGTGCCTCCGGCAGCGCACGCTCACTCCCTAGAGCATCACAGGCTAGCGACGTAGTCCTACGCCGCTTTGCCTGTGAGGGGCTGACCGCCGCAGTAAATAGTCGTGCGGCGGTCGGCAAGTGGTTAAAAATAGCAACGGACATGACAGTTGAGCGCTGTGGGCAGTGGTAGCCTCTCCTCCTCCCCTGGTGCTGATTCCTGAGTGATTTTACCTCCTGATTGCCGCATGTATAGTGCATTATCCTGGTGGCAGCAGGGGCTTATTTCTGCGGGTGGTGAGTCTGGTGGGGTCCTCTCCCTCTCTGCTGAGAATCGCTTGGTGCTTGTGCCTGGCGACCTGGTGGTGCTGCCAGCGCGTTGGGGGTTGTCCCTTAGCAGTGTTTTACACCTTTTGTGGGGTCCCCCTGGTGACTCATGGAGTCTTTGGAGCACGTTTCCCCACCTGATCCCCTCTCTGAGGCTGCTGGGCCCTCCGGGTCCTAACCATCCATCCATCTATGCACTGACGGCTGTCCTGGAGTCGCTTGTGTCCCAGGTGGAGGTGCTTTAGGGGTGATGGGCTAGCAAAAAGCGCCCCCGCCTTCCCCTGCCTTATCTGTCTCGTAAGATCCTGAATCAGATTTGGCTGCCGCGGACTTGGGTTGCCCTGCTGAGTCTGCAACAACACGCCTGGAATTCTCTGATAGTAAGGAGGATTCCTCCATGTCTGCGACTGCGCACGAAAAGGCGCTGGTGGATGCACTGATTGTATCTGTATGTGAGACCCTGAAGATGAAGGATGCAGCTGAAGCTGCAATGGAGGCGCAGGTATGTACCCTTTGGCACTCACAAGCCATCCAGAGCGGCAAAGGTGTTTCCTTTCCCTGCGTATTTTGACAGAATTGTAGTTAAAGAGTGGGGATGACCAAAGCGTCCCAGTGGGGTTCCTAAGCACTTTACTAGGCATTACTCCTATGAGGAGTCCCTTGTTAAGAAGTGGACTGTGCCACTGGTGGTGGACCCTCCGGTTTCCAGATTAAACAAGGCAACCATGATTCCGGTTGAAGAGTCCCGGGTCTTTAAGGATCCAGCTGACCACAAGGCAGGGGCTGTGGTCCGCAATATGTACACTCTGGCTGGTTTCGGCAATGAGGCCGGTATTCACCATTGCCCTAGTGTCGCAAACTCTGACCGAGTGGGCTAAGCTCTTACGCCCTGACCTGGAGGGGGAACAGCTTCCCCCTGCCTTTGCCAAGCTGGTGGACCAGCTGGTCCAGGAGCTGCAGTTTATCTGTGATGCCTCTTTGGATTCGGCTTCCCTGAGGGCTCGCCTCTCTATTTTTGCAGTAGTCCTTCGCTGTGTATTTTGGCTCAAGTACTGGTCTGCGGATCAGATTTAAAAAAAAAAAAGGCCTTGACTGATCTCACAGGGGGGAAGAGTACTTTTCTTCTGCAGGCTTCTAAGGGCAAGGAACCTCGTCCTAGACGTGGGCCTTCCTTCTCAGCTCATAAGAAGTTTTTTCGTCCCCCCATGGTCGACTGACAAGGGCTCAAAGCCTTTCAGGGTCTCTTCAGGAGGATCCAAACGAACCTGGTCTGGCAAGCCAAGATCGGGCTTCTGCATAACCGTGGATAAGGCTCCTTCAGGATAAAGGTGCGCCCTCTCCCGTATCGGGGGGGGGGGGGGGCGTCTTCACTAGTTTCCGGATCCGTGGACTTCCCTTGTGCAAGACAAGTGGGACCACAAAGTAATTCGGCTACAAGATCGAGTTTTGCTCTTGTCCCCCGGCAACGTTTTTTCCTTCCAACTTGCGCCTGTCCCCAGACCGCTTACAGGGCAAGTTTTGTTCACAGTCCGCAAGAAGGAAGGCAAAGTGCGTCGTATCCTGAATCTCAAGGCGCTCAACTGCTTTGTGTGGGCACAGAAGTTCAGAATGGAATCATAAATAAAAAGAATAGTAGCGCAAAAAGTCACTGGATGTGGCTTTTAAAATGTAAAACAATAAAATCATACATAAAAAGGGTGTTACTGAAAACACTCTCATAAAGGTATAAAAGTCCTTTAAAGTCCATAGACCGTCCAGGAATGAGTGATGTTACTACTGGATCACCTTTTTTGTCCACCACCAAGTGTCACACCAAGGGGTCAGCAGAAATGGTAACTCACCAGATAAAGTGGCTCAGGTGTTCTCACACAAGAGCAAAATGAGCAGATATCCAAGATACAGATGATGGGTGTAGACAAACGACCTGGATATGTCACCGCTGCACACACTTAATCAGACCTCCTTTCCACAAATGTCCCTCAGCATAGTGATCACATGCAAGGCAAAATAACCCCAATAGTGAAGTATTGTAAAACTCGGCTTTATTGAAAGATAGATTGCACTTACATTTGTAGGAAAAAATCAGGCTTCTAAGTAGTAACAAAAGCGGCCAGGAAAGGATCCACACTCGTACAATCACCCGGGTTGACTCCACGCCAACCCCGATACTTCCGGGTGGGTTCTCTTCCGTGCCACGTGATGTCGGATGCGTCGTCTGGTCACGCCCCGACGCGTTTCGTCATTTCCGACTTCAACTGGGGGCGTGACCAGACGTCGCCATCCACCATCTAAATACCTCCGCTGGAACGCACCGCGACCAATCGGCACAGCGGTGGAACGGCCGGAAGATAACCAGCACTCACAGCGGCGGAAGTAAACAAACACATCGCACTTCCGGGTATCCTCTGCATGGGGACAACCATCAAGGCACCGCTAGAAAATAAAACAGCGCCAGCAATGTTCAACCTATCATAGAGAGGACACAGAGATGCTCATATATAAATCAAGCTAGATAGTGATAATAAGCACAATTGAAGCATTAATCTAAGGGTCTCCCCTGTGCCGATCTTAAGTCTGCAGTGCATTGCCAGCCGCATAACACACATAGTACAATATCAGCAATTGAGCACATAACAAATAACATAAAAACATGCATAAAACGAATCAGTATATGTTTATATGGAATGATCCATATCACAAAAACCCACATATACAAAAATATACAAAAATAACACCCTAATATAAAAAATATATATTACTACAAAGTCACACCCATATAAAATTGTAGTAAAGCTAAATGAAAAATCACTAACACCAAACGTTGGTGATAATGAAGATAATCCACAACCCAATAGTAAACTGGGGCCCACACACATAGAGGGTGATCCCAAAAAATAGTAAAAAGAATGAAAGAAAAGGATCTAGACAAAAAGTCTCACGAATCACTAATATAGCAATTCAGATCCAATTCTATATTTAACCCCATCGGGGCGAGGGCCTGGGTGAGAAAAATCCATTTGGTCTCACGCTTGGACAATTCCCTCACCCAATTCGCACCCCGCCACGACGGGGTAACACGCTCAATCCCCCAAAAGTGAAGACTCCTTGGGTCCCTCTGATGAAACTTTCGGAAATGAGCGGACACATTGTGTTCTCGCAAACCTTTCAAGATATTGGTGATGTGCTCACCTATTCTCACCTTTAAGGCCCGCTTGGTGCGGCCTATGTACACCAGCTTACAGGGGCACATCAATCCATAGACCACATGTGTGGTGTCACATGTGATCAAGCTTTTTATCTTGAACGTTTTGTCAATTGCGGGAACTGTGAAGGATTCTCTTCTCCTGAAGTTGGTAGGTGTAAAAGAGCAGGCCCTACATCTGCCACAGGTGAAGAAACCCTTCATGTCTGGGAAAAAAGAGACATTCGGGGGGTCTAGTACCTTCTTGACGATCTGATCACCAAAATTCGGGGATCGTCGATAAATAAATGAAGGTTTAGCAGGAAGAACTGGACCTAAAGTTCTATCCATTTGTAAGATGGGCCAATGCTGTCTAAAGATCTCCTCTAGCTTTTTATAGTCATTGGAGAAATCTGACAGAAAGCTCCATTGTTTGGGATCATCATTAGCATTTACAGGTTTCACTGAAGGCTGTAGAGGTCTGGGAGCATTCTTGATTTTAATAATCTCCCTATCCAGACAAGATTCATCATAACCCTTGGCAATGAACCTGTCCTTCAAGACCTCTGCTTGCTCCATATAGTCAGTGACAGAGGTACAGTTACGCCTGACACGGACAAATTGGCCTCTCGGAATATTCCTGAGCCAGTTCGGATGGTGTCCGCTCTGGATCGCCAAATAACTGTTCCTGTCCGTGGTCTTGAAAAAAACTTTAGTAGTGAGTCTCTCACCCTCTCTCTTGATTATTACATCTAAAAAGTTAATTTCGTTCAGACTATAATGGAAATCTAACTTGATATTATTCTGATTGGAATTAAGGTGTTCCGTAAAGCCAATCAGACCTTCCTCTGATCCCTGCCAGATGAAGACAATATCATCTATGAAGCGCCTGTACAGTAATAGCTCCTGCCGATGTTGATTGAAAACAAACTTGTCCTCCCACTCCGACATGAACAAGTTTGCCAGGCTCGGAGCGAACTTGGCGCCCATAGCAACACCTGTTTTTTGGCTGAAGAAGTTGCTCTGATGCCAAAAATAATTATGGCTCAGACAAAAATCTAAAGCCCTGCCAATGAACACTTTTTGTTCCCTAGGCAAATCATCCCTTTGACTGAGTGCCCAGTTAAGGGATAACAGGGCATCCTCGTGCTGGATGATGGTGTACAGGGACGACACGTCGGCCGTGACGAGAAAGACCGACGAGTCCTCCCCCAGCACAACACCATCCAGCACGAGGAGAAGATCAGCAGTGTCCTTCAAAAAGGCCTTTGTCTTGACCACACTCTTTTGTAGGAACTGGTCCAAATATTGGCCCAAACGTGCACTCACCGAACCAATCCCATTGACAATTGGGCGTGGAGGTGGGTTGGTTGCGTCCTTGTGGACTTTGGGAAGCGTATACAGGATAGGAATGCGGCAAGCACTGGGTATTAAATAATTGCGTTCTTTCTTAGTTAGAACGCCATCCCTAAAGCCTGATTCTACCAGACGTTTTAAGTCTGCCACAAAATCGTTCGTGGGATCTCGAGATAATCTAGTATAAGTGGAGGTGTCACTCAACATGGTTTTAATTTGGTCATGGTAAAAACATTTATCCATGACTACCACTCCACCACCCTTATCGGCAGGGCGGATGATGATCTCTTTACGAGATTCCAATGAATCCAGGCCTTCATGTATATGCTTGTACTTCTTGCTGACCTCATACCCAGGTTCCAAGGATTGTAGATCACGCAAAACTAAACTCTTAAATACTTCCACATAGTGGTTGTTACTGACCGGTGGATTAAAAGTAGATTTATTGCGCAATCCACTATTGATCATCCCTCCACTACTCCTATTACTGATAGATGTAATGGGATTGTTTAAAAAGTGTTTCTTTAGATTCACTTTTCTTATATATTTATGTATGTCAATATAAGTGTTGAACTTATTGACAGGTCTTTTGGGGGCACATTTAAGCCCTTGGTCCAGAATGTGGAGTTCACTTTTTGTTAAACTTACACTGCTTATGTTAAATATTCCCTCGTTTACCAGTCTCTCCTTTTTTTGGAACTGTATCCTTCTTCCGGCCCGTACTCCTCTTCGGGGCGCGGATTTTCTCAGAACAGTTGCCTGTCGGGTTGTGGATATTTGTGTGGTCGATTCCGACCCCTCCCCCTGCCCCTGCCCCGCCCCAAAAAAGGCTGCCTGGGTGGGTTTGAGGGGGTCTTTGGGCCAGTGTCCTCTGTCCCTCCATTGGATCTGTTGGCAAGGACCTGGTATTGGTTATGGGTGGGGATCCCAGTTCCCTGAAAATTCCCTCTTGACAGACCCCTCTTGGTTTTATTTCCCCTATTAGTACCCTTAATAGGGGGTCCTGTCCATTCTAGCACATGTCTAATGGGAATATGTGATACACCTGCCCTAGGGCGCACCACTGGGGTCTGGTTTGAGGGAGCAGGTCCTTGACCGCCAACAGCTCCATTACTCACAGCCTCCATAGGTTCCTCTCTTGCCGGGGCTTCTACAGGAATGGGTCCTGGTAACGTTGCTTGCCAGCAAAAAACCTGACCATTATTAAAGTCCTGTCTGTCCCTGGTGAACTTTTTAACCTTTTTGAGGTGTGTTTCTTTATCTATTTTATCTAATTTAGATTTGGTGTTATTACTAAATTCTCTCACCTCAGGGGAATCACTTTTGGTTTCTATTTTAGTTTGTAGATCCTGGATCTTTTTATTCAAAAGGTCCATTTTCCTTTTCTTTCTTTTCAAAACCAAAGACTGTAGGTCGAGCCCCACTCGATGGAAAAAGTCATACCACTCTGTCACAGAGAGGTCATCGTTTAGACCATCTTGTGGTGCTACATCCCATCGGAGACCCCGACTAATGATCCCCTCTGCTATATAAGCCTCCAGGGTGGTGATATCCCACCATGCTCTCACTTGTTTTTCCAAAGTGAGAGATAGTGTCTTCAGTGTTACACTGATATCCTCATCCACTGGGGGTAAAGTATTGTTAACAGAAAAAATACTTTTAACATCCAAAGTTCTAGTACTTAGAAATTTGATTGCCTCCATAGCTGCAAAGTGAGTAAAAAAAGACCAATAAAGTATATATCTGGACACAAATTTGTCAAACAGGATATCTCTGCGCTTGTTGGAGGAGTCAGTTCATTAACTGCTAAAACTACAAAACTGCTGCTACTTCACCAAATAACGATATATATTGGAAAACATAAATAAAAAGAATAGTAGCGCAAAAAGTCACTGGATGTGGCTTTTAAAATGTAAAACAATAAAATCATACATAAAAAGGGTGTTACTGAAAACACTCTCATAAAGGTATAAAAGTCCTTTAAAGTCCATAGACCGTCCAGGAATGAGTGATGTTACTACTGGATTCAGAATGGAATCGATTCGAACGGTGGTGGCATCCCTGCGTCAGAGATTTCCTCACTTCTATCGATATCAAGGATGTCTACCTTCACATTCCAATATGTGCCAGTCACAAGCGTTTTCTCTGCTTTGCTGTGGGCTGCTCCTCGGATCGTAACAAAAGTGTTAGCCCCGGTGCTAGCTTTGCTATGCCAATGGGGGATCGTGGTACTGAGCTACCTGGATGATCTCCTTCTGAGAGTGGGGTCTCCCTCTGCTCTGGTGGAAAACCTGGAGATCACAATACAAACTCTCCGGGAGTTCGGCTGGATTCTGAATTTTCAGAAGTCTGCTCTGGCTCCATCCACGAAGCTGGACTATCTGGACCTGACTCTGAACTTGGCCTGAGCCAGAATGCTCCTTCCTCTGGACATACTCCAGAAATTGCAGGCTGCATATCGCCTCCTGCTGTCCAACAGATGGTCGTCCCTCCGAACTTGCATACGGGTGCTGGGCCTGATGGTGTCTACCTTTCAGGCAGTTCCATTTGCACAGTCCATAAAAGTTCCCTGCAAAGGGAGATTCTGACCAAATGGGACAAGACTCCGCAGTCTCTGGACAATCAGATCCGGCTAAGTCGGGGAACGAGGGAGTTCCTGATATGGTGGCTTTGTTCTCCGGCGCTTTGGCTGGGAAAATCCTTCCTCCCCCTGTATTGGACAGTGGTCACCAAGGATGCCAGCCTGTCTGGCTAGGGAAGCATCATCGGCAAGCATTCTGCTCAGGGGATCTGGACGCTGGAAGAGTCCAGACTACCGATCAATGTCTTTGGAACTCCAAATGATCAGACTGTGTCTAGATCATTGGACAGTTCGTCTTCAGGGTTGTCCAGTGCACATCCAATTGGACAATGCCATGGCCATGGCTTATTTCAACCACCAAGGGGGAACAAGAAGTGCCCTGGTGGCTCTGAAGGTAGCTAAGGTGGGCAGAATGGTTCGTTCCAACCCTCTCCGCCGTACACATTCCCGGGGTGCAAAATTGGCAGATGGATTACCTCATTCGGCAGGCGTTGGACCAAATGTTCTCTTCATCCGGAGGGGTTTCTTCAGCTGTGTCTCTGGTGGGGCACCCCCAAGGTGGATCTGTTGGCGTCTCTGCTCAACAGAAAGGTGTAGAGGTTTGTGGTTCGGTCAAGGGATCCTCTGGTGGACACCACAGACGCGCTGGTGGCCCCGTGGGGTCAGTATCGGCTAATTTACGCCCTCCCTCCTCTCAAGCTTCTGCCCAGACTTCTACGCAGGATTGAGGCAGAAGGTATTCCTGTCATCTTAGTGGCTCCGGACTGGCCTCTTTGGACTTGGATCTGTTGCGACTGGTCGCCGACTTTCCTTGGAAGTTTCCTCACAGGGAGGATCTGCTGTCCCAATAACTGATCTTAATAGTGGCTGACTTTGACGGCTTGGCTGTTAAATGCCAGGATAGGGAATTATCTGAATTGGTGATTCCTACACTGTTTAAAGCTAGGAAATCTACTTCTAGGAAGATCTACCATCGTACGTGGAGTCACTTGGGGTTCATCCTCGCTCCTTCTCTGTGGCTCGGATCTTAACCTTCCTTCAATGGGGGATTGAACAGAAATTGGCCTTGAGTACCATTTAGGGCCAGGTGTCTGCTTTTGCGGTCTTCTTCTAACGACCTTTGACCACACACTACCTTTCTTCAGGATGTCTGACGTGGTCCCTCCAGTGCGGGCTCCAATGCCGCCTTGGGATTTCAATTTGGTGCTTTTAGCTCAACAGAAGCCTCCCTTTGAAATTATGCAGGAGATTCCCCTGCTTACACTGTCCCAGAAGGTGGCCTTTTTGGTGGTTATCACCTCTGCATGCAGGGTGTCTGAACTGGCGGCGTTATCCTGTCGTTCACACTATCTGATGATTCACAAGGCTAAGGTGGTTCTTCGCCCCTGTCTGTCTTTCCTTCCACAAGTTGTCTCTGATTTTCATTGTAGACACTGTGTTGCCTTCCCTGTGTCCCTGGCCTAAACCTCTGAAGGAAATTGCCTTGCATGCCTTGGTCCAGGCAATTAGGGTGTACCTGGCAGCTACAGCGTCTTTCAGGAAGTCAGACTCTCTATTTGTGCTCACGGACAGACCTCGAAAAAGGTTGTCTGGTTCCTCTATGACCATTTCCAGATGGATCAGACAGACAGTGTTTCATGGGTCAGGTTCCTCCTTTCCACACTCTACTAGGGTGCTTAGTGCCTCCTGGGCCTTTCGTTATCAGGCGTCAGTGACGCAGGTTTGCAAGGCAGCCACCTAGTCGTGCACACTTTTATAAAGTGGATGTGTTGGCATCTGTGGATGCTTCCTTTGGCCGCAAGGTTTTGCAGGCTGCTGTTTAAGAGGACCTGATTCTCTTTGAGGGTGTATTGTTTTTTTTTTTTTTTTTTCAGATGGGCTCCAGTTGTTTGTTTGAGCTCCTGTTGCCTGGTTGGGTAATGTTTAGCCTTGGGCATTTTTTCAGTTGTTCTCACCCCTCATGTTTAACACTGCTTTGGGACATCCCAATGGTTATGAATACCAGGAGCTGTGTCCGTCTATGAAAAACTGGATTTTTGAATTACCGTAAAATCAATTTCTCTGAGGTTTATTGACGGACCCACCCCTCTGTGGAGTTATTATTCTCCTGACACTGCTTGTAACAAAACTGAGTGGCTATCGCAGAGAGAAGGGAGTATACCCACTGGGACTGCCCATAGGTGTAACCAGTTTTCTCTTCTGCCTAGTGTCCTACTCCTGTAGGGGGCAGTATAACCCAATGGCTATGAATACCAGGAGCTGGTGTCCATCAAAGAACATCAGAAAAATAGATTTTACGGTAAGTCAACAATCCCATTTTTTTGGCTGGAGCTACACTTAAAAAAAATGTACCTGTTCTGACTTACAAACAAATTAAACTTAGGAACAAACCTACAGACACGCAATGCACAAAAGCTGAAGGCTGCTATCAAAGCAACCTGGGCTTCCATAACACATCAGCAGTGCCACAGGCTGATCGCTTCCCTGCCATGCCGCATTGATGCAGTAATTCATGCAAAAGGAGCCCCGACCAAGTATTGAGTGCATACTATACTGTACATGGACATACTTTTCAGTACGCCAACATTTCTGTATTAAAAATCCTTTATTTTTTAAATTGTTCTTATTGCTAATATTCCAATTTTCTGAGATACTGAATTTTGGATTTTTACTAGCTGTAAGCCATAATCATCCAAATTAAAAGAAAGAAATGCTTGAAATATATCACTCTGTGTGTAACGCATCAATATAAAATATATATATATAGTCAATGGGCAGAGTAAATCTAGCTAAACACGTCATAGAAGCACCTGGTTTGGATGGTCAGCCTGTTGATCAGGACTCTCTCTCTCTCTCTCATATGTGACAGCAATATCTCACTGAGTCTCATCCTCCCCAGAAATACTGGGTATTTTATTTGCTTGGGGCAGCTGAACAGAGTGGTACAGAGGGGTGAACAAAAGGTGTGTACTGCTGGAAGAAAAGCATTAACCACTTTACCACCGGAGGATTTTCCTGCTAAAAGACCAGGGGTTATTTTGCGATTTTTTACTGCGTGACTTTAACGGACAATCGCGCGGTCGTGCGACGCTGTACCTAAACGAATTTCACGTCCTTTTTTTCCCACAAACAGAGCTTTCTTTTGGTGGTATTTGATCACCTGTGCGATTTTTTGATCACGCGCTATAAACAAAAAAAGAGCGTAATTTTTGCAAAAACAACAATATTTTTCACTTTTTTTTATATGAAATTCCCCCAAAAAAAAATGTAAAAATCAAAATTTTTTAAAATTTTCGGCCAATTTGTTTTACGCTACCTATGTTTGGTAAAAAAAATCGCAAAAAGCGTATTTTGATTGGTTTGCGCAAAAGTTATCGCGTTTACTAACAAAGGGAAAGATTTTTGTCATTTTTGGTGTTTTTTTTTTTAACGAGTAATGGCGGCGATCTGCGATTTTTTTTGCGGTACTGCGACATTGCGGCGGACAGATCGGACCCTTGACTGACATTTTTGACACTTTTGGGGGTACCAGTGACATTACTGCAGTAATCAGTGCTATATATATGCACTGTTACTGCAAAAATGACACTGGCAGGGAAGGGGTTAACAGTATTGGACAGGGAGGGGTTAAGTGTGTCCTAGGGGCGTGATTCTAACTGTGTAGGGACATGTCTACTAGTGTAAAAACAAAGATCAACAGTTCTACATAGTAGAACTGTTTGATCTTCACTTTTACACAGGGAGAACTGACAGGTGGCTTGTTTACACAAGCCGCTCTGTCTTTCTCCCGCTGTAGCGGCGATCGTAGTGTGACCGGCGGACATCGGGTCCGCCAGTCACACTCCCGCACTCCTCCGTGAACGAGCCGAGGCGGGCGCGCGCCTCGGCGGGCGCGCGCCCGCCCGCTATTGGCTCTGGAAGGAGTGACAGGCGAGCGACGTAGACCTACGTCACTCTGCCTGGCCGGGGCCGACTGCCGCAGTAAATATACTGTGCGCAGTCGGCAAGCGGTTAAAGAGAACCTGTGCTTACCCTGCATGATCAAAGCATAAGCTTGGTTTAAAGTGAACCTGTCACAGGGTCTAAAATAAGGTATGTAATGAAAATGAAAGGATTTAATTAAAGCGGAAGTAAACTCAATTTAACAGTTTCAAAATAGTTACATTTCCAGCACGTGGCTAGAATGTAACACTCCCATTGGTTGTGCCCTCACCCAACCTGTCAAACCATCCAATGACTGGTGTCATAACTGATCACATGTGCAGCATCATAGCAGTTGAAGATCCAAGATGGCAGCTTCCTTGGCTGAAAACAATACTGGTTTACTTCCACTTTAAATGCTTTCATTGGTATTGCTGATCTACGTATCAGGGACCCCATAAGGTGTTTTTATTCCCCAAAGATGTACTTACATCAGAGTTCTATTAGTTAAAGTAGAACTATAGGCAAAACTTTTTTTTTTTTACATTTTGGATAGAGCAGGGGGAGGGTTATTACCCCTGTGAGATTTTTTTCCCCACCATCTGTGTCCCATTGTGGAATTTCCCTTTACTTTCTGTCCCCTAGCCAAACAGGAAGTAAGAGGAAATCCCTGCAAATTAAAGGAATTCCTTTGGGACCCCCAGATCACCTGAACTAGTGTCCCCATTGGAAGATTTCCCCTCTATAACTTTTTAGGGGGAAACCCAAAATTTAGGATTATACACGTATAGTCTTTAAAGCGGAGTTCCACCCTAAAAATGCACTTTTCCCCTTCCGCTTGCTCTAAATTACCTGAAAAACAGTTGGATAATGACATTTTTCTTTTTATTCACTTACTTTGTTTTTAAAGAAAATAAACTTACCTTACTTCCTCTTCCTCCCTCTGTGGACACGGCCCGCACCGTCACTTCCTCCTTGCATTGACTCCTGGGCGATGAACGTCATCGCTCCCAGGAGTCAATGCGCCTGCATCGGCCCCGCTCGTCAGTTCCGGTGCAGGTGCGTCATTCCCTGCTAAACAGCTTCTGGGCATGCCCAGAAGCTGTGCAGGGATGACGCGCCTGCACCGGAAGTGACGAGCAGGGCCGGTGCAGGGCATTCTGGGACCGAAGAGGATACTGAAAAGGACGCCCTGGCTTCAGCTGCCCACACCTCAGATGGCAGCGCTGGACAAGAAATTTTCAAGGTAAGTATTTCTTCTAAAAGGTAAGTGCAACCTGGGACAGTTCAGAGGCTATCCATTCTGAAATGCACTAGCCCTGACTGTCCCGGGGGTATTTTTTATTTCAAAAACGTTTCTGAGGCCGGAACTCCGCTTTAACCGCTTTAGGTCTGCCCCATAGCAGTTTCACTGCTACAGGGTAGCACCGGTGCATCAGATCATGTGTATACAGTGGGTACGGAAAGTATTCAGACCCCCTTACATTTTTCACTCTTTGTTATATTGCAGCCATTTGCTAATATCATTTAGGTTCATTCTTCTTCCTCATGAATGTACACATAGCACCCCATATTGACGGAAAAACACAGAATTGTTGACATTGTTGCAGATTTATTAAAAAAGAAAAACTGAAATATCACATGGTCCTAAGTATTCAGACCCTTTGCTGTGACACTCATATATTTAACTCAGGTGCTTTCCATTTCTTCTGATCATCCTTGAGATGGTTCTACACCTTCATTTGAGTCCAGCTGTGTTTTGATTATACTGATTGGACTTGATTAGGAAAGCCACACACCTGTCTATATAAGACCTTCCAGATCACAATGCATGTCAGAGCAAATGAGAATCATGAGGTCAAAGGAACTGCCTGAAGAGCTCAGAGACAGAATTGTGGCAAGGCACAGATCTGGCCAAGGTTACAAAAAGATTTCTGCTGCACTTAAGGTTCCTAAGAGAACAGTGGCCTCCATAATCCTCAAATGGAAGACGTTTGGGACGACCAGAACCCTTCCTAGAGCTGGCCGTCTGGCCAAACTGAGCTATCGGGGGAGAAGAGCCTTGGTGAGAGAGGTAAAGAAGAACCCAAAGATCACTGTGGCTGAGCTCCAGACATGCAGTCAGGAGATGGGAGAAAGTTGTAGAAAGTCAACCAATCACTGCAGTCCTCCACCAGTCGGGGCTTTATGGCAGAGTGGCCCGACGGAAGCCTCTCCTCAGTGTAAGACACATGAAAGCCCGCATGGAGTTTGCTAAAAAAACACCTGAAGGACTCCAAGATGGTGAGAAATAAGATTCTCTGGTTGATAAGACCAAAATAGAACTTTTGGCCTTAATTCTAATCGGTATGTGTGGAGAAAACCAGGCACTGCTCATCACCTGTCCAATACAGTCCCAACAGTGAAGCATGGTGGTGGCATCATCATGCTGTGGGGGTGTTTTTCAGCTGCAGGGACAGGACGACTGGTTGCAATCGAGGGAAAGATGAATGCGGCCAAGTACAGGGATATCCTGGACAAAAACCTTCTCCAGAGTGCTCTGGACCTCAGTGTGGGCCGAAGGTTTACCTTCCAACAAGACAATGACCCTAAGCACACAGCTAAAATAACGAAGGAGTGGCTTCACAACAACTCCGTAACTGTTCTTGAATGGCCCAGCCAGAGCCCTGACTTAAACCCAATTGAGCATCTCTGGAGAGACCTAAAAACGGCTGTCCACCAACGTTTACCATCCAACCTGACAGAACTGGAGAGGATCTGCAAGGAGGAATGGCAGAGGATCCCCAAATCCAGGTGTGAAAGACTTGTTGCATCTTTCCCAAAAAGACTCCTGGCTGTATTAGATCAAAAGGGGGCTTCTACTAAATACTGAGCAAAGGGTCTGAATACTTAGGACCATGTGATATTTCAGTTTTTCTTTTTTAATAAATCTGCAACAATGTCAACAATTCTGTGTTTTTCTGTCAGTATGGGGTGCTATGTGTACATTCATGAGGAAGAAGAATGAACCTAAATGATTTTAGCAAATGGCTGCAATATAACAAAGAGTGAAAAATTTAAGGGGGTCTGAATACTTTCCGTACCCACTGTACATATCTGTGATTCAGCTCTTTGGGGTAGGGCGCACGCATGCACCCACCGATGATTCAGCAGAGAGGCAGAATGGTGGTCTGACCATGTAAACCAGGTATATGGATCCATGCCTTCCCCTAGTAAAAGCACCTCCCACAGTTTAAAGAAACACAGGCTAGGCGCACATTTATCCCTTTGATCGCCCCTGATATTAAGCCAGTGTCTTTAGTACAGTTACAGTGCAAACTTTTTTTTTTTTAGCACTCTATTCACTGTAATAATGTCACTGGTCCCCAAAAAGTGTCAGTGTCCAAATTGTCTGGTGCGATATCGCAGTCCCACTATAAGTTACTAATCTTCGCCATTACTAGCAAAAATAAAAATATCCCATAGCTTGAAGACACTATAACTTTTGCACAAACCAATCAATATATTCGCCTTTTTGGGATTTTGTTTTTACCAAAAATATGTAGCAGAATACATATTGGATGAAATTTATGAAGAAATTAAAATTGTAAAATTTTTTATTGGATATGTTTTTATAGCAGAAAGTAAAAAATATTGTTTTTGTTTTTTTTTTTTTTAAATTGTCGGCCTTTTTTTGTTTATAACGCAAAAAATAAAAGCCGCAGAGGTGACCATTTATCATCAAAAGAAAGCTCTATTTGTGAGAAAAAAAGGACATGTTTTATTTGGCTACAGCATCACACAATCGTACAATTGTCAGTTAAAGTACCGCAGTTCTGTATCGCAAAAAATGGCCTGCTCATGAAGGGTGGGTAAATCTTCCAAAAGTCCATTGGTTAAAGTCGAGCAGGCTCCAGCCACCCCTGAAAGGTGCATGGAAGGTTTAGGCCCCCTTCACACAGGCGGACCGTTCAGATCCGCCTGTCCGTTTTTTTGGCGGATCTGAACGGTCCCCCCATGCATTCCTATGGGGCATCGGATGTCAGCGGAGACATGTCCGCTGACATCCGACCCGTCAAATCTGGACGGATGGAAACCCTATTTTCCATCCGTCCAGCGGATCGGATCGGATGGGATCGGGTGAGAACGGACTGACGGTCCGTTGACATCCGATTTCCCCCATAGAGATGCATGGGGAACTGTCAGCTGTGTCTCCGCACACAGTGCAGAGACACAGCTGTCCTCCTGCTGCTCAGCTGGGGATCGGCGGCTCGATCCCCCGCTGAGAAAAACGGACTCCGTCCAACGGACGGAGTGTGTGAAAGGAGCCTAAAGCTGGCAGCCAGAGCCAGCTCAGCTTTAAAGACTATACAGAAAAGATAAATTCGAATTCTGTGTTTTAAACCTGGGATCTTGCCAACATCCCTAATGAATATGGAACAAAAATAACCCCTGAGGATTGGGACTTTCAACGGCAAGAATCAGGACTTGAGTACGAAAATATATAAATTTTATTACACATATAATAAAGATAAATTATACATAATCACATATAAAGTATATGATAAAAACAAGGTCATAGATACGTCTTGGAACCAGGAGGGTCTGAGGTGTCTGGATCGGACTAGACGCGTTTCGGTCCAAATGCCTTTCTCAATGGTCCACAAAACACCAGAGCTCAGACTAGGAGCATAAAAGGTAACAATGAGTATAATACAAAGGGTAAGTATGAGGTTAGATTTAACATGTATTAAACAATGTTAAAAGCAATGTAACACATAATTCATTATACATAGTGTTTGTCGTATTTAGATGTGAAAAAGGGGGGGCAAAAAATGCCTCTATGATTACATACCAGATATGTAAGACCTCTGTGGAATCCAGGACGTGAGACCAAAGGGATGGGCCTTGGTGGATGAGAAAAAGGCCTTCAATTGTCTATGGCCGCAAAGAGTATATGCTAATCAAATTGGGTCTATACAAGATAGACTCAGAGCAATATGTTAATATTTATATGGGCTTCCAGGGGAAATTTAAATAATTATAAGCCAAATACACAGTGGTATGGCAAATGACAGTGAGAAAGGAGCTCCACGAACAGAAAATCCCACGAGGATCTCCAGAGTGAGGTCAAAAACGTACAGGTCATCTAGAAAGTTATGAAAAGAAATAGAGGAAAAATTCAATGAAGTATATCAATAATGGGAAATAAAAGGGAAAATGAGAAAGGATATTGTGGGTAAAGAATACCTGTAAAATAGTAGTAGAGTAAGCATGTCCCCCGATGGATTTATAGTGCTGGGACGTATCCAGCCATGCATCCCTGTTGACATGAAATATGTCAAGCATGAAATCGTGAGGGATATCAAAGGGTAAATAGGTAGGGAGTAAAGGCAAAGGTAGAAAAAGGTCTCATTTCCCAACATGAGTACTACAGTTGGTAGGAAAAAAGAAAAAACTAAAAAGAGAAAAAGCTGAGTAGTGAGGAGGAATATGGGAGCAGTGTGTAGTCCGGGATGAGAGTTACCAAGTGAAGGGAAGATAGTACTAGTAGAAGTCTCAAAGGGTGCCCAGGTATCAGAATAAATATTAGCCAGAGTTCAATGGCGAAAAGCAGATATCCTAGGAGTCAGAGATAGGAGTAGCCAAGTGAAGGGAAAATAGTCCTAGTAGAAGTCTCAAAGGGTGCCCAGATACCAAAAATGAATGTTAGCCAGAGTTCTGTGACAAAGGCGGGTGTCCTAAGAGCAGTTTAGAATATCCAGGGAGAGAGTAACTTACCTGTGTAGGTCTGTGTGTATGAGTAATGGCGGCGCGCTCTGAGTAGAGCGCGGTCCGCCATTAAGTACGCCGGCGCATGCGCCGGAGCCTGCGTCTGGTCTCCTCCCAGGGCGTGTGTGGACCAATAGAGGTCCCCCGTGTCCGGAGCGCACAGACGCCGCCCACACATGGTTGGCCGCGGCGTGCGTTCCGGGCACGCCGACGCACAGTGTCTGAATCTCCGCCAACGGCGGGATCAGGTGACCGGTGATGGGGCGAAAGAACGCCCCCATGTGCGCCGGGGGGAGAATCTGCACGGGAAGCATACACTGTCACTGACATTTGGCTGCAGCTAAGGGGACAAAACCAAGACTAAAGACATATAAACAAGGCAAACTCTATGTTTACACAAAAATGCAAATATAAGAAGGCAGATGTAAATTGATATTGGATACTTTGCAATAGCATTCAATAGGAACAGGAGCAAAGGACCACTGCAAGGAGGGTGTATTGAATAGCCGCATATTTGCATAAAAAAAGAGGCAAATATAGAAAAAAGATATGAATTGATATTGGATACTTTGAAATAGCACTCAATAAAAAACAGGAGCAAAAAGCCACTGCAAAAAGGGTATATTGAATAACCACAAAGTGGTACTTGTATGTTATATGATGTAGAGAAATTTATTTATTCTATACATGTGAATAAGAGGGAGAAAAGAAATCATATCCCATATGTTATGGGTATGTAGATGTGTTTTGGTAATTTTAAAGTGAAACATGAATTACATTTAAAGACATTACCCCAGGATGTTATCATAGGATAGTGTCCTCAAGAGGGAGAAAAAAGGGGATCGTGTCCAATATATAATGGGTGTATATATACATTTGGTAGTTTTAAAATGAAGCAGATATTACACAGAAGAACATTGCCCCATAATATTGTCGTTTAACCACAGATAGATTATGGATCCCATCCTCCTGATGAAAACCCCTCAAGGAAGGGCTTGAAGCTGATGTTTTCATTAAGTCCTGGGGGGATGGTAGCTCTAAGGTTATGGATCCATCTGGATTCCCTCTGTAAAAGAGTTTTGTCCCAATCTCCTCCTCTGCTGCTGGGGTGCACGCGGTCAAGGATGACAAAAAAACAGCGTGGGAAAATGCCGCTGTGTGTGGTCAGGACGTGTCTCCCAAGGGGGAGATCGGGATTGCGTTGGCGCATACATGTAATATGTCGTTGAGCTCGTTTATGAAATTCATTTTTCGTTTTCCCGACATAAAAGCACCCACAGCAGCAGAGGAGGAGATAGACTACTCCTATCGTTTGACAATTAGAGAAATGTAAAGGTCTATATGGGGATCCATTAGGCAGAATTATATTGGGGTCTGTGCAGATGTATTGGCATATATTGCACCCTCCACACTTAAAAGTTCCTAAGCGTTTACAGGGATCTTGGCGAAATTCGCCTGTGTATTCACTTTTAACTAACTTGTCCTTGAGTGAATGGGTCTTGCGATAAGTTATCGCCGGTTGGTCAGTAACAAAAGGATTAAGATGTGGATCACATGTAAGTAAGTGCCAGTATTTGTTAAGGACATTATAAACTCTATCATGTTGTTTTGTGTACGAGGTTATAATACGTGCCTGGTGTTGAATCTGATTATTGTCACGTGAAGTTTTGATCGATTTTTTGAATATGAGATCTTGTCGTTGTTGCGATTTGGCCCTACGATAGGCCTTTTTAAGGCAAGTTTGTGTATAGCCTCTGGAGGTCAATCTTGTTCTAAGTTTATCTGCTTCCAACTTGAAAATGGGGTCTTCAGAGCAATTGCGTCTGAGTCGCAAATATTGCCCGTAAGGGATAGACTTTATTAAAGGAGCTGGATGAGCACTAGTTGCGTAAAGTACTGTATTAGCAGCGGTGGGTTTTCTAAATAGTGTGGTAGTAATGTTTCCTAATTGATTTTTATTGATTGTGATGTCCAGGAAGTCAATGGACTTGCTATTGTAGCTGAGGGTGAATGAGAGATTGAAATTGTTTCTGTTCATAGAGTGAACACAGTCTACGAGTGATTCCTCATTGCCTGTCCAGACAATGAGGACATCGTCAATGTACCTATGCCAAGCCAATATGTGCTGGGTGTATTTCAAGTGTTGTTCCTCGGAGAGGAAAGAACGTTCCCATTCCCCCAGGTACAGGTTTGCGTACGATGGGGCACAACATGTCCCCATCGCAACGCCCTGTACCTGGAGGAAATGGGAACCATCGAAAGAGAATACATTACGAGTGAGAATGTATTCAAGTGATTGTAGAATAAATTTTTGTGTAGCTGGGGAATCTGAGTTGGATTGTGTGAGGGCATGTGCGACCGCAGGGATCGACATGCCCTCCAACAATTGAAGGAGGTGTATGGTATCCTTTACAAAGGAAGGGAGAGTTTGCACGAATGGATACAGTTTGCTGTCCACATATCTACTTAAGTTTTCTGATATACTGCCCCTGCCCGAGACGATAGGTCGTCCAGGCGGGTCGTTTTTGTTTTTGTGGACTTTAGGCAAACTATAGAAAGTAGGAATAGTAGGGAATTTGATTCTCAAAAAATCCCAAGTGGTTTTATCTATGCAACCTGTTAAGTAACCATTGTCCACCAAGGCATAGAATTCTGCAAAATACTTATCAATGGTTGTTCTGGATATTTTGTGGTACCAAGTTGAATTATTAAGGATTTTCCAGCACATATTGGCGTATTGTTGGTTATGCCTAATGACTATATTGCCCCCCTTATCGGAGGGCTTAATAGTCAATTGTAGTTGTTTGGTGAGAGCGGTAAGTGCCTGGTTTTCTTCTAGACTGAGATTAGAAGCTCGAGTCTGAGGAGAAAGTTTAATTTTCTCAATGTCTTGGGATACCAACATGACAAAAGCTGCCAGATTGGTATTGCTATTTAGAGCAGGAAATTTATCACTATATGTCAAAAATGAGTATCAAGGAATTACATAAATAGTAGGTAACATTACAAGCAGGGATTTGTATACATTGAAATCACTCCACAAAAAAATGTAGATAAAAGAATATGTAAATGGATAAAAAGTGAATAGAAGATAGGAGGATAAGAACTAAGAATCACTAATAAAACAATTGATGTCTAATTCAATGTTTAAACCCACAGGAGCAAGAGATTGGGTCAGGAAGATCCACTTCGTCTCGCATTTCGAAAGCTCCCTGACCCAATTAGCCCCCCTCCAAGATGGAGTGACTCTTTCTATACCCCAAAACATCAGTTCACTCGGGTCCCTTTGATGGTATTGCCTAAAGTGAGCTGATACATTATGTTCCCGTTTCCCATTGATAATATTGGTGATGTGTTCCCCAACACGAATTTTCATGGTTCGTTTGGTCCTCCCTATATAGACCAATTTGCGTGGGCACATAAGCCCATACACGACATGGGTGGTATCACACGTAATAAAAGATTTGATCTTATATGATTTATCAATGGCAGGAACAGAGAAGGATGTGCGTCTTCTCACATTGGCTGGGGCAAGGGAACAGGCCCTACACTTCCCACAAGTGAAGGACCCTTTCAATTCTGGAAAAAAGGAAATGTTGGGTGGGTCAATCACCTTTCTTACCACCCGGTCCCCAAAATTGGGGGCCCTGCGATATATGAAGGATGGATTACTCGGTAGAGCTGGGCCCAAGGTTTTATCCATCAGCAATATGGGCCAATGCTGTTTGAATATATTTTCCACCTTTTTATAGTCATTAGAGAAGTCAGAGAGAAAACACCATTGTTTGGAGTCATTCTCTGGTTCTCTATCTCTGACTCTGGGATTCAGAGGTCTTGGTGCTTCCCGAATGTTGGTAATTTCTTTATCCAACACAGACTCCTCATATCCCTTGGCCACGAATCTCTCCCTCAAAATCCCCACCTGGTCACTATAGTCATCAATAGATGTACAATTCCGTCTGACCCGTAGGAACTGGCCCCTAGGAATATTCTTAAGCCAGTTGGGGTGGTGGCCACTCTGAATAGCGAGGTAACTGTTTCTGTCCGTAGATTTAAAAAATACTTTAGTTGATAGGGAGTTTCCCTCCCTCTTTATAGTGACATCTAAAAAATGAATTTCACTCTGACTGTAGTTATATTCCAATTTGATGTTATTTTGGTTATTATTCAAATGCTGCATAAAGGTCTTAAGGTGTTGTTCCGATCCTTCCCAAATAAAAATGATGTCGTCTATGAAACGACGGTAGTACCTCAGCTCTGGTCTGTTGGCGTTGAACACAAATTTGTCCTCCCACTCTGCCATAAAAATGTTGGCTAGACTGGGGGCAAATTTGGCGCCCATCGCCACGCCAGTTTTCTGGCTAAAAAAGTTGCTGCCATACCAGAAATAATTATGGCCTAGGCAGAAGTCGAGGGCTCTCCTTATAAAGACTTTCTGTTCCCATGGCAAGTCGTCTCTTTGGCTCATAGCCCAATTAAGGGCTAATAGGGCATCATCGTGCTGGATGATGGTGTAGAGGGACGACACGTCGGCCGTCACCAAAAAGGCCGACGAGCCGTCCCCCAACAACACATCATCCAGTGATAGAAGAAGGTCAGCTGTATCTTTAAGAAATGCCTTAGTTCTTATTACACTAGTTTGCAAGAACTTATCCAGATACTGGCCCAATCTGGCATTCACTGACCCTATTCCATTCACAATGGGCCTTGGGGGTGGATTTTGTGAATTTTTGTGAATTTTGGGTAGTGTATATAAAATAGGGATACGGCAAGCACTAGGGAGTAAATAATTTCTCTCTTTCTTGGTTAATACTCCATCTCTGTAACCCAGACCCACTAGGATTTCCAAATCCTTCACAAAATTGACGGTGGGATCCCCAGGTAGCTTGATATAAGTCAGATCATCACTCAACATAACTTGTATTTGGTTGTGATAGAATGATTCATTCATAATCACAACTCCCCCACCCTTATCTGCAGGGCGTATGATGATCTCTTTTCTGGACTCTAGTGATTCTAGGCCCTCTTGTATGTGCTTGTATTTCCTATCTACCTTGTACCCAGGTTGTAGAGCCTGAAGATCCCGTAACACTAGATTTTTAAATACATCGAGGCACTGATTACTCTGAGGTGGCGGGTTAAACACTGATTTGTTGCGTAATCCACTATTGACAGCCATACCTCCTCTAGTGTTGCTAGTGGCCATAATAGGGTTATTTATGAAGTGTTTTTTAATATTCAACTTCCTCATGTATTTATGTGTATCCACATAAACACTAAACTTGTTGATAACCCTTTTTGGAGCACACTTCAGTCCTTGATCCAAAATATGAAGTTCATTTTTACTCAGGCTCACATCACTGATATTAAAGATGCCCTCATTTACCAGTCCCTTCTTCGCTTTTTTGCGCTGTAACCTACGTCCGGCCCGTACTCCTCTGTATTTTCCCTGTGGGATTGTCGGTCGGGTTGGTGGTTCCGGTTGTATGGCCGATGTCTCCCTCTCCCCCTGCCTCTCCCTAAAAAAGGCTGACCAGAATGATTCTGGGGGGTTCTTGGTTCTGGATTCTCATTTCCTCCATTGGGCCTATTGGTCAAAGCTGAATATTGGTTATGGGTAGGTAGACCTACTGGTTGGAGGTTCCCCCGAGTCACCCCTCTTCTGTTCCTGTTGTTGTTGCTATTATTCTTATTTTCCTTATTAGCTCCTTTAATTGGTGGGCCCGTCCATTCTGTGATGGCCCTCACAGTAGGTCGGGGCATCAGCACCTTTGGTCTAACGACCGGCTCAGAGGTCTGGAGAGCAGAGTTCTCTCCAGTGGAGGTCTGGGGGGCAGGTTGTGACTCACTATTCACCCCGCAAGCCCTTGCCTCCATAGGAGCCTCTATATCAGGACCTGTGACCGTCACAGCCATAGGTAGAGTAGCCTGCCAACAGAAAACTTGTCCGTTCCTGAAATCTTGTAGGTCTCTAGTATATTTCTTTACCTTCTTAAGGTGGGTCTCCTTATCAATCTTATCTAATTTGGTTTTAGTAATGTTATTAAATTCCCTGATCTCCGGGATATCCCCTTTAGCTTCAATTTTCCTTTGAAGTTCAGAAATTTTGCTATTTAAAAGCTCCATTTTATGTTTTTTCCTTTTAAGTATTAGAGCTTGTAAGTCCAAGCCTGCCTGATGAAAAAACCTGTACCATTCTGTTGTGGACAGCTCATCATATAGCCCATCTTGTGGTGCTACATCCCACCGTAAGCCCCTGCTTACGATTCCTTCTGAGATGTAAGCCTCTAATGTGGTAATGTCCCACCAAGCCCTCACTTGCTTTTCAAGGGTAAAGGAAAGAGTTTTAAGGATGGCATTGACATCCTCATCCCTTGGTGTGACATATTTACTGGAAAAGATGTTCTTAAGAACAAGTTGTCTTGTGCTCAGAAACTTGATGGCCTCCATAGCAGCAGAGTAAAAAAGTAAACAATATAACTAATAATCCTCAGTTTCCGCCCACACTGAATGATTAGCTCCGCGCTTTAGGATGCGCCAGCACACAGCTGGTGAAAAAATACCACTAATAGCTGCTACTTAGGCAAATATTAAAAATATTTTAAATATTTGATAACAGTGTACATGGGAATAATAGTAGCGCTGAAACAATCTATAAAAGTTCCTAAAATACAATAGACCATAGATGTCCCCTAAAGTGACAATGCGAAAAGTGACTCAGTCCTCATAGTCATTAGTGGAATATTGACATAAGTCTAATGCCTGGTAAATGTAACCATCAATTCACTCCTCCAGATCTATCAGTAACTTTGAGAGTCCCATATATTGCTAGCAACAATGAGTAGATGTATCCAGCAGAACCGCCAAAGCTTCGTGTAGTCTGGAAGGGTCACCACATATCCACCACCAAGTGCAGGGGGAAGTAAGAAATGGCCACTCACCGGATGTACATGCTCACTTACTCTCATAAATGAGCAAACCTCGCATGTTTGTAACAGATCCACATAGGACAAATCAGATCGAGCAAGGGATGATCCCAAATCCAGTGAAGTAGCCCTCTTGCACAGTTCCTCCCCAATATGTGGAAAACAAAAAGATATCTCCACTAGTGCAGTATGTCTAGAGTAATTTTATTCAAAATAAAACATCATACATTGCACTCACTTGTCATAATGTAAAAAATAGGCTCATCTCATACAAGGCAGTGTCGGGGCCTCCACTCCTATTCCGATGTGGCTCCACGCCAGAACGGGTAGTCCCGGAAGTCCTTCGCTGCCGTCAATCACAATCGAGTGCGTCGTCTGGCCACGCCCCGACGCGTTTCGTCACTTCCTGACTTCAACTGGGGGCGCGGCCAGAACAGCGCACCCGACCTCTTTATGCTCCGCATACCAGCGTCGCACCCAATCACAGAGTGAACAGGTCACCCGGAAGTACCTCTCTGGCAACTTCCGCCGGAATATAAACATAGTCTAGAGGTTTCCCCCGGACGTTCCTTCCCTACCACCTTTGCAGACACCACGCCTAATGGAGATTCCGCCCCTTTATCTTACAGCCGTCCCATAAAGGCATGTAATCGGGTGGTCTGTTCACTGCGCTCGACCGGGTCTCACTGGTGGTAGTTAAACCAGCAGTTAATGCCTCGATCGCCAATATACCATACACAGTGCGACTTGCTAAAATATCAAACATAGCCAACATCTGCCCTGTATAGGTACAGTACCTGTGTACAGCAGTACACTATATATTAAAATGTATTAAAATGTACAAGAATGTATATGTCAAATTAAAAAGTTAAAAATCACAATTTTTAAAATGCAATTCTTAAAACACACTTTCTGCAAGTTGACACTATATGTCAAAAATGAGTATCAAGGAATTACATAAATAGTAGGTAACATTACAAGCAGGGATTTGTATACATTGAAATCACTCCACAAAAAAATGTAGATAAAAGAATATGTAAATGGATAAAAAGTGAATAGAAGATAGGAGGATAAGAACTAAGAATCACTAATAAAACAATTGATGTCTAATTCAATGTTTAAACCCACAGGAAGCACCAAGACCTCTGAATCCCAGAGTCAGAGATAGAGAACCAGAGAATGACTCCAAACAATGGTGTTTTCTCTCTGACTTCTCTAATGACTATAAAAAGGTGGAAAATATATTCAAACAGCATTGGCCCATATTGCTGATGGATAAAACCTTGGGCCCAGCTCTACCGAGTAATCCATCCTTCATATATCGCAGGGCCCCCAATTTTGGGGACCGGGTGGTAAGAAAGGTGATTGACCCACCCAACATTTCCTTTTTTCCAGAATTGAAAGGGTCCTTCACTTGTGGGAAGTGTAGGGCCTGTTCCCTTGCCCCAGCCAATGTGAGAAGACGCACATCCTTCTCTGTTCCTGCCATTGATAAATCATATAAGATCAAATCTTTTATTACGTGTGATACCACCCATGTCGTGTATGGGCTTATGTGCCCATGCAAATTGGTCTATATAGGGAGGACCAAACGAACCATGAAAATTCGTGTTGGGGAACACATCACCAATATTATCAATGGGAAACGGGAACATAATGTATCAGCTCACTTTAGGCAATACCATCAAAGGGACCCGAGTGAACTGATGTTTTGGGGTATAGAAAGAGTCACTCCATCTTGGAGGGGGGCTAATTGGGTCAGGGAGCTTTTGAAATGCGAGACGAAGTGGATCTTCCTGACCCAATCTCTTGCTCCTGTGGGTTTAAACATTGAATTAGACATCAATTGTTTTATTAGTGATTCTTAGTTCTTATCCTCCTATCTTCTATTCACTTTTTATCCATTTACATATTCTTTTATCTACATTTTTTTGTGGAGTGATTTCAATGTATACAAATCCCTGCTTGTAATGTTACCTACTATTTATGTAATTCCTTGATACTCATTTTTGACATATAGTGTCAACTTGCAGAAAGTGTGTTTTAAGAATTGCATTTTAAAAATTGTGATTTTTAACTTTTTAATTTGACATATACATTCTTGTACATTTTAATACATTTTAATATATAGTGTACTGCTGTACACAGGTACTGTACCTATACAGGGCAGATGTTGGCTATGTTTGATATTTTAGCAAGTCGCACTGTGTATGGTATATTGGCGATCGAGGCATTAACTGCTGGTTTAACTACCACCAGTGAGACCCGGTCGAGCGCAGTGAACAGACCACCCGATTACATGCCTTTATGGGACGGCTGTAAGATAAAGGGGCGGAATCTCCATTAGGCGTGGTGTCTGCAAAGGTGGTAGGGAAGGAACGTCCGGGGGAAACCTCTAGACTATGTTTATATTCCGGCGGAAGTTGCCAGAGAGGTACTTCCGGGTGACCTGTTCACTCTGTGATTGGGTGCGACGCTGGTATGCGGAGCATAAAGAGGTCGGGTGCGCTGTTCTGGCCGCGCCCCCAGTTGAAGTCAGGAAGTGACGAAACGCGTCGGGGCGTGGCCAGACGACGCACTCGATTGTGATTGACGGCAGCGAAGGACTTCTGGGACTACCCGTTCTGGCGTGGAGCCACATCGGAATAGGAGTGGAGGCCCCGACACTGCCTTGTATGAGATGAGCCTATTTTTTACATTATGACAAGTGAGTGCAATGTATGATGTTTTATTTTGAATAAAATTACTCTAGACATACTGCACTAGTGGAGATATCTTTTTGTTTTCCACATATTGGGGAGGAACTGTGCAAGAGGGCTACTTCACTGGATTTGGGATCATCCCTTGCTCAATCTGATTTGTCCTATGTGGATCTGTTACAAACATGCGAGGTTTGCTCATTTATGAGAGTAAGTGAGCATGTACATCCGGTGAGTGGCCATTTCTTACTTCCCCCTGCACTTGGTGGTGGATATGTGGTGACCCTTCCAGACTACACGAAGCTTTGGCGGTTCTGCTGGATACATCTACTCATTGTTGCTAGCAATATATGGGACTCTCAAAGTTACTGATAGATCTAGAGGAGTGAATTGATGGTTACATTTACCAGGCATTAGACTTATGTCAATATTCCACTAATGACTATGAGGACTGAGTCACTTTTCGCATTGTCACTTTAGGGGACATCTATGGTCTATTGTATTTTAGGAACTTTTATAGATTGTTTCAGCGCTACTATTATTCCCATGTAGATCTCAAGAATAGTAAGACAATAAAGGGAAGGGAAGTGAAAGCTATTTTTTCTCACGTCACCCTAATAGACCCTAGGTCCTGGGGGTCCCCCGGATCTGAAACAGAGCTAGGGGGGCCAACCAGGGCCCTGGGTACTTCGGGTAAACGAGCACACAATAAGGTAACCTTATTCAAGTAGTAACTAGTATTTCATTAAACTTCATAACTTTCTAGATGACCTGTACGTTTTTGACCTCACTCTGGAGATCCTCGTGGGATTTTCTGTTCGTGGAGCTCCTTTCTCACTGTCATTTGCCATACCACTGTGTATTTGGCTTATAATTATTTAAATTTCCCCTGGAAGCCCATATAAATATTAACATATTGCTCTGAGTCTATCTTGTATAGACCCAATTTGATTAGCATATACTCTTTGCGGCCATAGACAATTGAAGGCCTTTTTCTCATCCACCAAGGCCCATCCCTTTGGTCTCACGTCCTGGATTCCACAGAGGTCTTACATATCTGGTATGTAATCATAGAGGCATTTTTTGCCCCCCCTTTTTCACATCTAAATACGACAAACACTATGTATAATGAATTATGTGTTACATTGCTTTTAACATTGTTTAATACATGTTAAATCTAACCTCATACTTACCCTTTGTATTATACTCATTGTTACCTTTTATGCTCCTAGTCTGAGCTCTGGTGTTTTGTGGACCATTGAGAAAGGCATTTGGACCGAAACGCGTCTAGTCCGATCCAGACACCTCAGACCCTCCTGGTTCCAAGACGTATCTATGACCTTGTTTTTATCATATACTTTATATGTGATTATGTATAATTTATCTTTATTATATGTGTAATAAAATTTATATATTTTCGTACTCAAGTCCTGATTCTTGCCGTTGAAAGTCCCAATCCTCAGGGGTTATTTTTGTTCCATAAAGACTATACAGGTGCATCTCATAAAAATAGAAAATCATCAAAAAGTCAATTTCAGTAATTAAATAAAAAAAAGTGAAACTATCTGAGTTATCTTCAACTGAAAGGGGATACAAATACTGTAGTTACATAGTTGGTGAGGTTGAATAAAGACACCAGTCCATCCAGTTTAACCTGTGTATGTGTGTGCTTTATGTCAATATAATTTCCCATATCCCTGTATATTCCGTTCGCTAAGATGCCCATCTAAGAGCTTTTTGAAACTCTTGACGCTTCCCAGTGATTAAATACCACCAAAAGAAAGCCCTATTTGTGTGAAGAAAATGTCATATGGGTACAGTGCTGCATGACAGCGCAATTGTCATTCAAAGTGTGACAGCACTAAAAGCTGAAAATTGGCCTGGGCATGAAGGGGGTGAAAGTGCTCGGTATTGAAGTGGTTAAAAGTGTTGCCACCTCATCCCTTTAATCCAGGACACATATGAATTAGGCCCCTTTCACACTTGGAGTCCGTCGGCAGACTCTGTTTATCTCAGCGGGGGATCGATCCGCCAATCCCCCGCTGAGCAGGCGGATGGCAGCTGTGTCTCCGCTCTGTGTGCAGAGACAGAGCTGTCGGGTCCTCGCTGTTCTCTTTGGGGGAATCGAATGGGAATGGACCTCCTGTCCCTTCTCATCCGATCCGATAGACGGATGGAAAATAGGGTTTCCATCCGTCCAGATTTGACAGATCGGATCGGATGTCAGCAGACATGTCTCCACTGACATCCGATGCCCCATAGAGCCCGGGTCCTCAATAGGCGGACTCCGGGCCGCGTCTGGGACTCTTAGCTCTGGACCGTGGCGGTCTGTCTGTGCTGAAGCTGCTGCCTATTCCTTTTATCACTGGTTGCTAGATCACCGGCCGCCCGGTGTCTAGCAAACAGTGACGTCACACGCCCGCCACCCAGCATTCAGAGCGGAGGAGGAACTTATCCCTCCTCGCGCCTAAGCACCCCCCGCCGCGCTGCATTCCGGGAGTTGTAGTCTGTGGACACTGAGCTGAGGGAAGCCGGGCTTTGGCGGCAGGCGGTGAAGAGACATCTGCTCGGCGGCTAGGTGCATGGGCGTCTGAGCGCTCAGCTCCTTGCCAAGCAGACAGACCGGGACCTACCACATCGAAGAGGGTCACTCCAAACTCACATCCCGTCCATCCCTGCATCCTCGACCGACCACCGATCATGCCACCTAAGAGGAAGGAGGTGTCTCTTCTCTACAGCAACTAGGAAGACAAGTAAGTGCGGGAATGCTTGCATGTAAAATAAATCTATAATTTTATCTATACAGAACTACAGAAATGTTTTTAAAAAGATTAATGTATTTCACCTGCATATCCACTGAAAATAAACAGCAAAAAATAGTTTGTACTACTGAAAAACATAAAAAAATGAAGTCTCACTGCATTTTTAAAGAATTATTTTCATAAAATATAAGGAAAATAATTCTTTAAAAATGCAGAGACACTTCATTTTTATGGTTTACAGTAGTACAAACTATTTTTTGCTGTTTATTTTCAGTGGATATGCAGGTGAAATACATTAATCTTTTTAAAAACATTTCTGTAGTTCTGTATAGTTAAAATTATAGATTTATTTTACATGCACATATATATTTGTTTTCCATCATTGCCGCCACAATGGCTGAAATTATAAATCAGGCTGACGGGAAGGATAGCTAAAAGACACAAAATTCTGTTTGCAGTCTCTCTCTATCTATGGATCAAACATCATATTTCACATATTGGTTGTGTATTTGTTAGGTCATTTTTTTGTGTATAGTTCAAAAGTTTTGGGGAATGCCTTTTTTTTGTTGTTGGCGTTCTGTATTTGGAATTTGACGGTCACTTTTCCGGACCTCGGACTGAATGGAAAATTGGTAAGTGGACCTTTCAAGTTTACATTTGAGTACCCCTGCCATAGAGAATAGAGATGCATGGAGCATCCGCTCAGATCCGCCTGAAAAACTGACAGGCGGATCTGACCGGTCCGCCTGTGTGAAAGGGGCCTAAAGCCCCGTACACACGTACCGATGGTCGGCATACAAATGTTCCTCTTTTCTCCCCGGGATGTCGGTGTCTGTTGAAAAGTGCAAAGACAGCACAAGGACAGCACAAGAATTTTGTCTGCAGACTTCAGCTGACTGCAGAAGTGATGTCATGTAATGGTTAACTTTCCCTGTGTTTTTAATTTTCTGAGCATGCCCAGTCTTGCAAATCTGCGGTCTGTCGGCCGAATTCTGTACTGACAGGCGAACAATCGTCCGTTCTGGTGTCCGCAGACAAAAATTTTCATGTTTGCACGAAAGACTCTTGTCCGCGGATTGTGCGCAGACATCTGTCGGAGGCACCATACTAACACGCGTACAATCGGCAGATCTTTCGTCCGCCGACGTTTGTATGCCGACGATCGGTACGTGTGTACGGGCCTTTACACAGGTTCTGAGGCTGATATATCGCACATAAGGCACTGAGTTTAATTATCACCTTAATCAGCCACAGAACCTGTGTAATTATTGTGTGTCCTGGTTTAATGGGATGAGGTGGTAACCCTAGGGCACAGACAGCAATGAAAGCCTGGCAGGGGTTCTAATCACACTAAACACTCTATTAAAAACGAAAATCAAACGTTTTACTATTAGTTATACTTTAACATTTCCCCCTTATATATAAGAAGTGTTATATATCCACATAGATGAATATCACTATGAAACAAAGGCAGAGCTAGACGGATGCAGTAAACAACCTTCGTCAGGCTCCATTTTGCCGGAGACACGTACCATTGAATCAGCACGAGCTCCACAACAAAATGGCTCCGGCAGTGCAGACACCTCTAGTGCCAATGTCCCTCTTTAGAGCGGAAGTGACGTTTTAGGAGGCGGCTGTCGCGTTGGGTGACGTCGGCAGGCGGCGCAGAGCTCCGGTGTGTGCGGCGGAGAGGTGATGGACGGTGATAGGCGGAGGTGAAGGGGGGGGTTGATGGGTTCTCCATGACTGTGTAACCGGAGTGGGGGGTGATGTGTGTATCCGGGGGAGAGCCTGGCCGGGCCTGTATGACAGTGTATATAGAGGGGAGGAGAACACGGACTGTGATAGGTTCTCTGACCTGCAACAAGCATGCAGCCAGTGAAGTCAGGCTGGTGACTCACAAACAAGCAGGCCTCTAGCCTATTCAATGGAAGGGATTAGCCATGGCAGGTCACAGGGCAGGGACATGGGGGGATTTTGAAAATGCTGGTTGCCTGGCTGTGATGGTGATCATCTGGAGTCACGGAGGACTGTGGGAGTGCAGCCAGGACCCCAATGGGCTTTGTTGTTCCTGATTGGTGACCCTGATGGGCTCCAATGTTCCTGATTGGTGATCTAAAGAATGTATTGAAGCCAGTGGATGAGGGCCTATGGCAGAGTCTGCATGGCTCTCACCGGTGTCTCTGCCATTCATGAATGGGCAGCCATCTCTGCCCGCCATGTCTGACACATCTACAATGACCCCGGATGTGTGATCCCCAGCGCAGCCAAACCAGGGCTCACAGAATGTGGCAGAACTACAAGTCCCATGAGGCATTGCAGGACTTCTGACAGCTATAACTCTTGTAGGCACGATGGGACTTGTAGTTCAGGGACAGCTGTAGGGCCACCTTGGAGAAAGTCATCATGATGGATGAGCCCAGGTCTGAGCCATCCCACTGTGTACAGCCAATCATAAGCGGCACAGCCAGGAGATCCTGGAGGAAATGCACCTTGCCTAGCGCTCCCCTGGCTGGCAATTCCACCCTTTAAATCTGGCATCTCCACCCTAATCAGGATGTGGAAGGGGCTCAGCGGAAGCCCTGACTCGTCTTCCTGCTTTCCATGGCCCCTTGTATATGTACAGGGGGCAGGGAATACCTCCCACACTTATGGTTGGCTTGTCCGCAGGGATGGTGCAGGCGGGTTCAGAGCTCCTCCCCCTAATTTCCCTCAGATTTACGTGATGAAACCTGTCAGGGGAGCAATAGAACAAAGCTGGGTTCCATTATTCCCAGAACACTCAACACCCCTAACCATTGCAAGACAAAACCTTTTAGCTAGAGGAGCACCGAATGGAAATTTTGGTACAGAAACGGAAAATGCCAGTTTTAAAAAAAATATTATTTATAATTGTTAATCGACTTTTTAATTAATAGCATGAATTTAAAGCGGCGTTCCGCCTGGAGAAAAAAAAAAATTAAAGTCAGCAGCTACAAATACTGTAGCTTATGACTTTTAATATAAGGACACTAGCCTGTCCGGGGAGCGAATAGAGAGGCTGGCCTGTCCGGGGAGCGAATAGAGAGGCTGGCCTGTCCGGGGAGCGAATAGAGAGGCTGGCCTGTCCGGGGAGCGAATAGAGAGGCTGGCCTGTCCGGGGAGCGAATAGAGACGCTGGCCTGTCCGGGGAGCGAATAGAGACGCTGGCCTGTCCGGGGAGCGGATAGAGACGCTGGCCTGTCCGGGGAGCGAATAGAGACGCTGGCCTGTCCGGGGAGCGGATAGAGACGCTGGCCTGTCCGGGGAGCGGATAGAGACGCTGGCCTGTCCGGGGAGCGAATAGAGACGCTGGCCTGTCCGGGGAGCGAATAGAGACGCTGGCCTGTCCGGGGAGCGAATAGAGACGCTGGCCTGTCCGGGGAGCGAATAGAGACGCTGGCCTGTCCGGGGAGCGGATAGAGACGCTGGCCTGTCCGGGGAGCGGATAGAGACGCTGGCCTGTCCGGGGAGCGGATAGAGACGCTGGCCTGTCCGGGGAGCCCAGAAAGCCAGCACCCCAGTGGATTTTTGGATCGGCTGCCACTGCCATTCTTTCTGAAGTTAAACCAGCAATGAAGCCTGTCGGGGTTCACAGCCAGTTTCCTACTGAGCAAAGTGCGCTGCGCATACTCATAGGCTCAGCGGCGGGGAAAGGAGGATGGCGGAGCTTCTGGTGGGCGGCGCGGTCTCCTGGAAGTGGGGGAAGGGTACCTGTCAAAAAACAGATACACCCCCACCCCACAATCTTGATATTACCTTCCGCCCCCCTCTGTGCAGGGAGGAGTCTGGGGTTCTCATGTCTTTGTCAGTAGGAGTATATAAAGTGTATTAAATATATTGTACCCATTGGGCTCTGATGAAGAGGGTTTACCTTCAAAACACATTAGCCATTTTTTGGTCCTGCCAGGTGTCCCTTTGGCGTTGGAACGCTCTGGGTCAATCTTACCACTGTGCCATGAGCTGGTGGCTTTATACACTGTTTACTTGCATTGTCTGTTTTATATTTTATATGGTTTTATTATAAAATATCCATGGGATAATGCACTAGGCTGGTGCGCCCTCTGTTGTTTTCCCTTGCAGTTGCTTGTAATCTGTAAAGTCGTCCCTAGTCCACTGCACTCTTGCGCAGGAGGCGTTAAAACATTTTGTCTTGCAATGGTTAGGGATGTTGAATGTTCCGGGAATAATGGAACCCTGGACTCTGCAGCTTCAGTTGTTCTATCATTCCCTTGACTGGTCTCTTGTAGATCCATAGCCATTGGTCAGAGGTGTAAACATTGCAGTGACTTTTAGGTTCAAAACTAGCGATGCACCAAATTTTGCCCGATAGCAAAAAACGTAATGATAATGGCTGCCGAATATGCCCGTAATTTTACCATGATTTTGCTTCCTTTTTACCTGCTTATGGTGTGTTTTTCATAGGTCATGTGACTCGAATGCATCAAAACACGAGTGCATTTGTGATGCATTCTTGCTGCGTTTTCAATGCATTTCATTGGAGAGATTTTTAACACTGCTTTAGAAGGTGCCCATAATGGGCAATAAATTCATATTCATTTCAATTCATGATATTAAATAGTCAAATATAATGCAGTGTATATATATATAATTTTTTTTTTTTTAATTTAAACTGAATTTCAGTTTTGGTCAAGCACATCCTAAATTTAGGTTTTGGCACCGGAATTTTCATTTCGGTGCAACTCTTCAAAACCACGGCTCAGTGCAGCAAAGAAAGGGTGGGATTGGTCAGATTTGTTTGGGTTTTTCTCCATTTTATCTTCCGATTAAAAACTATTTCTTCAAACCCAGGAAATGATTGTTCTATGTATGGCCAATGGCCATTGTATTGTCCATGTACCCTGAGTCCTGCAGGAAATGTATATTCAATGGCGGGGATTTTACTAAGAATTGAGCAGCTGTGCATAGTACCCAATTAGCTTTTAGCTGCAGCTTGTTTAGTTAAAGCGAACTAAAGTCTACAATACTGTGTATCAATGGTCCGAGGTCTGACACCTTCTTTATGGCTTAGGCCCCTTTCACACAGGCGGACCGTTCAGATCTGCCTGTCTGTTTTTTTGGCGGATCTGAACGGTCCCCCCATGCATCTCTATGGGGGATCGGATGTCAGCTGAGACATGTCCGCTGACATCCGATCCGTCAAATCTGGACGGATGGAAACCCTATTTTCCATCCGTCCAGCGGATCGGATGAGAACGGACCGACGGTCCGTTCCCATCTGATTTCCCCCATAGAGATGCATGGGGAACTGACAGCTGTGTCTCTGCACACATCACGGAGACACAGCTGTCATCCTGCTGCTCAGCGGGGGATCCGCGGCTTGATTCCCCCGCTGAGAATCCGGACGGATAGTGTGAAAGGGGCCTTAGTCCCAATACTGGTCATCGACCATCTTGATTGACTGGTGTTGGATGATGTCACTTCTGTGCATGCGCAGGACTACAGTCATCCCAACACACAAGCACTGTTTCGGAATGTAAATTGAGCTGTGCGTGCACAGTAGTGTCAGTGTTCTTGCTGAGACTTTTATAATAAAGTTGTTTTTGCTTGAAGGAGAACAGAGTGCAGCATTCTATGTGCCACTGAATAATGTTTAGGGATGCGCCGATACCAAGTTTTTTTTTTTTTTTTTTTATTTAGGAGTACTCGCGAAACCTCTCCCGAAACCAATGCTTTGAGGTGCGATTTGCTTCTATACAAAATGGATGGGCGAAAATCACACTAAGAAGAATCGCATGCAATGTGACGAGGAATGCGGTACGATTCCTGTCCGACTCACATGCGGTTTCCCCACCGCTCCTGTGTGAACCTAGGCTGAAATCACTATAACAAGCCGTGGTTCACACAGGAGAGGTGGGGGAAACCGCATGCGATTCAGACAAGTATTTCACCGCATTTCTGTTCAAATTGCATGTGATTCTTTGCAGTGCAATTTGCGCCCATTAATTTTCTATGGGAGCAAAGTATTGGTATCGGCGACGAAAAGTATCGATACTCGCTGATACAAATCGGGATTGGTGCATCCCTAATAAGGGTGCATGATGGGGCTTGTGGTTAGGCATTCTGGGTAATTTATCTCCAAGATACTTGGGAAGGTGCAGTTCAGGACAGACGGAAGTACATTTTGGCACAAATAAATAATTGGACATTGTTCTCTTTATGCAGGATGGCTATGAACTGGAACAAAGGGGGTCCCAGCGGGAAGCGTGGCTTTGGATTTGGAGGCTTCGCTATCGCTGCGGGGAAGAAAGAGGAGCCGAAACTGCCGCAGTCACCTCACAGCGCTTTCCACGGTCCACCTGGCTTCGGAGCCGGCAACAGTTCCCAGCTGCCCTCCTTCTACAAGATTGGTTCCAAGAGGGCCAACTTTGACGAGGAGAATGCGTAAGGGACAGAACGGGTGATAACTAAAATGCAGCTCAAGTCAAACCCCCCCCCCAATTTAGTTTGCTGCCAGTATCTCCCTAGCATTCAGATTTCACAGCACTTCCTGTCCCCAAAGAGACGAGAGTAAAAAAAATCTCTCAATAATTAGTGTAAATCCCTTTTGCTCAAATTACATGGACAGTTATAACTTGGGACAGTTATAAAATGTTGAATTACTCTGTCCTGGGGACTTTAGTCACCATGAGAGGAAATCTTACAACAATAAAATGTCTATCGCCCTAGATGTTAACCCCTGAGTGTCATTAGTACAGTGACAGTGTATAGCAGTGTTTCTCAACTCCAGTCCTCAGGGCACACTAACAGGCCAGGTTTGCAAGAAAACTGAAATACATCACAGGTGATATCATTTGCTGCTCAGTAATTGCAGTATTCTAGTCTGCATCTCTCCAATACCTAAAATCTGGCCTGTTAGTGTGCCTTGAGGACCGGAGTTGAGAAACACTGGTGTATAGTATTTTCAGTGTCAGATTGTTCGCTGCACTATCACAGTCCCATTATAAGTTGCTGATCGCAACCATTGGTAGTATAAAAATTCCAGTGTATATCCCATAGTTTGTAGACTATAACTATAGCTTTCACACAAACCAAATCAATATACACCTATTGAGACTTTTTTTTTTTTTAATCAAAGACATGTTAAAGAATTAATTATTTTATAGGATAGGTTTTAGAGCCGGTTCACATTCATGCGGCTGCGGCGTTCGCATGTAATGTCGGAGCACACTGCTCCTTCATTACATGCGATCGGCTGTGCGGTGCGAGTTTAGCCATACACTTTGTATGGCTAAATTCGCACCGCACCCGCAGCAAAGACGCACAGGACCCTTTTTTGCAGCCGCATTAGGATCGGATCGCACATCGGTTCACACTTGTGCGATCCGATCCTGTGCGAACTGCAAGATCGCACTGCGATATGCGATCAAACTGAGGGTGTCGTTAAGATTACATTGACACCCCCAGTGTATCGCATATGGCAGTGTGAACTGCCGGGGGTGCGTTTGCGATGCGGGAACAGGCTGCGAATTCGCAGCCTTCCCGCATCGCATAAGTGTGAACCGGGGCTTATAGAAGTAAAAAATATTGTGGTTTTTTTTTTATTTTTTTTTTTTTTTTTTATTTTGCAAAAAAAAAAAACAAACCTAGAGGTGATCAAATATCACCAAATTAAAGCTCTAGTTGTGTGAAAAAATGGTATAAATTTAATTTAGGTACAGCATTGCTAGACCACGCAATGGCCTGTTAAAGTAGCGCAGTGCTGAATATCAAAAAATGGCCTGGTCATGAGGGGTGTAAAATCTTCTGGTGGTTAAAGGCCAACTTCAGCCAAAAAAATGCTTTATATAATAGCCCTTTTTTTTTTCTACGGGAGAGGAGAAGTCGTTTCTCTTGCTTGATCCTCCGCTCACCTGGCAGACAGAGCTTATTGATGATCTGGACCAGTCTAGCGACAGGAAGTTAGATCTTTGTATTTTTCTCTCAGGCATAAACAAGCAATGAATCAATGAATAATATTGTTGCGCCAAGTGATTAAATCAATCAATGAATAATATTGTTGCGCCAAGTGATTAAATCAATCAATGTGTCAAAATGAAATATTAAATTCAATAATCAATCTTATCAAATCCAATCGGTAAATGGTGATATTAAGAATTCCGGTGTGGAAAGAAAGACAAATCTAGTGCTCGCTTTTTGAATAGGCTATTTATTCTCTCAAAATCAATGAAATTGCACTTACATTTCAAAGCACTTCAAGCATCACAAACTTTCCTGTAGCCTCCAGGAATCGACGTGCTCACGAGCAGGCTCCTCCCCCATACGCGTTGCATCAGAGACTTCGTCAGCGACACCCCGCTGATGAAGTCTCTGACGCAACGCGTACGGGGGAGGAGCCTGCTCGTGAGCACGTCGATTCCTGGAGGCTACAGGAAAGTTTGTGATGCTTGAAGTGCTTTGAAATGTAAGTGCAATTTCATTGATTTTGAGAGAATAAATAGCCTATTCAAAAAGCGAGCACTAGATTTGTCTTTCTTTCCACACCGGAATTCTTAATATCACCATTTACCGATTGGATTTGATAAGATTGATTTATTATTGAATTTAATATTTCATTTTGACACATTGATTTAATCACTTGGCGCAACAATATTATTCATTCATCACTGGTGTTTTGTGTTCAGCACTGATTGTTTGCAGCCTTGTGTACACTGTTTATTTAATTATTTCAGATTTATGGTTTGCGCTGATTATTACCACTGTAATATATAAACAAGCAATGAACCCTTACAGTGCGGGCACAGCTCCACTGCCAAGGGTATTTTTTTGTTTTCTCAGCCCGGAGTGCTGCTTTATCTATCAGTGTTTCTTACTTCCAATAGCAGCTAATGACACTTTTTTTTTTTTTTTTTTTTTTTTTTTCTGATGCAGGTCAAAAGAGTCCTGGTAGCTCTTTATATGAAGGACAGTTTTTTTTTTTTTTTTTTTATCCTTGGATGCTTTAAAGAGAACCAAGTCAGATACACTATATTATCAAAAGTATTGAGACGCCTGCCTTAACACACATGAACGTTAATGGCATCCCAGTCTTAGTCCATAGGGTTCAATATTGAGTTGGTCCACCCTTTGCAGCTATAACAGCTTCAACTCTTCTGGGAAGGCTGTCCACAAGGTTTAGGAGTGTGTCTATGGGAATGTTTGATCATTCTTCCAGAAGCGCATTTGTGGGCTCAGGCACTGATGTTGCAGAGAAGGCCTGGATCGCTGTCTGCGCTCTAATTCATCCCAAAGGTGTTCTATCAGGTTGAGGTCAGGACTCTGTGCAGGCCAGTCAAGTTTCTCCACCCCAAACTCGCTTATCAATGTCTTTATGGACCTAGCTTTGTGCACTGGTCCAAATCATTTGGTGGACTGGGGATTAGGGTGTGGGGTTGTTTCTCTTTCGTTCATTGACAGACACAGCTCCTGTCATTCTTGACCATTGGGTTATGCTGCCCCCTACAGGAGTAGGACACTAGGCAGAAAACTGGCTACACCCATGGGCAGTCCCACGGGGTATATTCCCTCTTCCTGCTATAGTCACTAAGTTTTGTTACAAGCAGTGTCAGGAGAATTAGAACTCCACAGAAGGGTGGATGCGGTGTCCGTCCATAATTGGAAGAGTTCCCGGGCTCTTAAGGATCCAGGTGACCGGAAGGCAGAGACTGTGGCCCGCATTATCTATACCTTAGCTGGTTCGGCAATGAGGCTGGTATTCACTATTGCCCTAGTGTAGCAAACTTGACCGAGTGGGCTATGTTCCTATTCCATGACCTGGAGGGAAAATGGCTCCCTCCTGCCTTTACTGAGCTGGCGGACCAGCTAATTCAGGGGCTGCAGTTTATCTGTGATGCTTTTTTGGACGCGGCTCCCCTGATGGCTTGCCTCTGTTTTGGCGGTGGTCCTTCGGCGTGTCTTTTGGCTTAAATGCTGGTCTGCGGACCAAACTTCTTAAAAGACCTTGACTGATCTTCCCTTTCAAGGAGATTGTCTGTTTGGAGCTACTCTGGAGACATCATTAAAGGTCTCACAGGGGGGAAGAGTACCTTTCTTCGGCAGGCTACTAAGGGCAAGGAACCTCGTTGTAGACGTTGACCTCCCTTCTCGGCTCATAAGAAGTTTTTTTTGTCCCTCAGGGTCGACTGACAAGGGCACAAAGCCTTTCAGGGCCTCCTCTGGCAGATCCAAACAAACCTGGTCTGGCAAGCTGAGAGCGGGCTTCTCCAGACCCGCGGACAAGGCTCCTTCTGCGTGAAGGTGCTCCCTCACCTGTATCAGGGGTGGGGGGAACATCTTCGCTGGTTTCTGGACCCGTGGACTTCCCTGGTGCAAGACAAGTCGGTCCATAAAGTCATTCGGTCCGGCTACAAGATCGAGTTTCCCTCTTGTCACCCGGGAAGGTTTTTTCCTTCCAACCTGCGCACTCAAGCCTGTTTACAGTCCCCAGGAGGGAAGGCAAAGTGTGCCCAATCGTGGACCTCAAGGCGCTGAACTGCTTTGTGTGGGTACAGAAGTTCAGAATGGAGTCTGTTAGAAAGGTGGTGGCATCCCTGCGTCGGGGTTTTCCTCGCATCTACAGATACCAGGGATGCCCATCTTCACATTCCAATATGTGCCAGTCGCTAACGTTTTCTCCGCTTTGCTGTGGGAGAGGAGCATTATCACTTTTTGGCTTTACCCTTTGGTCTCACCTCCGCTCCTCAGGTCTTCACAAAAGTGTTGGCTCTGGTGCTAGCCTTGATACGCCAGTGGGGGATCGCGGTATTGGGCTACTTGGATAATCTCCTTCTGCGAGCGGAGTCTCCCTCTGCTCTCAGGAGAACCTGGAGATCACAATATGAACTCTGCGGGAGTGCGGCTGGATTCAGAATTTTCAAAACTCTGCCCTGGTTCTGTCTATGAAGCTGGGCTATCTGGGCCTGACTCTGGACTTGGCTGTAGCCAGAGTGCTCCTTCCTCTGGACAAACACCAGAAATTGCAGGCTGCAATTCGCCTTCTGCTGTCCAACAAATGGTCATCCCTCCGGACTTGCATGCGGGTGCTGGGCCTGATGGTATCTACCTTTTTTGAGGCGGTTCCGTTTGCACAGTTCCATACGAGGTCCCTGCAAAGGGAGGTTCTGACCAAATAGGAAAAATAACGCAGTTTCTGGACAATCGGTTCCGGCTGAGTCGGGGAAAATAGTCCCTGATTCGCTCTCTGGAGCTTTGGCTGGGAAAATCCTTTTTTTCCCCTTGTATTGGGCAGTGGTCACCATGGATGCCAGCCTGTCCGGCTAGGGAGGCGTCCTCGGCAAGCATTCTGCTTAGGGGATCTGGACACTGGAAGAGTCCAGACTACCGATCAATGTCTTGGAACTCCAGGCGATCAGACTGTGTCTGGATCATTGGACAAATCGTCTTCAGTGATGCCCAGTGTGCATTCAACTGGACAATGCCACGGCCGTGGCTTATGTCACCAAGGGGGCACAGGAAGTGCTCTGGAGGTAGCTGGCATTGTAAAGTGGGCAGAACAGTTCCTTCCAGCCATCTCCCATTCACCCGGTGCAAAATTGGCAGGCAGATTACCTCAGTCGTTGGACCAAGGGGAGTGATCCCTTTATCGGGAGGTGTTTAATCAACTGTGTCTCCGGTGGGGCACCTCCGAGGTGGATCTTTTGGCATCTTGGCTCAACAGAAAGGTGCAGAGGTTTGTGGCTCAGTCAAGGAATCCTCTGGTGGACACCAGACGTGCTGGTGGCCCCGTGGGGTCAGTATCGTCTGATCTACGCTTTCCCTCCTCCCAAGCTTCTGCCCAGACTCCTACGCAGGATTGAGGCAGAAGGGATCCCGGTCACCTTAGTGGCACCAGATTGGCCTCGTCAGCCTGGTACGCTGATCTAGTGTGGCTGGTCACCGACGTTCCTTGGAAGCTTCCTCTCAGTCAGGATCTGCTGTCTCAAGAACTGATTTTCCATCCTGCTTTACAGTCGCTGGCTTTGACGGCTTGGCTGTTGAACGCCTGGTGCTAAAGGATAGAGGTTTGTCTGAGTCGGTGATTCCTCTGTTGTTAAAGACTAGGAAATCTACCTCTAGGAAGATCTACCATTGTACGTGGAAGACGTACATTGCGTGGTGCGAGTCTCTTGGGGTTCATCCTCGCTCCTTTTCGGTGGCTCGTATCTTAACCTTCCTTCAACGGGGGTTGAACAGAATTTGGCCTCGAGTACCATCAAGGGCCAGGTCTCGGTCTTGGCAGTCTTTTTCCAACGACCTTTGACCACACACTCCCTAGTGCGTACCTTTCTTCAGGGTGTCTGACATTTTGTTCCTCCAGTGCGGGCTCCGTTGCCGCCTCGGGATCTTTGGTGCTTTCAGCTCTACAATAGCCTCCCTTTGACCATCTTTGGGGGATTCCTCTGCTTGTGCTGTCCCAGAAGGTGGCCTTGTTAGTGGCTATCACTTCTGCGTACAGGGTGTCAGAACTGGAGGGTTATCCTGTCACTCACCTTATTTCGTGATTCACAAGGATAAGGTTGTGCTTCACCCCTGTTCGTCATTCCTTTCTAAGGTGGTCTCTGATTTTCATTTGATTGAAGACATTGTGCTGCCTTCTCTGTCCCAGGCCAAAACATCCAAAGGAAATTGCCTTGTATGCCTTGGATGTGGTTCAGGCAATTTGGGTTTACCTGACAGCTACGGAGTCTTTCTGGAAGTCACTCTGTTTTATGCTCACGGATGGACCTCGCAAAGGGTTGTCCGCTTCCTCTGCGACCATTTCCAGATGGATCAGAAAGACCGTGATTCAGGCCTATTCCATCAGGGGTCAGGTTCCTCCTTTCCCTGTAAAGGTGCACTCTGCTAGGGCGCTCAGTGCCTACTGGGCTTTGTCTTCAGGCATCAGTGACGCAGGCTTGCAAGGCGGCCACCTGGTTGTCTGTGCACATTTTGTACAAAGTTTTATAAGGTGGATGTGTTAGCATCTGTGGATGCTTCCTTTGGCCGCAAGGTTTTGCAGGCTGCTGTTTGAGGACCTGATCCCCTTTGAGGGTGTATTGTGTTTTTTTTGTTTTTTTTTTTTCAGGTGAGCTCCAGTTGTTTTGGTTGAGCCCCTATCACCTAGCTGGTTACTGTTTTTAGCCTTGGGATTTTTTTTGCTGTTCCCACCCTTTATGTATGACACTGGTTTGGGATGTCTCAATGGTCAAGAATGACAGGAGCTATGTCCGTCAATGAACGAAATGGAGAATGGGATTTTTGACTTACCGTAAAAATCTATTTCTCTGATGTTCATTGATGGACGCAGCACCCACCCCTTTGTGGAGTTATTATTCTCCTGACACCGCTTGTAACAAAACTGAGTGACTATAGCAGGAAGTGGTGTAGCCAGAAGTTTTTTTTTTTTTTTTTTCCTGCCTAGTGTCCTACTCCTGTAGAGGGCAGTATAACCCAAATGGTCAAGAATGACAGGAGCTGTGTCTGTCAAACATCAGAGAAATGGATTTTACGGTAAGTCAAAAACCCCATTTTTTTTTTTTTTTTTTTCCAGGGGTTGGGCTTGGCCCCTTAGTTCCAGTGAAGGGAACTCTGTAGGCGTCAGCATACCAAGACATTTTGGACAATTTCATGCTCCCAACTTTGTGGGAACATTTTGGGGACGGCCCCTTCCTGTTCTAACATGACTGCACACCAGTGCAGGTCCAAGCAAGGTCCATAAAGATATGGATGAGCGAGTTAGGGGTGGAGGAACTTGACTGGCCTGCACACTGCACAACCCAATTGATTGAATTGACCTCAACCCAATTGAAAACCTTTGGGATGAATTGGAGGGCAGACTGTGAGCCAGACCTCATCTGTTCTGTGCTTGACCTCACAAATGTGCTTCTGGAAGAATGATCAAACAGTCCCATAGACACACTCCCAAACTTTGTGGACAGCCTTCCCAGAAGAGTTGAAGCTGTTATAGCTGCAAAGGGTGGACCAACTCAATATTGAACCCTACGGACTAAGACTGGGATGCCATTAAAGTTCATGTGCGTGTAAAGGCAGGTGTCCCAATACTTTCTACAATATAGTGTATATTTGATTATACATAGTAGCTATGCTCGGCCAAAGGTGAAGCCTATGACTTCTGCGCTTTCTGAGTCTGACACACATCAAGTCTGCAGTTTAAGGGTCCAACCTCACTGGGTGCATGCTTGTTCTGGGTCATTGACATGGAAACTGTTGAAGCCATAGACCGTCCCTGCTCTGGTCCTATGACAGACGTGTGACTGAGTTAATCAAACATAATCTACAGTTGATCTGTGTGTGATCTGTCATATCGCATCATGCAGATACTTTGATGATGAAGAGGAAGATTCCTCCAATATGGACCTGCCATACATTCCAGCAGAGAACTCCCCAACCCGACAGCAGATGTTGGCGAAGAAGGAAGAATCTGACAGCGAGGAGGACCCGCTCGAGGCCTTTATGGCAGAAGTTGAGGTGAGCTCTCTTTCTATGGGCTGTTCGTATAGCTGTAATGGGCCGTGTTTACATCTCTCTAACAGACACTGAGTTCCATCCATTAGCTGTCATTCACCATACTGCATAATAACAAAGGGGTGTTTGTAAATGAAAGCCACATGTCTTTGCGCCAATGCAATGCAAAAAGACCTGTATTTGGCTTTTTTATTTTTTTGGAACACCTGCACTGGGGGTGCTGGGAAGGCCGGTAGTTTGACGACAAACTCTGTACAGCTTTTAATAAAAGCAGTAAACAGGTTACAAAACCCTGGAGGGAAATGTATCTATACTTGTACTACCTGAAGAGAACGTTACGGCTTTAATAAATCAAGTCTGGCTTCAGACTGAACTAGATAATTTCTAATAACACTGGAACGCAACTCCAGCCTAAACTTCTTCCCCCCCCCTCCCCTTCAATTCCTGTTCTAGTGACATGGTGGGGCTTATTAACTAAATCCTAGTGCACACGCAACGATTATCGGCCGACCGGTCGTCCATCTTTTGTCCAGAGTTGTGTTTTGTTTGTTGGAATGTGCCTAGACTGCACACGAATTTTCCCGCACGGCAAAATTCTACTTCAGAAGTGATGTCATGTGCTGGTTTGCTTTCTTTGTGTTCTTTCTTCTCTGAGCATGCCCAGTCTTGCTCATCAGATTTTTCCCTGCCGAAATCTGTACTGACTGCACGAAAATCGGACGTGTTTTGACGGAGGACAAAAATTTTATAGCCTGCACACCAGATTTTTTTCGGCCGAAAAGTCGGACTCGGTTGTCGGAAGCATCATACTAACAAGCCAAAAATCGGCAGATCGGTCGTCGGACGAAAATTCCCTGCCGATTTTCGACGCGTGTGTACGAGGCTTTAAACTAGAGAGTGCAAAATCTGTTGCAGGTATGCAAAGAAACCAATCGGCTTCCAGGTTTTTAGGTCTAAGCTTAATTGAACAAGCTAAAGTTAGAAGCTGATTGGTTTCTATGCACAGCTGCACCAGATTTTGCGCACTCCAGTTTTTCGTAAATCAACCTCTGGTTTCACTGTCTGTTGGGCTGTACTGAGGTCAGATAAAAGGTGGCTGTGTTTAGCAACAATCTGAAGGGTTTGTACTATAGCAAAGAGGAGATGACTTGGGGCACTTGCTATGTTTCTGTCACTTTTTTTTGTTGGGAAAAAAAAAATGTAAGGAGGCCAGCAACATGCGGTCTTCAGTGTGTCCTCAGGCATGTAACAGTATAATGAGATGTTCAGCTGAGGACCAGTCATGTGTAACAGGCACCAAACAGTAAACCTACAGTGGAATAGGTCAGAACGCTTTACTGCATGTACAGTGGATATAGAAAAGAATTGCCCCCTTTAAAATCACATTTTGATGCCTTGCAGCATGAATTGAAGACACACAGTTTTTGTTTTATCCAGCTGTATTTACTCAGTGCAACTTAAAGCATTCAAGTGAAAGATATAACAACATCAGAAAAAAAAAAAATGAAGATAAAGGATCACCCCCTATGTCAGTATTTTGTCGAATCTCCTTTTGCTTTAATTACAGCCTTTAGTCTGCTGGGATATGTCTCTACTAACTTTGCACATCTAGACTTTGCAATATTTGCCAACTCTTCTTTGCAGAATTGCTCAAGTTCAGGTACATCCTGACAAGTGCTCCAGTCCCTGCTGCAGAGAAATACTCCTATAACAGGCTATTATCACCTCCATGCTTTACTGTGGGAAATGAATGGTGTTATTTAGATGGTGAGCTGTATCGGATTTCCGCCAGACATCGTTTGGTGTTGAGGCCAAATAATTCCATTTTAGGCTCCTTTCACACAATCCGTCCGTTGGACAGAGTCCGTTTTTCTCAGTGGGGGATCGAGCCGCCGATCCCCCGCTGAGCAGCAGGACAGCTGTGTCTCTGTGCTGTGTTCGGAGACACAGCTGTCAGTTCCCCATGCATCTCTATGGGGGAAATCGGATGGGAACGGACCGTTGGTCCGTTCTCATCCGATCCGCTGGACGGATGGAAAATAGGGTTTCCATCCGTCCAGATTTGACGGATCGGATGTCAGCGGACATGTCTCCGCTGACATCCGATGCCCCATAGGAATGCATGGGGGGACCGTTCAGATCCGCCAAAAAAACGGACAGGCGGATCTGAACGGTCCGCCTGTGTGAAAGGGGCCTTAGACTCATCTGACCAGAACACCTTTTTCCACGTGGCCTCAGAATATTCAAGGTGCGTTTTGGCAAAGCTCAGTCGTGACTGCATGTTTCCTTTCTTGAGGAGTGGATTTTTTCTTACAACTCTCCCTTACAAGCCACATATGTGGAGAATTTGTGATAATGTTGTCACATGCACACAATAATCACTCTTAGCCATAAATTCCTGCAACTGCTTCTGAGTTGCTGTTGTTTTCTTGGTAGCCTTTCTGACCATTTTCCTCCTGACTCTTTCATCCATTTTGAAAAGACGTCCTGATCCAGGGAGGGCCTGTGTTGTACCAAATACCTTCCACTTCTTAATAATGGACTTTACTGTGCTTCTAGGCATTGATAAAGCCTTTGACATTTTTTTTTTTTTTTGTGTCCATTGCCTGACGTGTGCCTTTCCACAACTTTGTCCAGGAGATCATTTGACAGTCCCTTGCCACCCATAGTTGTATGCTTTACCAAGGACTGAAATGCTCCAGGAAAGCAATTTTTTGCTGAACTAATCAAAATCACTACAACTGATCACAGTTGAAAGTCAAATGGCTTTGTGTGCACCAATGAGAAGGTGATAAGCTACACCTAATAGTGTTTACAATTCCTTTTTAGGAGGGATGATCCTTTTTCTAACTCTGTGATTCTGTTTTTGATTTTTTTTTTTTCTGGCATGCTGGTGTTCTATCTTTCACTTGTATGTTATACATTGCACTGAGTTAAATGCAGCTGGATAAAACAAACTGTGTCTGTCTTCATTTCAGGCTGCAAGGCAACAAAATGTAATTATTTTAAAGGGGTTATTCTTTTCCATACCCTCTGTATATTGAAGACGCAAGCTCAGCTGTGCTAGCCTGTGATGTGAATGTATCATGCATGCATGCATGCATACATACATACAGGTGCATCTCCTAAAATTAGAATATCATCAAAAAAAATAATTTCAGTAATTCAATTCAAAAAGTGAAACTCCTATATTATACTGGAATATTGTAAAGATACGTTACACACAAAGTGATCTATTTCAAGCATGAGATCAGCATCTCCATAAAGCTGTTCAGCAGAGGAAAGCATGAAGGGCTCTAGAATTTCCTGCCAGAGGGCTGCTCTGACTTTGGACTTGAGAAAACACAGTGGACCAACACCAGCAGATGACATGGCTCCCCAAATCATCACTGACTGGAAACTTCACACTGGACCTCATGCAACTTGGATTCTGTGCCTCTCCACTCTTCCTCCAGACTCTGGGACCTTGATTTCCAAATGAAATGCAACATTTTCCACAGTCTTTGATGATTTGGGGAACCATAGGGAGCCACAGCGCAGCCCTCTGCTGACCAGCTTTATGGAGATGCTGATTTCATTTTCCAGCAGGACTTGGCACCTGCCCACACTGCCAAAATTACCAATACCTGGTTTAATGATCATGGCATCACTGTGCTTGATTGGCCAGCAAACTCGCCTGACCTAAACCCCATAGAGAATCTGTGGGGTATTGTCAAGAGGAAGATGAGACACCAGACCCAACAATGCAGGTAAACTGAAGGCCGCTATCAAAGCAACCTGGGCTTCCGTAACACCTCAGCAGTGCCACAGGCTGATCGCCTCCATGCCACACCGCATTGATGCAGTAATTCATGCAAACGGAGCCCCGACCAAGTATTGAATGCATACTATACTGTACATGGACATGCTATTCAGTAAGCCAACTTTTCTGTATTAAAAATCCTAATAATCAAATTTTCTGAGATACTGATTTTTGGGTTGTCACTAGCTGTCATAATCCTCAAAATAAAAGTGAAATGCTTGAAATATATCACTCTGTGTGTAACGCATCTATATAAAAGGAGTTTCACTTTTTGAGTTCAATTGCTGAAATTAACTTTTTGATGATGATCTAATCTTATGAGATAGATGCACCTGTATTGTGACTTTACCAGAATGACAAGTGTCTCTTCTTTAATTTTAGGATCAGGCTGCCCGGGACTTGAGGAGACTGGAGGATCGGGACAAGGAGAAGAAAAATGCCAGGTATGGAGGAGCGGTGGTATAACTGCCAATCCTGAATACACAAACAGACCAGGCCATCATCAATTATTGTAGACGTGTCACTCAAATGCAGCATGACTGGCGTGGTAGCCCTGATGCTGTTTTTCATTTCATTAAACTTTTGCTGATATTTTAGGGTTGGTTAGGCCGTGCGGCATTTCAGTCATCTCAAGGCTTCAGAGATCCCTTTAGCAAAAGTTAGTGATACTACTTTATTATAAGAGCTCTTTAGAGATAAAAGAAGCAAGCTTTAGGTAGGTACTGTGAACCCGATTTCATAATCTACTTTTTGGGGGGATTTGAGCTCCATCATGGCACTCCTGTCTAATTCTCGCTGCTGTTTAAATGTAAACTAAAAGAAATGGGCAATCAGTGCAGTTTGCTAGTGGGGTATATTTTAAAGAGTAAATGCATCAGCTTCTAGATTGCACACAATCCCAGTGCAATGCAAATAACAGAACAAGCCAGCCAGTGGAGTTTATCCACAAAGCTTTGTTGGCTTCTAAACCAGCACACAAATCCAGTGCAATGTAAACCGAAAAAGCCAACTAGTGGACTTTATGTTTAAATTAATTCCACCAAGCACTGTCAGGTTCTAAATCCCTACACAACTTCACTGTATTCAGAGAAGCATAGCAGTGAAAGTGAAAACTCCTTATTGCTTATGAAGACTTTCATGACCTTAATAGTTGGAAGACAGAAGTAAAAAAAAACTAAATAAAGCCTCCTGTATGGCATCTCTACTTAGCAGGGTATAGCGGAGCTAAGCAAGACTCAATTGGGAAGGAAAAAAAAAAACATTCCTCATTTGAACCATTCAGTAATAAAGATGAAAGGATGTGGCTGGGTCCACACAAAGCATGGCTGTCATGGCTCCTAGTGATGTTGTAGAAGGGCAAACAGATAAACGGTTTGGATTATCTAAGGCAGGCCATAGATGCTGCAAATTTCTTTCCTTAAACCACAGGTTGCAGGAAAGCAATTTGCACGATTCCTCCATCAACACACAGTGGTGAAAGGAGAATCCCTCCTGCCGAGCAATTGTCTGCTCCTGGTGGGGGAAGCCACCCCCCCTCAGAAGAAGACTGTGATTATTGCTAGTGGATATAACAGCCGCTACCGATAATCGCAAGTGAATCCGGTGGTAGGCTGCTTGTGCCCAAGTTGAAAGATAAATCAACTTGGTACATTCAGACTGCCCACATGCGGTTCAAATCTTGGCCGGTTCAGAGATTCTAACTGACTATGGCCAACCTAAGTGTAGAAGCCCTCAGAGCTTCAGGAAGTAATTTTCTATTTTGAGATCTGAATAGCACTGACATCTTTGAAGTGGTGGAGCCAAGAACTCGGCCATAGAAACAAATTACCTTTAAGTAATTAGGTAGGGGGGAGTATGTGATCAAAATTCCTGGCACTATCCCCATATAAATGGATACATTGGGGGGAAAAAAGGTCTCGCGTCTCTCCAAATAGAAGAGATGGTGGAAAAAGGGGGGATTTTTAAGTGCCAAAAAATGGAATACTACATTGATTCACTAGATTCTAAAAAAAATCATGCGCTTTATTAGTACAAAAATCATTAACATATATATCATCGAAGCATATTGAATAGTGCATCAAACATGTAATTTTTACCATCCCGTGCAGACAATGCATAGACTGATACATGTGGATCAACGTGTTTCGCCTGAATTAAGAGCTTATTCAGGATCCACGTTTCAAATTTTGGGAGCTCAAATACAGATCACCAAAAATGTGACCTAGTCACTGCGCCCTAAAAGCCCATAGTCAAAGCGGGGAAGTATGTGTTCACAAACCTGTAAATGCTTCTTAACACCAGACGAAAAATAGCCAGTGGCTGACCACCATCAATCAAATCTGATTATAGAAACAATTCTACCAAAAACAGTGCTGGGGAGACAGAGATGAGGATTGACATCCAAGAACAAACCAAAGTGTGTCATATCAATGCCAAAGCTCCAAATAATTGGACCAAACTGGAACCAAAAATGAAAAAAACATCCTAGGTTCCAGTATGACCAGAGAGGCGCAATTCATCGTATTACAAATGACCTGTAACACATCTGATGGCTGAAATTGACTCCTGAAGCAGCTACTGAAACCATAAACATCACTTCAGGTGAAAAGGCCAATCGGCAATTATACTCTGGTTGCTGGAAGGGGAAGCACACATGCTTTATACTTTAATTTATTCAGAAAGCAATTTGTGTGTTTTCTTGTCACAGCAAAACCATGGCTCATCATATTCAGCTCAGGCTACCACCTCCAAGCATGCATGTGCAGAACTCTTTTCTGTGCTTGGCACATGTACTATTAATGCAGGCAGCGTTACACTTTTTAAGCTGCAAGTATGCAAGCCTCTCTGGGACTTGTAGTTCTACAGACACAGCAGAGCCGCAGACAGCTGCGTGTATGATTCTAGCTCAGACTATTTTGAATTTACCCCCTCTCCTCGGGGCACGCACTTCTGCCATACACTTATATACTACTATACAGACACTGCATTAAACACTTGGGCTGTTGCAAGACTGGGTATGTGGACTGAGTGCAGGGAAGTTTGTTTCTCCTCTTGTTTCTTGCAGGGGTATCAGGGACGACATTGAGGAAGAAGATGACCAGGTAAGTTTGTAGTTTTTGTTTCATCCAAAGTAGATATATGGCCTTTGATTGCAACACAGAAAGATGCACAGCTTGTCTGTGTTAGCAATATAGATGTGAGCTCTAGATAAACATATAAATGTGATCAGCTTGATAAAAACAAAGATGCTATTTTTTAATGCTAGAGTTCTGTTCATATTTTTTTTTCTTTGTATACACACAAGGCAGCGGCCATATTTGGTCATTATATATACATGATGCCCTTTCTGTTTAGTAGTGCAGCACAGCAGTTGTGCATTACCTTACCACTAAGTCGCAATAAAAGGTTTTGTGCATATTGGCTTAAATCGGGCATGTCCAACCTGCGGCCCGGGGGCCGCATGTGGCCCAGAACCGCAGGCAATGCGGCCCACTGCCCCCTGACAATTTATTTTTTTTTTGCTGGGAAGGAAGTCGGGTCGGGGACACGGCTACAGCGGCTTCAAAATAACTGTAGGCAGAGGCTGCCTCAGAAGGGATCATCCTCTAGTTGTGCTTAATTAGTGTTGGGGGGGGGCAGCAGCGTTTTATTACTTATATACTTTAACTATAGTATATATTTTATATGCGGCCCGAGAAAATATCTCTACACTCAATGTGGCCCAGAGAAGCCAAAAGGTTGGGCACCCATGGCTTAAATGATTTTGATAGCAAAATTGCTGCATGAACTATCTGATATTCAGTAAGCCGCTTAAAGGGAAAATACGTTTCTATACAAAATACCATTTTAAAAAGATTGCAGCACAGCCATGCTAAAACAAGAAAGTTGAACCTGATATTGCTTTGATGTAGTCTCTGAAATAGAGCTCCACCTCTTTATGTAATTTAATTTTGGGAAAGACAATGCTTTGAACAAACCAGTCGCTTGGAACTCCCAAGTGTACTAGAATTGTTATGTTTGAGTTTTTTTTTTTCTGAACTTTAATCATAGAGCACCCTCTGGAGACCAAAGTTCTTATGGTGCATTTGTAGTTCTTATGAATTTGTTCAGTAAGTGTATGCTTCGAAGGATAAATTCACTTTTTAAAAAAAATCTAAATGCACATTTTTTTTTTTTTTTTGCAGGTAAAAAAATGTGCATTTTTTGTTGCAGAAGCCTGGAAAGCATTGCACCTGCGATCAGCAAATCGCTGATGAAATGCAGGTCTCCTGCACACTGTCAGTGTATCTGCTTACCTGTACATCCCGTACTGGTAAGCCGAAACTCGCTGACAGGAAGACTCCGTTAACTACCGCAGTGCTCCGTGGTAGTTTTGAGGATTACAAGCAGACAGCGGGTACCCGTACCCGTGTCAGGGGTTGTAATTCATTCAGACACACAGAGCTGTGTGTCTGAATGAAGCGGCCGTGTGAGCAGAGCCCCGCATGGTCGCACTGTTTTTCAAACAGTGGCAGCTAGTACGGGAACTTCTCCCCATACTTCTGCCACAGGGAGAAGGGGTGGCAGCTGCAGCTTTGGGAATATGTTATATGTTCCACTCTAAAATCGGGTGGCACATGTAACCTGTTCCCAAAGGTGAACTTCTTCTTTAACTCTCAACTCCAGGCAATTTAAAATGATTCCTTTGGTTGCACTGCAAGGGTTAATTGCTTGTTTAGGTCTAGGGGGAAACCAAGAATTGCCTACCTGATCCTTCGCTCCTCCCTGCTGCTAGATTAGCATGCTAGGGTGGACTAGGATCCTGATGTCCTCAAGAAAAAAGCAGGGTCCTTAACCCTGCATTTGACGTGATTATGCCAAGGAACAGACTGCCACCACGCTGTGGGAGGAGTGTCATCTACTGGTGGAGCAGAGGATCCAAAAAAAAGTAAAATAGTTTCTGCTCTCCCTCAAACTGAGCACTGCAAAGGCTCATTTTTAAATTTACCAGGAGAGGGGCTTTAACCCTTTTGCTGCCTGACTGCAGGGAGGTTTCATACACAATCCAGTGGCTGCAGCCACAGGGATCGTGTGTAAGGCTGGGTTCACATATGTGCGGCCTGGGGTCCGGTGTGTGTCTGATCACTGGTTCAGGTGCGATTCAGGTCCGAATTTGCACCTGAACCAGGCCCAAAGATGCACAGGACCCTTCTGCAATCTGGACCGTGGCCGCCTCGGACCTGTGTGAACTGGTTCCATTGAGACCCGGTCAAACTCGCTTGTCATGTGAATTGGAAACCCTCATCCAATTCACATAAATGTGAACCCAGCCTCAAACTGACAGGTAAACTCCTGCCTGTCAGGTGGACACATTCGGGTGGCTGCGCTGCCACCTGATTGCCTCCACACAACCCCAGTAACCGGCATTCCCCTACCATGTATTCTGGGCTCTGTTTGCCCATCTGTGGGCCCAGGACCGACCTAGCGGGTGCAGATGGGTGGAGGGGAGGGAAAAGAGAGGACACATGTCCGCTCTCCTCCCCTTCTTGCTGTGACCCGAAATGTGATGTGTATGACATCACTTCCGGGTCAGCCTCTGTGTTCCCGGCTAGCATAGCTGGGAAGGGATGCATTTCAATGCGATGTGCATTGCAATACATTTAGTGGAGCCCAGAAGAGACATGCAGGGTCTTAGAAACAAAAACCATTTTGAGGAAAAAGAAAAAAACCTTTTTCTTCTATAAAACACATCAAATAAAAACGAAAAATTAAAAAAATCAAATTTCTTAATAAATTTAGGCTAATATGTATTTTGCTACATATTTTTGGTAAAAAAAAATATTAATAGTAATGACGGCTATCAGCGACTTATTGCGTCGGACATTTTGACAATAACTGACCCTTTTTTGGGACCAGTTTCTAATATAGTGATCAGTGCTAAAAATATACACGGTCATGGTACTAATGACACTGGCTGAGAAGGGGTTTACATCGGGGACGATCAAAGGGTTAACTGTGTGCCTATTCTGTTTTACTGTACTGTGTGAGCTGCTTTTATTAAGGGAAAGATGGAATTTATTTTTATATTTAGATTTATACAAATTCCATACCTTCCCTCTTGTCAGAGCGGCAATCTACCCTGTTTACATCGCCGTTCTGTCTCTCTGCCTGATGATTGGCGGGTGCTGGCGGACATTGAGTCCACAGTACTCACCAATCGGCACCTGCTGTGTGTAACCACACATGAAACTACTCTAGGGCGGACCTTAAGTGGTTAAAGAATACGTTTTTAAGCAAAAAAAAAGTTACACCCAAACATAAATTCCACATATACGAACATAAACGCACAAGACTTCCTCCGTAACACTAAGCTGATCACCTATAGAGGGCTTTCGAAGCATCGCCTATAGAAAATATAGGGTACTGAAGTTTGTCACCATTTCATGGGTGCACGCAAATTTAAGATTTTTACATGTTGGGTACCTATTTACTCGCTGCTACCTTGTCTTTTTATATTTTACCTATAATTTTGGTAGATTATTGCATTTGTTTACCATACAATTCACTTTAGTGTGTGTTGTTTTTTGTTTTTTTTTTGTTTTTTTTTTTACTAAGATTTTGCGTTTCCTAGACATTTTGCAGTAAAATCAAGTGACAAAAAAATTGGAACTACCACTATTCTATTCTCTAGGGTGTCTGCTTTCAGAAAATACATAATGTTTTGGGTGTCTTATGTAATCTTCAGGGCTATAATGGTTTTTTAAACGTGTGCAAAAATGCAAAAATGGCTTTGGCAGCGAAAAGGGTTAAAAGGAACGCAGTATGGTTATGGTAGGTGTTTAGACTAATATGTGGCACCCTTTTATAATAGCAAGTATAAATTTAATCTGCTCCCCTATTTTATTTTTATTTTTTTTCTACCAACTTGCAGGAAGCGTACTTCCGGTACATGGCTGAGAACCCAACCGCCGGGCTTATTCCTGAGGAAGAGGAGGACAACCTTGAGTATGATAGCGATGGAAACCCCATGGCCAGCACCACCAAGCGTGTCATTGATCCTCTTCCCCCTATGGATCATTCCGAGGTAAGAACGGTATGCCCATGCTGCCCTCCTGTCCAATGTTCATATCTTAGATTATTTGACCTGTGGATATTGGCCTTTTCTTTGCAGATAGAGTATTCACCCTTTGAGAAGAATTTTTTTGATGAACATGAGGAGATCACGGCCCTGACCCCCCAGCAGGTTGTAGAGCTGAGGAACAAGTTGAACTTGCGGGTGAGGATTAAAGATGTGGCGAATGTGTATTTTTCTTGAAAACGGAAAACTCTGTATCATAAAAACTTCCTCTTGGTGAACGCAGGTCTCTGGAGCCGCTCCGCCACGTCCAGCCAGCAGCTTTGCTCACTTTGGATTTGATGAACAGCTCATGCACACGATTCGGAAATCCGAATACACCCAACCAACACCCATCCAGTGCCAGGTGAGTCTAACAGAACATTTTCTTTAAAATGTATTTTTTTAAAGAGATTTTGCTAATATAACCGGATGAGAGTATTAGTAGGCAAGCATTCAATTAATTTAAGTCTACACGTATTAATAATTATTATTATTATTAGACAGGATTTAAATAATGGCAACAGTTTGTGCAGTGCTTTACAACCCGAGGGCAGACAGTACGGTTACAATACAATTCAATGCGGGAGGAATCAGAGGGTCCTGCTCGTTGGAGCTTACCATCTAAAAGGGAGGGTAAAGCGATACAAAAAGTAATCGCTGTGCTGGATGAGTTGATGGAGAATATAAAAGTACAGTTGTTAGGTGTAGGCTGGATAGGCTTTCTCTAAAGAGAAGGGTTTTCAGGTCCACTTTTAGGTGATCCAAAATCAGCGATAGTTGGCCATATTAGGGTAGGGAGTTCCAGAGGGTAGGAGAGGTTTGAGGAAAGTCCTGGGGGGTGGACATGGGAGGAGGAGACAAGGTAGCTAGAGAGCGGGTGGTCATGGGAGGAGTGAAAAGAACAATTTGGTTGCGGTTTCGAGACTAGGTTAGTGATCTAGCTGGGGGCTGAGCTGTGGATAGCTTTGTATGTTAATGTTTTGAATTTCATTTGTTTTGTTAGGTTAGGTAACGGACAGAATTGTGTTATGCTTGTAAATAGACTCTCAGTGACATGTATACCATGGGATGGTGAGAGCTTACAATGGAAACCTAGGCAAAACGTTAATTGAGTTTGGAAGTTAGAACTCTTGTTATGCTTTTTTTTTTTTTTTTCTTTCTGCGTCCCTGTCAGGGAGATCTGCCCTCTGTATTCAATCTGGTTACCGCTGTCACCAGGGAAAAAGTGAAGTTCAGATCTTTACACAGGAAACAAAGGGAAATCCTCTAGTGGGGTCACCCATCCTAATTTCATTGAGGTTTCCTCTCACTTTGAGGGAACTTTCTCTCACATTTTGTCTCTGGAAATGTAAGTGAGGAGAAATCACCCAAATAAAGAGAGAACATTAAAGCAAAGTTCCGGCCTCGGAAACTATTTTTCATTAAATATACCCACCGGACAGTCAGGGCTAGTGCATTCCACAATGGATAGCCTCTGAACTGTCCCGGGCCGCATTTAACTTCTAGAAGAAATACTTGCCTTGAAAAATTGCCATCTCAGGTGTGGGCAGCTGAAGCCAGCGCGTCCTCTTCTGCCCCACAATGCACCGGCCCCGCTCGTCACTTCCGGGGCAGGCGCGTCATCCCAGCTTCTGGGCATGCCCAGAAGCTGTTTAGCAGTGAATGACGCGCCTGCACCGGAACTGACGAGCGGGGCCGGTGCAGGCGCATTGATTCCTGGGAGCAATGACGTTCAGATCCCAGGAATCAATACAAGCAGGAAGTGACGACGCGGGCCGTGGCCGCAGAGGGAGGAAGTGGAAGAAAGGTAAGTATATTTTCTTCAATATCAAGGTAAGTAATTTAAAAAAAAAAAAATGGGACTATCCATTTCTTATTTAGGTGACACTGAGCAAGCGGATGGCCCAAAGTGGATTTTAAGAACCCTTTTTGACCCTTGACTAACTAAATTCGAAATTAACTTTTTACCTGGGCTTTTACTTTCCTTTGTCAGACTTGTTAAAGAGAAGCTCCAGGCTCCTTCAGAAAAAAATTAAGTCAGCAGCTACAAATACTGTAGCTGCAGATTTTAAATATAAGGACACTTGCCTGTCCAGGGATCCAGTGGTATTCTTATCTGAGCTGATTTTTCAATCCACTGTCGGGTGCTGCCACCATCACCATCTCCACTAAGGGGAACCAGCATTGAAGACTTGCAGCTTCACAGCCGTATCCCTACTGGGCAGTGCGCGATCCGTGGTGCGCTATGTGAATGGGCCGGCTGCGGCAAACTCAGCCAGGAGTGGGAGTGGGTACCTTTCAAAACCAGGTACATGTTCCCCCCCTCCAAAAGGTACTAAATGTGGCAGGGGAAGGGGTGCAGCAGACGAGCGGAGCTTCCCTTTTTGGGTGGAGCTCCACTTTAAGATTATTCAGCATTCTATCTAGTGAAGTGGAATTTAAATTGGATTGAAGCTTCAAGATGGAATGAAATAGGGAAAAGGAAAAGATATGTAGAGAAAAGAGTTTAGCACGCTATGCTGCTATACCCATTTGAGACAGCATGGTGTGCTTTTTGGTAAAGGTGAACTTCGATGATTTTATGACCTCAGCCAATCAGCGGAAGCCTTTTATTCATTGATAAAATACAAGGGTTCCATTTTGTTGTTGGAACGGGAAGTCCTTGTACTGCTGCTGGAGTACAGCTCTATATGCTGTATGTAACTAATACCTATTTCTTGCAGCAGCCCATTTCTTGGTAAAGGAATTTATTTGGGCCAGCTTGTGCCAAACTATTTAATGTGAAAGCAAATCTGTAGCTAACCTTCCAGTCACTTAAAGGGGTATTCTTAGAAATTTAGTCTGTTCTGTAGAAACTGGTGACATCGCTGCAGATGGCCACCTCTCCCATATGTCCACTACTGTCCTTTGGCACTAGAGCTGCCTTCTTATGTATATAATAATTTTTATTTTTTCCCCTACTGTAGGGTATTCCAGTGGCACTCAGCGGACGTGACCTGATTGGCATTGCCAAAACTGGGAGTGGTAAGACAGCTGCGTTCATCTGGCCGGTGCTGGTGCACATTATGGACCAGAAGGAGCTCCAGACAGGGGATGGCCCCATCGCAGTCATTGTGTGTCCCACACGCGAGTTGTGCCAGCAGGTATTGCAGATGCAGTAGGATTCATATTTGGTGAACTATTTGTCTAATGTTAACACAGACTCTTATTCCTTTTGTGTATACAGTATTAGCTCTTGGATGGACATTTATTGCATATTCCCATCCTCGGGGACAATTTCTGCCTCTTTAAAGGTTAAACCACTGATGATTATATTCCACTTGACCCCCCCTTCCCCCTGTCTTATTATTTATTTATTTTTTTATTCCCTGAAACTCCAGATTCTTCAACTGGAAATTCCATTTGTATATTATAACATATGTTTATTATAAGATAAAATCCAGAAAGGTGAAAGAGATCCCCATATATAATGGCAGTGACAGGTGGACTGAGCTCTCACCAGTTTCTTCAAGAAGCTGGTGATTGTTAGCCAAAAGTGACACAATTCTGAAATGTTTGGTTTTTTTGCATTTTGACAATTAGAATTTGAGCTTTTTATATGGCTTCTGTTTTTACAATGCATATAATGAATTAATAAATACTCATGTATTAGACTTTTCAAAGACAGCTCCCGATTACTTGGTCCTGTGATAGCCAATTGGCTATTATAGGACCAAGAAGCCCATGTAACGTCTCGTGCCAGCTAAAAAGGGTAAAGGAAACCTAAATTGGGCTATACCTGCAGTGTTGGAAGTGCCACCTGTGTTAGTCTTTAAACTAAGATTTATATTACTTTGTATTCCTTGGCTCTTAGACCCACACTGTACTTTGTCCTTCAGCTGTCAGTGGACAAAAAAGGCTTTGACCTTCACAGTTAAATGTCAGGGTGGGACTTAGCTCCAGAAAAAAAACAAATTTTCAGATAGTTCGTGGCTCTGATAGTTATGTCTTTTTTATATTGTCTGTTTCAGATTCACAGTGAATGTAAACGGTTTGGGAAGGCCTATAACCTGCGCTCTGTTGCTGTGTATGGAGGTGGCAGCATGTGGGAACAGGCCAAGGCTCTGCAGGAAGGAGCAGAGATTGTGGTCTGCACTCCGGTGAGTCCCAGCAAGGGTCTGTGAAGCGTTCATGGTTGTAGAAAGCAGAAACTGCATGAACATTGGCATTAAAGGCTTAAGCCCCGTACACACAGGCCGAATGTCGGGGGGCTTGTACAGCAGCTGGTCTGACGGAAGCTGGCCAAACGTAGAAAGGGTATGACTGAAAAGGGTCTGCCGATCAGCGCGCTCAGGCAGTGGCTGAGACTGCTGGCCAGTGTGTTCGGGCGGGGGTGGGGGGGGTTGTCCCCGCAATAGCTCAGGGGGGAGATCGTTGTACTAACATTGGCTTGTTAGTACTAGATCTCCTCCCGAGCTCCTTATTTTTTTTCTTCTCTTTTTTCTTCTCTTTTTTCTTTCGTTCAGCCTGCTGGGTTGAACGAAAAAAGAAAACGGTTAGTGTGTACCGGGCTTTAGTGTTGCCATAATAACCATCCTGTGCAATCTGAGCTTTTATATACACAGTATATGTGAAAGCATGGGCTGGGTTAATCTGAGGTTTTTTTTTTTTTTTGTATGAAAAAAAAAAAAAACTGAAAAGGAAACTTTGATACCCCTTACCAAACGTTATGAACTGCATCAGAAAAAAGACAGTTAAGTTGTTACTATCCCACACATCAGTTAGTAGATACATGTCTTCTGTTTAGGGCCGTCTTATTGACCATGTGAAGAAAAAGGCCACCAACCTGCAACGTGTCACTTACCTTGTGTTTGATGAAGCCGATCGAATGTTTGACATGGGTTTTGGTAAGGTTACTAGTCCATAGTAACTGCAATTTTTGTTATTTTGCTGAATGAAGTATATCTAAAGAAGGGATAACCCCCTGACAAGGTTCTTATTTTTCCTTAGTGTCTTGTAAAACATACACCTTTTTCTTACAGAATACCAGGTCCGATCCATTGCCAACCATGTAAGACCAGACAGACAAAGTAAGTACCACGTGACCAGCTATTAACCTGCCTAGCGGTATCCCCGAGCGTGACTCGGGGTGGATTTTCCATGCTGTTATCGGTATCCCCGAGTCACGCTCAGGGTGGATGTGCAGAGCGCGCAGCGGTGTCTTACCTTCTCCTGGCGATCCAGCGATGATCTCCCATTGCTGTGATCGCCAGCCATCTGAGAACCCCGCCATTCGCCCGTCCTCCGTCGGTATGATGACTTCCTAGTTCCGTTCCCTGCAGCAGCAATGCTGCATGGGAGCGGAACTAGGGAGGGAAATTTGAACCTTGCACAAAACACAAACGCATAACATTTATATTATAATATATATATATATATATATATATATATATATATATATATATATATAAACGCATGAATTATAATCTAATCAATAATATAATTTTATTTTATATATATATATATTATATTATATATTATATAATAAAATTATATTATTGATTAGATTATAATTCATGCGTTTGTGTTTCAAATTTATCACATCTGGGATGTCTACTAGACTCTTGTTTTGGTCAGGTTTAAGTCAGTAATTACTAAGAATTGTAGGCGTGTACATAACGCCAACTTTCCATGCAAAAAATGTACCGCTTTTGGTGCAGAATTCCTGATAATTTTTTTTGTGTAGAATGATTTAATGTACATCAAATACAGTCTTTCATAAATTTGAGACATCAGTGCAAGGCTAGGTAAACTTCAGATCTAGCACAGTCTGTGCTTGATAGGCTATAGCAAATAGTAGGAGAAATGTTAGGGTTCTGATAAACCCCTGATGTCTCCCTAAAGTGTACCTGTCGCCTGCCAAATGCGATCACATAGGGGGGCTTGTTGGCCACATTGTGCTAGCCTAAAACTGAAATATAAAGTAAACTACCCCCCCCCCCCCCACCCATTGTGCACACATGCAAGCACACGTATATGTAAAGGCATTTAAAGCATCACCAGACAGCGTTGTGCTGTGTGGCAGAGCAGTGTAAATTTCAGAATTAGATGTACAGAAATACAAATCGCTCATTTGAATTGAAAAGTGCCTTTACACCATACACCAATACCTAATCATGGATCATTAATGTGTACCAATCCATATATCTTTAACAAACAAAACAAAATAGTGCCATGCAGTTTTCAAAAATGCTTGCAATGTGTTCTGATTTCATCAATAAAATGCTGTGCTTTTAACCACCTCCTGCCTGTCGTATAGTAAAATGACGACGGCAGACGGAATCCACTCTCGTTCTGGGACAACATCCTATGACGTCGCCCCAGTGTCTTTTTTTTTTTCCATTTTTCTTAAGCAAAAAATTTAAAAAACCCAGCGGTGATTAAATGCTAACAAAAGAAAGCTATTTGTGTGAAAAAAAAAAAAACAATAAAAATTTCATATGGGTACAGTGTTGTATGACCGCGCAATTCAAATTGTGAGAGCGCTGAAAGCTGAAAATTGGCCTCGGCAGGAAAGGGGTAAAAATGCCCAGTATTGAAGAGGTTGAAGTGCCATCCAGCATATTATTTATCTTCAGTGTGTAACCCCATCAACAATATGGAGGACCCACCAGAGTCCCAGGATACCTGGATTGGGTCACAATTAGGGCTGCAACTAACTATTATTTTCATAATTGATGTTCGATTTATTGCTTCCATTAATCGGATAAAAACCTCCGTTTGTAAAAATTTGTAGATATTGTGTAAAGTTTAACCACTTTAGGACCGGAAGGATTTGCCCCTTAATGACCAGGCCCTATTTTGCGATTCGGCACTGCGTTATTTTAACAGACAATTGCACAGTCGTGCGACGATGTACCCAAATAAGATTGATGTCCTTTTTTCCCACAAATAGAGCTTTCTTTTGGTGGTATTTGATCACCTGTGCGATTAATTTTTACGTATAAACATAAAAAGAGCGACAACTTTGAAAAAACAATATTTTTCACATTCTGATATATAACATTCCAAAAAAAAAATTAAAAAATCAAATTTTTTTAACATTTTAGGCCAATTTGTTTTCTGCTACATATTTTTAGTAAAAAAAATAGCAATAAGCGTATTTTGATTGGTTTGCGCAAAAGTTATTGTGTCTACTAACTACGGGAAAGATTTATGTCATTTTTATTTATGTATTTATTTTTTATTAGTAATGGCGGCGATCTGCGTTTTTTTTTTTTTTTTTACGGGACTGCGACATTGCCAGGGACAGATCGGACCCCTAACTGACATTTTTGACACTTTTGGGAGTACCAGTAACATTCCTACAGTAATCAGTGCTAAAAATATGCACTGTTACTGTAGTAATTCCATTGGTAGGGAAGGGGGTTAATACTATTGGTGATTAAGGGGTTAAATGTAAGCCTAGGGGAGTGATTCTAACTGTGGGGAGGTTGGGCTTGTGAGATGATCATAGAGACATGCGATCCTATATAGCAGGATCGCATGGTCTCTGTGATCATCCGAGGGAGAAGGACGGACAGCTGTGTTTACATCAGCCATCCGTCCTTCTCTGTCAGTGGGGAGAGATCGCCGGTGTCAGGCGGCAATTGGAGCCGCCTGACACTCGCACTGGCGCATGCTCGCCCCCTAGCCCTCCCTGGCGAGCACCGTAGATGTGTACGGGGTTTTGCCTGGGAGAGCCAGCCTACCGCAGTACATCTGCGGCGGCTGGTCCTCAAGTGGTTAAAGACAATAATATAGCAGCAAGCTTTAGTTCTACTATTATATATATTAATAGAATCTTATGTTTCAAAGCAATGGTGAAGCATGATATAAGCAAGTAACAATATCTTTGCTCCTTGCCATGTTCTGAGCCTCGTGCCTGAGTATTACCAGTGCTAGACTAAGCTGGCCACACGCACTTTACAGTGTTGGACCTTCTGAGGGTTTTCCAGCAACTAGGTAGAGCAGAGATCCGCCTCGTTGGATATACACTCACCGGCCACTTTATTAGCTACACCTTGCTAGTATCGGGTTGGACCCCCTTTTTCCGCCTTCAGAACTGCTTTTTTCCTTTGTGGCATAGATTAAATAAGGTGTTTGAAACATTCCTCAGAGATTTTGTTCAGTATTGACATGATGGCATCACACAGTTACTGCAGATTTGTCGGCTGCACATCCATGATGAGAATCTCCCATTCCATTACATTCCAAAGATGCTCTATTGGATGGGATCTGGTGAGTGTGGAGGCCATTGGAGTCCAGTGACCTCATTGTCATGTTGAAGAAACCAGTGGTGAGATGATTTGAGCTTTGTGACATGGTGCATTATCCTGCTGGAAGGAGCCATCAGAAGATGGGGACACTGTAGTCATAAAGGGATGGACATGGTCAGCAACAATACTCGGGTAGGCCGTGGTGTTTAAACAATGCACAATTGGTACCAAGGGGCCAAATATGTGCCAAGAATATATCCTCCATACCATTATACAACAACCAGACTGAACCGTTGATACAAGGCAGGATGGATTCTTTCATGTTTCCGACTCTAAAGCCCCGTATACACGCACCGATTGTTGCCCGTAAATTTTCGGCCAACGTCCGAGCGGCCGATTGTCGGCTTGTTAGTATGATGCTTCCGACAACCGACTGCGACTTTTCGGCCGAACAAAATCTGGTGTGCAGGCTATAAAATTTTTGTTGGCTAACAACAGAACGGCCGATTGTTCCTCAGTCAGTACAGATTTCGGCCGACAAAAATCTGATGAGCAAGACTGGGCATGCTCAGAGAAGAAAAAACACACAAAGTCAACCATCACATGACATCACTTCTGAAGTTGGTTGTTGTTGGCCGACAAAATTTGTGTGCAGTCTAGAGCACATTTCAACCAACACAACAACACTGGACAAAAGACGGCCGATCGGTCGGCCAACAATCGGTGCGTGTGTACGGGGCTTAACATCGAAATGTCACAGCTGAAATCGAGACTCCTCTGACCAAGCAACATTTTTCCAATCTTCTATTGTCCAATTTTGGTGTGAATTGTAGCCTCAATTTCCTGTTCTTACCTGACACGAGTGGCACCTGGTGTGGTCTTCTGCTGCTTTAGCCCATCTGCTTTGAAGTTTGATGTGTTGTGCGTTCAGAGATGGTATTCTGCATACCTCGGTTGTAACGAGTGGTTATTTGAGTTATTGTTGCCTTTCTATTATCTGGAACCAGTCTGCCCATTCTCCTCTGACATCAACAAGGCATTTTCCTCCACACAACTGCCGCTGACTGGATATTTCTCTTTTTTGGAACATTCTCTGTAAACCCGAGAGATGGTTGTGTGTGAAAATCCCAGTAGATCAGCAGTTTTTGAAATACTCAGACCAGCCCGTCTGGCACCAACAAATATGCCACGTTCAAAGTCACTTAAATCCCCTTTCTTCCCCATTCTGATGCTCAGTTTCTCCTTCAGCAAGTCATCTTCACCACGTCTAGATGCCTAAATGTATTGAGTTGCTGCCATGTGATTGGCTGATTAGCAGTTTGTGTTACCAAGCAATTGAACAGGTTTACCTAATAAAGTGGCCAGTGAGTTTATATTTGGCACTTTTCCACTGCAAGTACCGGCTCTGCTCTACTTGGCCCTGCTTGGCCCGGTTTGCTTTTCCACTGCTGGTACCGCATGGTACGGTGTTGGAACGGTTCGGTACGGTATGGTTTGCTTTTCCACTAAAGTAGTACTAAAGTTAAGTGGGTGGGATAACAACGGGGTGGGTGGGATTCTCTGACCAATCAGTGGCTGGTAGTGACTGCATGCAAAGGATTGTGGGATATGGTACCAGTTTGGTACCTGTTGGAACCACAATCGAGTAGGTACTGTTTTTTCAGAGCCGTACCGTACCGTTCGGTTCCATGCAGTGGAAAAGCGCCGCTGTACCGTACCGAACCGTTCCTACACCGTACCATGCGGTACCAGCAGTGGAAAAGCACAAAAGCGAGCCGAACCGTTGGGTTCCATGCCGTGGAAAAGCGCCAATTGAGTGGATTTCTTTGGAATATCCTTAGACAACATAGTTCATCTAAAGCAGGTTTTGCATTTATCTTATGTGAGAACATATGAAAGAATATGCAATGTTTTCTGAATATAGTGGCCAACCATTGATCACTGTCTGGGGATCACTGATCTAATGCAAAGCTGACAGTTCCTAATCTCTTTCCATTTTATTTGTCACAGCTCTCCTGTTTAGTGCCACGTTCCGGAAAAAGATTGAAAAATTAGCCAGAGATATTCTGATTGATCCCATCCGCATTGTTCAGGGAGATATCGGAGAGGTGAGCTGGGTGTCTTCTCTTGTGTGTCAGTTCAGTGTGGTAAATGAATTGGTAGCTTTTATTAGCAAAGCACAATTATAACCATTTCTTTTCTTACATTAGGCCAATGAAGACATCACTCAGGTGGTTGAGATTCTCCCATCTGGCCCAGATAAGTGGAGCTGGATGAGCCGCAGACTAGTAGAGTTCACATCTACAGGAAGCGTCCTTGTTTTTGTCACCAAGAAAGCCAACGCTGAAGAGCTGGCCGCCAACCTACGCTTAGAGGACCATTCTTTGGGCCTTCTTCATGGAGATATGGACCAGAGTGAGAGGAACAAAGTCATCACAGACTTCAAAAAGAAGGTCGTCCCCATTCTGGTAGCCACAGATGTTGCTGGTGAGGACCCTAAAGATAGATTGAAGAATGCCAGACTGCTGAACATACCAGCAGTTTATACTTGACATTCTTAATGGATAGCTTAGTGAAAAAGTGTGCATAGCCCAAGAGCATAAGTAATGGAAATTGTTTTTCACTGTTTTTTACAGTTTTTGAAGAGAAAGGAAATTCCTATATTTAATAGGGACTACTAAGCGTAGAATACACCCCTATAATGGACATGTATAATGCTGCCAATGGCGAAGATAAGCTTGCCCCATTGCTAAACCTAACACGAGCTGCTTTGTTTGACCTCAAAGCAAATCTGTCACTTTATGCATTTAGGGCAAAGTAAGAGTTTAAAGGTTTGTCTCCCTCCTCCCTCGCCCTGTGAAAGTCCTGGTAGCTCCAGGTATGGGGAAGCATGTGGTCCCCTCTTTCCTTCACTAACTGCAGTGCTTAAAGAGTAGCTCCAGGCTCCCCCCACCCCCAAAAAATAAATAAAAGGCAACAGTTACAAATATTGTAGCTACTGACTCTTAATGTAAGGACCCTTTTCCAGGGATCCAGCGGTGTCCTCACCTGGGCCGATTCTTCAATCCGCTTCGGGAGCAGGCACCAGCACCTCAAGTAAGGGAAACGGCCTCTTTAATACTGCACATGCTTGAGTCGTGCTGTGCCTTGTGAATGGTCCAGTCGTTTTCTAGGACCTCTGATATGTCCCAGAAGCTTGCAGGGGAGGGAGGGGGAGCCGAACTTTCTGCTCAGACTGCCAGGCCGATCTGAGCCGGCAGTGGGAGCAGGTACCTGTCAAAACCAGGTACCCCCCTCAAGTCATAAAAAGGAAAGATAGTCCTACTAATTAGGACTATCTACAGCGCTTGCTAAAACAATATAAATATATGAAATATTCTTACGAATATAGTGCAAATATTGTGCGAATTAATTAATCCAAAATTTGTCAATTTATAAATATATCAATAAAAGTCAATCCCAAAAAGTGCAAATTCATTAAAAGTCATAAAAATTTGAAAAACAATGTTCAGTGTTTGTTCCTTTTCCTGGGAACTGTGCAAGTGCTCGCAAAATTCAATGAGTGACAAAGTAAAGTGCAGGTGCTGGGTGCCTTCTTCCCATGCAGCAATTTATAAATTGGGTGACTTACCAAATATAGTGGGCCTCATATACCTTATAGTATTGCGGCCAATCTCGCTTGTTGGTAAGTCCCCTTTAAGATCCTCCTGTGCCGATGGTTATTTTCTTCCTTGTCCCTCCATGAGGCAGCTCATGTTGTAGGATTTGAAAAGATAAAAAAGCTCCAGATAGTGTATTATTTTTTATATAAAGCGGTTTATTCAAGTAAAAAAGTATATCAGCCACCAATTTAAGCGGATCCCGCTATGGTAGTATCCGTGACAGTCAAATAATACCATGCAGAGTGGCGAGCGGAGGTAATTCCGGCTTGCGTTCCAAATGGATGTCACGTATCACGTTGTGCGGTCCATGTGCTGATGCGTTTCGTCACATCCGGTGACGTTTTCAAAGGGCCAAATGTGGCTGTGGAGGGGGGAGGATGCAAACAAGCAAAACTTCCTTTTTTGGGTGACCTTCCGCTTTAATGGTTGTGCAGCCAATCACTGGGCTTTAGGCATCATCACATGAGGGTAGGGGAGCTTTTGCATTTCTACTCATCACTCTGGCTAGTAAATGAAGAATGGCAGGGCCAATCAATATCCGCATAGAAGGTGGACAACCAATGGAACCTTTGCATGTTACACTCCTACCACTAACGTCACTAAACCTCACCTACCAAGCCTAATTCTAAGGTTCTTCTCCTGTGAAACCTAGCTTAACCCCTGCTACCACCAATATAACCTGCCTATTCTAACCCTAACTGTGAGATTAACCCTAATCTATGAGGGGAAACGGCTGTAGATCATGACAAAATCAAACCCCTGATATAGTGAATGCTTTAAAAATACATAAAGGTATGGTGGAATTTCAGTAACCAACACAGTTTTTTTTAATTTGTTAGGTTGCAGTCTTCAATTTAATTTTCCAAATGTAGTCATGTTGGTTATCGGATTGTCAAACTTCTTTTCCTTTTGATAGCCCGAGGCTTGGACATTCCATCAATCAAAACTGTGATCAACTATGACGTGGCGCGAGACATTGACACACACACTCATCGTATTGGTCGTACGGGCAGAGCAGGAGAGAAGGGTGTGGCTTATACTCTGTTGACGCCAAAAGACAGCAATTTTGCTGGGGACTTGGTGAGGAATCTGGAAGGAGCAAACCAGTATGTGTCTAAGGAGCTTCTAGACCTGGCTATGCAGGTAATTCACACTAGCATGTATGAGCCGCTTCAGAATAAACATTCGGTAGACCTGTTAAAACGTTTTCACTGTACACTATATGCTCAAAAATTATTTGATGCCTGACCATCCTGCCTGGTCAGATCATGCATTCTTTTATTTTTTCTATTATATATATATTTTTTTTTTTTTAATTATCTTCTGTATTTGACGTCTCTTTATTTTGCTACACAGAATGCTTGGTTTCGCAAGTCCCGCTTTAAGGCTGGAAAAGGCAAGAAGCTAAACATAGGTGGAGGAGGCCTGGGCTATAGAGAGCGCCCAGGACTTGGAGCAGATACTTCAGTAAGTGACAACTGATCTTCATACTAAAGCCACCAGTAGACCTCCTGACCCAAAGCAATCGGTAGATGACTACTGATGGGCTAATCAAACTTCTAGAGGTCATGTAACCCCTCTCCTTTTCTGAGGTCAATGGCTATATCCTTTTAGTAAATTTCTCAAACCTTTTGTAGGAACGCAGCGCGTCTGGCAATGTGATGAGCAACTATGAAGCATTCAAACCCACAGGCGGGGCGATGGGAGATCGATTGTCTGCCATGAAGGCTGCTTTTCAGGTAAGCAATGGAAAGTTTACACTGCAATGTTCATTAGCACAACTGTTTCTGACTTATTAATGACTGCTCTTCTCCATCTTATTTCCAGTCTCAGTACAAAAATCACTTTGTTGCTGCTAGTCTGAACACACAGAAAACAGGGACATCTACAGTCAACTCTGGTGCATGGACAAGTGCTG